>NC_081191.1:2362500-3107500 GCF_902713425.1 Acipenser ruthenus
CAAACACAAACCCCTTACAATAAACACCTCCTCTCCATGAACTGTGAGTACCTGCAAACACAAACCCCTTACAATAAACACCTCCTCTCCATGAACTGTGAGTACCTGCAAACACAAACCCCTTACAATAAACACCTCCTCTCCATGAACTGTGAGTACCTGCAAACACAAACCCCTTTACAATAAACACCTCCTCTCCATGAACTGTGAGTACCTGCAAACACAAACCCCTTTACAATAAACACCTCCTCTCCATGAACTCCCTACCTTTGTATTTACAAATTCCACCCCATTACCATTCATACAGAGAGTAATAATGACATCGAGAAATGTACCAGGTCCAAAACCAACAGATTGCCTCACCTGGAAATCTGTCACAATGTTAATGATGGTCCAAAAAAAGTGCATGTCAGCAGTATGTGGAAAACAGCAGACCTACTATCTGCCTTTGTTTTTACTGGAATATATCCCATCAGCAATGTTTTAAAATTGATGTACTACTATTGTAATAGAAATATATGAGAACATAAGAAAGTTTACAAACGAGAGGAGGCCATTCAGCCCATTATGCTTGTTTGGTTGTTAGCAGCTTATTGATCAGAGAATCTCATCAAGCAGCTTCTTGAAGGATCCCAGGGTGTCGGCTTCAACAACATTACTGGGGAGTTGGTTCCAGACCCTCACAATTCTCTGTATAAAAAAGTGCCTCCTATTTTCTGTTCTGAATGCCCCTTTATCTAATCTCCATCTGTGACCCCCTTGTCCTTGTTTCTTTTTTCAGGTCAAAAAAGTCCCCTGGGTCGACATTGTCTATAATTTTTAGGATTTTGAATGCTTGAATCAGATCACTGCGTAGTCGTCTTTGTTCAGACTGAATTCTTTTAGCCTGTCTGCATACGACATGCCTTTTAAACCCGGGATAATTCTGGTTGCTCTTCTTTGCACTCTTTCTACAGCAGCAATATCCTTTTTGTAACAAGGTGACCAGAACTGAACACAATATTCTAGGTGAGGTCTTACTAATGCATTGTAAAGTTTTAACATTATTTCCCTTGATTTAAATTCAACACTTCTCGCAATAGAGATGTTAAGGTAAAAAAATGGAAAAACAGAGCGAGAGAAACAGTAATGACATCTGCCATATCAAAGCAGTGGGTGTGCAAAAAAATTACATCCACGCACAAACAAGCCATCCAAAATGCTTAGGGCAGACAAATCAGGCTTGATTCCTGTGACTTAACCTTAACATTAAAAAATGCTTTACTAGGTAAAAAAAGAACCCTCTAGGGAGCCTGGAGGCTGCAGGCTGCAAATGTCTTCATTGGCATTACTTCCAGGAGAGATTGAAGGTGTCTGGCAATCCAATTACAATTAGTTATTGCCATATCACACACACACTGTACTAAATCAAAGGCAGAGAACCTTCCAGCAAACTAATAGGACAAGACACATCAATCCCTTACAAAGACTGTGACACCAACACCTGCACATTTCAGCAGGACCACTGAAGTGCCCGGCAAGCAGTGTGGTGGGTCATCATTGGAATAGCACGGCTTCAATCTCCTTGCTGCAACCGGCTTATTATAGGCTACAGTGGGAGGGGATTCTGATGTTATCTTCCTACTATACAAAATTCATGGATTGCTACCCAAACTATCTGTACCTACCACCTACCTTAACCTACCCTGTATGTATTTTCCATTGCCCAGTATAATTTTGCACTTCTAAAATCAGGTATCCACACAGTTGTGAGATTAAGTGGATCAGCAAGGTACCAAGGTTGGCTACTGACTTCTCATACATTCAGTGAACTTGGTGCATTGAAAAGCTATTCTAGAAGAGGCCAAAGCAGAGTTCACAGACCTTCCAAAGGAAGCAATGACATACACCGACTATTTCTCGTCATACTTGTAAGGTAAAAACCTTGGCTTGTGTCTGTAGTGTTCAATTTCCTTTCCGCAGTCCAAATTCTGAATCCTAACTTATTTTCTCAGAACAGAAGTACTAAGTTTCAACTCAAACCTTGTAGCGTCTCTTCTCTCAGCAGCCTATGAACCCCAGTGAAAACAATACACTGCATCTCAGCTGGGTTAGGATGCATGAACGATTTCAAACCTTGATCAAAGGCTCTCTTGGCAGTTTTCATGTTTGTTTGTTTGTTTGTTTCCTGCTGTCAACACCAGCAGTTTTGCTGGAAGAGAAGACATTACAGCAGGGTGATGTGCGTGTGTGTATGTATGTATGTCGGATAAAAAAAAAACAGTGCATAATGATAAATCATTTTTGTCAGTTTTGTCAAAAGACAGATTTAAATTTTATACAATGCCTTTCATACAAGAATCTGATTTTTTTCCTCCCCCAATCAGTGTGACCAGACTGCAGTCTGGTATCCAAGCAGGTACATGGTCGGCTATTTCAAAGTAGGGAAAACATGCTGCTCATGATATACAGACAGTAGTGTTGATCCAGCAGCAACTTCCATGAGCTCAAAGAGAGAAAGATAGTAAGAGACTGCAATACAGGGACGTGGAGCTAAACTGCTAGGCCTCCTTTGGGGCTGGCTATTGTGTGTATGGGGAAATAGCCTTGCAGTCTACAGGTTGTTTTGCATTTGCAGAAGGTTGTAAATGCTCATCAGCCCTGCTAAGCAAAGTTTGAATAATGTACATACGTCTTGTCCAGTGACCGTGCAGTTACAAAACACCACCACTGGCATTCCTACGAGTGGTTTCACAGTGCAGGACCCGGTATGCTTGTGATACAGATTCAGAATCCTTGCCGGATTACAATGTGATTGAAATACGGATCACTATAGTTTGGACAATGCTTACTTATAACTTGATCAACTTATAAATGGTGCGGCACACAGGTTTGTGGAGTGAATAGGAAGGAACCTGCTGCAACCACCCCCTCATTAAAAACAAAACAAAAACAAATAAAGAAGAGGAGGATTTTTTTTTTTAAATGTATTGACCCATACAGTTTTAAAAAGGTTTGTTATTTGGTAAATCGCTAAGGGTTATTACCTTGTGAGCCTTATGCGGAATATATACAGTTGTAGTCAAAAGTTTACCTACCCCAATGGAAATGTACAATTTCTAGAAATTTCTCGAAAACAAAATAATTTTAGGAAAAATCTTTTGTAGTAAATGTTTTGCTTTTCTGGATGAGGAAAAAAAGGTGCAAGAAATAGATGTCTACAATTATTTATTTCAGCAATTTTTTTTGCAAAACAAAAAAAATGCTCTTTCAAAAGTATTCATACCCTTTGATGCTATGATTGTCTACAAGGTGCTAGAAATGCTGGGTTGTAGGTGAACATTCTTAGAGTATAAAAGGGTTAGTCATAGGATGATTGCTGCCACTACCAATAAGTCAATATGGGGAAAAGTAAAGAGCTATCTGAGGACCTTAGGCAGAATATTATTTATTCTCATAAAGCTGGAGAAGGATACAAGATTTCCAAGCATTTGAGTATCCCAATTTCAACTAGTGTTTCTATTATCAAGTACAAAACTCTTGGTACTCTCAACGCTCCCTAGGTCTGGAAGAAATAAGGTTTTTCACCAAGAACAAGTAGAAGAATTGTGAGGAAGGTTAATAACAATCGGAGATTGGCTGCCAAAGACACTCAAAGTGAATTGGCTGCAAGTGGGACTGAGGTTTCAAAGGTCTCAATGATCGCAGGCCGAGGAAAAAGCCACACAAGGACAATTGCACAAAGTTTGCAAAACGGCATTTGAATGATGAATATGAGTTCTGGTCAAAGGTTTTGTGGAGTGATGAAAGAAAAATCGAGCTATCTGATCACGCTGATAGTCGTTACGTTTGGAGAAAGTCTGGTGAGGCGTACAAAGATAAAACGCATTATCTACTGTCAAGCACGGAGGTGGTAATATCCTTTTATGGGGCTGTTTTTCCTCTAATGGCACAAGAAATGTAGTTCCAATACACATGGATTCCACAGCATACCAAAGGATACTGGCCAATCATCTGAAATCATCCGCTACAAAACTTGGTTTAAAGCGCAACTGGACGTTCCAACACGACAACGATCCAAAGCACACATCAAAATCTACTTCAGAATACTTAAAGAAGAAGGGCCTAGTCAAAGTCCCAATCTAAATCCGATTGAGAATCTCTGGTATGAGTTGAAGAAGGCCGTGCACAAGAGAAGTCCTCGGAATTTGAATGAACTGGAACAATTTTGCATTGAAGAATGAACAAAAATAACTAAAGAATCATGCCAAAAGCTCATTGATCGTTTAAAAGAGGTTATTATTAGCAAAGGCGCCTCAACTACCTACTAATTTCATTTTCTGCTAAGAAATAAATAACAATAATAATAATAATAATAATAATAATAATAATAATAATAATAATAATAATAATAATTTTCCTTGTCGAGGTATGAATACTTTTGAACTAGCATTTTTGGAGTTTTGCAAAAAAATTGCTGAAAAATAATTATTTCTTGTAACTTTTTTCCTCATCCACAAAACTTTTGCTGCAAAAGAGCTTTCCTAAAATTCTTTGTTTCCGATAAATTTCTAGAAATTATACATTTCCACTGGGGTATGTAAACTTTTGACTACAACTGTGTGTGTATATTATATGATGGCTATAGTTGCATCCCGAGCCATTCGAAAAAAAGGCATAATACCATAGTAGTTATTTTCCTGTAACTCACTGAAGCCCATCTATTACTCTCTCTCTCTCTCCTTTTTTTATTTGTTTCATTTCTGTATTACAGTTTCTAGATGTTGATTATTGACAGTGTTTTGGCAATGGTTTTGTCCATCCACCCTCCACATATGCTCATAAGCACACAGTATAATGGCTGTTAGCAACATGCAGCTATCATTCCTGATTCATTATTAGTAAATTCAATTCTTTTCCTCTAGTGTTGTACACAGCTATTAATCTTCCAACACTGTCCAATGAATTAAAATCCTCCCGAGAGATATATCAAGCATCATAAATAAAACAAAGAGAATAATCAAGTTTTCAAACACACAAGCAGCCTCTGCTCGGATCATCTTTACTTGAAATCTTACAGCCTTAAATCAAGCCTTAAACACAATCGGAAAAAAACAACACAGATGCAGAACTAAACTGCTTTTTTTTTTCTTTTAATTTATATTAAGTATGCTTCATGCATTACTTATTTTTTGCCTGAAAGGTTCATTAATCATCTTAGGTTTGCTGGCAACATTTGCTTGTTAGCTCAACCCCTTACATCTGTGTGTGGAATGGAGTACAGCACCTGCATGTACCTCAATCATACTGTAGCTTTACATGGCTCAAGTATTCTGACGTAGTATTTAGAATACTAGAAAATTGAATATTTATTCTAAATATCCTGTTTACATATGAAAGGAATTTCATATTCCTCTTCAACTCTGCATTTACATGGTTAGCAGAATATGTCATTAATGTGCATAACACAGCATATGCTTGTGGTTTCTAGTAAACTGCTTCCCCAGGGAAAATGTGTTTGCAGCGCTGATACAATAAAATAAATCATTTTCCATAATTGTGAAATGTGTCCCCTGAAAATTGATGTTCTGCGTCGCTGACAGCTTTCTCCAAAACCATTATCAATTCACAGCAAATTAAAACAAACTGAAGGCATTGCATTCAGTAGAGCTATGAATAAGACAATAAACATTTACTGTAAGGTAATTATTAGGCATCATTATAATCAAATCATAATAAATAAAATTATGCTTCACTGACAGGGAAGATAATACCCTTATTACAAGTTATGCTGTGGAAGCTGTGTAACTTATCCTCTGCTCTTTGCTGTGCCTTTTTCTTGACGTATTACGTTTTAACTGTGAGAATCCACCTATTTTAGTTTTTCACGGTTATGTGGGAGCCGTAAGGAATATTCTCATAACCTAGAATGAACTAGAGAGACCCTGTACAGCTATACCCAGGGGTTCTGCGTGGGGTCTTGTATTATGACATTTTAAACATGTACTGTAAGCAAGTCCCCCGTCTGGTAGCATCCCTCCACCCACCATTTATTTAAAAAGCTGGATAATCATTGTTTCCTCTGGTCAAGCTGTTTCAAAACATGTTTGAAAATCCCTAACAAAATAACCATCTGCTCTGCAGACCAAAATTAGCACGTACACCGCGCTGCTACAATATCTGATTTGTATTGCTTGTTTTTTCAATGCCATATTCAGAACATGCGTTTAAATGGCTTCATATTCCTCTAGTATTCCAGATACTAGTGGAATATCAGTGGCCATGTAAACGTACTGACAGTAACATGGCTTTTGGAGAACATGATTACTTTAAGAGTTGTAAATCTAGGCTATTTAATGATTTGTATGTGTAATTCATGTATTTATGTATGTATGTATTTATTTATTCATAAAGTCCCTGTGACAAGATTGGCAGAGGGTGAGGCTCAGAGACAGTTTGAAAGTTCAAAAATAACGTTTTTATTTAAACAAAATACACCAAATAAACAGGCACGAGGGCCAAACAAAAAGGTTTCATAACATAAAATAGACACAAAACAAAACTTACAAATAAAGCTTCCAGGCTGGGCAACGCCTTCACTGGATTCAAAATGAAAAACAGCACACACAGAAAACCACTGGCTCCTTCTCCTTCCAGAACTCTCCCCCTAGCTAGGGCCTCTCCCCTGGCTTTTATCCCCTGTGGCTGGAGCCCAATTAATCAATAATTGCTGATTATTCAATTAGGGCTCCAGCCACATTCCTCCCTGCCAGTCCCAATCACGTTCATAAAGACGGGGCAGTCCCCCGTCACAGTCCCCTAGCAAGATTTCCAGAGGTCAAATGGGAAATAACATGGTGAATAAAAATATCTGACAAAAAAATAAAGTGCCTGGCCACTGTCTTTATAAGCTTCCCATGTGTTTAAATGCTTGTCAGGCAAATAGGTAGTCACTGTGACAGCAACACAGTTATTAATATGTTCCTAGCTGACATACAACACTGCTAACCCAGTGGGGCCCTGCTTCTAGTTGACCTGTGAACTCACATACTGAATGAAAACCCCTACAGTAGCCTCAAGGGGGAGCAAATGCAGCAACGTTGTTTCTTCTTCCCATCACAGCACACAGCACATAACCCTACAATTATTTACAGCAAGAACTTATTCCCACAGACTGAGCCCATCATCCATCTAAGGCACTTGAAAACTTTGAGAAATAGTTCAGATGCAAAGCAAACCCCATGAGATTCTTGCCTTTGTCTAACACTAATTACTGGGCTACACTGCACTACAGAGAAAGCCGGGCCTGGCATTAGTCATCCTGGGGAGCCAGGTTCTCATTTTACAGGTGCCACATTAAAAATAGTAATTCTTAGCTTTCCGAAGCAATGTGAAATGAGTTCTGGTGTTGCTACACATACCGTATGGAGATCTCAGCACTTTGCAGTTCAAATGATGCATCTGCAAATCAGATCCAAACCCAAGACATCCTGGCCACCTGTCTTCTACTCTTAACAACAGGCTGCTCTCGTCTCAGTGTTCGTACTAAAATGTAACTGGTGAAAGCTGTGCATGTGGAAGCTTCCACTGCCTTCAGCCTGCATAAAAGCACCAGAAAGCAGGGGGGGGGGGGGGGGATTAAAGTAACAACACAGTAAAACCGAAGAGCAGTGATATGGAGTGGAGAAATACAAGCAGGTCAGATTTTTATTATCCTTCCGTGGAAACCAGTAGTATGTAATTAGATACCGCTGAATAGGGAATGGAGCATCCTGCTGTATCATTTTGATATGTACAGTATAAACCAGGGAGATAGAAGGACATAGTTAAAGAAAGTGAAATGTTTAAGTTTAGTTTATCAAACTAAATTTAATGAAACAAAAGTATGAATTTGCAAACAATTGTGTTTTGCAGGTTGGGGATTCTAAACAACCGTTTCTCAGGACCAGAGGTGGCCACATCACTGGCTCTCTATCCTTGTTACAAAGAGCAGACTAATAAGGTGTTGTTCAGTCTTCAGAAACATCACTTTTTATTATCATTATTATTTTTATTTATTTCTTAGCAGACGCGGTGATCTGATTAAAGCATTCAACATTCTAAAAGGTATTGACAATGTCCACCCAGGGGACTTTTTCGACCTGAAAAAAGAAACAAGAAAATCAGAGGCACTTTTTTTTACACAGAGAATTGTGAGGGTCTGGAACCAACTCCCCAGTAATGTTGTTGAAGCTGACACCCTGGGATCCTTCAAGAAGCTGCTTGATGAGATTCAATAAGCTACTAACAACCAAACGAGCAAGATGGGCTGAATGGCCTCCTTTCGTTTGTAAACTTTCTTATGTTCTTATGTTTCCATCAGTATTGTTCAGTTGGTAGCAGCAGCCTGTGTAAATGACACATGCCAGAGGTGCTTCGGTTAATAGAGGGGATCGGATATGGCAGGTGCTCCTGGGCTGGATTCTCAAAAGGGGAACACATTTAAAATAAATCAATGAACCAAGGGAGCATGTAGAATTTGCTACACATTTCAGCACAAGAAGCATGCTGCCTGCTGCACTTAATTGTGTGACAGATGTCTAGCAAGGCAATCGTATTGTTCTCAGTAATTTGCTAAATAGACAAGGGCGTTCTATGCAAATAAAAGTAAAGTATATTTTAAATTACATTGTCACAGTAAATTATTCCACGTACCAAACACTTCAATAAGCGCGGTTTATTTTCCTGTATGCACGTTATTGGTATCTCTGCATTGGTCCTCTGAGATTGCTAGTTAAATATATTAATTGTCCCTAGCATTATACTTAGGGCTTCTGTTTTTATTATTTATATTTTATTAATTATATTTTTGAGTGCTTATTTTGAGCTATTTTCGAGTTTTATGTAACTCTTTTTTTTCAGGGCTTTCGTTTTTGATATACTGTATGAAATTAGTGTTTTCGGTTACTTTTCAAAATGCATGAGCAGTTTTTTTTGTTTGGTTTTTTCTGTCAAAATATGTATAGTAGTGACTCGAGAGTACTCGCACACTTAAGTTGTACCTTCTTTCCTTTGCTGTCTTCCACAACGAAATCCCTATAGTCACGGACACATTCTTCTGGGGTTTTTGTGTGTACGCATTTTTGTACATTTCACCACAATTCTGTTTTAAGTCCTCCGTATCTTAACTGTAATACAGCTTTAAATCCCGGAATGTGGAACGTGGAATGTGCTGTCACTCAGTAGTTGGGGCGGGTTTAAAGTATTTAGAACAAATCAACGATAGATGCAAGTCAGGAAGGCAGGACATTGCCCAGCAGCATTGGGAAATGTATTTATTTATTATTATTTTTGCAGTAGGTTTTTTTTTTTTTAATGTGAAAAGGGTAAAGTCAACGTGAATAGAGTAACCATTTCCACAGTTTTTCCGGTGTTTTCCGGTGTTTATTGGCTATCCACCGATTAATTTTTTTTGTATCAGGGGTGTTTTATCAGGTTTTATCGGTTAAAACAGAAAATCAGAAACCCTAATTATATTGTTAAGTAATTTGTGTAAGTAGGGAACAGGGGTGGTCTGATGAAACAGTAATTGTTTTTTTTTTAGCTATTATCTAAATGGGTGTTAAGCCATGCCTCGGGAGGGATCAAGTCTCTTTAAATACACTCTTTTTTTCCTGTTTGTGTTTTGGTTCTGGCTGAACCTGGGTTTGTTAGAATGACACATCTATCTAAGCTACCGCTGCACAACCAAACTTTTACAGTTTTTGTGGTTGTGTAAGGTATTTACAGTTACACTAACATTGACTGTTTGGTATTTAATTTTGATCAATTGTGGATTTTGACTAAAGATGGGCTCTAAACTTTAACTCAGCCTGGACCTCATTGTGCATACGGGACTCTAGCCAGTTATTAATCTACCCGTATTCTGTATTTGCTGGCTGAATTAAACACTTCACATATATGGGGGGCTTTTGAAGGAAGGTACCTGGTGCTGACATGCATTGTGTATTCCTTTATGTCTCTCTCTTTTGAATGTTTTGATATGTGGTATATATGGTTATTTCGAACAACTGGGGAATGCTATGGGATGTTCATGTGTATGTATATATGTAAATGTGATCAGTTATTCATCTGCGTTTGGACTGTCTTCTCATGCCAGATACCTACATGTTGTAATTACGTGCTGGCTTACCTAGCATTGTTGTGGATCTGTCATGCAATTCTCCATCCCTTTTATATGAGGAGTATTTGGGGGGGGTAATTATTTACGGTCAAGAGGGTAATTACTACTGGCTTTTTCGTTAAGAGTCGAGACTGTTACAAGCATGTGATATATGCTTTGTCCCCAAGGTGGCCAAGCTGGCGTTGGTAGTTCTTTAGGCTCCCATCCTTCAGTGATCTCTAAACATTTACTTACTTATTTTACATATATTTATTTGAACTGTAGAATAACCTGTAACATTGATTTTTACAGGGGTTGGACGAGAAGAAATTAAAAAAAGGAACTCCCACAGCACATCAAAGTGGCAGTGCCAACATGGGCAACTAGGAAGGCACTGACTGCAAGCCTTGTCATTTGATAATGTCTTTCAATGTAACAATGTACCAAACAGATATCCAGCCTCCCCTAATTACAACTTCAGGCAGGAGAACTGATACACAAATAAATAGTAAATCCTTAAGACAACACTGAAAATCCTACTCCAGTACAAATCCAAAGACATTTCTACAGGTCTCAGAGCAGACACTGGGTTACTATGTATGAAGGAACTCTACACATGCTTCCTGCAAGCCATGTCCTTGAAATAAAAATCTCTGAAAAATAAATAAAAAACACCAAATTTATTCTATTTATTGTTAAATTAATATTGTTAATGCAAAATATAAATAAAAAAATACAAAATCAGCAATGTTGTTCATAGTGCTGGGCTGCATCATGCTCTAGTTTACCCTTTTCATTTAAAAACACCCGGTCTACTTTAATGATCTAAAGAGCAGTGGATCCAAATACCACCACGCTATTCCTCTCATAGCCGGCTTTGGTATACTGCACTGTATTTTCATTGCAAGTAGCAATGATAATATGGGGGAATAAATCTACCTTGGGAGGAACACACCCCAATCAAGAAACATTTGATTCACTTTTTTTCTGCATTCTGGTTTACAATGTGTTCTTTTCAATAACTTACAGACAACTTAATTATTTCTTTAATGCAACATAAATAAATAATTATAAAAATGTCCTGTAGTTACGGAGCAAAAAGAAGAAGAAGAAGAAGAAGTATCAATGATGCTTTTACAAATTGTAACTTTCCCTTTTTGTCAGGAACTACTAAACAAAACCCTTTTTGTGTTATTGTTGATGTTCTGAATTTGTCATAGCTAATAAATAAATAAAAAAGCCAAGTGAGAAAGTACCTTGGCTGAAGTGTTGCGGGTCCAGAGACAGACTGTACCCAGGCAGGGTCTCCAGCAGCAGCTTGTAGCAGGCTCTCCAGCCAGGCTCCGGGATGCTGGGAGCTACACACTGCATGGCCGCCACGCGCTTGAAGAAGGCAGACTTGCGCTGGAAACCAATCAGGTGGTACAGTTCAGACAGGATGCTGTAGCGCTGGATCTTCTCCTCCTCCGACAGCTAACGGAAAAACAAACGGCAGGGTTTGTGTTTCAATTCACAAATTAAAACACACACACGTCTGTGTATAGTGCGTATGAGGACTGTACAGTGATTTAACACTAGGGGAAGTAAACACAATAATGAAGGTTACCGGGGCTAAAAGAAATACTGCTGCATTGTTATGTTTGAAATACCTGCTTAAACATCACAGGGACTTGGCCTGTGTCTTCATAAGGTAGGTTTTATCAAAGTTTCCTTCCTTGTGGGGATTTGTTTGACCCAGTAAGCTCTATAAAACTTTCTCTCTCCTGTGAGAACATTTTTTCAGAAAACCTCAAGGAACATCTTGCTGTATAAAATTGACTGAATAGATAAGCTTGTTTAGACAATATTGCAGAATGTAGTTAAATATTATTTTGGTTGATGGTACGATCCAGCTTTCCCTGTTGTTGCTTTCAGTTCAATGTTTCTGTACCATTCCACAAAACTCACACCACATGTAGCAAGTAAGTTTCCAGGATTCCCGCAGGAATGAAATACATCACCCAGACAACTATAGTTGCGTCTTATGTGTTTTCATTCTTGTTTCTTGAAGCGAAGAAAAATAATGGCACACAATTGTTCCACAAAAGCCAATCAGGCACAGTGAGGCATTACAGTAGGGCGGCACACTTGCAAGTAGATATGGAACATGTGTCTCTGACTATCATTTTCTGCCCTGTACTCCATTTGCTATCTAACATTGAGGTTTAAAGGTGTAACAAAGACAACACTGAAATAACAATAATGGAACTCAATCACTAATGAAGCTCTATCACGCAGTATGGTTTTAAATGTTTAGAAAAGCGTGAACACATATCACAGTAAAACAATGCAGTACCTAAACTAATATGAACTAGGTGGTGTTACTTTGTAAAAGATAACATCAAGAAGCCTCAAAGTAATTACAATACTATAAAAAAAACCTTCAGCTTTAAATATATGATTCAATAATCGAGGGCTGACTATGCAGCATGCTCTATGACAATAGGGCAGAAGACCACTGTACTCAACCAGACAGGCTGAACCCCACTGTACTCAACCAGACAGATTACCATGGGGTTGTCTGGCTAACAGAGGCATTTGGGGAAACCATGCTTTAGATTATCCTCCAATCAACTAGTGGTTCATTTAAACGGTTACATCAAAAATGTTTGATTGGGGGGGGGGTTCTAGAGCCTATAAATCCAGTGTTGGAGCCGCGGTGGGATGCGAGGGTTTATCATAGCTTCCTACCCCATGCAGTATTTTTTATAATCTCTGGTGAGTAATTTTTTTTCCTGGCTATGTGAGGTATGGTTACAGTTCCTTTCAGTTTGATGACGGCTCACGCTGGGGTGGTGTTAATAAGCCGTTTAAACCGGCACTGGAAATATCAACTGGATGAGCCCATTGAAAATATTCCTCAGCAGTTATTATAATGTATTATCATTTCTTTTTCGTACTACTCCTGGAGTGGTCACGTGTTTGCAGGCACAACGGTGGAAGCACAGAATCATATTTTTAGTTGAAAAAAGAGCTGTTCTTGAGTGTTTCTGTTTGCACAGGACAACCACTTGTTTTTATTGAAATGAAGTGTGTTCCCTCTACTGCCTGGATATTTTAGATACCTCCCATCTCAATGAAAAATACAGTGACAAAGCAGCCTGAAATGTCAAGTATCGTTTGTGTAGACTGCTTCAAAATGATTCCTATTCCCCCAGAAGACCAATTTACTGCTAATTAAATCTGTAGTGTTATTAAGCATTTTGTTGAAACTTCCCCTTTGAAATAGATTTTTTTATTTTTTTTATTTACTATAAACACTCTAAACAGAATTACCTTTCAGAATTTCCAAAGAGATTAATGGTTATAACTACAGTATAAGCATGTTGATCTTTTATTCTTATTTTCCATAAAAATTGTATTGAAATTTCAGTTTCTGAACTTTGAACACACACCACTTGGCATGGTGCTGTATTTCACCACCAATTTATATCTTGATAAAATGTGACATTTTTTGTGAATTGAGTTAGGAACATAGTTTAATATAAACTGAACCTCTGATGTAATGGTTTGTAAAGATGAAATTTAATGGTTTTGGGTAGTGAATTATATATGAAGTATTTATTGTTAATAATCTCTGATATATGGCAGAAGGGTATAACAAATGGCCACAAAATGGTAGTGCCACTTTGAGATCAATTAAATAGACTGCGATATCTCTAGCTTCTACCATTGACATGGTCACAGATTAAAATAAACAGAATCATACAATACAGCTGGATTTCAAAGATATGTCACAGTAACAGCAACCACACTGAAGCACGCACAGGTGAGAAATAATCTCACCACTGTCTGAGCCACAAAGACCCTCTAAACAGCAGCTTCAGCTTCACACTGAGAACCTTTCCCTAATGAATCCCTGTAGGGCTTCTGCAATTTGAAAGAGCGTCACAGACGGGACTGATGCCTCCTGGGAGGATACGCTGATGCTGTTCCATCGATAGCAGAAACTACAAGCAATTACTCATCGCCGACAGTCACAAACATAAGAAAGGGAGCCATTACAGCTGTCTCAAGTAAAACCCGAATTACAGAACAGACGGGTAGATAAAAGGGAAAGCTGATTTGTAAAGGGCTACAAATTTAAAAATGATTATATATATATTGTGAGCTAGCTCACAGACCTGCTAACAGGAGCAAGGGGAGATAATTGAGCAATAGGCTACAGGTGCTGATAGGTAGGACTAGTTAAGTGAAAAACAGAGGATTTAGATTCCAGACCAACACCTCAAGGTCTGGCTTTTTGGAGTGCAATTATTATTTTCAAGGGACTTGGCAACCGAATGTGTTTTGTTGGATTGTAATGCTGTTTTGGATCAGGGCTTTGAGGAAACAGTATTTTTTTTGTTTGTGGATTGTTTTATTCAAACTTTTTTGTTTTCATGTGCAAGTATGATTGAGGGGTACCAGCTGATAAAAGAAAATAATAAAAACCCAGTGCAAAACTGAACTGTTCTCGACTCGTTTTACTTCCATGCAACATAGATATGTATTGTATGGTAGTCGAATATATTATATATATATATATATATATATATATGTATATATATATATATATATATATATATATATATATATATATATATACAGTGCCTTGCAAGAGTATTCAGACCCCTGACCCATTCTCCCATATTACTGAATTACAAATGGTACATTGAAATTTCGTTCTGTTTGATATTTTATTTTAAAACACTGAAACTCAAAATCAATTATTGTAAGGTGACATTGGTTTTATGTTGGGAAATATTTTTAAGAAAAATAAAAAACGGAAATATAGGGACCAGCATGCATTGTGACAGTAAGCAGAGTGACATGATCAGGAGTTCATCAATAACCTAATGATCAGGTATAAACTTAAACCAAATGAAATTCTCTTCTAAGTTCTCGTACTTTCCTGTACACACTCTTTTAGTAGTAGAAGCCACTTGAGAATTGTGATAGTTAAGATTGCATTTGTTTATAAGAATTTTTGAGATTGTTGATGGGTGCGAAGAAAATTAGTAGGCGAGAGTTTGTTTGTTTGTTTCTTTTTGGTCGCCTTTCTCGGATAGGGCAGTTATTTCAGGCTTCACAGCTCTGTTTAAATCTTTTATTTTCAAGAGACTTTTTCATTTTAATATGCAATGGTCAAAAAAACACTGAACACACACTTGTGATCTCCAGGAGTCAGGCTGGGTGATCATGCGAGCACAAGATGCAGCATTCTGAAGTGATATTAAGAGGGGTGGAAATCAATTGCATGACTGTTACATATCCTTGACATTAACCAAAGTGATATTATCAGGAGCTTCTTTCCATCAACTCCAATTCTATGGTGGTCAGGACATTTCAATGTGATGATAATAAGCAGGGTGTGACATTAACCAGGGTGACATTAGGTGGGTTTGAGTTTATATAAAAAATATCCAAATGTCTAGGACTAAAAGAAAACTAGCAGTTATAGGAAATCAAGGAGAAGGCCAAATTCAAGGTGAATTAAGTTTTTCATTTTTTTGAAATGTGAAAAAGGTCTTTGATACAGTAGATCCAGAGGTGGCACTGAAAACGGTTAATGTTCACTGGACATGTTAATGGAAATGTATTGAGAGAACCACAGAATACAGCTGTGTACCAACATCAAAGACCCTTTGTCAAAGCATCTGGTCTGTATCATATGGCCAAAGTTTAAAGTAATACTTAGGCCCTCTATAAAGCTAAAAACTCAGGAGGTTAAAAATCCAAACTTTGAGAACAAAATAACAATCAAGGTGTTTTTAAGAACCTGCTATGGTGGTCTGCATGTCATCTTGGCTGTGAGTTAAACCAGAAAGGGTTCATTCGAGGAAGCTAAAGGTTAACTGGTGGTCTTGTGCATTCTACAGACATATAGACTGCATGTCAAATAAGACCTACCTGCCCCAGGTTGATATAGACTGCATGTCAATTAAGACCCTACCTGACCCAGGTTGATGTAGACTGCATTCTGCAGGAACTCTGATGCTTCCATGGCCCTCTTCTGGATAGCCAGCACTCTGACAGCCTTCACACAGGCTTCCAGCTCAATCACACCAGCATTCTTATACTGAGAAATAAGAGTGCAAGCTATTACACATTACTGTGAAACAACAAGAGAGCACAGTACAGTAAATATATAGTTCATAGAAACTCACAATTATTACTTCTGACAGAGCTTATTCATTAATTCGTTTAAAATGACTACCCAGGGAGAAGAGGTCAATACATATACCATACATTCTCATTTACAGGGGACATCTAATTTTGTTTGTTATCAATATCTGTCTTTCTCCAATTATTCAGCAGATGTGCAGTCTTAATGGAACAGCATTTTTATGGCGTTAATGGGGTATCTCCTTGCCATGGGAAAGATTATTAACAGCCATTTGCTTTTATGCAAGTTGCACTCTTTATTCCCATTTGTGATCCACCCAGGGCTCTTCCCCAAGCTCTTCATTAACAGTCTCTGTACCTTGCCGTAGTAAGAGATGGCTTCCTTGTACTTCTCTATGATGTCCTCGGGGCTCAGGCAGTTCTTGGCTCTCCCGATCTCACTGCTGGTGTCCGCGCTGATGCCATTAGTGGTTAGAGCACCTGAGCCCCGCACAAGGAAACACAATTACTTTCAGGAGATGTTGTCTCTTACATTATTACAGTACTGTTCTAGGGGCCAGGCCCAAATAAATGCACTACACTGTCAGTTATCTTTAAATAAGGTTGATGGAAATTTTGTATGTGTATCACTAATTTCACTTTTATTAAAAATCTGCAAAATATACAAGCCGCATAATTAGCACAATTACTCAATTCAGTTTATATACAAGTATAAGTACAGTTTACACGCGTAAACATTTGTTGCGGTAAATATATCCACAGTGAGACATCTGCAAAATGAAGTTGCTGCAGATATTCCGTGTTTTACAGTGAACAGTGCATGATACAGTAGCTAGGGTTTGAAATGCATTTACCAGAATGATGTAGAAAACAATTTGCTCGAAAACGACTTGTTTAAATAAGCTATATTTTGTTACAGGACAATAGTACCTTGTGCACTTGCTCACAGAACATACTAAAATATTAACTTCTTCCAGAACTAATAATTTGGTCCCGGCACCAAAAAAAAAGCTTAGCTCAGCTTTCAGAATCTACAGGCGGTTTTAATAACCGTACTACACGGAAATACCTATCGATTTCTTCTTCAGAACTTTAATGGGATGGAAAGAAGTAGTAGTCAAATTGATAAGTCACAGTGAATGATTGCAACTTATAAAAGACTGTGTGGAGGAGGTGAAAGAAATTGAGGATGCAGAACGAGGTGCATCAACACCATCCAACCCACAAAAAAAAAAAACTGAAACGTTTGACATACTTGCATCATCTCTATTAACTAATTCATCTCTTGCTGTAAACTAGACTAAACTGGACCACATGTTTTTTTCAGGAAACAGAATTCACTTAAGTGTCTTGAGCTGTATGTCTCCCTGCTCCAAGCCTGCTGTATGTCTCCCTGCTTCAAGCCTGCTGTATGTCTCCCTGCTAAAAGCCTGCTGTATGTCTCCCTGCTCCAAGCCTGCTGTATGTCTCCCTGCTCCAAGCCTGCTGTATGTCTCCCTGCTCCAAGCCTGCTGTATGTCTCCCTGCTAAAAGCCTGCTGTATGTCTCCCTGCTAAAAGCCTGCTGTATGTCTCCCTGCTCCACGCCTGCTGTATGTCTCCCTGCTCCACGCCTGCTGTATGTCTCCCTGCTCCACGCCTGCTGTATGTCTCCCTGCTCCACGCCTGCTGTATGTCTCCCTGCTCCACGCCTGCTGTATGTCTCCCTGCTAAAAGCCTGCTGTATGTCTCCCTGCTAAAAGCCTGCTGTATGTCTCCCTGCTAAAAGCCTGCTGTATGTCTCCCTGCTCCACGCCTGCTGTATGTCTCCCTGCTAAAAGCCTGCTGTATGTCTCCCTGCTAAAAGCCTGCTGTATGTTTCCCTGCTAAAAGCCTGCTGTATGTCTCCCTGCTCCAAGCCTGCTGTATGTCTCCCTGCTAAAAGCCTGCTGTATGTCTCCCTGCTAAAAGCCTGCTGTATGTCTCCCTGCTCCACGCCTGCTGTATGTCTCCCTGCTCCACGCCTGCTGTATGTCTCCCTGCTCCAAGCCTGCTGTATGTCTCCCTGCTCCAAGCCTGCTGTATGTCTCCCTGCTCCAAGCCTGCTGTATGTCTCCCTGCTCCAAGCCTGCTGTATGTCTCCCTGCTACAAGCCTGCTGTATGTCTCCCTGCTAAAAGCCTGCTGTATGTCTCCCTGCTCCACGCCTGCTGTATGTCTCCCTGCTCCACGCCTGCTGTATGTCTCCCTGCTCCACGCCTGCTGTATGTCTCCCTGCTCCACGCCTGCTGTATGTCTCCCTGCTCCACGCCTGCTGTATGTCTCCCTGCTCCACGCCTGCTGTATGTCTCCCTGCTAAAAGCCTGCTGTATGTCTCCCTGCTAAAAGCCTGCTGTATGTCTCCCTGCTAAAAGCCTGCTGTATGTCTCCCTGCTAAAAGCCTGCTGTACGTCTCCCTGCTAAAAGCCTGCTGTACGTCTCCCTGCTAAAAGCCTGCTGTACGTCTCCCTGCTAAAAGCCTGCTGTACATCTCCCTGCTAAAAGCCTGCTGTACGTCTCCCTGCTCCACGCCTGCTGTACGTCTCCCTGCTAAAAGCCTGCTGTACGTCTCCCTGCTAAAAGCCTGCTGTACGTCTCCCTGCTAAAAGCCTGCTGTATGTCTCCCTGCTCCAAGCCTGCTGTATGTCTCCCTGCTCCACGCCTGCTGTATGTCTCCCTGCTAAAAGCCTGCTGTATGTCTCCCTGCTAAAAGCCTGCTGTATGTCTCCCTGCTAAAAGCCTGCTGTATGTCTCCCTGCTCCACACCTGCTGTATGTCTCCCTGCTAAAAGCCTGCTGTATGTCTCCCTGCTAAAAGCCTGCTGTATGTTTCCCTGCTAAAAGCCTGCTGTATGTCTCCCTGCTCCAAGCCTGCTGTATGTCTCCCTGCTCCAAGCCTGCTGTATGTCTCCCTGCTCCAAGCCTGCTGTATGTCTCCCTGCTAAAAGCCTGCTGTATGTCTCCCTGCTAAAAGCCTGCTGTATGTCTCCCTGCTCCACGCCTGCTGTATGTCTCCCTGCTCCACGCCTGCTGTATGTCTCCCTGCTCCACGCCTGCTGTATGTCTCCCTGCTCCACGCCTGCTGTATGTCTCCCTGCTCCACGCCTGCTGTATGTCTCCCTGCTAAAAGCCTGCTGTATGTCTCCCTGCTCCACGCCTGCTGTATGTCTCCCTGCTCCACGCCTGCTGTATGTCTCCCTGCTCCAAGCCTGCTGTATGTCTCCCTGCTCCACGCCTGCTGTATGTCTCCCTGCTCCACGCCTGCTGTATGTCTCCCTGCTAAAAGCCTGCTGTATGTCTCCCTGCTCCACGCCTGCTGTATGTCTCCCTGCTCCACGCCTGCTGTATGTCTCCCTGCTCCACGCCTGCTGTATGTCTCCCTGCTCCACGCCTGCTGTATGTCTCCCTGCTCCACGCCTGCTGTATGTCTCCCTGCTAAAAGCCTGCTGTATGTCTCCCTGCTAAAAGCCTGCTGTATGTCTCCCTGCTCCACGCCTGCTGTATGTCTCCCTGCTCCACGCCTGCTGTATGTCTCCCTGCTCCAAGCCTGCTGTATGTCTCCCTGCTCCACGCCTGCTGTATGTCTCCCTGCTCCACGCCTGCTGTATGTCTCCCTGCTAAAAGCCTGCTGTATGTCTCCCCGCTAAAAGCCTGCTGTATGTCTCCCCGCTAAAAGCCTGCTGCATGTCTCCCCGCTAAAAGCCTGCTGTATGTCTCCCCGCTAAAAGCCTGCTGTATGTCTCCCCGCTAAAAGCCTGCTGTATGTCTCCCCGCTAAAAGCCTGCTGTATGTCTCTCCCGCTAAAAGCCTGCTGTATGTCTCCCCGCTAAAAGCCTGCTGTATGTCTCCCTGCTTCAAGCTCCAAGGTTGCATTTGCTGCTAAGCAGGTGCCTAATTAAAAATTAACCTGCAACCACCCAATCCACTTTTAAGCATTTAATAAACTGAAAGGGCACTATTACTGCTCTGATTCGTTAAAACTTCAAATTGAATGAGACTGTGTGATTTTCTTGATTATTTAAAAGTTGTCTGGATACGTTGCAAGCCCAGTGCAAGAACAATCCACTACAGGAGTCCAAAACATCTCTGTGTCCTCCTTAACGTCTCCCCTGAGTTTAAGAGTGTGCTCAGAGCAATAAAAGAAGTACGTGGAATCTGACAGCATGCATGCCTAGTGAAGCCATCAGCTTTAATTATACTATTTAAAACTTTCTGTTGTGTTCTTGTCCTAGCACTACAAAAAAATTGGTATTTGGAAAATAAATAAATAAAAATAATCCAAACTATGCAGCAGTAGCCTGTTACTCCATTCACCACAGCCCCATCTAGTGTTCATGTTAAACATGGAAACCAAGTGTGTGAGTGATAAAAAAAAAAAAAAACAGTTAAAAAAAAAAACTTGTCCAATTTTACCCCTTGGGGATTTACTGTGTACTCAAAAAGGTACAGCATGTTTTGTTCTGTTTCTTTTTTTCCCCTTTTTTAACTGTCAATGATATTTTTTGTACTGTCGATGTAATAGGTTTTTACCTATTTTTTTTTTTTTTTTTGGGGGGGGGAGGGGGGAGGGGTATTTAGTTTTATTTCAAATAGCCTTTCAGATGCTCCTTTATTAATTAATTGGTTATTTAGCAGATGCTTTTTATCTAAAGGGACTTGGAGACTGTGTGAACTATGCATCAACACCTGCTGCAGTGTCACTTACACAGGACCTCGCTCCTGCGTCCCATCTGAAGGTCGGAGCACAAGGAGGTGAAGTGACTTGCTCAGGGTCACACACAGAGAGTCGGTGGCTGAGCGGGCAATTGAACCGGGGACCTCCCGGTATCAAGCCCTTTTCTTTAGCCACTGGACCACCAAGCCTTTATGTAAAGAGGCTTGAGTCAGCTTGGGATTTGAAAGGCAGTATAAGTTCATGATTATTCCTGTTGTAGTTGTTCAAATGGAATCCACATAAAACAAACAGCAGGGTTATCCAACAAATAACTAAACTATATATATATATATATATATATATATATATATATATATATATATATATATATATATATATATATATATAGACACACACACACACACACAGTACAAACATTGAAGTCAATGCCAAGTTTCCAGCAACAACACAAAGCTGTGAAGGTCAGAAAAGTGTCAACAAAAACAACAGCATGCCCTTAAATATATAAGAGGAGTGTGCTGTAAACTGAGCCAGGGGAGTGCAAAATGTATGACATGTATTATTCGGAGATATTATAATAGCTATACAATTAACAATCTTCCATACAGCTTTGTCCAGTGATGTCCTACATTGGAATGCATTGTACAAATAGAATACACGTATCAATTTGCTACAGTGTTAACAAAAGCAAACAGCAGCTGGCAAGCCATACAAACAGACAATCAAAACCCACAGCAAAGCAAGCAAAACAGTGAGCAGCTAGTCCAGCTAGAAGCTTGAGGGTACTGTACCTGGGTCAATGAGAAGCTCCTGCGCCCCTAGAGACAGAAAGAAAGAATGCAGGTTCTATATACAGTTGCCATTGAAATGTAGCCTATGTATTACACACTGCTAAGCCAATCCCGTTGTTATTAGGTGATGACTTTCTGGGATCCATATAGTTAAGATTAATTTTTTTAAAAGAATGTTAAAGAATGTACTTCTTTATTTAATTTGAATCAGAATTCCGTTTTTTAGAAGCATGAAGAGTGCCATGTAAAAGCAGCGAAGCACAGCGCAGGATAAGCAACACCAGCAGACAGCACAACCTGACTAATGCAGTATAATACACAGTCTGACAAAGTGTACCATACAACACTGCAATGTAAACACTAACTCAAACAGCCCTTGAGTTACTGTACAGTATGTATTCACTGTAATAAGCATGATACATTGATTACCTGTCTGTTTATGTATTTGATATAGTATCAAATGTCTATTTACCCTTATATTCCAGCCATAACCCCTGCAGCGAGGTGTGCAGCGCAGTGGCACTGGAGACCACCATGCTTACCTGGTCGGTGTCGCTTGCCAGCGTCAGCAGGGACAGAGATGCTGGGTTTACGGGCTGCTGATTTGCCAGCAGTGCCCCCTGGATAGTGGTAGATGACTGAGGCGGAGCAGAGTCCCTCCAGGGCAGCTGCAGAAAGAATGAAAACATTTGCGAGCAAACAAGAAACCGCTTTAGGGAGAGATGCTCCGAGGACCTGGCACACAGTTTAACAGCTTCAAAGGAACACAAAATAAAATGCCGTTGAAATGTAGATTGTAGCAAAGGAGATTCATTACATGACGATGAGTCATGTACATGTAAGCCAAGTGAAGAGCAGTCATGTACATGCAAGCCAAGTAAAGAGTATGATAGGTAGTTATTCACAGAAGTGTGCTTACTGGGTGCCTGACTGGTTGGTGTATCATTGTATGTGACCGACTCTCAAGCAGGACATTCCAAACTGCTGTATGCCAAGGAGTGGCATTGCTGAATTTATCTCTGTGCATGAAAAATGTGTCATTCCATGCCAAATCAGCCAACCCAGACACATTTTCAATGGGCGCCGTCTCAGAAAGTAATAGAACTAAATAGCCAATGGAAGCACAGTGATGGCTTTGGTGAAGGCTTGTAGCGAATGAAATTGTATTGCTTAGTCTGTAACGTTAAAGAACTGGTGTGTAATTGACAGTAAAATAATATGTACGAAACGCTTGGAACTATTGTAGGATTCATCAAGCTTTTGGTACTATTTCTATTTTAATACGTACAGCAGTAGAAATATTACCGACAGGTGTCAATCAAAGTACAGTGGAATCACAAAGTCACCAGAAGTTATTTCCATGTGGTGGCAGTTGGGAGAGGAGGCTTTGGGAATAGGGTTTGTGACACAAAATAATCCACACATTGCTTCAGGGGAAGAGCAGCTAATTAATGGCTTTATGAACCTTATTTTTGTTATGCTTAAACACAATTAGCCATTCAATAAATGTTACAGTATGAAACTCCTCTTTGTTAAAATTCAAAAGTTGAATAGTATAAATATGTGGATTTCGATCACATTGGAAAACAAATTTAAAAAATAAAATAAAAAGTACCATTACAATTTAGAAATGAACAGAACCACAGCATACGCTATGTCATTTGTCCATTTCCTAACTTCCTGATGACTGCAGTCAGAAGAGGAAGCAGCAGACACTGCCGCCCCCTTTAGAAACTCACCTCCAAGCCATAAGAAATCATTGACTGAGCGCAGCAGCTCCACTGCCATGTGATAATGAACCAGGGCATCCTGCAACATCCCTGCCTGCAAGCACAGGTCCCCCACGTGCTTCCTCATCCTGCCCTGGCAGCGCTTCTTATAGTGCCTGCAGCAGAACACACACACAGTCAGCTGCATTTCTGTAGCACTTTAGGAGAACACAGACGCAGTCAGCAGCACTTATGAATCACTTTAGGAGAACACACACAGTCTGCTGCATTTACTAATAACTTTAGGAGAACACACACACAGTCAGCTGCATTTACTAATAACTTTAGGAGAACACACACACAGTCAGCTGCATTTACTAATAACTTTAGGAGAACACACACACAGTCTGCTGCATTTACTAATAACTTTAGGAGAACACACACACAGTCTGCTGCATTTACTAATAACTTTAGGAGAACACACACAGTCAGCTGCATTTCTGTAGCACTTTAGGAGAACACACACACAGTCAGCAGCACTTATGAATCACTTTAGGAGAACACACACACAGTCAGCTGCATTTCTGTAGCACTTTAGGAGAACACACACACAGTCTGCTGCATTTCTGTAGCACTTTAGGAGAACACAGACGCAGTCAGCAGCACTTATGAATCACTTTAGGAGAACACACACACAGTCAGCTGCATTTCTGTAGCACTTTAGGAGAACACAGACGCAGTCAGCAGCACTTATGAATCACTTTAGGAGAACACACACACAGTCAGCTGCATTTACTAATCACTTTAGGAGAACACACACACAGTCAGCTGCATTTACTAATCACTTTAGGAGAACACACACACAGTCTGCTGCATTTACTAATCACTTTAGGAGAACACACACACAGTCAGCTGCATTTACTAATAACTTTAGATGAACACACACACAGTCTGCTGCATTTACTAATCACTTTAGGAGAACACAGACACAGTCAGCTGCATTTACTAATCACTTTAGGAGAACACACACACAGTCAGCTGCATTTACTAATCACTTTAGAAGAACACAGACACAGTCTGCTGCATTTACTAATCACTTTAGGAGAACACAGACACGGTCAGCTGCATTTACTAATCACTTTAGGAGAACACACACACAGTCAGCTGCATTTATGAATCACTTTAGATGAACACACACACAGTCAGCTGCATTTCTGTAGAACTTTAGGAGAACACAGACGCAGTCAGCTGCATTTATGAATCACGTTAGGAGAACACACACAGTCGGCTGCATTCACTAATCACTTTAGATGAACACACACACAGTCAGCTGCATTTCTGTAGCACTTTAGATGAACACACACACAGTCAGCTGTATTCACTAATCACTTTAGATGAACACACACACAGTCACCTGCATTTACTAATCATTTTGGGCGAATACACACACAGTCAGCTGCATTTACTAATCACTTTAGGAGAACACAGGCACAGTCAGCTGCATTTCTGTAGCACTTTAGGACAATTAAAACACATGGAAAAAAAACTTCTGGGTGACAATTTACTAGGGGTGAGACCAAATATTCGAGTATTCGAATATCCAAAATTATTATTTGAATACTTAAATAAACATTCGATTACTCGCTAATTAAAAAAAACAAACAACTTGCGCAATATTTTTTTAAATGAGGAATCGGTGAAAATGAATCCACAAATAATTACCAACACAATGATGACTGACAGGCAAGCGGGCACATTTCATTTCCTCGGTCTGCTATTGGCTAGTACTGTAAGCAGCAAAGGGCAAGATGGCGTCCTCGCAGAAAAGTACAGCGTGGAATTACTTTGAGAAAATAAACGAGAGTAATGTACAGTGCAAGCTCTGCAAAATCAATATTGCCTATCACAAATCAACAGGTTCAATGCTTAATCATCTAAAACTTTTTCAAGAGCTTATGGGATTTGTTGAACCGGTGTATACAGTTCCAGCAAAACAATCACGGCTCGACTGGAGAAACTAAACGCGGAGTGTGCTGCTGCTGTTAACGGTAAGCTGGCAAAAGCAGAAAAGGTTGCGATAACTACTGATTCGTGGACAGCGCTGACTACAGAATCTTATGTGACTATCACTTGTCATAGTGGACTGGAAAATGGAAAGTGTTGTTCTGCAAACTCGCGCAACTCCAGAAAGACATACAGCAGAAAATCTAGCAGATGTGCTGAAGACCGCTGCTGAAGCATGGAATATAAATGGGAAAATCACTGCTTGTGTCCATGACAATGCCAGCAACGTTGTTTCAGCAAACAATGCATTTCTTGAGTGTGAATCGAATGTGTGCTTTGCACATACTCTACAGCTAGCTATTAATGATGGATTTAAAGTTTATAAGTTCATAAGTCATGTGGTTGGTGCTGCGAGCTGACTTGTATCCCATTTTCACCACAGCACCGTTACAACTCAGGCTTTAAAGTTGAAACAGCAGCAGCAAAATCTGCCTGAGCACCGTCTTGTGCAATATTGTTGCACACGATGGAATTCAATCCACGACATGTCTGAGAGCCTTCAAGAGCAGAGATGGGCACTTGTAGCAGTGTTATCTGACAGGACTTACACGATACTAACAGAAATCCGAACACTGGACCTAACGGATAATAGCTGGCAAGTTATCCAAGAGATGCTGCCAGTAATGTGCTCCTTGAAATGTGCCACAACTGCTCTGTGTGGTGAGTCAGAGGTGTCCATCTCAATGGTGTCCGTTACTGCCACCCTGCTGTCAAAGCAACTGATATCGGCACCCTATGAATCTGACAGTGTGTCACAGTTTAGAACCACCGTGTCTGAATCTTTAAGGCGACGCTTAGCACCCTCAGATACAGAAACGGCAGATAAAGTAGCACTCATCGTATCATTTTTGGATCCTCGACACAAACACTGATGATGCAGTTAGAATTGTTATAAGAGAGAAAGTGGATGAACTGCTTTCAAATCTGCCGGACACAGATAGCACTGATGACATCGCGGGAGGGGAACGCACATCTATGGAAGCAGCTGGTCTGTCTGTTAAAAAAGCTTGCTCTGACAAGCATACCGCTATGGCTACATTGTTTGGTGAGGAACACTACATGAAACCACCTTGTTGAAAACAGAACTTGAAAAATACGCACTTGACGCGTGTATTCCGCCTTATCAAGACCCACTTGCATGGTGGGGAGTGAATGAAAATCTCTACAGAAAACTATCACGTTTAGCAAAGGCCTATCTGTGTATCCCAGCTACATCTGCACCAGCAGAGAGAGTTTTATCAGCTGCGGGACTTACCCTTAACCTTAAACCTTAACCCTAACCCTAAAGAGATTGTGCAGTCGTCTTACCCCCGAATACGTGGACATGCTGGTCTTTTTATATAAGAATGTGTTGTTCTTTTCTAAAAGCAGTTGTTAAACAAGATCAGAATGCAGTTTACAGTTTTAAATATATGTATTTTTTTCTTTTTTTTATTAATGTTGTAGTGTGAATTTTGATTTTCTACTTTTTATTTTTCTATTCTATTACCTTACGTTTTGCATAACAGATTGATTGCTTCTAATAGACCTGTCATTCTAATTAGAGGTTGAATATTTCAATATTCAAAATCTTTTGTAATAGAACACTCAAATAACTAATTATTCGAAAATTCCCACCTCTACAATTTACAAACCAACCTCTGATAACTAAAATACACTCTGTGAATCAGAAATGTGTGCCGCCTTATTCTGCACCATACATACACACACACACACACACACACACACACACACACAGTTGTAGTCAAAAGTTTACATACCCAAATCAAAATGTATAATTTCTCGAAAACAAATAATTTTAGGAAAAATCTTTTGTAGCAAAAGTTTTGCTTTTGTGGATGAGAATACAATTATTTATTTCAGCAATTTTTTGGCAAAACTCCAAAAATGCTCATTCAAAAGTATTCATACCCTTTGATGCTATGATTGTCTACAATGTGCCAAAAATTTCAATATGATAATGCAGAACCTAATTCTAGAAAATGCTGGGTTGTAGGTGAACATTCTTAGACAGTATAAAAGGGTTAGTCATAGGATGATTGCTGTCATTACCAATAAGTCAATATGGGGAAAAGTAAAGAGCTATCTGAGGACCTTTGGCAGAAAATTATTTATTCTCATAAAGCTGGAGAAGGATACAAGAAGATTTCCAAGCATTTGAGAATCCCAATTTCAACTAGTGTTTCTATTATCAAGACGTACAAGACTCATGGTACTGTCACAATGCTCCCTCGGTCTAGAAGAAAGAAAGTTCTTTCACCAAGAACAAGTAGAAGAATTGTGAGGAAGGTTAATAACAATCCGAGATTGACTGCCAAAGATATTCAAGGTGAACTGGCTGCAAGTAGGACTGGGGTTTCCATTTCAACCGTAGGCCGAGTATTGCATGGTGAAGGTCTCAATGATCGCAGGCCAAGGAAAAAGCCACTCTTAGGAAAACGTCACAAGGACAATCGCTTAAAGTTTGCAAAACAGCATTTGAATGATGGATAGGAGTTCTGGTCAAAGGTTTTGTGGTGTGATGAAACCAAAATCAAGCTATTTGGTCACGCTGATAGTTGTTACGTTTGGAGAAAGTCTGGTGAGGCAAAGAAAAGAACAGCATACCTACTGTCAAGCATGAAGGTGGTAATATCCTTCTATGGGGCTGTTTTTCCACTAATGGCACAGGAAATTTAGTTCCAATCCATGGTAAAATGGATTCCATAGCACACCAAAAGATATTGGCCAATCATCTGAAACCTTCTGCTACAAAACTTGATTTAAACCGCATATTGGACATTGCAACGCAACAATGATACAAAGCACACATCAACATCTACTTCAGAATGGTTAAAGAAGAATAAAATCAAGGTTCTGGAATGGCCTAGTCAAAGTCCCAATCTAAATCTGATTGAGAATCTCTGGTATGAGTTGAAGTAGGCTGTGCACAAGAGAAGTCCTTGGAATTTGAATGAACTGGAACAATTTTGCGTTGAAGAATGGTCAAAAATTACTAAGAATCATGCCAAAAGCTCATTGACAATATCCTAATTGTTTAAAAGAGGTTATTATTGCTAAAGGTGGCTCATTTAGCTATTAATTTTATTTTCCTTGTCAGGGTAGGAATACTTTTGAATTGGCATTTTTGGAGTTTTGCAAAAAAAAATTGCTGAAATAAATAATTGTACACATCTATATCTTGTAACTTTTCTTGCTCATCCACAAAAGCAAAACTTTTGTTACAAAAGATTCTTTGTATAATTCTTTGTTTGAGAAATTTCTAGAAATTATACATTTCCATTGGGGTATGTAAACTTTTGACTACAGATGTATATATTTACACAGTAAAGAACCTTTTGCAGGCACTGTGTTATGTAGTGGGCAGCAGTGTGGAGTAGTGGTTAGGGTTCTGGACTCTTGACTGGAGGGTCGTGGGTTCAATCCCTGGTCGGGGAAACTGCTGTTGTACCCTTGAGCAAGGTACTTTACCTAGATTGCTCCAGTAAAAACCCAACTGTATAAATGGGTAATTGTATGTAAAAATAATGTGATATCTTGTAACAATTGTAAGTCGCCCTGGATAAGGGCGTCTGCTAAGAAATAAATAATAATAATAATAATAATAATAATAATAATAATAATAATAATAATAATAATATGTACTGTGAGCATTGTTCTGTACAACTGCAGTTCTATGTAAAAGCCCCTAGATGGCCCCATTTCACACAGCTTTCAATAAAATCAAGAACATTGACTGCAGGTGCAAAAGCAAATTTTCAGAGAGGAATAAAACTAGTAAAAAGAATAATACTCTGAACAAAAAATGAAATGCCTTTGCCTCAAAATAGGGTGCTGAACATATATTTCACTTACTGGATCTGAAAACGTGTATGTGGCGTAAGACTAGTTATGTTTTAGATTTATTTTTTTGATATACAAAAATGAAATACATTTTTAGTTAGTGATTTTCACTGCTGTACTTCAGCTACAGCATAGTAGTCTACGAAGAATTCTACAATGTATTCAGTGTAACAGCATATGTATTCGGCAAACATTTCTCCCACAAATGTTCATTACTGCTAGTACCTATTCCCAATCAACATCAGTTACGTTCTGGTTTTCTGCACCCATTGCTTTTAAATGTACATGTTTTACCTACTGTACAAACACCTAGGGATCATGAAGCCAAGCTTAGCGGAAGCTCTGCTTATGCAATTGTCTGGTTAACTGGAAATAAGGGAACAGCAGCTTAAGCGTGGCCAAGTTTAAATCTGCTGTGAATCTAAAGGGTCATCATGACTTCCCAACACAAATCACTTGAAGTGAGGATAGTATACAACACAGGAAGGTGAAACAGCATTCATCCAAAGCACCCATTTATAAAACAAAGGAGAAATAAGTGTGCACATGGTTCAGAGACCTAAACAACATAGCAACAACTAAGCAACACCTGGCCCTGTGGCTTGACTGCTCTTTACTGAAAACTCAGCCCCTCTACAGTTAAGCTGCAGCCCATAAACACAACAAACACCCAGGATTTTTTTTCCTTTTTAATTATTCTTTTATCTGTAACAGATTCATCAAATGTATACAGTACAGTCCTCTGGGCTTCAAGTAGGGTACTAGGTACTGTAGCATACTTTACATGGCATATGACTTCTTACTTTATAAAATAGTCACTTATTAAAATCAAGTCATTAGTGTATACCAATATTTAAAGATCATAGGTAAAAAAAAACAAGATATACAAATTCTAAGAAATGTCAGGTGGTAAAGAATTTTCTTTTATTATTATTATTATTATTATTATTATTATTATTATGACTACAGTACATATGCCTCTTTAAATAATGTAAAATACTAGATTAAGCCAAAGCAGGCACTTACAGTGACTCCAGTAGGCAGTTGCATGTTAAGAGATAAATATCACACACATACACATTTGTGTTGGGCAAGTAAGCAGGCAAAGCTCTGGCACACAGCAAATGATTTACTGAATTACTGACAGGTGCCGTGCTGTTTCAAGCTGAAGTCTGTGTTACTGAAGACACTTAACCTTCAAGTTATTCATACACAAAAGCATTTCCACAGCCAGCATGACCTCCATGACTCTGTCTGACTTCCGGGTGAGGCCATGTCAGTTCAACCAACGCAACCCTCCACCCATATCATCCAACATGCTCCTGTTTCTTTAATGCAAATAGAAATCAACAAAATACAGGCATCCCTTAACAACTGAATACAAACGCTGACATTGACTTTATATACTGGAGACTTTCTCCACAAAGCATGTAATGTGTGCCGCCTGGTACACTGCAATACTTTGCATTTACCAGCACCAGCACCTGATCATTTTTTGCATTTTAACAAAGAGATTGGGATTTGAAAACGTACTAAAGCGAAACCTAATTGGTACCAGGAGGTGTCCGTCAAATCAAATTTAGTAAAACTATTGCTGTATACATGTGAATCTGTCGTTCCCAATACAGACACATCCAGTGGCTCTCCACCTGCGAAAGCACTGCCATCTGGAGTTTAGTGTGTCAGGTAAGCAGTGTTCGAATATCAGTCATGCTGAGTTACTAATAACTGCATTGGGATCCACAGGGACCTGTGGGGTTTGGGAGGAAAGTCAGCAGCAGACAGTTCACCTCATAATGCTTTAGTGACCCCTACTGGTCATCCCTGGGATGGTCCTCGTCTCCAAGGTTCAGTAGCATGGCAGGGCTAGAAATAAAACTCCCATTGCATAGCAGTTTGATCCAATCCTGGTTTTACCATGAGTTTAATAAGACTCACCTGAACTTGTTATCTATACAAGCTGTGGCTAACCAAGCTTGTAGTAAAACCTGGAGTGGGTGAAACGGCTATGCAATAAAGAGTCTTATTTCCACCCCTGCATTGCAATAATCGTTGCTTTGATGGGTGAAGCCAGGCAACATGCTTGACCGCGGGTTATAAAGACGCTGCCCACTGATCTTCAGAATTTAGACAAATGGCATGGTTGAACTGTGGTGGCCCTGATGCACTGTGACCCTGCTGGGTTGAGCATGAACTACATTTCTTTTTAACAAAAAGAAATGGTAATGCTGTAGGCTTTCAGTTATGAACCAAGAAACATACATCACAGAGACATCAGAGGTTTCTTGTATGGCAGAAGGGCGAAAGCAAATGGACCACATTATTGATTTCACTACATTGTATATTTGCTACATCTCACCTTTTCACACCCAATAATAAACTCACAGGACAGTATGAAAGAAAGAAAAAAGAAGACAAATAAAACAAGAGAAAACAAACATAAACATCAACATAAAAGCATAAACAATGAAAGGTGACAGAGAAACATGCAGGTGATATTACTCAGGCAATATTCATCCCATGCATATATATTCATGACATTTTAATAAAGGCATTCCTGCTGCCTTCATTTTACATCATAAAAATAATGCCAGTTGTCTCAAAATGTACTGCTTTTGGTTAGAATCACTAAACAGTTTCTTATTGTTTGCGTGCTAGAAGTAAAAAAAAAAATGTCCCGTTATTTAAAATAATTATTTCGGTGTCATCATGTACAGTATTTTGATATATTTGCACCACAAAATATATTGATATATTTGCACCACCCTCCCTGCCCTGCTCACACACTGAACGGACGCCTCCCTGCCCAGCTCACACACTGAACAGACACCCTGCCCAACCTGCCCAGCTCGCCCAGCTCACACACTGAACAGCCGCCTCCCTGCCCTGCTCACACACTGAACGGACGCCTCCCTGCCCCTGCTCACACACTGAACAGACACCTCCCTGCCCAACCTGCCCAGCTCACACACTGAACAGACACCTCCCTGCCCTGCTCACACACTGAACAGACGCCTCCCTGCCCTGCTCACACACTGAACAGATGCCTCCCTGCCCTGCTCACACACTGAACGGACGCCTCCCTGCCCTGCTCACACACTGAACGGACGCCTCCCTGCCCTGCTCACACACTGAACGGACGCCTCCCTGCCCTGCTCACACACTGAACAGACGCCTCCCTGCCCTGCTCACACACTGAACAGACGCCTCCCTACCCTGCTCACACACTGAACAGACGCCTCCCTGCCCTGCTCACACACTGAACAGCCGCCTCCCTGCCCTCCCTGCCCTCCCTGCCCTGCTCACACACTGAACAGACACCTCCCTGCCCTGCTCACACACTGAACGGACGCCTCCCTGCCCTGCTCACACACTGAACGGACGCCTCCCTGCCCTGCTCACACACTGAACGGACGCCTCCCTGCCCTGCTCACACACTGAACGGACGCCTCCCTGCCCTGCTCACACACTGAACAGACGCCTCCCTGCCCTGCTCACACACTGAACAGACGCCTCCCTGCCCTGCTCACACACTGAACAGACGCCTCCCTGCCCTGCTCACACACTGAACAGACGCCTCCCTGCCCTGCTCACACACTGAACAGACGCCTCCCTGCCCTCCCTGCCCTGCTCACACACTGAACGGACGCCTCCCTGCCCTGCTCACACACTGAACAGACGCCTCCCTGCCCTGCTCACACACTGAACAGACGCCTCCCTGCCCTCCCTGCCCTGCTCACACACTGAACGGACGCCTCCCTGCCCTGCTCACACACTGAACAGACACCTCCCTGCCCTGCTCACACACTGAACAGACGCCTCCCTGCCCTCCCTGCCCTGCTCACACACTGAACGGACGCCTCCCTGCCCTGCTCACACACTGAACAGACGCCTCCCTGCCCTCCCTGCCCTGCTCACACACTGAACGGACGCCTCCCTGCCCTGCTCACACACTGAACAGACGCCTCCCTGCCCTGCTCACACACTGAACAGACGCCTCCCTGCCCTGCTCACACACTGAACAGACGCCTCCCTGCCCTGCTCACACACTGAACAGACGCCTCCCTGCCCTGCTCACACACTGAACGGACGCCTCCCTGCCCTGCTCACACACTGAACAGACGCCTCCCTGCCCTGCTCACACACTGAACGGACGCCTCCCTGCCCTGCTCACACACTGAACAGACACCTCCCTGCCCTGCTCACACACTGAACAGACGCCTCCCTGCCCTCCCTGCCCTACTCACACACTGAACAGACACCTCCCTGCCCTGCTCACACACTGAACAGACGCCTCCCTGCCCTGCTCACACACTGAACAGACGCCTCCCTGCCCTGCTCACACACTGAACGGACGCCTCCCTGCCCTGCTCACACACTGAACAGACACCTCCCTGCCCTGCTCACACACTGAACAGACGCCTCCCTGCCCTGCTCACACACTGAACAGACGCCTCCCTGCCCTCCCTGCCCTGCTCACACACTGAACGGATGCCTCCCTGCCCAGCTCACACACTGAACAGACACCCTGCCCAACCTGCCCAGCTCGCCCAGCTCACACACTGAACAGCCGCCTCCCTGCCCTGCTCACACACTGAACGGACGCCTCCCTGCCCCTGCTCACACACTGAACAGACACCTCCCTGCCCAACCTGCCCAGCTCACACACTGAACAGACACCTCCCTGCCCCGCTCACACACTGAACAGACACCTCCCTGCCCTGCTCACACACTGAACAGACGCCTCCCTGCCCTGCTCACACACTGAACAGACGCCTCCCTGCCCTGCTCACACACTGAACGGACGCCTCCCTGCCCTGCTCACACACTGAACAGACACCTCCCTGCCCTGCTCACACACTGAACAGACGCCTCCCTGCCCTGCTCACACACTGAATAGACGCCTCCCTGCCCTGCTCACACACTGAACAGACGCCTCCCTGCCCTCCCTGCCCTGCTCACACACTGAACGGACGCCTCCCTGCCCAGCTCACACTATGAACAGACACCATGCCCAACCTGCCCAGCTCGCCCAGCTCACACACTGAACAGCCGCCTCCCTGCCCTGCTCACACACTGAACGGACGCCTCCCTGCCCCTGCTCACACACTGAACAGACACCTCCCTGCCCAACCTGCCCAGCTCACACACTGAACAGACACCTCCCTGCCCTGCTCACACACTGAACAGACGCCTCCCTGCCCTGCTCACACACTGAACGGATGCCTCCCTGCCCTGCTCACACACTGAACGGATGCCTCCCTGCCCTGCTCACACACTGAACAGTCGCCTCCCTGCCCAAATCACACAATGAACAGCCGCCATCCTGCCCTCCCTGCCCTACTCACACACTGATTGGATGCCTCCTTGCCCTGAGGATTACAGATCAGTTTAACGTGTGAGCCCACTAACGTAATTGTTTTCTTGAACCTGTAACAAAAAATAATCTGGTCTAAATTCGGCTTCAGTGACAGACATTATCCAATTAATTTAAAAAAATCATAATTTAAAAACAAAATACCAAGAGTGTACAAAAAAAAATCCTGATTATTAGATTTACCAGAAGGAAAACAGTTGTATACACAGAGGGTGTTTATAAAGTCTGTTGTCCACTTTGCTATGCTTTTGTGAATGAATAAAACATTTACCACAAAGCAATGGAATCTACAGAAGCAGGTGAAGGGAGGCCCAGTAGCAAAGGGCAGCACCACAGCTTTGCAAAGTGGTTTACTTACTTCATAACTACTCAGTATTTTAATAATGATACCTTTTAGCTGTATGACAACCAGAAAATAACTCACCTGCTATCAGTATCCAGCCCAACAAAATCCTTCTTCTCGAAGGGAATGCACAGCAGAGGGATCTTGTCCCCCGACTTGTCGGTAGCCCTGTCCAGGCGCTTGGACTCCAGAACGATGAAGAGCGACTCGATGAAGTCCTCCACTCTCCTCTCCACATCCTCGCACTCGTCGTAGCTGGGGTAGAAGGCGACGTCAGTGCGGACCTGTTCCGCGACCTCCCCCTGCAGCCCGTACACCAGCAGCCGCGAGTCATACAGCGTGGAGCCGTACACCTCCTTGTGGTCATGGAAGCGGTCGGAGGTCTGGGGCCACTCCTTGGCCGAGACACACTCAGTCACCGCGATCAGCCCCACCACTTTGCGGTGAGTCTGGAAGTCCCCCCAGTCGTTGTTCTCCGGAGGGTAGTGGTGTCGGTAGCGGATGAAGAGGACCCTCTGGGAATCGCGGATGCTGATCTGGCTGACCGAAGCAATCCTCTTGTAGATCCGGAAGAACTGGTCCTCCGGGACGATCCCCACCGGCTGTACCACCACCAGAAGAGTCTGGTGATCATCGGCACACTGCATATAGTCAGGAACACTCATTCTCCACTGAACCACAATCTGGAGGAGTAAACAAAACACTTCAACAGGATACATCATGACTTCTTAGTACAGCTTTTGAGGGTACAACTGTACTTTAAGCTTCTGGATTTTAAAAAGTCACATGGTTGGGATAGTGAAACATAAACTACTATACAAAGTGAACCTAATCAAAAAGAAGACATTTGTTGAGATTACAGTGATACTTCATACTGATACCAAGATGCTCTTTAACTATACGGACGCAGCACCCCTCTTCAGTTCGGCCCCCGCTGCAATATTCCTATTACTTTGGTTGATTTGTGGTTTTGTCATGGCTTGCTTTCACATCGACCATTTTCTCAGCTTGTTTATTTATTGATTTATTGATTGATTGATTTGAAACATTTTATATACAGAAAGAGACTGTGCAAATTTCGACCAGTCTCCTTAACTGGGAGATTTGGAGGAAAAAGGTGTGTCTCTTGCACTATGCATGCTACCTCCTCTCGAGAACCTGTACTGCAGAAGAAGCAGCAGCTGCCTCTGCATCCTTTTTAACCAAACAGTATGATCACAGCTGATTAACACAAATGCCCTCCATTAACTGAGAATTACAGATTCCCTGGCATGGCCTATTTGTTCTCTCAAGCCTTTGGAGCGTGTATTTTACGTTTTTATTTTGTGTTTTCGTTTTACTTTTATTGCTCGGTCTTGTTTTGACGGCCTTTTTTTAATGTTGTATTGTGAAACGCTTTTTCAAATGAATAGCTCCCTATGAAAGGTCCTATATACAAATCATTCGATTGATTGATAATGTGATTATTAATTTATTTATTTGAGACTCACAATGTAGAAAATAAGCATTAAACACTGCATATGCAGCAGCCTTGTCTCAGTGTGGCTTTGGCTCTTTGATAAATCCTTAGCCCCTGAAGGTACACAAGGATTGGAGCAGTTTATTCTTTAAATAAATTTGAGAGTGACTCCACTATCACGAGGAGGAAACTAACAATTCAGGTCCAACCTGTCAATACACTTTAAACTCTGTTTCGAGCACCTCATTGCAAAAATAACAACGTTACAATGATTTGTATTTGTGGGACACCTATATTGGTTACATTAAAGTAAAGTAAACGCTGAAATCAAATCACGTGTCTTTGTCACCGGCAACTACACAATCCTCCAGGTAAACCAAGAAGACATTGGAATAGGTGCCTCATGCATTATGTATTCAATACACTGCAATGCACAGAGTCTAGTCGAACCTTTTACCGTATGTGTTGTTTCACGCTTGAATTTTCATTTTATTCCCATTATTGGCAAGTTACTGACATTTTTGACCACTCTGATTCAAATAGTTACATGTTTTTTCAAGGGCTAAAAGCTACCTGCCTAGTGCAATGTTATTACATGATAAAGGAAAGTCGCTGTCGGGGTAATCGTTTCAGTCTGTACACCCTACAATTTTAGCTAAGCAAAATATTATAAGACTTACATACAAGCTCGCTCCGTGTGTATTTTCACGTTAAGATTCTGACAGCTTAATGTTTTCCTTCGGACGCGCCAACTTCCTGCTTCCGATGTCCTACCAACTCAAAAGCATAGGGGGAACTTACGTTAATTTCAGTCAGCTACTTCACGCTTTTTATGAAATTAGATGCTGATTGCCGTTTTCTGTTACAGTAACTCAACAAATAATGCAGGATATTACATTGATGAGCTTTTTTTTAAAAAAAAAAAACAAGATAACAGACACATACTGTTATAACCTACCCCTTGACTAAATCAGCCGACGTTGCTTGTATTTTGAAGCGTCGGTTCCAACCCTTAACTCGGCGGCTACATTTGTGTATACAGTGGGGGAAGTCAAAATAATAACATTATACCAGTATCATTTACTGTGTTAAAAAGTTTCTTTTGAACAAATATGTGTAAATTATATATAATAAATAATAGTTTCTATGTGATAAAAACAAAGGTGCATAATTATCAGGTATTTAAGGGTTGGGTGTTTAGGTCACATTTTCCCCACATGCTATTAAAAATGGCGGAGGCTGAAAATGTAGTTGCAGTTTTGAGTATTGACGAACCAACAGGTTAGTTATGTATAAAACACTGATTAATGTCACAGATATGTCTCTAACAAGTTCTATACCAATAAATCATGCAAAAGATATATCTAGCCCTTTACAGTCCAATTATTTTGACCCTGTCAGGCTGGTCAGGTCTGTTCAAATTGAATAAAGCGACTTTATTTACATAATAAAACATGTTTCAAATCACTATATAAGTTGTACTCTGAGGAAAGAAAATTATACCCATTTTTTCAACAAAAACAAGTTTTTATTCATGTATTTACTAATTATGAGTGGAACATTGAAAAAAAGGTGTTAAAAACACAGTATTATTGGTTTTGCTGAGTTAGAGTGATTTTAGAGCAATCGCTCAGGTTCCAAACTTATTGTAAATCCATAAGACACCCTAACAAAGAAAACATGTGAAAAAAATATCCAAAAAAAATTTTTTTTAATGTATTTTATAACTATTTATTTGGGAACTGCAAAATACAAAAGACAAAAAAGTGTACAAATGTGAACCAACAACAATTATAGAACAAATCTAACTATGTACATGCTATTCACAGAGTTATGTGTAAGTATCCAGTGTGTGATACTTTCCAAAGCACACACCTATCTGTCAAAACTATGCGCTAACAGGTGCGCGTCTCCACCCCCCTTCTTTCCGAACAGAGACGATTGGGGAACACCCTCTGTCGGCTTTCTCCGGTCAGAGCCGACACGTGACCTGTTAAACTAGCGGGTGCGTCACGACACTTTGTTGCCGGCTAGATTGCAGACGGGAGTCTGCGCGTAACGTCACGGTCTGTGCAGACGCAGCGTGGACAGCTTTGGTAGATGAACAACACTTCTGAGCAGAACCGAAAAGGAGGAGGTGTTGAGAGAAATTCTAATCGCAGAAGAAGTGGATGCAGTCGAAGTTCCCTTTGTGTTCCACCAGCTTCTTAATTCACAGCATGATCAGAAAATGTATAGTAGAAACAGTCCCTGCTATAAAGAGATAATATAAACATATGATTTGTGATGTGAGACAAATTAATGAGTATTATAACGGGCAGGATCCCCCCCCCCCCCCCCCCCTCACAAAGGGGTTGTTAGACAGTACTGCAGTTTGATCTGGGACAAAAATAGTTGAAATACTTGCACATATGGTCACATATCTCACTTCAACTAGCTGTTATTAAAGATGATTTAATCTCCTTAATTCAAAGTAGGTTATTCCCTGTCCCTGATAGCCTTTCATCAATAACCAATTACACCTGCTGAAAATAACAGCGGTTTTAGGTTCATTTCAACCGTTTATCATTATTTATTTATTTTTTTACATGTTTAAACCTTTAGAATAAATATCGGAATATTTGAAAAGTATAATAACTGTGTGGAAAAATAGTCAAATCATTTTCATTTGTATTACAAATCATTCATAAGATAATAATTAATGGCATCTGGAAGGCGACTCGAACCGCCTGACTCAGTAGCAGTCGCACATGGAGTGAGGCTTGTATCTGCTTGCCTACTCACTTCTTTGTCAGCCAGCGCTCCTCTCTTGTTTTGCGCCACGGCTGCTCCAGCGCAGGACCAGCATCCACTGGTCACGCATCCACTGGTTTAAAAGCGCAGACTTTTAAACCAGTGGATGCGTGGCCTGGTGACGTCTTTTCTGGCTGAGTTGACGCAGACGATGAATTTGGACAGGTTTTCCGCAGAATCTGCGCAGATTTAGCAAAGTCTGCGTATCGTGAACGTAGCCAGCGTTTTTTGCGACTGGGAACGAGATTTTTGCAATGTCTGACAAAGGACCTCAAACGTGTTGGACTGCATTGGTATGTATACGGACTATAGGTAGTTTGTTCCAAGTGCTTTCATTTATTTCACGCTAATAACGTGAAGCCAGTTTTCTTTTTAAATTTGTGTCATCTACTTCGAGCAATCAATCGTTTTGAGCCTAATGTGTGTGAGTGTGTGTAAGGTCATCTGGGTCAAAAACGTGAGCTGTTAATACCTGTTTCAGATAAATTACTACGTGTAGTACTGGGATACACTACGCGTTCTATGTTAACTACACGTACTATTTTTACACGTACAAACGGGCCAATCAGTTCTTTAGAAATGAAATAAGAGCCAATGAATTTAAAGAAAATAGTACGTGATGATCCAATGAAAAGTCGCCTCACATTTTCCATGCTCTTCCAAAAGTGATCAGGGAGTCTGAGCCTTTGAATATTTTTAAAAGCCGTCTCAAAACATACTTTTTTAAACTTGCCTTTCCAATTTGTTTATACACTGTTTTTTATATGCCTTCACTTTTCCTTTAGTATGTTTTTTATTTATTTTATTTCTGTCACCGTAAAATTTATAATCCCCAATAATCGACGGGCCTCTTGTAAACGGAGAGTTATGAATAATAATACAATGCGCGTCATACTAGATGTGGTGTTTTTAGTGGATTTTATTGTTGTTATTATTATTAACAGTGGTAGATGCAATTGAGTCTTTCAATGCAGATTCGTTCTTCTGCTTGTTCATTTTCTAACGTTTTTCATATCCTTGTTTACTTTTGCTTTATACTTTGGGGAGCACAATACAGTGGCATTGTGTTATAAAATAAAACTGCTACTTAATACCCACTGACACAACCTTTTAACGATGTTGCTGGAATGTTGCAATGTAGTTATGTTAATAGATTGTGATGACCCTTACTATTTTTGACAGTAAAGCAGGAGACAGAGATAACAATTATTGACAAATGTATTATACTTGTTAATAAACAGGGCCCCTGTCCGGGCTAGGACCACGCCACGTAAAATAACAAATGCCAGACCCCAATGAGACGGCTGCACTCAGCAAATGTTTGCTTGCAGCGCTGAAGAAAATCTCTCGCCGCTATATTTGCAATATACCTTATTTTAAATGGGTGTCTTTGTCTGAATGATACACCAAAGGCTACTACGTAGGCTACTGTGCCAATTGCGTTGTGCAGAAGAAGCGCTTACAAGCGAATAGGTTGTCATGACAAGCCACTAATGTAAAATGACTAGACACTAAAGTAGCAAAAACGTAGCTCGTGTCATTTTTTTTTATTTAAAACACGTACCAATTAAAATTGGTACACGTAGTCATTTCTGTGCTCTGATTGGTCTATATGCGTACGTGTAGCGAATTTGAAACGTGTACTGCACAATGCGTTTTTGCGTGTGTGTGTGTTTACAGTGTGCCCTCGCTATAACGCGGGTCTCAGGGGACACACATTATGAGCGTTGTAAACGGGGGACATCAAGACAGGACACTACAAATCCATAGCAGCTTTTTTTTAAAACAACCCAAGAGCCAAAGACTGGAACTTTCACCAGCTGAGCCCAGTGGAAAAAAGACCAAGATTAACAATAATTAACTCCTGCAGATTAAGTTGTAAAATACGTATGTTGTATTATGCTCCATTAATTGTTGTTACACTCTGTGTTGTTATCAATGAGGTTGTGTGCAACAATGCCAGGACTTGTCATGAATGTGTTTTAACATTATTTTAGTTGCTGTAATTTAGGTAGTTTTTGTTCTTGCCTTTTGATACTGTAAAAACATAAAAACAATAACTGCATCTTACATTATTAAACATATTTCCATGTTCACGCTAGGCTGCGCCATTGCGCCAATGCCCCCCTGAAATAAAAATGTCCCGCTGAATTTCTGCTAACGCGCCCGTATGTCCCTCTTCCCAGACGAGACGCAATACCAATACACAGTATATTAATGCATGTTGTATTAACATGACATGTCTGACGACAGGCTAATCTTTTTTACTTGTTTGTTTACACCTGCGTTTTCATAATTAAACTCCTGTGTTTTTATTCTCCAGTCCAATAGAATGCGCTCACACACCCTCCCTGGTTACAGTCAGTTTCACAGTAAAGCCTGGACGACAACAAGCTTGTTAACAACATGGCCCGGCGCAAATAGTTTCCCTGTTAAACCCAACCGTTACTTCTGGAAAAATAAGTAATCAGCTTTGGCACTGACTTTTGAAATGCAGGCTATTATATTTGTGCTTCAAAATATTGTGTGCAGTAGATTTGCGAAACGAAAACCGCATCATTGACTAAAAAAAAAAGAAAGAAAGAAAAAGTAGCCTACGGTAACATTATAAAATATGTGTAATTTGTAAAATATATATATATATATATATATATATATATATATATATATATATATATATATATATATATTACAGTGTGTGTGATTTTATACAGCACTGTATATACATCTTGCACTAAGAAAACACCACTGGAATCGGAATAAAGGAAATTATTATGTAATACAGTTCACGTGCAGTCACGGTTTTGGTAAGTAGCATTTTCAGAACCATATTATTATGTGCAGTATTAAAATAAGTTTAAAAATATAGCAAATCCACAAAACCAACGAAATATATTGTATATTTGACATTTTATTTTTAGTGTTCTGTGTAACACGGGCCATTGTTTAACTTTGAAAAAACAAAAAACAAACAAAAAAATGCAATTTTTTATATGGAAATTGTCAAAATAAAGGGGAAGTTGGAAGGTAACAATTTACCAGTCAGGACAATGGCATTTAAATACTACTACTATTAAACTGTATAGTAATGTGGTTTCTTCTAGCAGTTTTCAAACTGGGGTACGCGAGAAAAATTCTGAAATGGCAGACACGCATTTTATTTAGTACCACTTCCCCCAATCTATTGCAGACTTTTATCATGTAATCAACGTCGCTAACACCAGACTGCTGTGCTGTGACAGAGCGTTCAGTGCACACATAACTAATTTACATATTAAATATGTACGTTTTAAATAAGCCCTGTTGTTTAAATGTCATATAAACAGTGTTTGAGATAAAAAAAAAAAACATTTTAAAAAAATAAAAGCCTAGTCTTTAACTCATTTTATTTCCTGTGTGCGTTCGTGCCTGCAAATCGATATTTATTTTTTTAAATGACCCGATTAAAGTTTATTGTAACTTAAGTACTACATTTCAAAATACAGAATGTATGGCCAGTTAGAAACCACAGTATTGCCATGCGGTCTAGTATCATGTTATTGTACAGACCTTTTTTCTGTTTTCATTTTATGACTATCTCAGTGGAATACATTTTTTGGAAAGGGGTACGCAGCTTAAAAAGATTGAAAACCCCAGTTTTAATGCGATACAATGAATATCCTCTACTCAGTGATACGCCAGCATCACTGTGACACATTTCCCAATATTGTCCCCAAAAGTGACAGTGAGTAGTGTAGAGACACCTTGGTTGTATCTACAGCTTTACAGTTTTATTTTGTGTTCTTCAGAAACAAAAGGTCAGTAAACTCTGCTGGCATATTTAAAAACAAACAAAAATAAGAAATGGTGGTTGGTCCTGAATCAAACATATTGACCCCCTCACTGAAGAAAATGTCCCCCTAAAATGTTGAGAGGGGGCCACACTGACCCTCAGTCTGTAAGTCCTGGAGCAAACACTGATATTTACACAATCGTCTCCACTCAGCCTTGTGTGACTCTATGAAATGTCTGTAGTGTTATATGTGCAGTAAACTGCAAATGAAATGTGCTTATTTTTGGGGTATATCAACATTTTTTCACTGGATAAACCCACCTTTAATACCTCTTTCCTGCATGTCGGGGTGCATGAGCACGGTAAATGTTGTCCATCTTTTTCAGAAAAGGGTATAGAAACAAGTTGTAAAACTTCCATCGCCATCTTGACAGGAAACCTCTATCCCGCAATACCTCTGGTTACAACCATGAACCGAGACACAAACCCGGTTCACTGGTTCAGTGGACCCATGACGACCTGACGACCTGGTCATGCGTGAAAACGCACCCTAGGACTACTGATTTTCCACAACTGCAGAATTAGGCATTGGGAACAGAATTAGGTATATTGGGAAACAATGGGGAAGATTAATTATGCATTTGCATTAAAGGGGCGCTATTTAAATTACAATCGGATAATACACAGCAGTAAACCTGTGTGGCAATGAGTCAGTCAACATGCCTTTTTTTTACCAGTGTTTCACATTTTATCCTGATTTATTGTAATGCCAGTAAAACACTAAACTTCATGTGTGCAGTACTGTAAATAGGATTACTCTAACATGACATTGCTGGCCTGTTACTAAACTGTTTAATGGGAGTGGGTAAAAGCAGGAGGGAGACAAAAATGCCCGGACGAGGCAGTAAAACTGCTCAGATAGTCATAAATCATACATCAAATTATTACTCCCTCCCCATGTATTGCATACCAACTGGAATTAGGCTATCATTTATTGTAATGCCAGCAGGTCTTTTCAAAACACCTTCATTTGTAGACTGAACTACATTGTTAGTGGAAGACTGTAAATATGATTCTCACAACAGTGCTGGGCATTTGTTTCCTGAACTGCTGTAATTTTAGTTTTTGTAGTAACTGATGCAGTAGTCCTGCTCTCCTGTCTATCACCCAGTTATCCGGGCAGTTATCCGGGTTCTTTCCCTCAGTTGAGGTCCCGGTATCTGTCGGCGATGGCGTAGCTGTATTACAGAATGTAAATAAAAAGTAAAGTTTTCAATTATTATTGCCAGCATGTCGGCTTCTTTCATAAATTTATCACAGTTTTCCTACTTATTTTAATGCCAGCAATGAGGCAAGTGATAAACTATATATACTGTCTATAAACATTATGGCAGGTTTGAAGTGTCTTCAGGTGCTTTACTGACTATTACAGCAACAAGAGTCTGATTGAAAATATTGACTTTTTTAATTAAAAAAAATAAACAATGTAAGAATTGTGGTAATATTTACTGATTTACTTATTTTAACTATCAACATTATATTTATGTTCAATGTTTAATGATCAATGATAAAAAGTGGGGAAAAAACAGAAAACATGGAATTAAAATCATAAAGGTCACAGCTTAAATGCTTTGTAAAATTACAAAGGAAATATATAAATAATTGTAATTCCAAATAAATATATACTATAGTTTTGGTTCTCATGTGTTTAAAAAATAATGTCAGATTTCTATGGATTTTCCAGGTTTAGCTAAATATTCAAATTCATCTTCTCCTTCGTGGCTCGCTGGATCTGTATATTGTATTACAATCTTGGTATCATTATAGTAAACGTTACATAGCAACGTAAAATGACAATAACAATTCAGTTCTGACACAGCAGCAGCTAGCTGCAGACAGGGCGCTGCAGGTATGGCCCTGGATTCACGTGCAATCTGTTGACAAAATTCTGGCTTGTGAGGCTGGATTTAAAAAACAGTGATATAACTGGCTCCCGAGTGGCGCATCCAGTAAAAGCACTTGTGTAGAGTGCAGGATGTGCCCTATAGTCTGGACTTCGCGAGTTCGAGTCCAGGCTATTCCTTTGCCAACAGAGGATGGGAGCTCCCAGGGGGCGGCGCTCAATTGGCCGAGCGCCGCCCGGGGGGAGGGAGGGTTAGGTCGGCCAGGGTGTCCTCGGCTCACCGCGCACCAGCGACCCCAGTAGTCTGGCCGGGCGCCTGCGGGCTTGCCTGTAAGCTGCTTGAGAGCTGCGTTGTCCTCCAACAGGCCACCCAGGGACCCATCCAGCTGGGGCCAACGACAGTGCGGCTCGTGACCGGGGAGCTGGCGCTGATCAAGGGAGGGGAACGATGGCCATCCAGGTGGGTTATTGGATCGTCCACCATCCAGTGTGGGTCGCTGTCATCCTGGACGCCTGGATCCGGGGCCTGCACAGCACCAGCAGTCAGCTCGACCTCCGGACGGGGCTCCTGCACTTCCAGGGGGGGACCGGCTCTTGATATGGCCCAACCGGGGGAACCTGCTCGCCCCCCAGAAGCCGGGACCACCTTGTCAAATGACTACAACCAAGTCCAGCTCTTGTGGGGGACCGACCAGGGGAGCCAGCTCACCCCCTAGAACGACCCCGCAAGGGCCAATGGACTCCTCAGACCAGCATAGCCAGGTCCAAGCCAGCACCACCTAGGGTCCAGCCTGCACAGCCAGGGTCTAGAGCCAAGCAGATGAGCCCGACCCTCGCAGTGGAGGATGTGACTGGTTCCCCCAGCGCGGCACCACCATGGCCGTAAAGCATCACCACTCGCACCCAGGTTCCAACCAGCCCAGCTCGGGCTGAACAACCGACAGCCTACAGCCCCAAGCAATGCCTATATTTGATATATATCAACTTCAGCGAGTGACAGCTAAACGGTTAAACTAAAATACTATACTAAAGGACTATGCTGTGCATTTAAATATGTTATAAATGATAATGTTTCCGTGATTTCATATTGAAGTTCAGTAAAATAATTAATGTAGCAGAATGCATTCTGTTAATGGTAAAGGCATATTTTATGTAAGGACTGGGAATCACCAACCCTCTTAATTGTGTTAAACTCTATTACAGTATACTGCAGTTTTGATAGACCAAGGCTGACTGAGAAATATGTCTGGGTTTGGTCTGTGGAAAAGGTGGCAAACCTAGGTGGAGCGCTAGTTATAAAGGCTATAGTGTATAAAGGTGTGTGTATGTGTATATGTATGTTTATATGTATATGTATGTGTGGCTTTTTGTTCAGGGGTAGGGGGCCTGCAAGTGTATGCTTGCCTAGGGCCCAGTGATGGGTTAATCTGGCCCTGGTTGTACCCAAGGTGACCGTGTAATACTTCCTTGAGGCAATACCCACGGCGTAATTTTCAGCACTTGACTATACCATTGAGCGTGTGGAATTCCCCTAACTCCTCCCTACTCTGTAGCATTCCGTGTACTCAAACTCATCTCTGTCTCCTACGCCTTCTGTTGATCTAATACAACAGGAGTATTTCTTAATGTTACTCATCACTGTCCCTCATCTTGCTGGAAATAAAAGTGGGTGTTGTGACAGAAATACAATGAGTTCTGGTGATAAATCTTCCTCCCGACCTGTGAGGGCGCTAAAGAACGGGAGGAGAAGTATCTGGAAGGGCTGGCCTGACAGTTCGTTTCCGGGACCGGGAAGTGGGTCAGCCTGGAAGGAAGCGAGACTCTGTTGTAAGACCGTATTGATTTGACAGGTAAACGAGGGGCAGCTGCAAGTAATAAGGCAGCTGCAACCGTTTACCTAGATATCATGCGGGATTACATATAGGGGCCAGGGTAACGCTGTTCTTTTCCTTCGTTTGGGTTAGCGTTAGGAGAGAGAAGGATCGAGAGAGGAGCTCTCATTGTTAAAAAGAATAAGGAAAAGAATTACGTGTTGTGTTGTGTTGTGTTGTGTTGTGTCTGTCTGTATAATTGTCTGTGTTTTTACCACCAGACAGTTAAAGCACTACTCCGGAGCTGTCGCTAAGGGTCAGCACTGTCCGGAGCACCACTGCACCCCGCACTATCTGTGTTTGCACTAAAGCACCATCACGACTGCACTCACCCAGGACTGGTGACCGTCTGTTTGTTTTTGTTCGGGACTGTGCCCTGTTTATTGTTATCCCCGTGCGTTACACATTGTTGTGTATCGCCGGGGATTTAGTTATTTTTCGGTCACCAGACCTGGAAAAGAAATAAAGCACTTTTTCACTGGAAAACCGTTGTCTGCCTGTCACTCCTGCACCGCATCACCGCTACACCTGTTACCCTTACCAGGCACTTTGCCACAGTGTGTACTAAAAATTTGGTTGGCATTTGCTGTACAATATATCGGAGCCCTTTTTCGTTTTGGTGTGACCGCTCCATACACGATTTATGGTTATGGTTATGGTTATCATTATCGTTATTGTTCTGGGTGTGACTGGGGCTTTACTGCTATGCCAGAAGTCCACAGATTGGCACATGCACATCCTTGAAAGGCTAAGTGGATATGGCACAAACAAATCATGAAATATGCAATGTTTGATTTGTCAATGAACGGAAAATTGGTCTGGGGAAATGACCATGATTCAATCTGACAAACTACAAGATGTCAGGAGGGGGTCAGATGTTATAGTGACGTGGACAGACAGAAATGCCTACCCAGTAAATATTCTGGATCTAGGAGGTCAGAGACTGGTCAGAGACTCAGAAGTACAAATTTGTATTTAAAAACAGAATTAGATCTACCATTGTTAATAATAATAATAATAATAATAATAATAATAATAATAATAATAATAACAATAATAATAATACAAACTTCTAAAATGTTTTTAAAAAGGAACAATAAAAGCAATAAGTATCATTATCAAAAATAATTTATTATTTAATCTCAAATAATAAAACAAAACACGTTAAAATACACTAAGGTTTGTATCTGGCCTACTTTCAGCACACTTTAAATTATCAAAACTTTTAATAATGTAGTAACTGCATTAAACAAATATGCATTCCATCTAGGCCTACCTTAAATTATATTTTCTATTACTATTATTTACTAATCATGAGAGTCACTTTCATCGCGGTCACTTATTAGCAGTTCATTACGCTCAAGCTCCTCCTCATCTTCCTTAGCTTCAATGGCAATGACAGAGACCCGGCGTTTAATGGAGACCCGGCGTTTAATGGAGACCCGGCGTTTATTAGAGACCCGGCGTTTAATAGAGCCAGCGTTTAATAGAGACCCGGTGTTTAATAGAGCCAGCGTTTAATAGAGACCCAGCCTTTAACCGGTGTTTAATAGAGCCAGCGTTTAATAGAGACCCGGCGTTTAATAGAGCCAGCGTTTAATAGAGACCCGGTGTTTAATAGAGCCAGCGTTTAATAGAGACCCGGTGTTTAATAGAGACCCGGCGTTTAATAGAGACCCGGCGTTTAATAGAGCCAGCGTTTAATAGAGACCCGGCGTTTAATAGAGCCAGCGTTTAATAGAGACCCAGTGTTTAATAGAGCCAGCGTTTAATAGAGACCCGGCGTTTAATAGAGCCAGCGTTTAATAGAGACCCGGTGTTTAATAGAGACCCGGCGTTTAATAGAGACCCGGCGTTTAATAGAGACCCGGCGTTTAATAGAGCCAGCGTTTAATAGAGACCCGGCGTTTAATAGAGCCAGCGTTTAATAGAGACCAGGTGTTTAATAGAGCCAGCATTTAATAGAGACCCAGCGTTTAATAGAGACCCGGCGTTTAATAGAGCCAGCGTTTAATAGAGACCCGGTGTTTAATAGAGCCAGCGTTTAATAGAGACCCGGTGTTTAATAGAGACCCGGCGTTTAATAGAGACCCGGCGTTTAATAGAGCCAGCGTTTAATAGAGACCCGGCGTTTAATAGAGCCAGCGTTTAATAGAGACCCAGTGTTTAATAGAGCCAGCGTTTAATAGAGACCCGGCGTTTAATAGAGCCAGCGTTTAATAGAGACCCGGTGTTTAATAGAGACCCGGCGTTTAATAGAGACCCGGCGTTTAATAGAGCCAGCGTTTAATAGAGACCCGGCGTTTAATAGAGCCAGCGTTTAATAGAGACCAGGTGTTTAATAGAGCCAGCATTTAATAGAGACCCAGCGTTTAATAGAGACCCGGCGTTTAATAGACCTGGCGTTTAATAGAGACCCGGCGTTTAATAGAGCCAGCGTTTAATAGAGACCCGGTGTTTAATAGACCTGGCGTTTAATAGAGACCCGGCGTTTAATAGAGCCAGCGTTTAATAGAGACCCGGTGTTTAATAGAGACCCGGCGTTTAATAGAGGCCCGGCGTTTAATAGAGCCAGCGTTTAATAGAGACCCGGCGTTTAATAGACCTGGCGTTTAATAGAGACCCGGCGTTTAATAGAGCCAGCGTTTAATAGAGACCCGGCGTTTAATAGAGCCAGCGTTTAATAGAGACCCGGCGTTTAATAGAGACCCGGCGTTTAATAGAGCCAGCGTTTAATAGAGCCAGCGTTTAATAGAGCCAGCGTTTAATAGAGACCCGGCGTTTAATAGAGACCCGGCGTTTAATAGAGCCAGCGTTTAATAGAGACCCGGCGTTTAATAGAGCCAGCGTTTAATAGAGACCAGGTGTTTAATAGAGCCAGCATTTAATAGAGACCCGGCGTTTAATAGAGCCAGCGTTTAATAGAGACCCGGTGTTTAATAGAGCCAGCGTTTAATAGAGACCCAGCCTTTAACCGGTGTTTAATAGAGCCAGCGTTTAATAGAGACCCGGCGTTTAATAGAGCCAGCGTTTAATAGAGACCCGGTGTTTAATAGAGCCAGCGTTTAATAGAGACCCAGTGTTTAATAGAGACCCGGCGTTTAATAGAGACCCGGCATTTAATAGAGCCAGCGTTTAATAGAGACCCGGTGTTTAATAGAGACCCGGCGTTTAATAGAGACCCGGCGTTTAATAGAGCCAGCGTTTAATAGAGACCCGGCGTTTAATAGAGCCAGCGTTTAATAGAGACCAGGTGTTTAATAGAGCCAGCATTTAATAGAGACCCGGCGTTTAATAGAGCCAGCGTTTAATAGAGACCCGGCGTTTAATAGAGACCCGGCGTTTAATAGAGCCAGCGTTTAATAGAGACCCGGCGTTTAATAGACCTGGCGTTTAATAGAGACCCGGCGTTTAATAGACCTGGCGTTTAATAGAGACCCGGTGTTTAATAGACCTGGCGTTTAATAGAGACCCGGCGTTTAATAGAGCCAGCGTTTAATAGAGACACGGTGTTTAATAGAGACCCGGCGTTTAATAGAGCCAGCGTTTAATAGAGACCCGGCGTTTAATAGACCTGGCGTTTAATAGAGACCCGGCGTTTAATAGAGACCCGGCGTTTAATAGAGCCAGCGTTTAATAGAGACCCGGCGTTTAATAGACCTGGCGTTTAATAGAGACCCGGCGTTTAATAGAGCCAGCGTTTAATAGAGACCCGGTGTTTAATAGAGACCCGGCGTTTAATAGAGACCCGGCGTTTAATAGAGCCAGCGTTTAATAGAGACCCGGCGTTTAATAGAGCCAGCGTTTAATAGAGACCAGGTGTTTAATAGAGCCAGCATTTAATAGAGACCCGGCGTTTAATAGAGCCAGCGTTTAATAGAGCCCCGGCGTTTAATAGAGACCCGGCGTTTAATAGAGACCCGGCGTTTAATAGAGCCAGCGTTTAATAGAGACCCGGCGTTTAATAGACCTGGCGTTTAATAGAGACCCGGCGTTTAATAGAGACCTGGTGTTTAATAGAGACCCAGCGTTTATTAGTGACCCAGTGTTTATTTACAGTATTTGTCAACAGACCCGGCGCGTATTGGAGACAGGCGATTATTTGAGACCCGGCAATTATTTGAAGTTTTACGGTGTGTGTATGTATATATATATATATATATATATATATATATATATATGTATATGTATATGTATATGTGTATAGTGTGTGTGTGTGATATATATTGTTTAATGTGTCCCCAACCCCTGAAAGTTAGAAACTTTTTAAATTTACATTTAAATACATTGGAGTTAGAACATGCTGATACATATTTGATAGCTTAAGCTTAAGATGCTTATGCAACATAAATAAACCAATTAATATTTGATGTACTTTTATTAGTTAGCATGAATGACGATGGAGTGTCAATTGCAGGCATAAGAAATAGAAATTAGATGTCCATTAATTTACAATGAATTTAACTTTAGAATTTTAATTTCATACTTTAAATAAAATTAAGATGAATAACACACTGTTTTAATAGCATTAGTGGGCTTTGTATAATTATTTGTTAGCAATATGTCGTTTTGAATATTTCCAGTAAAAATACACTTGCTTTCCATTTCTGTTAAATGGCGATCAGACATGGTATCATTGTAAGTGTTTATTTCTGAGATTTATTGTAAATGATAAACATGGAATAACATTTTTTCACAGGGAAGTACCCACAACAATATTCTAGAAATTCAATTAAATTTATTTTAATATATTTTATTTATTACAGGAGTGTATCTAATTGCTCAAACACTCATGAGACACTAATATCAGGTGCTAGAGCTACATGGTAAATATGTGGGAAACACAAGCAAAGTGCAGGAAGTTACAAGGGGAAACAACAGAGAAACACACCCACACAACACATAGCAGTCTTTCATAGTCAAAGGCATTTATATTATCATAAAGAACACTTCAACATGCAAGGGAAAAACTGCAGACAGGACTCTTCCAAAGGGCAATGAAGAATAGCGGTGGGTGCTGCTGCCCTTACGCTGTGATCCTGCTGAGCAGGAAAAGCAGAGCTGCTGAAGCCCCCAGAAGCAGCACATTGAGCCTGGCAGTGGTGGAGCCGTTCACGTTGCACAGATCCATACTGCAGCACGTCACTTTATTTCCTCCGAGCGCCCCGACACTAACATCGGAGGCTACAGCAGCGTTGCAGGCACTGTTTGTGGCACACTCTTTTGTGATGGTATTAATTCCAACTGCAAATAGAGAGACAAACAGCAGGTTATCATTATTAAACATTAGCGGAAATAGTTTCAACGTGGTCAAAAACATTTAGACACTAAGATCACTCAAATAGTGTAACTTTGGAATTCTGTGCCAAAAATGGACATGAGCAGAGAAAATCATTGTTTTCTTGTTGACTGGACCAATGAGAGTATACATGCACATTGTCATGCTTGTATCATCATTTGAGTAATCTATGTTATCCGCTCTGCTATTTAAACAGTTTTGTGACTAGGCAGAGAGGTAAACGCATGCTTGCTGTTGTCTTTACTCACGCACGGTGATGACGGTGGTCATGCAGGTGTCTTCAGTAGCGCAGTTCTGGGTATTCGTGTTGCAGGCATCATTGGAGAGAGCAGCAGTACATTGGTAACACAACAGTGCTGAAGAGAAACAATACAGCATTGCTTGTTATCTTGATAATCCTCATTTGAGAAAAAATAATACAACAGAACAATATTATTTTTATTATTATATCTTTTTTCTACTATATAAACTCAAGACAGTCTCACTGAGACTCAAATTTCATTTGGAAAATGTACCTGCAGTATGGCACCATGGCCAATATCCTACACCTCCACAATAGGTGACACGAGTTTCAATTGTGTGGGTCAGGTTTAATAAGTGTTGTTCCATATTATAGGTGACACAAGTTTCAATTGTGTGAACATAAGAACATAAGAAAGTTTACAAACGAGAGGAGGCCATTCAGCCCATCTTGCTAGTTTGGTTGTTAGTAGCTTATTGATCCCAGAATCTCATCAAGCAGCTTCTTGAAGGATCCCAGGGTGTCAGCTTCAACAACATTACTGGGGAGTTGGTTCCAGACCCTCACAATTCTATGTGTAAAAAAGTGCCTTCTATTTTCTGTTCTGAATGCCCCTTTATTTAATATCCATTTGTGACCCCTGGTCCTTGTTTCTATTTTCAGGTCAAAAAAGTCCCCTGGGTCGACATTGTCTATACCTTTTAGGAGTTTGAATGCTTGAATCAGATCACTGAGTAGTCTTCTTTCTTCAAGACTGAATAGATTCAATTCTTTTAGCCTGTCTGCATACGACATGCCTTTTAAACCCAGGATAATTCTGGTTGCTCTTCTTTGCACTCTTTCTAGAGAAGCAATACCCTTTTTGTAACGAGGTGACCAGAACTGAACACAATATTCTAGGTGAGGTCTTACTAATGCATTGTAAAGTTTTAACATTGCTTCCCTTGATTTAAATTCAGCACTTTTCACAATATATCCGAGCATCTTGTTGGCCTTTTTTATAGCTTCCCCACATTGCCTAGATGAAGACACTTCTGAGTCAACATAAACTCCTAGGTCTTTTTCATAGATTCCTTCTTCAATTTCAGTATCTCCCATATGATATTTATAATGCACATTTTTATTGCCTGTGTGCAGTACTTAACACTTTTCTCTATTAAATGTCATTTGCCATTTGTCTGCCCAGTTCTGAATGCTGTCTAGATCATTTTGAATGACCTTTGCTGCTGCAGCGGTGTTTGCCACTCCTCCTATTTTTGTGTCGTCTGCACATTTAACAAGTTTGCTTACTACACCAGAATCTAAATCATTAATGTGGATTAGATTAGCAAACGTTGAGTCATATATCATTCGTTTGTGCCGATTTGTGCCGTTGAAACAAATGTTTGTGCCGCTGTGGTTTTTAAGATATTGTAGAGTGCACGGGGGAAGGCAGCAGGAGGGCTGGATGGTGACGTATTCACACACAGGAACATAAGTCCGATATATGCTGGCTCTTTTGGAGCCGACTCTTTTGTACAGCGGTATCGGCGCTATGCTTTAGTGCGAGAGATCCCGGGTTCGCGCCTGCCTTCCGCCTGTGTGTGGATTGTCTAGTCCTGTGTGAAGCGTCTGCCTGCGTTAACCGAGATCACTACAATATTAACGATTATTTATTTAGGGGAGTGACGTCACTCAGTCCCACTACAATAACGGAATTGAACCAGACTTGTCTCATTCGTTTGTGCTGGTCACTGCTGCAAAATGAATGTTAGTGCTGTTTTCCTTCAAGATTTATTCACGATTATTTCAGGGCGAGTGGCGTCACAGTCCCCCTATAATATCGGGTTTAAACCAAATATGGGTCATTCGTTTGTGCTGTAAAATGAACGTTACTGGTGCTTTCCTTCAATAGTTATTGACAATTCTTTGATAAGAATATGTCACTTGGTAAGCAACGCTGCTTACACAGGTCAGTACTAACAAAATAAATATGAATAGCAATGGAAGAAAGTCCAATCTTTCTTTCATCACTAGCATAGCTTTATTCCACTCAGAGCGAGATCCTAACACAATTTTTAGGAAAGTATAGAAAAAGTGTGCCCTCTTATCCACTTACTGTTTCATAGTGTAATGAATTTGAAACCAGTGTACATTGAGGATGCATAGAAATGACAATGTTGTGATTTTTTTACTTTTTTGCCAAAATTGTTCAAGTTCTACTTACTATTATTCAGTCCTCTTGCCTTAAGTGTACGTACATTATGAACACTGATATTGCGTGAAAAACCCCCAATATGTACAATTACTTCCCTAGTGCTGTTTACACCCCTCTTCCCAACAGGGCAGCAGTGTGGAGTAGTGGTTAGGGCTCTTAGAGGGTCGTGGGTTCAATTCCAGGTGGGGGACACTGCTGCTGTCACCCTTGAGCAAGGTACTTTACCTAGATTGCTCCAGTAAAAAAACAACTGTATAAATGGGTAATTATATTTAAAAATAATGTGTAAAAAATAATGTGATATCTTGTAACAATTGTAAGTCTCCCTGGATAAGGGTGTCTGCTAAGAAATGAATAATGATAATAACATGCACTGTCTTAAAGGGATACCTAGCACTAACGAATGGTATTATTATTATTATTATTATTATTATTATTATTATTATTATTATTATTATTATTATCAGTATGTACAAAACAATAAGGCATCTTATAACAATAGCGGTATTACAGTATATTCATGGGTCTAAGGATTTTACTATGTAGTTACCGGATTGTATATATTTTTTTTTTTTTACAAATCAGTTCAAGTAAAACTATAGAAATTAAAAAATATATTCTGAAGTTTTCAGCACATCATAAATTACATATTTTCAATGAGCTGATATATAGAGGTAAGTCATGAAAAAGTCAATTAGACACCAAGTTTCCCTTTGGTATTATAGTAAATAAACAAGATACAATAATGGTAAACAATGTCCCCGATATTTTCTTATCTTTGTTAAACTGATTAAAGGCAGGAGCAAAAATGGGTACTTACTCAAAAGTAAGATTTCAAATGATTTTTGATAGATTCTATAGAAAACTAAAGTACTTTTGTGGTACTTGTCGTGTAGTACTTCTGTGGTACTGGAGTACTTTTTTAGTATGGCTTTATAAACCTTTGTAATGCTGGTCCCACTGCAGAAGGTACTGGTTCTGTGGCTGTTTTGTATTTCTTAAAGTGAATCATTGTATTCTGTATAAAGTGTTGTTGGCACTTTCCATCTGAATTACTGCAGTAACCCAGCAGCAGCACAACCACGTGGCTCAAGGACATGAAGCTGAAAACTCAGTTTTACAATGTATGTTTTATTCTGTAAGAAATTGTACTATTGTAACTGTTTGTAACTGTTGAACACCTACAGACTAGAATAAAAATGACTTTGACTCGCAGTTTTTCGCTATTGTTACCTCAAGAAGAAACTAGGCAGAAAATAAAAAAGGGCTTCTGTTTTAATAAAGTGATCAAATGTAACACATGCATTGTATTATAACTCCTAGTATTCACTAGTTAGGGTGGACAGTTTGATTCACTTTCAATATGTTAATAATAACATATTTTTCCCCATGAAGATGATGATATCAATTCTATTAAAAAACAAATAAACGTTTGGCAACGAGACAGAGGTTTGTTTTTTTTTTATATAAATTGTCATTGCCAATTATTTTTATTATTTTCTCCCAATTTGGAATGGCCAATTATTATTTGAAGCTCAGCTCTCCGTTGCCACCCCTGTGCTGACTCGGGAGGGCGAAGATGAACACACACTGTCCTCTGAAGCGTGTGCCGTCAGCCGACCGCTTTTTTTCACACTGCACACTCACCATGCAGCCACCCAAGAGCTACAGCGTCGGAGAACAACGCAGCTCTCAGGCAGCTTACAGGCAAGCCCGCAGGTGCCCAGCCAAACTACAGGGGTCGCTGGTGCGCGGTGAGCCGAGGACACCCTGGCTGACCTAGCCCTCCCTCTCCCCAGGCGACGCTCGGTCAATTGTGCGCCGCCCCCTAGGAGCTCCCGTCCACGGTCGGCTGTGGAATAGCCTGGACTTGAACTCGTGACGTCCAGACTATAGAGCGCATCCTGCACTCCACGTGGAGCGCCTTTACTGGATGCGCCACTTGGGAGCCCCTACGAGACAGAGGTTTGACTGTTTTTTTTTTCTGTTGTAATCGCAGCCATTACCAATGACTTCATTTCTTATAAACTTTATGCACATACAGTTGTGTGGTTTCCTGCAACTAAATAAATCATCACAGTGGTGTTCTTTCGGTTATTTGTCCATAAAGTTAATTATTAGCAGCAGCAGAGCAAAAGCAATAGTTGATAAGATAAAAGGCAGACAAAATGAGAGGTAGGCTAGATGAGATGCGGTAGTGCAATACTTAAACCCTGCATAAGACATTCTGACGTGTTTCCAAATTAGACTACATTTCCCCACAACAAAGCTTGTTCCCTTTCAATTTGAAGATGACTACCAATGACATTATGTATGGGATATGCCTGCCCATTGGGTAGGTATTGCTGAGCTCTCTATACCAGAGCTGCCGATAGGCCCCTTCCTGGGATGATGCCCGCCCACCGAAGGATTAAACCGACATCCTGAGGAAGCCATTTCTCTTTTTCCTTCTCAAGACGGTACGGTAAGACCTCTGTGTTGAGCTGAGCGTGTTGATAGAAAAGAGCTCAAATCGAATCAAGTCGACTGTATTTCCCTTGCATTCGTGTTGAAAGCTGGCTCGCTGCTTTCCCTGAATCAACGACTTTGAAAAGACCAAGCCTTTCTGCCTTTCAGCGGCCTCCTCGCTTGTGTGGTAGGCCTCTCTTTGTTATCTGTCTGTCGTGTGTGAGCGACTATCTGTGCAGTCACCCGCGAGTGGTTGTCTATTTCTTTCTTGAGAGTATACAGTTCCTCCACGGGGCTAGGCCTTGCCGCATCCCCGCTGTTGAGTGACTCTTCCAGCCATGCTGTCCTCCACGGGCCTAGGCCTTGCCGTATCACCACTGTTGAGTAGACCTCGCCGGCTGCGTAGGCCTGCCCACCTCTCCCTTATCTATCTATTCTACCATGTTTTTTTGCAGTCTCCCCCTGGTGCATGCTACGCGCTGACCAGGTGTGTGACCGCCTGGATAGGGTAGGCACAATTGCATAGCTGCCCCCTGGTGCTTTGGTACCGCTGCGCACACATAGCCCTTGGTACTTCAGTATCTCGGTGCGCAAGGTGCTCATTGCATACGGCACACGGTGCCCAGCGCTACAGCGTCAGTGCACAGACACAGCACCACACAGTACACGGTGCTGTGGCAAAGTGGTTGATAGTGTGCAGGTGCAGGTGATCAATGAACAGAATGACAATTATAATCCAGGTGCAAAGTTTGTTTAATGATATTTTTGTGTCCAGTGCCTGACACAAAACAAACAGTAAATAATATATGATGTTAAGTAATACAGCAGCGTGTATTACTTAATTTGTAATCCCCCGGGTTTGTCGCAAAATAATAATCACATTTTTATTATACACCCACACAAAACACAAAAAACATACACAAATCTGTTAGTGTGTGAATCAGTGCTAGTGGTGCAAATACAGTTATTTGTGATACAAGTGCAGTGCTGTTCCGGGTTTGTGCTGGCCTCTGGCGACAGCTCCAGAACGTGTTAGCTGTCTAGTGATAGCAAGCGACAAATAGACAGAACAAACAAACAGTCACGATATGGATACACAAAACACAGGTCCTTCCGGGTCACTTTTCATAAACCAAAATGAAGGAACAGATTACATCGCTTCAACCCCTATTTATACCGTCACTCATGTTCCCTTGGTAAACGATTGCAGCCACTCCTCCAATCCGTGGCTGCCACATCGTAGTGCTCACTGCACCTGGTGCCCCCGGAGCACTGTAGGATCTCCTCCACAGCTGGACCAAATGTATGCCCAGGGGATATTGGCGTGCCTCAGAGCTCCGCCCCAGCCTCAGCAGAAGCCCTGAGGACCTGCGGCCTCAGAACCCTTTTACCATACAACAGCTGCAATATTGACGCGCTTGCACCACAGATACCTGGGTGCTCGCTACCGTACACAACCGTACTCAAAGAGGAAGTGGCAGCCTTGCTGTGCAAGTGAGCCATCCATCTCGTAGACCCCACCTCCTGCGGAGAGGGTTTCTACTCGAGATATTTCGTAGTACCCGGGAAGGACGGCGGTTCCGCCCCATCTTAGTCCTAGGATTCCTAAAGGAAAGGAGGTTCCAAATGCTGACTCATTGTCACATTCTCCAGTCCGTCTGACAAGGCTACTGGTTTACCACCGTGGACTTACGGGATGCGTATTTCACGTTCCCATTCATACAGTGCACAGGAATTATCTCCGCCTCGCCTTCAAGGAAGTGTTAAGAGTTCTCTGTGCTGCCGTTCGGCCTCTCCCTAGCCCCACGTACGTTTTCAGAGTGTGTAAACGCTATTCTGGCCCCCTTGCGTTACAGGGGATCAGAGTACTGAACTATCAAGATGACTGGCTAATCTGTGCTCAGTCGTGGGAGGGCCTAGTGGCTCAAACGGCACTGGTGAGCCTGAGCCTTACCATCAGCAATGCAAGAAGTCGTCTTCGACTGGTGCAGTGCACGACGTACTTGGGACTCCGGGTGGACTCCAGTACGATGCACGCTTACCTGTCGGACGAGGCTAGCCCTGGGAGATCCCACTTTGCCTGGCTCTCCTCAGTCAGGCAGGAGGCACTCTCTGGCATCCAGAACCTGCCAGATTCCAGTTATAGGTCTGAAAGGGACCGCTGGACAGCCCTAAGGCTATCTGACGCGGTGGTGGCTAGCACTAGGGCAGACTCCACTAGGTCGCTGTATGTGTACAAGTGGAAGTATTTCCAGATTGGTGTCTGACTACAAGTCATGACCTGCTTTCTTGACCCATGCTGGTCATCTTGCAATTTCTGCAATAACTGCTCGATGCTGTAAGATCACCTTCCACATTGACAGTGTGTTTAGCGGCTACCTCTGCGCGCCATGCCCCCATAGATTCAGTATCTCCGGGTGTGCATTTTCTGATGACTCAGTTTCTCAAGAGAGCTCGGAGGTTACAGCCTAGGAGGACTGTCCTCCCCGAGTGGCACTGTCTGTGCACATTTCTGCATGCACATTTCAGTCCTGCATGCGTATTTCGGAGGATGGCAGCAGGGTGTTTCTGCGCACCAACCCTGCTTTCCCCCCCAAGGTGATCACAGCCTTACACATTAATCAGTCTGTTGAACTGGAGTCCTTCCATCCATCACCGTTTGCTTCAACGGAGGATGAGAGATTGAATTTCCTCTGCCCATTGCGGGCATTGAGATGCTACGTGGATAGGATAAGAGCTCTGCATCAGTCTGACCAGCTCTTTGTCTGTCATGGGACACGGATCCTAGGACAGCCCCTCTCAAAGCAGCGTCTGTCACACTGGATTGTGGACACAGTCTCGACTGCGTATGATGGTGGTGGCTTGCCACCACCTGGGAGGTTAGCCGCACACTCCACTAGAGGGTTGGCTACATCTTGGGCGCTGTACTGAGACTAGCTGGGCTACGCCGCCTACTTTCTCCAGGTTCTACCGCCTTAATGTGGTAGATCCTGCCCTGCCTTCATTAGGCACAAGAGTCCTTGATGGTTCTGATGCATCCCTCATATGCGGCCGTTCCTTCTCCCTCACAACGGCTCTGGTATACGTTATCCCATACATGATGTCATTGGTGGTCATCTTGGAATTGAAAGGGAACGTTAGGTTACTTACCGTAACCCTGGTTCCTTGCAAGAGAAGACGACCACCAACCGTGAGGTCGCATCGGTCTCCCTCACGGGTTCGATGGAAAAAGAGATATGGCTTCCTCAGGATGACGGTTTTAATCCCTCGGTGGGCGGGACTGAGTGCATCATCCCAAGAATGGGCCTATCGGCAGCTCTTGTATAGAGAGCTCAGCAATTACCTACCCAATGAGCAGGCATATCCCGTACATAATGTCGTTGGTGGGCGTCTTCTCTCAGGGAACCAGGGTTACGGTAAGTAACCTAATGTTTTATTGTATTTTGGGATAATTCTGTATTACGAAATGCATCAAGTAGCCAATTATATTTTGCAGTGGTATATCAACATCTGTACAAACAAACACATACATATGTATTTCTTGTGTGTTGTTGCTTACTCAGTTTGAAAAAAAATATGACAATATCTGCCCTACAAAATAATCATTAATATCTTAAAAAACATAGCTGCACAAAATGTTCGTTTCACTGGCACAAACGAATGACAAGTTTGGCTCAATTCCATTATTGTAGGGGGGCTGAGTGACGTCACTCCCCTAAAAATATATTGTTAATATCTCAGAAACCATAACAGCACAAACGTTTGTTTCAACGGCACAAACTAATGAAACAAGTTTGGTTCAATTCCAGTATTGTAAGGGAACTGAGTGACGTCACTCCCCTAAAAATATATTGTTAATATCTCAGAAACCATAATAGCACAAACGTTTGTTTCAACGGCACAAACTAATGAGACAAGTTTGGTTCAATTCTGGTATTGCAGGGGGGCTGAGTGACGTCACTCCCAAAAAGAATAATCATTAATATCTTAAAAAACATAGCGGCACAAACATTTGTTTCAACGGCTCAAACCGGCACAAACGAATGATATATGACTCAACGTTTGTGTTGTTTGTAGGGGGGCCAACTTCACAGAGATGATTTTATATCATAGTTAATGTAAAGAAACACTATCAAATCTTCAAGTCAGTTATCACTGTTATCTTGGTGAACAGGGCGAAAAAACACCTCTTTCAGCAGTGCTATTAAATGATGTTTAATACAGGAGTCTCAAGCTGCTGTACTGTGCTCACTTTTTTCTGTTAACTTTGTTCCTTCTCCTCTTAAATTGTAAAAAGCAAACACTGTAAAGCATTAAATACACACATAGTACTGTACTTGAATGCACACATTTTAAGAACGAAAGGTTCCACAATCTTTGGGGTATCAATATACAGCCTTTTAATTCCATCTAAAGTGTTTTGATTTATTTATTTATTTTTTTAAAGTATGGTAAAGCTAAAGCATAGTGAAAAAAATGGAAAGCTCAGACAAGCAGGGAAAACCACAGATAAATGGTAAGGAGGAAATGTGCATAATAATAAAGCTTTTGTGTTTCAAACTGAAACAGTATACAAACACAATATAGTGCTGTAGAAATGATCTTATTAAATTAAACCTACCTGCACGGCTACCAATGAAAGCAAGAAGTAACAACGCCAGAGAGGTCTTCATGATGGGTCTGTAGGAGTGTCCGTCAGTCTTGGTTTGTCTTGCCAAGGAAGGGCTTCCTCTTAAATACTATTAGGGGTTCTTGTTTTTTGATGCCAAAAAATTGACGTCAGAAATTCAGTGACCTTATTTGTAATTAATAGTGTTCTTTTTTTAGTTCTTCTTGTTGCTTGGCTGTTATCTTGGCCACACCTCAAATGGTGACTTGGTTCCCTTTTGATGTGATTCAAACACACAAGAGAAAAGACTATTGTTGACATTCTGGAAACAAATTAACAATACAAAAAAACTTCCATTTGGTTTCCATCACGTGGTGAAAAGTGATGTTGAAGTAAAAGGAATCACCACATTAGCTGCTGTGGTTGTACAACAGTGCTATAACAAGAGAGCAAGAATATAAATAGAACTGGCCCTTTCAGTTGCTAACTGCATAGTCATCTGCATCATTATATTTAATGTTTATGCATAAAACATATGTTCAGTGGGGTCTGTAAGGGATATAATTGTGAATATATTTAAGCTTGTTTATATACAGCACAAAGTTCTGAAAAATGAAAAATACCGACACATTTGTGTTTATTTGTATAGCTTATTTGCACTATTCCATGGTTAAAAGTTCCATGTGTTGTGCCATTCATTACCTTTATACCTTTTCTTTGCTCAGGCATGGTTGTTAAGAACTATATTATGTCAATAAAGGAGTGTTTCCATAGGTGTGTTTGGGGTAAGTAATAGTTCAACTATAAAACAGAGTTTAAAAGTGACATCTACGGATTTGCGGATTTAACTTTCCCAGCCATCAGAAGTAGTCAGTACCTGGATGTCCTATAACATAGTTACAAGTATCACAGAGGTCCTATAACACACACGTATCATGGAGATCCTGTAACACACACGTATCATGGAGATCCTGTAACACACACGTATCATGGAGGTCCTGTAACACACACGTATCATGGAGGTCCTATAACACACACGTATCATGGAGATCCTGTAACACACACGTATCATGGAGATCCTGTAACACACAAGTATCATGAAGGTCCTGTAACACACAAGTGTCATGGAGGTCCTGTGACACACAAGTATCATGGAGGTCCTGTGACACACACGTATCATGGAGGTCTGTGGCAAAGTGCCCCCCCCTGTGTATGTTATATGTTACGTGTTGTGTGTAAATGTTGGTGTATAGGCATTGGTACACGGGATATAAGCGGGTCTGTGTTTCACGTGTGTGTAAATTGTATATTTGTATTAGGCACGGGGATGGCACATCACATCACGTGTAAGTAAAAAGTAATATGTGAGCACGGGGAATTGCACTTTAATTAATTCACGTGCAGTTGTACCGAGATTCCAATTGAATGATTGACTAGCAATCGAGTCTCGGTACAATTGCATAAAAGCTGCATGTTTTCACTCACTGGGGGTTGGGTGTTCGGTGAGTGGAGAACGGGAGAGAGAGAAGGAGAAAATAAAACAACGTAAAGTAAATAAGTGTTTTCACTCACCGTGTTTGTTCGGTTGTCTGTGCATCCACCGTTTGTGTGTTAGTACGTTTTGTTTGTCCTTTTATTTTGGCCTCAAGTGCCGTGTCCTGTTTTTGTGTTTAAAACCTTTTATTTTCTGTTCTGTTCTGTTAATTATTAAATGCTGAGCGCGATCACGCGCTCAGCTTAACCAAAACTCCAAGTCTCTGTGTGTTACTTCCTGGCTCTGGTCTGACACCACCCACTCCGACCGTCTTTGTGACAAGGTCCTATAACACAGTTACAAGTATCATGGAGGTCCTGTAACACACACGTATCATGGAGATCCTGTAACACACAAGTATCATGGAGGTCCTGTAACACACACGTATCATGGAGGTCCTGTGACACACAAGTATCATGGAGGTCCTGTAACACACACGTATCATGGAGGTCCTATAACACAGTTACAAGTATCATGGAGGTCCTGTAACACACACGTATCATGGAGGTCCTATAACACAGTTACAAGTATCATGGAGGTCCTGTAACACACGTATCATGGAGGTCCTGTAACACAAGTATGGAGGTCCTGTAACACACAAGTATTATGGAGGTCCTGTAACACACACTTATCATGGAGGTCCTGTAACACAAGTATTATGGAGGTCCTGTAACACACACTTATCATGGAGGTCCTGTAACACAAGTATCATGGAGGTCCTGTAACACACACGTATCATGGAGGTCCTGTAACACACACGTATCATGGAGGTCTTGTAACACACACGTATCATGGAGGTCCTGTAACACACAAGTATCATGGAGGTCCTGTAACACACACGTATCATGGAGGTCCTGTAACACACAAGTATCATGGAGGTCCTGTAACACAGTTACACGTATCATGGAGATCCTGTAACACACACGTATCATGGAGGTCCGGTAACACACACGTATCATGGAGGTCCTATAACACACAAGTATCATGAAGGTCCTGTAACACACAAGTATCATGGAGGTCCTGTGACACACATGTATCATGGAGGTCCTGTAACACACACGTATCATGGAGGTCCTGTGACACACAAGTATCATGGAGGTCCTGTAACACACATGTATCATGGAGGTCCTGTGACACACAAGTATCATGGAGGTCCTGTAACACACACGTATCATGGAGGTCCTGTAACACACATGTATCATGGAGGTCCTGTGACACACAAGTATCATGGAGGTCCTGTAACACACAAGTATCATGGAGGTCCTATGACACACAAGTATCATGGAGGTCCTATAACACACAAGTATCATAGAGGTCCTGTGACACACACGTATCATGGAGGTCCTGTGACAGACAAGTATCATGGAGGTCCTGTAACACACACGTATCATGGAGGTCCTGTGACACATAAGTATCATGGAGGTCCTGTAACACACACGTATCATGGAGGTCCTGTAACACACGTATCATGGAGGTCCTGTAACACAAGTATGGAGGTCCTGTAACACACACTTATCATGGAGGTCCTGTAACACACAAGTATCATGGAGGTCCTGTAACACACACGTATCATGGAGGTCCTATAACACAGTTACAAGTATCATGGAGGTCCTGTAACACACGTATCATGGAGGTCCTGTAACACAAGTATGGAGGTCCTGTAACACACAAGTATTATGGAGGTCCTGTAACACACACTTATCATGGAGGTCCTGTAACACAAGTATTATGGAGGTCCTATAACACAGTTACAAGTATCATGGAGGTCCTGTAACACACGTATCATGGAGGTCCTGTAACACAAGTATGGAGGTCCTGTAACACACAAGTATTATGGAGGTCCTGTAACACACACGTATCATGGAGGTCCTGTAACACACTGTCACAAAGACGGCCAGAGTGGGTTGCGTCAGACCAGAAAGGATTTCAAACACAGACACGGTGGTTGTGATGAGCTGAGTGCAATGGCTGCACTCAGCGTTTAATAACAAAATAAAAGGTTTAAACAACAGAATACAAAACAGGACACGGCACTTGACGCCAAAATAAACAGACAGACAAAACGGACTAACACTTAACAAACGGTGCACGGAGACACAAACAAACACGGTGAGTACAAACACTTTACGTTTACGATTTTACACTATTTAGTTCTCCTCTCTCTCTCACCCGTTCTCCTCTTCCGAACACCCAACCACCACTGAGTGAAAATGTGCATCTATATATACTGTTGTGCTGGGATTCAATTACTAATTAATTATTCACTTGAATCCCAGCACGTGAATTAATTCTGTGCAACCCCGTGCTCACATATTACATTTAACCAGCACGTGAAGTGATTTGTGCTCTCCTCGTGCCTAAATACAAATCTACATTTTAAATATACGTGAAACACAGACCCGTTTATATCCCGTGTACCAATCTATACACCAACATTAACACACACACGCACGCAACATACAACACAGATCACACAAATGCACACAGGGGCGGGGCACTTTGCCACATATACCCCCCCTTGTGCGCAGCACACATGGCCTCAACGGCCACCTCCCCCCTTAAAAACCCAGCAGTCCAGAACAAAGTCTCGGGCTGGGAAGGGAGGCTTCAGTGGGCCCTTGGCTGGCAATGCTGTCAGCACCCCTGCCGGTAGTGGCACGGCTGACAGCCTGTTGGTCCCATCCTGCAGCGAAAAAGCTGCGGGGGCAGGTGGTCCCCCGACCTCCCCCTTCTTCGTAGCCGGCAGCTCCCTCCTGTGGGGCTCCGGCCACAAGAACTCCTGCAGCGAAACTGCTGCTGGGGAAAGTGGTCTCCAGACCTCGTCCCCCTTCTTCGTGGCCGGCAGCTCCCCTTTCTGGGGCTCCGGCCACCGTACTCCCTGCGGAGGTACGGGCAGCAGAGGCAGCTCCTGCTCCTCTGCTCCGGGCGGTGGCGGAGGCAGAGGCAGCTCCAGCTCCTCTGCTCCTGGCGGTGGTGGAGGCAGAGGCAGCTCCAGCTCCTCTGCTCCTGGAGGTGGTGGAGGCAGAGGCAGCTCCAGCTCCTCTGCTCCTGGCGGTGGTGGAGGCAGAGGCAGCTCCAGCTCCTCTGCTCCTGGAGGTGGTGGAGGCAGAGGCAGCTCCTGCTCCTCTGCTCCTGGAGGTGGTGGAGGCAGAGGCAGCTCCTGCTCCTCTGCTCCTGGAGGTGGTGGAGGCAGAGGCAGCTCCTGCTCCTCTGCTCCTGGAAGTGGTGGAGGCAGAGGCAGCTCCTGCTCCTCTGCTCCTGGCGGTGGTGGAGGCAGAGGCAGCTCCTGCTCCTCTGCTCCTAGTGGAGGAAGTGGTGGAGGTGGCGGAGGCAGAGGCAGCTCCTGCTCCTCTGCTCCTGGTGGTGGTGGAGGCAGAGGCAGCTCCTGCTCCTCTGCTCCTAGTGGAGGAAGCGGTGGAGGTGGCGGAGGCAGAGGCAGCTCCTCTGCTCCTGGCGGCGCTGGCTCCCTCCGCTGTGGCGGCTGGGCTGGTGCGCGCCGTGCTGCCTTCAGCAGCATGAATAGAGGCTGCTGGGGGACACCAGCCTCCTGCCCCTCTCCCCCCCAAAAATTTCCAGGGGGTTGGGCCTGTAACTCCTCCCCTTCCGGCCCTTGGGGCTGAACCAGCAGGCATTTTCCCTCTGCTGGTGGCTTGGGTCCCAGGGCTGTGGAAGCCCCGACTTGCCTCCCTTTGGGCTGTGGACGCACCGACTCCTCCCTTTTGGGCTGTGGACGCACCGACTCCTCCCTTTTGGGCTGTGGACGCACCGACTCCCCCCTCTTGGGCTGTGGACGTTCGGGCTCCCCCCACTCAGGCGTAGGACGTTCGGGCTCCTCCCACTCAGGCGTAGGACGTTCGGGCTCCTCCCACTCAGGCGTAGGACGTTCGGGCTCCTCCCACTCAGGCGTAGGACGTTCGGGCTCCTCCCACTCAGGCGTAGGACGTTCAGGCTCCTCCCATTTGGGCTGTGGACGCTCAGGCTCCTCCCGCTTGGTCTGTGGACGCTCAGGCTCCTCCCCATAGCTGCGGAAGGGACAGTGGGCGAACAGGTGATCCTGGTCGCAGAGGAGGCACCCCGGCGATGGCTTGTTACATCGCCGTGGATGCCTGGCCCTTAGGCGGCACTCCTCCTCCCTGTCCTTCACCTCTTTATCCGGTTCCTCCTCCTCCTCACCTTGGAAGGGGCAGATCGCCACCGTGTGTCCGTAGACTCCACAGGCCATGCACCAGCCTTGGTCCTCGAGGCCCCCGAGGAGGTCCTCCAGGTCCCGGCAGCCGTCTCTCCAGCCTTCCATTTTCACTTTTTTTTTTTTTGAAACCAGTCCTGTGGTTTTTTTTTTTTTTATTTTTTTTTTTTTTTTTAAACACAAAACCCCCTCTCCTGGTCTGACGCTTGGAGGCGCTGTTACCCCACGATGACACCACGTGTCACAAAGACGGCCAGAGTGGGTTGCGTCAGACCAGAAAGGATTTCAAACACAGACACGGTGGTTGTGATGAGCTGAGTGCAATGGCTGCACTCAGCGTTTAATAACAAAATAAAAGGTTTAAACAACAGAATACAAAACAGGACACGGCACTTGACGCCAAAATAAACAGACAGACAAAACGGACTAACACTTAACAAACGGTGCACGGAGACACAAACAAACACGGTGAGTACAAACACTTTACGTTTACGATTTTACACTATTTAGTTCTCCTCTCTCTCTCACCCGTTCTCCTCTTCCGAACACCCAACCACCACTGAGTGAAAATGTGCATCTATATATACTGTTGTGCTGGGATTCAATTACTAATTAATTATTCACTTGAATCCCAGCACGTGAATTAATTCTGTGCAACCCCGTGCTCACATATTACATTTAACCAGCACGTGAAGTGATTTGTGCTCTCCTCGTGCCTAAATACAAATCTACACTTTAAATATACGTGAAACACAGACCCGTTTATATCCCGTGTACCAATCTATACACCAACATTAACACACACACGCACGCAACATACAACACAGATCACACAAATGCACACAGGGGCGGGGCACTTTGCCACACACACGTATCATGGAGGTCCTGTAACACAAGTATGGAGGTCCTGTAACACACACTTATCATGGAGGTCCTGTAACACACACTTATCATGGAGGTCCTGTAACACAAGTATCATGGAGGTCCTGTAACACACACGTATCATGGAGGTCCTGTAACACACGTATCATGGAGGTCCTGTAACACAAGTATGGAGGTCCTGTAACACACACTTATCATGGAGGTCTTGTAACACAAGTATCATGGAGGTTCTGTAACACACACGTATCATAGAGGTCCTGTAACACACAAGTATCATGGAGGTCCTGTAACACACAAGTATCATGGAGGTCCTATAACACAGTTACACGTATCATGGAGGTCCTGTAACACACACGTATCATGGAGGTTCTGTAACACAAAAGTATCATGGAGGTCCTGTAACACACACGTATCATGGAGGTCCTGTAACACACAGTATCATGGAGGTCCTGTAACACACACGTATCATGGAGGTCCTGTAACACACACGTATCATGGAGGTCCTGTAACACACACGTATCATGGAGGTCCTGTAACACACAAGTATCATGGAGGTCCTATAACACAGTTACACGTATCATGGAGATCCTGTAACACACACGTATCATGGAGGTCCTGTAACACACACATATCATGGAGGTCCTATAACACACAAGTATCATGGAGGTCCTATAACACACACGTATCATGGAGGTCCTGTAACACACATGTATCATGGAGGTCCTATAACACACAAGTATCATGGAGGTCCTGTAACACACGTATCATGGAGGTCCTGTAACACACACGTATCATGGAGGTCCTGTAACACACATGTATCATGGAGGTCCTATAACACACAAGTATCATGAAGGTCCTGTAACACACAAGTATCATGGAGGTCCTGTGACACACATGTATCATGGAGGTCCTGTGACACACAAGTATCATGGAGGTCCTGTAACACACACGTATCATGGAGGTCCTGTAACACACACGTATCATGGAGGTCCTATAACACAGTTACAAGTATCATGGAGATCCTGTAACACACACGTATCATGGAGGTCCTGTAACACACACATATCATGGAGGTCCTATAACACACAAGTATCATGGAGGTCCTATAACACACACGTATCATGGAGGTCCTGTAACACACATGTATCATGGAGGTCCTATAACACACAAGTATCATGGAGGTCCTGTAACACACGTATCATGGAGGTCCTGTAACACACACGTATCATGGAGGTCCTGTAACACACACGTATCATGGAGGTCCTGTAACACACAAGTATCATGGAGGTCCTATAACACAAGTATCATGGAGGTCCTGTAACACACACGTATCATGGAGGTCCTGTAACACACACGTATCATGGAGGTCCTATAACACACATGTATCATGGAGGTCCTGTAACACACAAGTATCATGGAGGTCCTATAACAGTTACACGTATCATGGAGATCCTGTAACACGCGTATCATGGAGGTCCTGTAACACACATGTATCATGGAGGTCCTATAACACACAAGTATCATGGAGGTCCTGTAACACACACTTATCATGGAGGTCCTATAACACACAAGTATCATGGAGGTCCTTTAACACACACGTATCATGGAGGTCCTATAACACAGTTACATGTATCATGGAGGTCCTGTAACACACACGTATCATGGAGGTCCTGTAACACACATGTATCATGGAGGTCCTGTAACACACAAGTATCATGGAGGTCCTGTAACACACATGTATCATGGAGGTCCTGTAACACACAGTATCATGGAGGTCCTATAACACACACGTATCATGGAGGTCCTGTAACACACAAGTATCATGGAGGTCCTATAACACACAAGTATCATGGAGGTCTGTGTCAGGGCAGAAGAGCCCTGCGTATGATTAGTAGGGTAGGGCAACGCCCTGCTGAGAAATATTGTGGGATGTATTGTGTGGGGTTGAAAACACGGGTGATTTGTATTGTAAAATAAATGTATGGTGGTTTATTGACGTATTGTTGTAGTTGCAAAGCCTGCACCGCACAGGGCTACAAAGGCTGCATCGCCCGTGGAGGCCAGTTCACCATCGCCTGAGGTTCGCCGGCGCCGCCACTGCCCGGGGATGCCTGCACATCACCGCCCGGGGATTTGTGGTGTCCACCAGCAGCAGTTTCGCTGCCAGAAATTCTGTGGCTGGAGCTCAAGAAGAGGGAGTGGCCGGCTACAGGAGACCACCTCCACCACAGCCCCGACCAACACCTCTGTGCCACAGCCTGGCGCCTGGGCATGTCTGGACCTATGGTCACTGGGCCTGACTCCCAGGTAGCCCCGACTGGTCGCCTGCCTATGCTCCCAATGCCTCATCCACTGCACCCGGTTCCGTCGCTGGGTCTCGGTACCACCATAAAGGCACTGGAATGTGGACAAACCCTCCCTCAAGGATAGGAGGACAATAAGGGACTTGAGGGTGGGTGGTTGTGATTTAGAGGTGGCCGTTTGGGCCATGTGTGCTGTGCACCAGGGGGGGATATGTAGAAGGGCAGAAGAGCCCTGTGTGTGATTAGTAGGGTAGGGCAAAGCGCTGCTGAGAAATATTGTGGGATGTATTGTGTGGGGTTGAAAACACGGGTAATTTGTATTGTAAAATAAATGTATGGTGGTTTATTGACACATTGTTGTAGTGGTATGATTTGAAAAGAAATGTGTTGTTTTGTTATTGTTTAGCAGCGTGGATGGGGTCAAAGCCCCAACCCTGTAAACGTGTGCAGAATGTGGCTGTCTCCGGATTGATTCATTTAGTGCTAATTCGGAGATTGTCACGTGTATATAAGCGTATATTTTTCTGTGTTCAGGGTGGGTGTTTGAGAGGAGGTACGAGAGCAAGGTAAAACGAAAGTAAAAAGAAAACTAAAACAATTGCTACACGTGTAGAAGCATGGCGCTTGTTTTTGTATGCACTTTTATTTTGATCTATGAGCGTTGTTTTGTTAAATTATTTTATTTTAAATAAAAACGCACCGCAGCGCATCAACCTGCATGTCTGTCAGCTTCTTGGTCTGGGTACGTCACTACAAAGCTGTCCTGTCACAAGATACACCAAGGTCACGATACAATATGTATCACAATACACACGGCACGATACGATTCATATTGCGATACACAAGCCACGATACAATTCGTATCACGATACACAAGTCACGATACGATACGTATCACGATACACAAGCCACGATACGATATGTATCACGATACACAAGCCACAATACGATATGTATCACGATACACAAGCCACGATAAGATATGTATCATGATACACAAGCCACGATACGATATGTATCACGATACACAAGCCACAATACGATATGTATCACGATACACAAGCCATGATACGATACGTATCACGATACACAAGCCATGATACGATACGTATCACGATACACAAGCCACAATACGATATGTATCACGATACACAAGCCATGATACGATTCGTATCATGATACACAAGCCATGATACGATTCGTATCACGATACACAAGCCATGATACGATATGTATCATGATACACAAGCCACAATACGATATGTATCACGATACACAAGCCATGATACGATTCGTATCACGATACACAAGCCATGATACGATTCGTATCACGATACACAAGCCACGATACGATATGTATCATGATACACAAGCCATGATACGATATGTATCACGATACACAAGCCGTGATATGATTCGTATCACGATACACAAGCCACGATACGATATGTATCACGATACACAAGTCACGATACGATTCGTATCACAATACATAAGCCATGATACGATATGTATCACGATACACAAGCCATGATACGATATGTATCACGATACACAAGCCATGATACGATATGTATCACGATACACAAGCCACAATACGATATGTATCATGATACACAAGCCATGATACGATATGTATCATGATACAAGCCACGATACGATATGTATCATGATACACAAGCCATGATACGATATGTATCACGACACACAAGCCATGATATGATTCGTATCACAATACTTATGAAAAACTCATCTCTGCTTGATGAACTTGAAACTATTTCAGATCTATATACAGATTCAGTTGAAAAACAACATGTATTTAACACTAATTAGTATAACACTTGCTTGAGTTTAGAGACAAAGCACTATGTCAGCTAGAGTTCCTGGGATATCAGATTTAACTTAATTAACCAAATCTCCTTACCACATTTCTGAGAAAGGAAAAAAGTACTAAGCAATGTGTTTGATAACTATTAAAGTACAAACTTTGTTCATGAGTTTCTTTAGAAAAATCTAAATCAATAGATTATTATTATTATTATTATTATTATTATTATTATTATTATTATTATTATTATTATTATACCATACATTTTATCAGTATTTGTATTTTTCAAGTTAATGTTGAGTATATCATTTTATTTTGTATTATATTCTATACTGTGTTGTTTTTAAATGTGGTTAGAAATAATTTAAAATTATTAGATTTAAATGAATGATAAAATGTGTTTTATATAAGTAATTTTCATCAGGATTAAAACATTTCTTTAAAGAAAGTAACATATTCAACCAAATCAATGTTTAAGGATCATTCAACCAAATAAAAACATTATTAGGTCGCACTGAAAGGTGAACAAATATAAAACTTGTAAGAAATGTAAAAATGCGATGTTTTGTCATCTATATTAAATAGCTTTACAGGAAAAACACGTTCCTTCTGCAAAAGAAAAAGTTGAGTCAGATACACTTCAAAATTCTTATAGCCTATCCTCCCTCACAAATGAGACTGCTCGTATATAAAAATATATATAAAAGAATCATTAACACCAGATTATAAGGAAACATTAAAAGGAGAGCAATACATTAAAACTGGCAAAAACGAAAAAGAAAAAAACATACATCTATTTACATGAAATAAATATATAGCATTTGAATAGAAAAACTAGTAACATTAGTAACATTAGGCTTGCTAGCAATGGAATACAGAAAAAAAAACACATTGTTTCCTCTACTCCCGCTTCAATTCCAGAAGCGTCTGGCCGGCACATTGAACAATGGGGTATGTCTAGGATCAAGTGGAGTTTACGTTCAAACAACCAAGACCTTTTCTTTCATGATTTACAGTTTAATAAATGTGGCATATTAGCTAGTATTGTAGTATCGCGATGCATCGATACACAATGAATCGTCCCAGCCCTACCGTTAAAAGTATCGCGGAGGTCCTATAACATAGTTAAAAACAAAGCAGTGATGTGTGACAGTGGTTTTTGACTTGTGGTGTAAAGGCTGCAAACATGTTTTTTATTTTTAAAAATGTAAATAATAAAAATGGAATAACATTTTTTCACAGGGAAGTACCCACAGCAATATTCTAGAAATTCAATTGAATTTATTTTAATATATTTTATTTATTACAGGAGTGTATATCATTGCTCAAACACTCATGGGACACTAATATCAGGTGCCTCCTTCATATACTACAACACTTATCATTATAAAATCAGAGCTAGAGCTACATGGTAACAATGTGGGAAACACAAGCAAAGTGCAGGAAGTTACAAGGGGAAGCAACAGAGAAACACACCCACACAACACATAGCAGTCTTTCATAGTCAAAGGCATTTATATTATCATAAACGACACTTCAACATGCAAGGGAAAAACTGCAGACAGGACTCTTCCAAAGGGCAATGAAGAATAACGGTGGGTGCTGCTGCCCTTACGCTGTGATCCTGCTGACCAGGAAAAGCAGAGCTGCTGAAGCCCCCAGAAGCAGCACATTGAGCCTGGCAGTGGTGGAGCCGTTCACGTTGCACAGATCCATACTGCAGCACGTCACTTTACTTCCTCCGAGCGCCCCGACACTAACATTAGCGGCTACAGCAGCGTTGCAGGCACTGTTTGTGGCACACTCTTTTGTGATGGTATTAATTCCAACTGCAAACAGAGAGAGATACAAAAAAACAGGCTGTAGCGCAGGAGTGCATAAATACAAACAAGTTAACTTTTAGTTGGTTTATTGATTCGGAACACGCAGGGATGTGACGTACACATCCCTGCGTGTTCCGAATAGAACTCTAAATACAGACACATACAAGGAAATAACTAGTTTGATTTTCTTAATGGCAGATTCGCCACACAACAAGTAACTAAAACAAGTACCGTACTTACAGGTAACGTTAGCTCACAATACTGTATAATAATATTATTATATAGTATTGACACCCAGATTGACAGGTGAAGGCTGTCTGGGAGCAAGAAAGAGGGGCAGTACAATTCTCTTTGGCTCCAGTCTTTCTTGTATTGTCTCCCAAACGTATACTATTGCTGCAACCATTTTGATGCCCACTTAGTATACTTTTCAGTAGTCAGTATTAGCATTACAGAAATGGGGATTTTTAACGGGATTATTATTCCAAATGATACTGCTATGTGGAGAAAAGTTATGTTTGAAAGCAATCTTCCATGAGTTGAGAGCTTGTTTATGGAAATTACCACATTCTTTAAAAATGTGATTAGGAATCCAGAACCAAGGAGATTTATTCATAGATACATATTTTTAATCCAGTTAACCTTAAAGATAGTATCAATTGTCTGGAAGTCCAGTGCATTCAAACCACCCTCTGAAAAACATCTGCTTCTAGTATTTTGTTTCATATCCGTTTTATTTTTCCAGATGAATTTAAACAAGAAAGAGTCAATGGATTTACATGTTTTTGTGTCAATGTACAGAGAAAGAGCAGAGTAAACTAACCTAGAAATACCTTCAGCTTTGGAAAGTAGAACCCTACCATAAAGGGTTAAGTCTCTTATTGACGTGATTGAACTAGCTATTGGAGGGGGCCGGGCTGAGGGTACTTTAGGGGGACGTGACGCCGTAATCGGTTCCTTTGTTGTGGTTGATGGGAGGGAACGAGGACTGTTTGGAGCGAGAGTTAAGTGTTTCTGTTTGTTTTGCACTGCTGCTGTACCCTTGATCAAGGTACTTTACCTGGATTGCTCCAATAAAAAAATAAATAAAACTGTATAAATGGGTAATTGTATGTACAAATAATGTGGTATCTTGTAAGTCGCCCTGGATAAGGGTGTCTGCTAAGAAATAAATAATAATAATAACTACCGACTATAATAAGTGTTTTGTGTTTTAAGCAAAGTATGGGTGGAAAACCCAGAACACGTTATATTTTACCAGACAAGTTAAGTAAGTAAACAACTATTAATTCAACCATTTTCCCCACTAAAGCATCATGCAAAAAAAAAAATATTAATTGTAAATAATCCTAAAATGCATCAATTTGAAGGATAAAAGTAAGATCTAAATTAGCTGTCGATGTATGTAGTTGCCAATTTACAAAATGATAATAATAATATGAATGAAATAATGTAAGAGTTTACTTTTAGTTTCGCTCTAGAAACCTTAAACTTTTCTCATATAAGCTTTTTATTAATAAAAATGTTCCCTTCCTTAATTTTATCAATAAGAAAATAAGAAAATTTACAAATGAGAGGAGGCCATTCGGCCCATCTTGCTCGTTTGGTTGTTAGTAGCTTATTTAAATCAAGGGAAGTAATGTTAAAACTTTACAATGCATTAGTAAGACCTCACCTAGAATATTGTGTTCAGTTCTGGTCACCTCGTTACAAAAAGGATATTGCTGCTCTAGAAAGAGTGCAAAGAAGAGCAACCAGAATTATCCCGGGTTTAAAAGGCATGTCGTATGCAGACAGGCCAAAAGAATCTATTCAGTCTTGAACAAAGAAGACTACGTGGTGAGGCATAGACAATGTCGACCCAGGGGGCTTTTTTGACCTAAAAAAAGAAACAAGGACCAGGGGTCACAAATGGAGATTAGATAAAGGGGCATTCAGAACAGAAAATAGGAGGCACTTTTTTATACAGAGAATTGTGAGGGTCTGGAACCAACTCCCCATTAATGTTGTTGAAGCTGACACCCTGGGATCCTTCAAGAAGCTGCTTGATGAGATTCTGGGATCAATAAGCTACTAACAACCTTTCTTATGTTCTTATTAATGATCAACAAAATGAGAATATGTTTAAAAAAAAAAAAAAAGAGTAAACCTGGTACATTCGTATCTCAGAGAAACAGATAACGACATAGAACGTCTGTACAGCACTGAACCACTACGTTACAAAAACGAACTGTACTGCTGAACCTTGTCGTCTTTAATTTTAGCATCACAAGGGTATCCATGTATTATAAAAAATAATAGATGGGCCTCTTCAGTGAGTTACAGGAAAACAATTCCATCTCGGGTTTCTGTGACCGTTTATAAATTATCTTGTAACGAAAAACATCACTCTTAAAATATAATTAGCTCCAATGACTCAGATTTTGAGCTGTGATAGCAACATCCATGACAATTTACAATGGAAACTATATGGCCTGGGGTAAACTGGCATACTGTACAACAGAAACAGAATTATAGGGGATAGGCAAAAAAAATAAAAATACAGTGCTAACCTTTGTTATTTGTTTTAAAAGAGTGTTGTGACTTGGGGGGGGGGGCCCACATGTCAAAAGACAGAGAGGTAAGCGCATGCTTGCTGTTGTCTTTACTCACGCACGGTGATGACGGTGGTCATGCAGGTGTCTTCAGTAGTGCAGTTCTGGGTATTCGTGTTGCAGGCATCATTGGAGAGAGAAGCCGTACATTTGTAACACGACAGCGCTTCGGCTGCAAATGAAAAACAATCCATTTGAAAAACATCATTTTTTAAGAGTTTGCTTTTACTCAAGATTAAGGTCACCAGAGTTGTCCTGGGAAAAGTGGGATTGTCCCAGTTTTCCGCCTTAATTTTGTTTTGTTAAATCATCCCAGTTTTGCTATTTTGTATTCTTCACATCTTTTATAAGTACAAACCTGTAGCAGTGTGCTCAGCAAGTTGACAGCACAGTCATTTATTGTACAACAATAAAATAAAGAAACTTATGGATTACATATCGGAAGTGCCACCAGCCAAGTTAGCCTTTTAAGTTTGACCCTGTTGTGCTTTGATCAACACTGCCACACAATTTTTGACATTTACATACAGAACCCTTAGACTGGTAAAACTTATATCAAGTAGACAAATTACATGACCAATAAGAAAACAGCCTAGCAGGGTAAATCATGGGTAAGTATTCTCTCAGTGAGTGCTGTATATTTTCACTGAAACGACAGCTGCATTGTAAATGTACACAAGAAAGTTTTGTATTTAAAACAGGCCGGTTTCTGGTAATAAATGCATGTACATTTTAAATGCAGTTAAATGTGGATTATGTCAGTGTAATGTTTAAATATATTTGACATATCTTTTAATGGTATTGCATAATGTTTAATACAGGGGTTTCAAACTGTTGAACAGTATTCCCTTCTTCCTGGATGCCATACTGTTCTCTCCTCCCATTGGACAATCAGTGATCAAACAATCAGTTATTAAAACATCACTTTAGAGCCCTTTAATTCCATCACTAGTGTCTGGCTGAAATCAAGGCTGAAATAAAATGAAGTAAGCACAGGTAAGCAGGTGAAGCATGGTAAAGAGGAAATGTGCATAATAATAAAGCTGAAACAGTATACAAACATAATGTAGTGCTGTAGAAATGATCTTATTAAATTAAACCTACCTGCACGGCTACTAATGAAAGCAAGAAGTAACAACGCCAGAGAGGTCTTCATGATGGGTCTGTAGGAGTGTCCGTCAGTCTTGGTTTGTCTTGCCAAGGAAGGGCTTCCTCTTAAATACTATTAGGGGTCCTTGTTTTCTGATGCCAAATAATTGATGTCAGAAATTCAAAGGACCTTATTTGTAATTAATAGTGTTCTTTTTTTTAGTTCTTCTGTTTGCTTGGCTGTTATCTTGGCCACACCTCAAATGGTGACTTGGTTCCCTCTTGATGTGATTCAAACACACAAGAGAAAAGACCATTGTTGACATTCTGGAAGCAAATTAACAATACAAAAAAACTTCCATTTGGTTTCCATCACGTGGTGAAAAGTGATGTTGAAGTAAAAGGAATCAACACATTAGCTGCTGTGGTTGTACAACAGTGCTCTAACAAGAGAGCAAGAATATAAATAGAACTGGCCCTTTCAGTTGCTAACTGCATAGTCATCTGCATCATTATATTTACTGTGTTTACACATAAAACATATCGTATGACCTTTTTACCTAATAGTTATATAACAGAGGTCATGGCCAAACCAACAAGTCCTATTTTTATTCAGGCTTTTGCATGTTATAGTTCAGTTACCATTAATTAAGCAAGAATGAGAGAAGAAAGTTGAGTGGAAAAGGAGTTTTGAAAGTCCTTGAAACCTCTTAGTCTGCATTTTCTTTTAGGTCCGATTGCCTGTTAGTTTTAAGATTTCTGAACTTTCTATACTCGGTTATTCGGTTATACGATTATTCGGTTGCAAAACCCAACATTTTTTTAATATATTTCTGTTTTGTCTATTCTTATTGAGATATTTCAAATATATATAATTTTTGGATGACCATATTAATAATAATAATAATAATAATAATAATAATAATAATAATAATAATAATAATAATAATAATAATAATAAAGAACAATAAAGAATATTTCTGAAATAACAATACATCCGATTTCTAAGCCTGACAAAACTTTGTACAGTGACCAAGACAGGAAAACATGAAATAAAATAAGAAATCTTCAATTTTCTTTATAAAGATTACTATAAATACCCCCCCCCCCCTTTTTTTTTCCAGTTTCCAATATTTAAGAACATCCCCCTTACTAATAACTTAATATTTACAGAGCTTAGATCTAGACCTAGTAAAATGCACTCTATTGGTAACTGTACAGTATATTGAATACGTCTTAAAATTAATTAATTTCCATTCATTCTGAGGCATTACCAGGAACATATGTGCTGCATTTTAATTTAAATTGAATATCTTACTGACCAAAATAAAATGTGACTATAATCCACATTTTTTGGTTTCTGATTCGGCCCGAATACCTACTTTTTGAGCAGGGTTCGGATTCGGCTGAATACTTAGGATTTGGTGAACCGAATCCGAATCCTATATCCGCACATCCACTTTAATACATCCCTCCAATGTGTCTGGTTCTTTAAATAAAAGACACGAATCCGGTATCGAACGTAACGTTTGTATTTAATAACAAGAACCCGTTTGAAGAACTCTGTCGCAGCTCTCGACTCCGTAAATTGCTGGTGGCGCACGCGCCAAGACGTTGTTGAACAATATGCTTTAGTAAATTTAATTTTACATTATTGTAATGTGCCAATACAAGTTGAACCATTTGGGAACTGCTGTGTTTCATTAAAATCATTTTTAAACTATTTCGTAGCCTATTTGATAGGTGTTACACACACAGTGCATTTAAATCAACGTGGGTTTTATTTTGCAGGGAGATTCAGGTCACTCATCATGGTCATTTTTCCTCATAGCTCTCAGATCAGGTGACACAGGTTGAAACGTCATTAAAGAAAATCACAACACGTTTATTTGAGAGTATTGTACGTACTAGTAGTAGTGTTAGATGTTTACATTCATGTATTCTACATCATATACAAAGTAGTAGTACGTGCAGAAAAAAATATTAAAGACAACCGCAGGACAAATAATACATAAAAAAAACCCTACTATACATGTTTTGTTATAGTTTTGCATTTAAATGGTTTAAAACACAAACACATTAAAGGCATTCAGAGGAGTCTAGAAGGAAGTCTGCACGCCCAGAGGTTCCGAGGCTCCGCCCCGGCACAAATTAAGCACTGTCATTCGGTAATAAAACAATACTGTGAACTAAAAGGCTCAAAACTATAGATTGTGCGCGCCTATTATTAGTAGCTGCCAGTCTGTTTTTCATTCAACAGTTTCCTTCAGTTTTCTTGACAGTTTTTGTAGGATTTGGTATGCGGATGAATCTTTTGAGATGGATTCGGTATTTGGTGCATCCCTAATTTTATGTTCAGTGGGGTCTGTAAGGGATATAATTGTGAATATATGTAAATAAAAATTAGAAAGGCTGTCACAAATCTTACATAAAACTTCCTTGGTGATAAAGCTTGTTTATATACAGCACAAAGTTCTGAAAAATGTAAAATACCGACACATTTTCAACTAAAATCCGCTCTCAATGTCTGTGTTTATTTGTATAGCTTATTTGCACTATTCCATGGTTAAAAGTTCTGTGTGTTGTGCTATTCATTACCTTTATACCTTTTCTTTGCTCAGGCATGGTTGTTAAGAACTATGTTATGTCAATAAAGGAGTGTTTCCATAGGTGTGTTTGGGGTAAGTAATAGTTCAACTATAAAACAGAGTTTAAAAGTGACATCTACGGATTTGTGGATTTAACTTTCCCAGCCATCAGAAGTAGTCAGTACCTGGACGTCCTATAACATAGTTACAAGTATCATAGAGGTCCTGTAACACACACGTATCATGGAGATCCTGTAACACACACGTATCATGGAGGTCCTGTAACACACAAGTATCACAGAGGTCCTATAACACAGTTACAAGTATCACGGAGGTCCTGTAACACACAAATATCACGGAGGTCCTGTAACACACACGTATCATAGAGGTCCTGTAACACACACGTATCATGGAGGTCTGTGAAAGGATGGCTCGAGCGGTGACGTCACGGGCCAGGAAGGGACACACAGACAAGCTGCTGCGGTGTAAACCGAGACGCGACTGCGCTCGGTTCTTTATTAAATCATAATAAAATAAACAGTTTAAACAAAACACACAAACAAAAAGGCACAAGGGCCAAACAAACCAGACAGACAAACAAGTAAGTGTCGTGCTGGCTAATCCAGCATGTTTTTAGCAATTGTTATTTTTAGCGTCTGTCTCCTCTCTATCTCCTCGTACCTCCTCTCCATCTCCCCGTACCTTCTCTCCGTACACCCAACCCAGAGTGAGTGAAAACTGCTCCTTTTATGCAGTTGTACCAAGATTCAATTTGGAATCTCGGTACAACTGCATGTGAACTAATCTGTGCATTCTACCCGTGATCACATATTACCTGCACGTGAAGTGATGTGCAATCCTCGTGCCTAAATAGAAATCTATATTACTAACACTCGTGAAACACAGACCCGTTTATATCCTGTGTACCAATGTCTATATACCAACAAAACACCAGAAAAACTGTGGAAATGGTTCATCTATTCACATTGACTTTACCCTTTTCATATTTAAAAAAATAAAACCTACTACAAAAATAATAATAAATACATTTCCCAGTGCTGCTGGGCAATGTCCCGCCTTCCTGACTTGTATCTATCATTGATTTGTTCTGAATACTTTAAACCCGCCCCCAACTACTGAGTGACAGCACATTCCGCTTGCGAGATTTAAAACGAGATTACAATCAGGATGGAGGCTTGTTAGCGGGATTTAAAACTGTATTACAGTTAAGATACATGGGATTTAAAACAGAATTGTGGCGAAATGTACAAAAATGCGTAGACACAAAAACCCCAGAAGAATGTGCCTGTGACCATAGGGATTTCGTTGTGGAAGACAGCAAAGGAAAGAAGGTACAACTTAAGTGTGCAAGTACTGTCGAGTTATTATACATATTTTGACACACACCAAAAAAAAAAAAACGTTCAAGCATTTTGGAAAGTAACCAAAAACACATTTCATACAGTATATCAAAAATGAAAGCCCCGAAAAAAAACGAAGGGGAGCCAGAAGGGGAGGAGCCCCTGCCGCCTTCGCAGCCAGAAGGGGAGGAGCCCCTGCCGCCTTCGCCGCCAGAAGGGGAGGAGCCCCTGCCGCCTTCACAGCCAGAAGGGGAGGAGGCACTGCCGCCTTCACAGCCAGAAGGGGAGGAGCCCCTGCCGCCTTTGCAGCCAGAAGGGGAGGAGCCCCTGCCACCTTTGCAGCCAGAAGGGGAGGAGCCCCTCTGCCTCCATCATTCCCACCTCTCCTTTCACCACTGGAGGGGCCAGGTCAGGATGCTGGCGGTCCTCAGCAGCTCCTGCATATGCTGCTGAGCGGAGCATGGGGGAAAACCGCCCGGCCGCAGCGGCCTTTTTTATAGCTTCCTGTAACAGAGATCGAATGATTCTTGGTGTTAGATCTCCCTGTCGACCTGTGAGGGCACGGTGTAAGAGGAACAGAGTACCCTTAATTAAATGGCACGACAATTTATTCCATAGGGTAGGTGGAAGTCGGTCATTTAGAAGAGGGACGGAGCTACGGTATCCAAACTCAATGACCCAGACGGTAAACGGCATGGCATCCGAGGATTGGAGGAGCGGATGCGCTCCTTAACTTAGGGGTCATGAGTGAGGATATAAATAGGGACATAGCGTACGTGATCTGTTCCTTGGTAAATGGTTAGAGACAACCTACAAGGAGCCAGTGTTACCGTCCTGTAAACCGTGAGTTTGTTTTGTCTGTTTGAAACTAGACTGCCTATAACACTATCCGGAGCTGTAGCAGAAGCCAGCATAAACCTGGACATCACTTTCACCCCTGCATTTCACAGAGAACTGTAATACACCACTTGCATTTATTCACTATCACTAGGAACTGTGTTTGTGTTTTGTGTTTAGTGTTGGTGTGTAAAACTGGACTGAGTTACTCATAACTACACAATATATCCTGTAGGTTAAATATACACCAGTACATATATATTTTCTTGCCCATGCTTGATATAATACATGTGCAAACCATGTCTTTGAACTTATCGTTCGTACACTCAGTCATTTCCACTGGACATCTTTACATAGTTCACTGAGCAGAAAATTCAAACTAATTATTCTCCACTCAGAGCAGTATAAAACTCTCTCACTCCAGTTACTGGTCCACTTGGTATACTTGATCATCCCATTCCTCTACACAAATCACGGTGCCATAGTTTTGCTTGAGTGGTCTATACCACTCCGCAGTGGTCCGGATCACTGTGACGCCACACCACTGAGGGGTCTAGACCGCAGCCCACAGAGTGCTGAAAGGGGTAGTTCTGTGCTTTTTCGGTTTTAAGACATTTCTCCGTATTGTCTGTGCAGTTGTGTCTTGGTCTGGTACCATATTAATTGATAAGAAAATATGAAAAATCATATGGCTATGGAAAAGGAGTAATTGTGTGGTGTACGTTTTAAGACTTTTCTTAATGTTTTAATGCCCTGTCCGGGTAGTTTTGTCTGTTCAGGTTTTTAACCTATACAGCAGCATTTACTAATGACTAAAAAGAAAAAAAAAAGATTTTTAGGTGAAAGCCTCTTCTGCACCTGTATTTTTATATTTAATTATGTACGTATTTATTTTGTGTATTGTACTGATTCCATAAATAGTCTTTTGTAAGCTACATTTCAATTTGGCCAGAAATAAAACTTGACAGTTTCCCTGGAATGCTACGCATTGTACCGGAGTAACTGTAACTAAGCACAAATAGTATGGCTATGACGACAAGGGCCTTTGTACCTATGCTGTTTGTTTTCAAACACATGCTTCTCTTGGAGACAGCCATACTGAAACATTGGACAGCTGTCTCTTTTCAGCAAAAATATTATTATTATTAGTATTATTAGACAGCCTAAGTTTATGAGATTGATTTTAGGGAGACAGTCTCAGGGACCCAACAATACCAAGCCTAAGATTAATTTTCTTTCCAGTGACGATGAAATACATCTGAATATTTTCTCCGCATTTGCTGAATTACAGCTAGGCATACAAAGCCTACACTGACTTGATCTTTCTCTTCATCAAAGTACCTTGCAAGGGTAGCACACTCTTTTTCACACAGTGTCATTACTATCATCTATCATTAGACTACATGGCCTTTTCTCTGACAGAATATGCTGAAACAGGTTTCGGGAATACTGGTTCAAGTGCATTAGTTACAATGGCAGATGTTTTTGTGTAAAGACACGCATAATGCTTTGCTGTCTCACTGTCTGGAAACATCTTGTTAAACAAACTACCTGCATGTTGAGCCACTTAAAATGGCAGGTTGTGATCAACTAAAAATCCTAAAAAGAAACTACTATTGTACCTTTGTTTTGTTATTGCAAAATATTTTTGGTTTTTAATGCTCATAACTGTCTAGCTAACCGTGGCAGATCAAACTCAGTGGTTCTTGCATGCCCTTACAGGTAAAAGCAGTGGTGTGCAGCATTTGTAAATTTTAGAGCCTTGCTAGCAATAGAAATAATGACACAATGGACTACAATCCGAGGGACACAGTCGCGCGAGTTAGAACTGATCTGGAAAACCATCTCTGATCAGTTTTTGAAGTTGTGAAAGTGTTGATCGCACACGTGTGCCTAAAACAAAATGAATGGTCGCATCGTAGAGCCCAGGCAGATATCTATGCTTTGGGGTAAGAAGTGTCCCACAGTCATTCTGCATTGGTAGTACACTGGTAATATTTGGAATAACAGTGCACCTGTGGGACGGATTCACGCCTCTTGAATGTGGAGAGGATTATTATTATTATTATTATTATTTATTTCTTAGCAGACGCCCTTATCCAGGACGAATTACAATCGTAAGCAAATACATTTCAAGTGTTACAATACAAGTAATACAATAAGAGCAAGAAATACAATAACTTTTGTTCAAGCAAAGTACAAGTGTGACAAACCACAATTCAATAATACAGCAGATAATAGTGATAGTTACATCAGGATATGATTAAATAGTGATAGTTACACCAGGATGTGATTAAATACAAAGTACTACAGGTTAAACACTTGGCAGATTACAGTATTCTGAAGTACAGGATTAAATGCAGTAAAATAGGGGGCAGATAAGAGCAAAATAAAGCACATTTACATGAAGGGTGATAGTGTCCCAGGATACAAACAGAGGAGTTCTACAGGTGCTGTTTGAAGAGGTGAGTCTTAAGGAGGCGCTGGAATGTGGTCAGGGACTGGGCAGTCCTGACATCTGTAGGAAGGTCATTCCACCACTGCGGAGCAACGGTGGAGAAGGAGCGGGCTCTGGAGGCAGGGGAGTGTAGCGGAGGTAGAGCTAGTCTTCCAGTGCAGGCGGAGCGGAGAGGTCGAGTGGGGGTGTAGGGAGAGATGAGGGTCTGGAGGTAGCTGGGTGCAGTCTGGTCAAGGCATCTGTAGGCTAGTACAAGAGTCTTGAACTGGATGCGAGCGGTGATCGGGAGCCAGTGGAGTGAGCGGAGTAGTGGAGTAGCATGGGCGAAGCGAGGCAGAGAGAACACCAAGCGGGCAGCAGAGTTCTGGATGAGCTGGAGCGGACGAGTGGCGGATGCAGGGAGGCCAGCCAGGAGGGAGTTGCAGTAGTCTAGGCGGGAGAGTACCAGGGCCTGGACCAGGAGCTGGGTAGCATAGTTGGTGAGGAAGGGTCGGATTCTTCGGATGTTGCTCAGGAAGAATCGGCAAGTGCGTGCCAGAGTGGAGATGTGCTGGGAATAAGAGAGGCAGGGGTCCAGGGTGACTCCAAGGTTCTTAGCTGAGGAAGAGGGAGAGAGTGTGGTAGATTCCAGAGGAACAGAGATAGAGAGATCAGAGGAGGGGGAGGAGGAGGGAAAGAAAAGGAGGTCAGATTTAGAGAGGTTGAGTTTGAGGTGATGCGAGTGCATCCAGGAGGAAATAGCAGACAGACAGGTAGAGATACGGGAGGAGATGGTGGAGTCAGAGGTGGGGAAGGAGAGGAAAATCTGAGCATCATCAGCATAGAAATGGTATGAGAAATCATAGGATGCGATGAGGGGGCCCAGGGAGCGGGTGTAGAGAGAGAACAGGAGAGGACCCAAGACTGACCCTTGGGGGACTCCAGTTAAGAGAGGGTGAGGTGTGGAGGTTGTTCCATGCCAGGTTACCTGGTAAGTGCGGTTGGAGAGGTAGGAGGAGAACCAGGCCAGAGCAGTGCCAGAGATCCCCAGGTCAGCAAGAGATGATAGTAGAATAGAGTGATCAACAGTGTCAAAGGCAGTAGAGAGGTCGAGGAGAATTAGGACAGAGGAGAGAGAGGCAGCTCGGGCACACTTAAGTGAGTTGGTGACAGACAGGAGGGCGGTTTCAGAGGAGTGGGCAGAGCGGAAGCCAGATTGGAGAGGGTCAAGCAGAGAGTGGTTGGACAGGAAAGCAGAGAGCTGGCGGTGTACAGTCCGCTCGAGGGTTTTGGAGAGGAAGGGTAGGAGGGAGACAGGACGGCAGCTCTGGAGGGAGGTGGGGTCGAGGGTAGGTTTTTTGAGGAGGGGAGTGATAGAGGCTTTTTTGAAGGCAGAGGGAAAGATACCAGAAAGTAGAGAGGTGTTGAGGAGGGAGGAGATGAAGGGGAGTAGAGCAGGAGCAGCAGCTTGAAAGAGGTGAGTGGGGAGGGGGTCCAAGGCACACGTGGTGGGTTTGTGACCCTGGAGCAGGGAGGAGAGGTCAGAGTCTGAGAGGGGCAAGAAGGTGGAGAAGGAGGGCGAGTTAGTAGGGGATGTAGTGGGTGTAGGGGTTGGAGCGGGAGGGGGTGCGGGGGAGGGAGAGGTGTTAAAGAGTTTGCGGATATCTGAGATTTTAGAAGAGAAGAAGGAGGCAAAGTCATCAGGGGAGATAGAGGAGGGAGGAGGAGGGGGGAGGTATTAGGAGGGAGGAGAAGGTAGAGAATAGTTTACGTGGGTTGTTAGTGGAGGCTTGGATTACAGATTGGAAATAAGCACATTTAGCAGAGGAGAGAGTAGAGGAGAAGGAGGAGAGGAGAGTGCGGTTAAGGTCTAGGGCAGCAGGGAGTTTGGTTCTCTTCCATTTCTTTTCAGCAGATCGCAGTGTGATTCTTGCCGAGCAGAGAGCAGAGGAGAGCCAGGGATGGGGAGGAGAGGGGCGAGCAGGTCGGGAGGTGAGGGGACAGAGGGAGTCGATGGAGGAGGTGAGTGAGGAGAAGAGGGTGGAGGTAGCAAAGTCTACGGAGAGTTGTGAAAAGGAGTCGATAGGAGGGAGGTGAGAGAGAGCAGTGGAGGCAAGGACAGAGGGGGAGAGAGAGCCGAGGTTATGGCGAGAGGTGATAGTGGGGGTAGGAGGAGCAGGGAGAGGGGGGAGAGACAGAGAAAAAGAGATGAAATAGTGATCAGAGAGGTCCAGGGGGGTGACAGAGAGGGTGGAGGGGCAGCAGGCCCTGGAGAAGGTGAGGTCCAATTGACGGCCAGCTTTGTGGGTAGGAGGGGACGGAGAGAGACAGAAGTCGAAGGAGTGAAGGAGAGGGAGGAATCCAGCAGAGTGGCTGGGGTTGGAGAGATGGATGTTGAAGTCACCCAACAGGACAGTCGGGGTAGACAGAGAGGGGAGGGAGGAGAGTAGATAGTCGAGTTCATCTAGAAAGTGAGTGAGAGGCCCAGGGGGGCGGTACAGAACAATGAGCAGGAGTTGACAGGGAGAGGTTAGTTGGACTGCATGAAATTCAAAGGTATTGACAGAGAGTGAGGTGAGATTGGAGGGGACAGAAAAGAGTAAGGAGGGAGAGAGGAGAAGACCCGTCCCATTATGGATATAGATGTTTTGTGGGAAAGGGGCCGGAATAGACCCTTGCATACAGCGCGTGTTTTTAAATTCTTCTATTGTTAAACATCCTTCCAAAAAAGATTCTGGCACACGACTTGAAGAGGAGGAGGAGGAGGGTGATGAAGATGACGGAGAGGGAAGTGATTAGGCTTCGATGGGATGGGATTATGAAACGTGTGGCGTAACAGTGTATATCGTTTTCTTGGTAGTAGACTCCGGGCTTCTCACAGAATCTGATGACCACAGAAGCAAACTCATTTATTTATGTTATGAAGCAGGCCACCAACATTCTTTTGAGGGCTTTAAAACCGTTTATTGTTTCCAAGGAAAGTGTGTTTGTTTGGGGTTTATTTCTGTATTTGTCTGCTAAGAGTCTGATGTTTCCTTCTGTTGCATAGCAGTTCACCTGTTCCAGGTTTTAATACAATTTTGATATGCCACACTGTATTGGTATGAAGCTCAGATATGTCTTATTAGTCTTGTAGTAAAACTGGGAATGGATGAAACTCTTTTGTGTGGTTGCTGACTTTGAGCATCTCTGGACAGTAGCGACACCTGCTGGTGGAGATTAGAATATGTAGGTTCTCTAGACTGCTGGATTACAAGGGGCTGCAGTGCAGGTTGTCTTAAACATCTGAGGGGTACCGCTAGCTTTAGTAGTATACATCCACATTGATTCATACAGCTGTCAAGTTATGTAAGCATAGTTAACTTAACCTCTTTCGATTACAGTATTAGTTTAGCATGGTTTTCATTTGAGATTGACAAGCAGGTAGGAAGGCATGCAAGCACATAAGTTATTTCCGCAGGTGTCTACTAGTGATGTTTTTCAGAGCACACTGTATTGCTGCAGTCATTTTACCAGTAACTTGTCAATTCTGCAGAGTGTGCAAAGACCCCTCCAGGCCAGCTAACTGCTTCTCCAGTAGACCTGCAAAACAGGTTCTGTCCAGTATGGAGTCCTTTGTCACACTGATCCGGTCCCTTAAGCTTGGGTGGGAGGACATGTTTAGTTTTAAAACAATATTGGTGTGTCACAAAACACAGTATTCCATGAGTGAGTCTTCAACAACAACAACAACTTTTGAAATGTGGTCTCTTGTTAAAACTTCCACTTTACAACTTTAAAACCAGCTGCACATGAGAGTCAGAACAACAGATGCGTTAAGTAAGTGAGCGACTCAGAGCGACAATGAAATCTGCTCTGCAGCACTCCGAGCTGCACAGAGGGAGCGGAACTGAGAATGCAGTTAGGAGGGTTCTTCCACTGCGCTGCTCACTTACTTTACACACCCAACATGTGAAGTGAATTAGCTGCTGGACAGATGTGGTTATTAATATTATATATTTACGCCGAGAAGTTTTGGGCACAAGCAAATCTGATGAGTTCAGACTTGACAGATCTGCATGACTATACCCTTTGAGAATGCACAGTGGTGTGTTAAAGGCTGTGGCAAAGTGGTTAATAGTGTGCAGGTGCAGATGATCACTGAACAGACAGACAATTATAATAATCCAGGTGCAAAGTTTGTTTAATGATATTTTTGTGTCCAGTGCCTGACTCAAAACAAACAGTAAATAATAAATGATGTTAAGTAACACAGCACCGTGTATTACTTAATTTGTAATCCCCCGGGTTCGTCCCGAAATAATAGTCCAATTTTTATTATACACCCACACAAAACACATACACCATTCCGTTAGTGCATGAATTAGTGCTAGTGGTGCAAATACAATTACTGGTGATACAAGCGCAGTGCTGTTCCGGGTTTGTGCTGGACTCTGCAGCGACAGCTCTGGAACGTGTTAGCTGTCTAGTGATAAGAACATAAGAACATAAGAAAGTTTACAAACGAGAGGAGGCCATTCAGACCATCTTGCTCGTTTGGTTGTTAGTAGCTTATTGATCCCAGAATCTCATCAAGCAGCTTCTTGAAGGATCCCAGGGTTTCAGCTTCAACAACATTACTGGGGAGTTGGTTCCAGACCCTCACAATTCTCTGTGTAAAAAAGTGCCTCCTATTTTCTGTTCTGAATGCCCCTTTATCTAATCTCCGTTTGTGACCCCTGGTCCTTGTTTCTTTTTTCAGGTCAAAAATGTCCCCTGGGTCGACATTGTCTATACCTTTTAGGATTTTGAATGTTTGAATCAGATCGCCGTGTAGTCGTCTTTGTTCAAGACTGAATAGATTTAATTCTTTTAGCCTGTCTGCATACGACATGCCTTTTAAACCCGGGATAATTCTGGTTGCTCTTCTTTGCACTCTTTCTTTCACTAGCAAACAACAAAGAGACAGAACAAAGAAACACTCACAATATGGATACACGAAACACAGGTCCTTCCAGGTCACTTTTCATAAACCAAAATGAAGGAACTGATAACATTGCTTCGACCCCTATTTATACCGTCACACATGACCCCTTGGTAAGCGATTGCAGCCACTTCTTCCCCTCCGGGTCAATGAGTTAGTGTACCAAAGCTCCGCCCCCTTTCTAAATGACCGACTTCCTTTTAACCCTTTGAGTAGTACAAACGTACCGGTACATTCTCTACTCTCTGGTCCCCAGGGAGTACGAACGTACCGGTAACGTTCTGCAACTTTAAACTTGAATTACTGAGCCTACAAAATCCCTGATCACATAACAGTCCAACACTAGGTTTTTGTAACACCTTTTATTGGTCTCTTGCGCCCTCTGCCAGATATTGACTGAATTACATATAATAAACCCATTCACAAAATGTCAACAGTATTTGTAACCCGGCGAAAATCGCTCAGTGAGAAAGAAGTATTAGTAATAATACTGAATTCAGATTCCGATTTAAATTCAAATACATACAATTCTTCCTCTGAATCTGATGTCAGCGAGTGTGTCTGTGAAGACATGAGCAAAGAATATTTACCATGAACATGCAGTGACAGCGCCAAGCTCTGTGCGTTGCTCCATGCGATACTCCATGAGTATCATATGCTGAAGCATTAGACACTCTCACTCCCTCCGCCCCCACAACCTGTTTACCCGGATATGATTTATTCATGTAGCTCTCTCTCTCTCTCTCTCTCTTTTTTTTTGTTAGGACGTGTTGTTATGGTTGCCATCGCATTGTTTATTGTTTATTGTGTACATGTTATTTTTTAGTCAAAACCTTTCCCTATAACTAAATAAAAAATATGTTTGTTTTATTTACTGTAAAAATGATTTGTCTGCATTTCATCAGTATTCATTACATATATACAAACAAACATACAGCTTTCAGCTTGTTTGTATGCTGTACTCCGGTGCATCCAAAAAAAAAAAAACAACTCACTCCCGTAGGCCCAGCAGTGCATTTTAGAATCACTACTCAAAGGGTTAACCCTGGGAATGAAGTGTCAGGCCAAACAGTCCAGGGTACTCTGTTCCCATTACTTAGCGCCCTCACTGGTCGAGAGGGAGATTTACCACCAAGAAGCATTGTCTTTCTGTCACAAAGACACATTAATATTTTTTCCCCCCTGACTGTTGTATGCAAGCTCTCTCCTAACCGTTCATTTTGCACTGTGTGTGCCAGCCTTTTGTAATAGAGTTCCACTTCTCTCCTGCTTGTAACCAAGCTGGCATGTTTCCAATTGCTCGACCCACACAGGGATCTTACCAGACTCTGATTTCTAATGTGTTTCAAAGATTCTGGACTGCTAATGGTGTTTGCAGTCTCCATGATATCCAGGTTCTGCACGAATGCCGTAAACATAATCTTTTGTTACCGCGCTATAGGACCTGTTCCCCTCTGCCATGCTGCCGAGACCTTCCTAAGATCCACGCGGTTCTGTAGCACCATGAGTCGGAACTTATCCAAGTCCTCTGGTCCAGCCACATTTTACCAGCAGACAGGCAAGGATAAAGGGAGCCAGAAACGCTGGGAGCAATTTGACAATCCTGCAGCAGGGAACGGATTATCAACAGGGAAGCTGTGGAGCAGCTCCACAAGCCCCACCCCCCAGCCTCTGTGTCGAGAGTGTGCAGGCATTCAGAAAGACAAAATGCCCAAACCAGGAACAGGACAGAGCAAATGCACTGAATACTCTCTGCGTGTTTCATGGTGAGTTGAAAGAAACGGCAGATTGCCGAGTTTAAAGAAAAACATAAGTTATTTTTTTTCAAAACTTTCTTTTTTGTGTGATATTATATTAAAGGGGTTACATTATATATTTATGAAAAATGTAATTGTCAGTTTGTGTTCATTTTGTGATGTGCGCTCTTGTTTTTTCTTTCGGAGCAGGGGAGGCGTAGTTTCTGATTGTGGGGCTCTCAGTGTTTTTTATTAGATAGCTGTCTCAGGTCCTTTCTGGCAGCCGCACATTGGTTAACAAACCAAATTTCCTTTTGTTTTGTTTTTTTGTTTGTACCTTTTATATTGAAAGTTTTTATTTCAGATTTTTTTACTGTAATTTCAAATATTTCATTTAGTTTTTTGATTACTACATTTAATCCAATTTTATTAGGTTCATATACTCTAGACTGAAAATTGTTTAACGTGTTTTCAGTCTCTGGGCTGCTCGTTTGTTGTTTAAATTGCTCTATACAGCTATTTTTTAATGCATTTAAAGTAAATGCCTCAACAATATGGAATGCAGCTCCAAATTAAATTGTGCTACAAAGCAATGTGTGTTTGGGGCTCTTTGCTCATTCAGCAGCATATCACTCTGTGATGATCACACATATTGTGAAATACACTCCGAAAGCACTGCCAAAGGGCATTTGTTTTTATTGCATCACTGTGTTCTTCGTGGCTGTTCCGTGCAAGTTTAAAAATAAATAAATAAATTAAAAAAACAACTATGGAAGCTAGATAAGCCACAGCCCAGTACCACAGAGCAGGGGGGGACCTGCAGGAATGAGCACAGAAACAAAATGAACAAGCAAGCTGAGTGTACAGTGGAATATTAGTTCAGGAAAGAATAGCTTGCCCTCAATGTTCTGTGTATTCAATATTTCTAATAAAGACGCTATAAAATGTAATGCTTGCACCGTACCTGTGCAGTGTGTGTGATGCCAGCTTGATGTGCACTCCTTACAGATTGATAAGATTGATGATACTATTCATATATATATATATATATATATATATATAGTTCCAGACCCTCACAATTCTCTGTGTAAAAAAGTGCCTCCTATTTTCTGTTCTGAATGTCCCTTTATCTAATCTCTATTTGTGACCCCTGGTCCTTGTTTCTTTTTTCAGGTAAAAAAAAATCCCCTCGGTTGACATTTTGTATACCTTTTAGGATTTTGAATGTTTGAATCAGATCGCCGCGTAGTCTTCTTTGTTCAAGACTGAATAGATTCAATCCTTTTAGCCTGTCTGCATACGACATGCATATATATATATATATATATATATATATATATATATATATATATATATATATATACACATATACACACATACACACAGACACAGACACAGACAGTGCCTTGCAAAAGTATTCAGACCCCTGACCAAATCTCTCATATTGCTGAATTACAAATGGTACATTGAAACTTCGTTCTGTTTGATATTTTATTTTAAAACACTGAAACTCAAAATCAATTATTGTAGGTGACATTGGTTTTATGTTGGGAAATATTTTTAAGAAAAATAAAAAACTGAAATATCTTGCTTGCATAAGTATTCAACCCCTGTGCTGTGGAAGCTCCCAGTTTACACCGATGAAAGAAATTGACCTAACGAGGAAACAATTACCTTACCAATGGCCTCCACCTGTGAAGCATTAAAGTTGCTGTCACATTTTCTGGATAAAAACCCCACTGTTGAAGGATCATTGGTCAGGCTGTGAATCTGAAGGGAAATGAAGACCAAAGAGCATTCTACAGAAGTTAAATCTAAAGTAATACAAATGCATAGATTAGGGAAAGGGTACAAAATAATATCCAAGTGTTTGGATATCCCAGTGAGCACAGTTGGATCAATAATCAGGAAGTGGAAGCTGCATCACACCACCCAGGCACTGCCAAGAAAAGGCCATCCCTCAAAACTCAGCGCTCAAACAAGAAGGAGACTTGTGAGAGAAGCCACAGAGAGGCCAACAGTCACTTTGAAGGAGCTACAGAGTTCAGTGGCTGGGAGTAGAGTAATGGTGCACCAGTCAACCATATCAAGAGCTCTGCATAACACTGGCCTGTATGGGAGGGTGGCAAGAAAGAAGCCATTACTCAAAAAGTACCATCTGAAAGCACGTCTGGAGTTTGCCAGAAAGCGTGAGAGTGACCCAGCTGCGATGTGGGAAAAGGTTTTGTGGTCAGATGAGACCAAGATAGAGCTTTTTGGCCAAAACTCAAAGCGCTATGTGTGGCGCAAACCTAACACTGCCCATGCCTCAAGACACACCATCCCTACAGTGAAGTATGGTGGTGGCAGCATCATGCTGTGGGGATGCTTCTCATCAGCAGGGACTGGGCATCTTGTTAAAATTGAAGGAAGAATGGATGGAGCAAAATACAGGGAAATACTGCAAGAGAATCTGCTTCAGTCTGCTAAAAAACTGAAGCTTGGGAGGAAATTCACCTTTCAGCAGGACAATGATCCCAAGCACAAGGCCAAAGCAACATTGGAGTGGCTCAAGAACAAAAAGGTGAATGTCCTGCAGTGGCCCAGTCAAAGTCCTGATCTCAATCCCATTGAGAATCAGTGGCACTATTTGAAAATTGCGGTCCACAAGCGTCGTCCAACCAGCCTGAACAACCTGGAGCAAATCTGCCAAGAATGTGTGCAAAGCTGGTACATACTTACCCCAAAAGACTTAAAACTGTTATTGCAGCGAAAGGTGACTCTACCAAATATTAATGTGTGGGGGTTGAATACTTATGCACGCAAGATATTTCAGTTTTTTATTTTTCTTAAAAATATTTCCCAACATAAAACCAATGTCACCTTATAATAATTGATTTTGAGTTTCAGTGTCTTAAAATATCAAACAGAACGAAATTTCAATGTACCATTTGTAATTCAGTAATATGAGATATATATATATATATATATATATATATATATATATATATATATATATATATATATATATATATATACACAGTGCCTTGCGAAAGTATTCGGCCCCCTTGAACTTTGCGACCTTTTGCCACATTTCAGGCTTCAAACATAAAGATATGAAACTGTAATTTTTTGTGAAGAATCAACAACAAGTGGGACACAATCATGAAGTGGAACGAAATTTATTGGATATTTCAAACTTTTTTAACAAATAAAAAACTGAAAAATTGGGCGTGCAAAATTATTCAGCCCCCTTAAGTTAATACTTTGTAGCGCCACCTTTTGCTGCGATTACAGCTGTAAGTCGCTTGGGGTATGTCTCTATCAGTTTTGCACATCGAGAGACTGACATTTTTGCCCATTCCTCCTTGCAAAACAGCTCGAGCTCAGTGAGGTTGGATGGAGAGCATTTGTGAACAGCCGTTTTCAGTTCTTTCCACAGATTCTCGATTGGATTCAGGTCTGGACTTTGACTTGGCCATTCTAACACCTGGATATGTTTATTTGTGAACCATTCCATTGTAGATTTTGCTTTATGTTTTGGATCATTGTCTTGTTGGAAGACAAATCTCCGTCCCAGTCTCAGGTCTTTTGCAGACTCCAGCCATTTGGCTCCATCCATCTTCCCATCAATTTTAACCATCTTCCCTGTCCCTGCTGAAGAAAAGCAGGCCCAAACCATGATGCTGCCACCACCATGTTTGACAGTGGGGATGGTGTGTTCAGGGTGATGAGCTGTGTTGCTTTTACGCCAAACATAACGTTTTGCATTGTTGCCAAAAAGTTCGATTTTGGTTTCATCTGACCAGAGCACCTTCTTCCACATGTTTGGTGTGTCTCCCAGGTGGCTTGTGGCAAACTGTAAACAACACTTTTTATGGATATCTTTAAGAAATGGCTTTCTTCTTGCCACTCTTCCATAAAGGCCAGCTTTGTGCAGTATACGACTGATTGTTGTCCTATGGACAGAGTCTCCCACCTCAGCTGTAGATCTCTGCAGTTCATCCAGAGTGATCATGGGCCTCTTGGCTGCATCTCTGATCAGTCTTCTCCTTGTATGAGCTGAAAGTTTAGAGGGACGGCCAGGTCTTGGTAGATTTGCAGTGGTCTGATACTCCTTCCATTTCAATATTATCGCTTGCACAGTGCTCCTTGGGATGTTTAAAGCTTGGGAAATCTTTTTGTATCCAAATCCGGCTTTAAACTTCTCCACAACAGTATCTCGGACCTGCCTGGTGTGTTCCTTGTTCTTCATAATGCTCTCTGCGCTTTAAACGGACCTCTGAGACACAGTGCAGGTGCATTTATACGGAGACTTGATTACACACAGGTGGATTCTATTTATCATCATTAGTCATTTAGGTCAACATTGGATCATTCAGAGATCCTCACTGAACTTCTGGAGAGAGTTTGCTGCACTGAAAGTAAAGGGGCTGAATAATTTTGCCCGCCCAATTTTTCAGTTTTTTATTTGTTAAAAAAGTTTGAAATCTCCAATAAATTTCGTTCCACTTCATGATTGTGTCCCACTTGTTGTTGATTCTTCACAAAAAATTACAGTTTCATATCTTTATGTTTGAAGCCTGAAATGTGGCAAAAGGTCGCAAAGTTCAAGGGGGCCGAATACTTTCGCAAGGCACTGTATACACACACACACACACACACTACCGGTCAAAAGTTTTAGAACACCCCCATTTTTCAAGTTTTTATTGAAATTTAAGAAGTCCAGTGAATAACCTGAAATGGTACAAAGGTAAGCGGTAAACTGCCAGAGGTTAAAAAAAAAAAAAGTTTAGGTTACCAAAAACTGAAAAATAATGTACATTTCAGAGTTATACAAAAAGGCCTTTTTCAGGGAACAAGTAATGGGTTAACAACTCACAGCTGTTCTGCAGCAATGGAAGTAAATTAAGCCTTGAAAGTTGATGCTAACAATTCCTACAGGTGTCCCAACTTTTGTTGATTACTTACAAACCCTCTGTCTGTATAAAAGCAGTGTTGGAACAGACTGTGTTACTACACCCTCTTAAGCATTATTTGGACAGTATTGTACTGCAGGAAGTAGTATATTGCTCTCATAATGGTGAGAAAAAGGCAATTAACAAAGGAAGAAACCATTATAACCCTTAAAAGTGTAGGTCTTTCCTTTAGAGAAATTGCAAAGAAAGCCAAGGTGTCAGTGAGTACAGTTTCCTACACCATCAAAAGGCACTTGGAAACTGGAGGAAACTCTGACAGGAAGAGGTCTGGCAGACCCAAAGCCACAACAGAATCAGAAGACAAGTTTCTGAGAGTCAACAGCTTGTGTGATAGGCGGCTCACAGGACAACAGCTTCAAGCACAGCTTTACACTGGTTGAAGCAAGTCTCAGTTTCAACTGTGAAGAGAAGACTTCGAGCTGCAGGTTTGACAGGTCGAGTGGCAGTAAGAAAGCCATTGCTAAGATGGCAAAATAAGAAAAAGAGGCTTGCCTGGGCCATGAAGCACTGCCAGTGGACTACTGAAGACTGGAAGAAGGTCTTATGGACCGATGAATCAAAATTTGAAATCTTCGGTTCATCACGCAGTCGAGTAGGCGAAAGGATGGTTCCTCGGTGTGTGACACCAACTGTCAAACATGGAGGAGGAAGCGTGATGGTCTGGGGCTCTTTTGCTGGATCCAGAGTCGGCGACTTGCACAGAGTGAGTGGCACCCTGAACCAAAACTGCTACCACAGCATTTTGCAGCGCCATGCAATACCCTCTGGTATACGCCTAGTTGGTCAGGGGTTCATCCTACGACAATATAATGACCCAAAACCTACCTCCAGGCTATGTCAGAACTACCTTAGAAGAAAAGAACAAGACGGTAGGCTTCAAATCATGGAATGGCCAGCAGTCTCCAGACTTAAACCCCATCGAGCTGGTTTGGGATGAACTGGACAGAAGGGTGAAAGCAAAGCAACCTACAAGTGCAACACATTTGTGGGAACTTCTGCAACAGTGTTGGGAAGAACTTTCCGAACAATATTTGATTTCCATTGTAGAAAGAATGCCACGAGTGTGTTCGGCTGTTATATCTGCAAAAGGTGGCTACTTTGATGAGTCAAAAATTTAGATTAAATTTTGTTAAACAAAACGATTCCATGATATCTTTTTTATCTCCAATTGTTTATTTGTTCTATGCTTTAATTTCAGAGTACATTGAGACATTAAACTGCGTAAATTTCAATAAAAACTTGAAAAATTTAGGTGTTCTAAAACTTTTGACCGGTAGTGTGTGTGTGTATATATATATATATATATATATATATATATATATATATATATATAAACACAATCAATCAATCATTATAAGCTTCACACATGCTAATAATCTGTGTTCAGTGGGTGCCAAAGAGAGAGAGGAAAAAAAAAAAGCCAGGTCAAAACCAAATGGAGTTGAAATTGAACTGCTGTGAATACCTTATTTAGCTATACAAGTCTCTATTTGTGACCCAGGTATTTAGTCAATAATGTGTACTGTAGATGCCTTGAGATATTTGACAACTTTTCAACATTTAGATTCTTTCTAGATTGTGAATTTAGTTGCTGTCTGGGGCTTAACTGGGGGAAAAAAATAAATAAATATAAAAATGAGACTAACATGAAAAGTTTATTTTAATTTTATTAAGAATGTAATATACAGGTCAGGCGGAAAAAGTGAACTATATTAAAACTCATAAAGTGATACATATTCACATCATGTTCTACCAGGGCTTACAGCATGTTGGAGTTGTTTTTTTAATTGTATTTAACAAAAGGAAAGTAAATCTATGCTCAGTCACATACACTATTTACAACAATGAGCTCAGCAGTGAAAATTAAGAAAAGAAAAGGAACATAAAAACTTCACCGCAACGGGAATGTTCGCTATTCATTTTGGCATGTGGTAAATAAAATATGGACAACAAAATATATATCAATGGAAGCAAAATCAATGATGTGCAGGTCAACTTTCAGAGAAGTGTGCAGTATGCCTTAATAGAACCAACGGTCACTCTGCTTATATCATGCATCTTTTAACCCATCCAGATCTCATACTCTGTGTTCATCACTGCTAATGCAACTCCTCAGTCCACCGTGCCATTGGCTTCAGAGTTTTTACATCTCAAGACACAATGAACCTCAAAACGGATACAACTCTGTAGTGCAGTAGACTACAACCAACATCGCTTCTACCTCACTTTTTTGAAAAAGGCTCCATGCACAGGATCTTGTGAATGTCAACCCTCACATAACAAAATAAAATAAAAAAATCCTTCTTTTTAAATATATTGGATATGGGGTACAGAAGAGTGCACAAAACTAAATCAGCAAATAAAACTAAATACAAAGAAAATCAATGCAGCATATATCAGGCTCATGAGGTACTTTTGTATATATTTTACAAAATTCTCCAAGTTCATTATTATTTTTGTATTTACTTTATTTAGCACACATCTTGTTTTATTTTTTTTATTTGCCCAGCTGATTAGGCAATTAACTGCTTAGAAAGTGCAAAACACAAATACTGATCATTTATGCAGCATATTCAAGGATGCATGATAATTTACCGAGAGAGAGAGACTTTTTGCAACAGCAGCAAGCAAAAGGTCCACACACTCATTACAGCTAAAACGACAGAAAAAAGCTTGTACAAAAAGGCACAAATAAAACGTAAGGGATGTTTTCAGCCAAGACTATGTGATGAACATAAACTACATTTTCTATTCAGTGTCCTCACAAAAAAGAAATACAAGAAATCATTCCCCTACAAACAGGCTTTTTGTACCTCCAATTTCAATATGGTTATGCTTTTAAAATGCAATTTTATTATATTATCAATATACTATTAGTACACTGTGTGTATTAAAAAATGTAATATATAGATTCCCTTTTACAAAAATCAGTACGCAAAACACTACACAGACATTACTCTGACATATAACCCTAAGCACAGGTCTATGGTGGAGGGGCCCAATTTGAACTAGTGTTAGTCTACCAATACCCACACCCCAATTTACCATATACTACATTTTCAAAGAGAAACAACTTCTTTCTTAGCAATAGATGAAACAAACCCCTCAATGTATTCCCAGTGAAAATATTGGTCCCCTGAACTCTCATGAGGCGCATACGTTTAAGAAAACATCCCTTAAGAGAGACCATCATTTAAAATGTACAGACAGAAAGAAATATAAAAGCACTACATCCTTTCACTCTGTGTACGGGCTGCTTGTTTGGTCACCATTTCATTTTTAATTGTTATGTATTTATTTCTTAAATTACGGATTATAATTTTTAGCACCCAACATTTAATTCTGAGGTAGATCCAGTTTGTAGGACAAAGAAAAACAAATTATATATAGATCTAGATATATATATATATATATATATATATATATATATATATAGAATTGTTTTTGGGGAGCAAGCAGATCTCTGGTTACTGAGGATGAAGTATAGTAATATACACAGAATATCTACCATCTGCCAGGGGTAACTGGATTCTACAGGAAATGTAGAATCAGTAGAACTTATGAAGCTTTATAAAATAACCCGTTCAGAGTGCAGATTGAGTAGCACTGTTAATCATCAATGCAGGGGGGTGCTGCTGGAAGCTACAAAAACCAAGTGACCACCAACCACATTTATAAAACACAGTAAAAGACATTTCAGACTGTTGAAAATGACCCCTTAGATTTTTCTCCTCCCACTTGAAAGGAACTCGATATTTACCCAAAAACAGTTTAACATTAGCATGCAGTCTTGATTATTATTATTTTGTATCTATGCCTGCTATGCAACTAAACCTCTTCTGTTCCACAGAAAGTTCAGATATTGCTAATATTGAAAAAGAAAGACTTCAGTGGAGATGAAACGGATTAAAAACGGGACCCCAAATCAGACCCCAACGAGGCAGTGCATACTACAAGAATAAACACTTCAAATATATATTGTTTTGTTACCTTACAATAAAGTACAGTATACTTGGTTCACAAAAACACAAATCACAAAAGACCTAAGCAACTGGGTAAACTTTTCCACCACTTATCAGACAGGAGAAGTGAACTGTTGCCTGTTCTCTGCACAGCATGCCTATGACTCTCAGTGGATGCATTACTGTCGTCAGTTCCAGAAGAGAAAAACAGTTTATACAACTCTGCAGAGGACACATAAATATATGTATGTTTAGAACATGTATTTTAAAGTTAAATATAGCTTAAATACAGATTAGGTAGACGAGAGGAATACATGACATACAAGAATGTTTCACACATTCACCTTGTGGTACATATGCCTGTCGTGGGTTTGTTTGTATTTTATTATTATTTTTTATTTTGCTTATTTATTATTAATTATTATTATTATTTTTTTTAAAGGCTGGTAAGTTACAAAATCTTTTTATCCATGGGATAAAGGCATTAACCGCTTGGAGACTTCTGGACATGTCCAGTGACATTGAGAAAAGAAAAACATACACAGTTGCTTTTAAAATGTTAATCTCTTATGTGAAAAACATAAACAATACACTATGTAGGTAACAAAAGTTTCTTATGCCATCATTTAAAAAAAAAAAAAAAAAAAAGGGTTTTTTGACCCACTGAAGTAAACAAACACATAAAAAATAGCATGCATACACACACATACATACATTACAAAATGACATGAAAGTTATTTATTTGTGCCATTTTGGTGCCAGTGTATTTTGTGATTATTTGTGGACTTGTCAGTTATATACATTAAAAACATATTAAAATGCTGGCTTTGCAAAGTACATTCTTTCTGCTTGTTGCATTTGTTCAGTTTAACATCTCTGATTTAAGGGGGATTAGAACAGAACTGTGTATTTCAAACATATTATTTTAACAGTACTGCATCAACTGCATCATAGACCTTCCATGTGTTACGAATGTCTGCTGATTATTTTATTATTCAAAAGCTGCAATAAATTAAAATGAGCTGGACACGTCCATACCAAACTATGCAGCCTCATGGGGCAGCAGTAGTGTCAGGAGGGGTATGTTTTAGTAGCCCTCGGAACCAAAGGGAATCACCATGAACGGAGTGCCAGCCCTTCCCTGCCAGTCAAAATTTGGATCCAATCAGCCCCCGCCCCTTAAACCAGAGTCGTTGTGGATAATACGGATATTACAGAAAGCTTCATTTTGTGATGCAGTATTAAAAAGCAAAACAGCAAGAACTGCACAATTCATTTGCAGTTTCAGTTCAGGTTTTTATCCAAAAGCACCTTTTGTTTGTTTCAGGTCTGTAGCAATTTTTTTCTGATTTGTCATGCAACCCCATTTACAGTTATAAAAAAAAAATTAAAAAATGAAATATACAATCCCACCCTCCATCCCCAGACACACACACACACTATTATTATTATTATTATTATTATTATTATTAAATCACAATGGCAGTCGGTATTTAAGCTCAGGATGCTGGAACAACTCTGCAACGCTACTTGGATACAAATATAAAAACAATGGAATGTTGGTTCACAAGTTGATTTCCAAGAAATCAAATTCTCTAGGAAGAAAAAGGCTACAAAATGTGCCATCATTCGGCTCTTGAATAGCCGAACGACCTTGGTTAGTTTATACTGTTGTGTTAGCATCGCTCTATGATATGCCTGAAGTCAGACTGTATAAATAAAGAGTGCACAGATATTCAGGACCGAGAACTGACAATTCTGAAGTGTCAGTATTAACTTATGATGGCTATATTGGACTTCACGTTACACCCCTTGCCCCATAAAATAGGCAATCTGCAGCTACCTAGCAAGATCAAGAAGAGAAGAGCAAGTCATAGGTAGAATCTACCAAGTTATAATCTGATCTTTATAAACAAACATACTGCATAGACTGAGAAGATATATGTATGTATTTACATTATACACCTTGAGGTTTTAACTTGATTTATATATTTTTGAAATATATAAAAAAAAAATAGGTCACCGGGAATTTGGGGGTAAAAGTAAAAACTTAAAAAAATAAATAAATAAAAAAAAAACACACACAACTCTGCATGACTTCCTAAAAAGGCTCTCTCCCCCCATATGTTTTACATTGCTGCTTTGGCTCAGAGATTGATCTTGGTGTCAAAATTAAATAAATAAATGAAAACAAACTACATGTCTGAAATAGCCCCTTTGTAAATGGGCAGGCCATGCTGTCTCAATACGCACAAAAACAGATGACCACATCAAAAAGCATACCTTATTTAAATATAATTTTTATTTTAAAAAAATAAATAAATTGCCTCAACTGAAAAATTAGCACACAGTCAAACATTTGAAATGTTTCGTTTTTTTTTTTTTTTTTTTTTTTTTTTTTAAGAAGCCAAATAAATGTATAAATGTATCTTTAGGCATATCATAGGCTTAAAAAAAAAAACAAAGGTTAATAAAGTTGTTCCACCTGCTGAGTCTTATTTATAGGGGGGGGGGGGGGGTCCCCACTTTGAAATCTGCAGTAAAAGAGAAAGCCTCCCAAACCCAGGGTCATGCTGTAGAAACCAGTTATTAAAATACAAGAACATTTACAGATACACAAGTGCCCGTCTTGCCATCTGGCACACTCTTCAAAAAAGGACCTCTAGTCTCTTCCTTAGGCAGGCCTTGTACCAGCTGTGCATATTCATGAAATCTTGGCTTACTGACCTCCTTTCTGCAATGACAATCCTATGAAGAGACTCCGCCAAACCAGCCTCTTGATGTCTAGGGCGTTTGCCTGTTGTTACAGCTCCCTACTATACAAGCCTAGGATTGCTTAATACCCATCCAAAAACACCACCGAAAAAAACAAGTAAGGAAGGAGTTCACTTTCATGATATGAAAAATTAACAGCCATTTAAATAAACACAAACCGCTTTCGCCATCATTGCCCAAACCCCATTACTTCAACCCTTTCCTGTTTAGGAAAGGGTTGAAGTAAACAAAAACTTAACAGGATTTCCTACAACATAAATGTTGACTTCTGGCTGCTTTTGACCTGAAAACAGGAAAAGGGTTAGAATCCCCCCCCCCCACCAGACAGATAGCAGGACAAAGAAGAAGAAAAAAAAAGCATTCAATTACAGTACACACATCCTTTCGCTTTTCAGTAAAATAATTCTCTCAAGTGCAAGTAAACATGTAATTTTCTTGCAAACTGTTGGCAATACATCTACACTGAACAGAGCTGGGCAGCTCAGAGACATGGAGCAGCTGACTTGGTCCAGAGCCTATGTCCTTACGGCTGGCAGGCATTGTTTGAGTTGAAATATACTTTACAACATGTTTACTGTTAAGAACCCCTATGGTATGTTAATATGAAGGAAAGTGGCCAAATTTATACTGCACATCAAGTCTAATGACTCATTTTCCCAGTTGTAATCCCACCCCCTCCTCTTTTGTGAAACAAACACTAAGCAAGACACAGCCGAGAGGAGTTCTCTCCATCAACATGCACACTGGCTCGCAGGCATGACCCTTACAGGATATCTGAAATTCCAGTCTGACTGCTTCAGTGAATATGGAGGCGCTGGGTAACAGAAATGTTGAATTCAGTGTTTGGATGATCTGACTGCTAACAGAAATGGACTTGAATTGTGCAAAATATGCAGTTTTTTTGTTTTATTTAAGAATACCAATTAAAAGCAATGTATGCAAACATATTGTTGTCTTACATCGAACTGGCTATCTAAGGATTTAACAGGAATTCCCCTGAAATAAACCAAGGCAAAGCAGTAGATACTCAAGACCAGGGGTCTCCAACCCTGGTCCTGGAGAGCTACTGTGGCTGCTGGTTTTCGTTTTACTTAATTCAATCAATTATTGGCTTAATTAGTCAAGATTAACAGGTGTTCCAGATCTTTAGTCACTGATGATGTAGACACCTAGAAAACCTGCTGGATAGGGGCTCTCCAGGACCAGGGTTGGAGACCCCTGCTCAAGACTATCAACAGTCATCATTTTAGTAGTATTTTAATTACTACGATTACAGCTTTGTTTATTTTTAAGATTCATAAACAACGCGTCTTTTGATAGAACTGAGTTTTAACATTGGGCTGAGACATGATCATTATTCCATTCCAATTAGCTGCAGTAGGACATTGTCAATAATGTTGGGAGCGTTCACAGATTCTGTTCTGTAATTCAGCATGTTCTGTTTACCACATAAATGCAGGATAGGATTGGGACCTGTGTTATCTGAAAGCTTCAAAATGAAATCTATAAATGAAATGTGGTGAGGATGGGGACTGACCAGATCACTGCACCTTACTACATCGCATCTACTTCATATTCAGGCAGTTACACTTGCCTACAGGGTCAGAACAGGACAGCCTGCCAGGGCGTATGCAAGTGATAACATGCGACTGCATTCTGTTATGGAGAGATACAGTCTGACTAAACAAGCAGTTGCATGATTGTGCAAAAGTATCTACAGTAGCTAGCAGCGGTCCAGATAAGCTGCATATCCGCTGTTTTCCATGTTAAAAATCTGAAATACGCACCAAATTAAAATTTAATGCCTAAAAATATGCATAGCAATTTTGCTGCACAGCTTGTCTGCCTCCCCTAAAACTTCCACTAACAACTACATCTCCCAGAATACAAGGTCTTCAGTTACTAGGATACTGTACACAAGAAAAAAACAACCTAACAAACATTATCCAATCTTTGGCTAGCCTGTTGTCTTTGCAGTCAAATTACAGTAAAAATAATAAAAATCCATAGCTACACAGTTTGAAGCATAAACACTCCAGTCCAGCTACAAATCCAACTGGAACCATCGTCAGAGGCAACCGCTTATTAAAAAAAAAAAAAAAAAGTGTCCATAATATTAAACAAACTATTTTAAAACTTAATGCATTTCCCTATTTCATTTATCTGTATGGCTTTATATTGAACAAGGTTGGCTATGTTTAAGATTTTTAATTTAAAAAAAAAATAAAGTTACTTAATTTAAAATCAGATATTTTCTTTTTTTTATTTAAATCGATTTTTTTTTAAACTAGGGAATTTTTTTTGCAGTACTGTAGTTGTAGCTCTACAGTACCTCCAAACTGTAAATATAAGGATGTTGGAAATGGTGGTTTGTGAATAAACAAAATTACCCAATCTTAAATGAATACATAAATAAAGAACATTATGTATCATTGTGGCATCCTCTAAATGTGAACTACAAGAATTTAGCGATGGAGTACACCAGAGAAAAACCCCCCTCACTCATCCCAGTCATTCTTTTCTTTTACTTTTCTTTCTTTGATTTCCTCTTTCTGTGTCAGTCCAAACACACGCAGTTGTTACTTAGGACTGCTTTGCTTTTTATAGTGTGTTCAATTGTTAAAGTTCCTGATTGCACCACTAAATAAACCTGGTTTCAGTGGGTCTTAACACAGAGCTCAATTGTCTATTTGGGACCTCATTGCACTGTCATCAGAATCGCTTCAGCGAATATGTTAATGATGGGGCAGGTGCTCTATAACGGGGCAAGACACGTCTTCAGAATACCATTTCAGTGCAGTATTTTTAATCGGGGGCAAGCGCCGTTCACACTTGCACTCACATTTGCGCTGTGATCAGAATACAGACCTAAGAGTTTTAGTTTATAGACAGCAAGAGTTTAAGATGTTTGTGTTAATAAAAGGTTTTTAAAACATACTTTTCATGTCTTTTCCTTGAGAAACTATATAAAATAGGTAGTAAATGAAAGAATGATTTAAATCAATGATTTGTTTTTAAAAAAAATCAAGTGATTTAAATCGACTTGATTTAAATCAGCCAACCCTGTTTAAGAATTTAATGTTAAAATATAAGTAATGTAATTTGCAGAGTCAATGTGATACCTCGAAAAAAATGTGCAGAGCCGACAAAGAACCTTGTAGAACATATGCATGGCTGTACAGTAGTTCAAAGTAACATTGTAGTTCAAATGGAAGGCTCTTTAATGCCTACCCCATTACCATTAAAGATTGTACAGTATTTAATCAAGATTATTTCTTCCGTCTGTCTTTTAAGCATTATTTTATAGCACTTTGGTCAAGCAAAAACACAATCACAATTATTAAATAGAAGAGCCGCTACTCCTTTGAACTTTATGATGCCAAGAACGCATTACAAAGATGGCAAATGTAAAAGTAACCCTGTTTACCTCACAATTAACCACCTAAAATGACCTAAGCACATCTATTATCAATTCCAACTTCCATTCTTTAATGCTAGATTAAACGTAACACTATCAAGCATTGCACACATTTACCCTACATGCTTCTGTAAGCTTTGCAATTCATAGTGTGCACTATATAAAACAACATGTAGCTTGTAGGGTATCTCCATTTGTATATTAAATAGAAATAAGTCATTTTTATAATAAAATAAAAGCAGAATTAGATTGCAGTAAAAAAAAAACAAAAAAAACCCAACAATGATTAAAAAAAGGCATGCACAGCCTTAGTTATTAGGAATTCCCTATTTAAAATACTTCTATTTTGGGTAAGCATTGTGGGTTTTGATACAAAAAAGAGACTTTGTGATCAAAATAGACGAAGCACAAGAGATACAGCAAGTCAAATCCACGGTTGTTAATGAATACAAACAATGCACAAATAACTAAAACAGTATAAAAACAACGAAGTGATTCTATAATCAACATCTCAAACTCAAAATATGGAACAGTGAAAAGATACGGATTACTTGTGTAATAAGCACACTGTTTTCTGAATTTCATTACATCCATTTTACAGTACCAACGCCAAAAATCATAAGAAAATACTCAAGCAACTCCCTCGTATGACGACACATATTTATGCGCATGTGTCTGTGTGATTAATATATATATATAGCTGCGTCAATTTAAAAGATGTTAGTTAGCACTTAAGCCCAGAAGTCTTGCGTCTAGTATTTATACTAAATGTGAAACACTTGCATCATGCATATGGTAAAAGCACTACAGTTAGAGAAGGTTTAATTGGAAAAAAAACACATTGGCTGACCTGACATTTTTCTATTAGTATAAAGCTATGGCCAAAAGTGTTGCATCACCATAGAATTTGAGATAACTTAAAAAAAAAAAAAAATAATAATAATAATAAATAATAATAATAATAATAATTTTACATTAACAATTTAGATATGATTTATCATGTAAATAAAAAGAAACTACAAAATTATATTGCAAAAAAGTCTACCAGAAGCCATAATAGTATTACTTAGTATTTGCAGTGCATTCCGTGTTTTAACACAGCCTTAATCCTCTCAAGCATGGACTCAATGAGGCGCTGAAGGGTCGAGTTGTCCTTTAGATTCCTCATTGCAGTCTTTACAATTGATTCCAGTTCGTTTTGGCTTCTTGGTTGACTTTTTCCTGATTTTCTGTCCTATCAGACCCAAAACATTCTCAATAGGATTGAGAACCGGTGAATTTACAGGTTGAAATTGGCGTGATACTGTCATCTTCTACCCATTTCTTCACTTGTTTGGCTTGATGGCAAGGGACTCCGTCATCTTAGAAGTAGAAATCACTGTTGCGAAAATGGTTCTGAGCCGTAGGGAGGAGGTGGTCTTGGAGTGTTTTCAGGTTTCATCCCCAGATACAGATACAGTTTCCGGATGCGCCATCATTGGGATGGTACACTCTGGCTTGTATCTTTCTCCTTCAAACTCTTAATCCACCTTGGTTTTCAAAACAGCTGAAGGGGGACTTGGAGAAAAGTACTTTGGCCCAGTCATCTATGGTCCAGTCTTTGTATGTGCAACAAAAGTTCTCCAAGAGATGCTTTCATTCCAACTTCTTTCCATTGCTGCAGTAAGTGGACACTAACATCCGTCCTATCTCTCAGACTTGAACGACACAGGTGGTGATCCTGGCAAGCAGTGCTGACTTTTGCGCATCCAGATCTGGGGGCAGCTTTACAGCCTCCAGTCTTCTTGTATTTCTGGATGATCCTAGATAATGTGCTTTGGCTGGCATAACCTCTGCTGGCCGACAACTGCTAAAACATTCCTTATGAAGTTCAAATGATGGCTGACCATGTTTCCAAGGAGGTATGGCTCTTCCCCTTGGCTTGCTCTGAAGTTACAAAATCTATATGCAAAAATCATGCTTATGGTTAAATCTACTCGTTACCACTTCTAATTGTCACATTTGATGTCTTTTCGGAAATCATGTGTTTTCATGTTAGATTTTTCAATTTGTCAGTTTTTTTGTTAAGTATATGGGAATCAGCAGATTTCATTCGACTATGAAGCAAAATTAGATCATTCTAGGGTGATGCAAAACATTTGGCTGCAGCTGTACTTTAAAATATGCACCAACTATGGACTTAATGTTCAAATTAACTTAAAATACAAGAAGTCTAAAAATGCACTATTATACATCCGTTTACATGGAAAACAAAATAAACAAAAAAAAAAAAGTGTATAAATCTTGATTTAAAACAAATACAAAAAAAAACCCAACCTGTGCTTAAAGGGGGAGGGCAGTATATCCTTGTAAAAGTATCTTTAACCACCAACAAAACATGAATGCAATGACCGGTGCTGAGAGACTGGCGCTATGCTAGGAACGTTTTTCTGCCACAAACCACTTTTTAGATTGAAAATGCTTTATACGAAAAGCCAACTAAACTGGTCTGTACTGTCTGCTTTCCTTGTTTCTTCAGGGCAGTCACTTATAAATATAACAACTATATATGTCAACTCTTCTCATTGCTGCTGTGAGCATACCAGCAAGCCCCAATGTGAGAAGGGACTCTTCAGATAATGGCCATTAAGATCCAACTCTCTTTGCAGACATTTCGTCTGTGAGGTGGCCCAAGCTGCACAGTACCATTGTGAAATCCTTTGTACATAGAGTTTAAAAAAGAAACTGTATCAAAGGCATCCAAAGCAGTATAACAAACAAAGAAAAAAAAAAAAAAAAAAACACACACACACACCACAACATATACTTTATGAAGACGCTCAACACCAGGCTGCAGAACAATACTACATAAAATTAATGTAGCATTGCATATCTCAATTCTAAACAGCAGAGGATGGAGGGCTTTCTATTGGGTCTTCCATGAAAATAGCTTTTTGTTTGTTTGTTATTTTTATTTCTCCTAGCTTCAGTCAAAAGCATTCTGTCCTCTAGAGATATTAAAATAAAATGTTCCCACTAGTTCACACTGGTTTGTTAAACATAAGTACATATATACATTTATATAAGCGCTGTCTATCTCATCGAGAGAGAAATGCCCCTCATATACAGTGCTCATGCGATTGCCATGTATTTATTGTTATAAGAATGGGGTGGGGGTTCCCCAAGTGCAGATGGTCTGATCTGAGCCCAGCTCTGTTCAGAAATGCCACTGTTCCACCCAGACCTAGCCTGTCCCTCCCGCTCCCCCTGGTCAAGCAAAGTACATGGTGCACAGAGTGTCCTGGTGAATCTGCACTGCCTTGGCCAGGGCCTGCTGGTCCCGCCCGTTGCTCTGTCCTGAGGTATGGCTTCCTTCAGCACTGAAGAGAAGAAAGGCAACATTCAATTCAATTAAACAGCAACACATTATACATAAATGTACATGTTCTGTACAAGTTTCTCAAAATAAAAGTAACAGAACTCTGAACCTCAACTCAAGCAAACTTTTCAGCCTTTGGGATGGCTTCCCTCTGCTGCCCTTTTTTCTCTCTACTTAAACATCAACCAACCACTGGCATGCAGTTAGGACAACTAAGCAGAGTGCTGAAAATACACCAGCATGAAAAATAAAAACGTTGTGAACGTAAAAATCACTGTGCTCATGCTGAGGTATCCGATTGTTTTCCAGCAAGTACGATACTCAGATATGAAATACCTGTCATGCTCCTTGTCCACTAGGTGATAGCGCGCTCGGAATGCGACCAGGTGGGCATAGTAAGCAGGGGCCGGGATGGAGACGGAGCGTGTGCAGCGCACGTAGGTGTGGCACAGCTGGTAGGTGAGGACCTGCAGCTCATCGGAAGTAAAATGGTTGTCATCCCACAACACGTGGTAGTGAGACGGTCGGCTCGTTCCCTAGCAAGGCAAAAAAAAGTTAGTGCTTACTGATCTTGTTGCTCATTTTTGTTTCTGCTTTAAGTGTAGACAATTATGCGATTTAACAAAAGTATAAAAAGGTATCATAATGTTGAGGTACACAACAAGAAATAGTCAGTCATATTTTGGTTAATTTTTTATTTTTTTTTGTTGCTTGTTGAGGTTGGCAAATGAACAACATTTGAAACCTATTACTCCCCTTCCATGACGGAAGCCAGCATCTGTAATTCTCTGGCTTGGGGTACATACCTGAATGCCAGCATGACTGCACAGGTAGAAATCAAACTCGGATGGGTGGGTGATTTTGGTGTCTACAGTGGTTCCTGCAGGGATGTTTCCACTCTTGCCAACCTGACAGAAAAACAAACCACACAAACGTGAATCTCGTATCATTCTTATGTAGCAATTACCATGCATCCCCACCTACTTACAGGTACATTTACATATACCCTATATCACATAAATAAGGTATAACCTTACATATTTCACTTCTAGGCTTAATTTAATGTAAATGTAGTGTAAAAACTAAAAAAAAAAAAATTTGATATAAAATTACTGTACAGTGGAAAAATGTAACTTTGTAGCAAACAGTATTACCCTCTCATTCCTGTCTGTACAGAACAGCCGTGTGTGGTGGCGTTTCTGGACCACGACGAAGGTGATCCCAGGCTGGTAATCCTTTTCTAGTTTAATACAGGCTTCACGAATCGCTAGCAGCTCATGGTGAAGCACCTGGGAAGAGAAGAGAGCATCATTAGCTAAGGTATTGCAAGTTCAGCATATGTAGAACAAGCGTGAGGCAGTGAAATATAGGGGCTATGCACTAAGTAAAATCATGCAGTGTTAAAATAAAATTAGCAATGCCATTTAAAAATAAATAAAATGAATCTGGAAGGAATGGTGTTGCATCCTAACATGAAACCCAGCTCCAGTTTACCTGATTGAACTGTCCCTCGGAGATGCCGTCGCGGTAGAAGATGATGCGAGTGGGCTTGAAGCGGGTCGATTTGTAGAACTGGATTAAGAGCTCTCTCACCATAGCAGCCAAATCCTGGATAATCTCCTGACGATGCTGCTGAACCCGCACCGTGGCACAGTAACGGCTGGGGTGAGCATCCATGCTGCCAACAACCTGAGTAGGAGGGCGGACAATGTTAATACCCTGGAGATATAGTGTGGGGTTCAAAGCTGGGATGTGCAACGACTGGACTTACTGCGGCAATAGAGGGCTTCTTCCCATCTCCGGCTGGGGGGTGTGTCACGTCTGCCCCAAGGAATATAACTGGCTGCTGAAACACTAAAGGTCTGGAAAAATGTAATATTTTTTCATTATTAAACTCAGGGATGGAAATAAGACCCCTTGCATGGCAGTTTGATCCATTCTTGGGTTTTACTATGAGCTTGGTACCTGTATACATTGTGGCTAATCAAGCTTGTAATAAAACCTGGAATGGGTGAAACTGCTATGCAATATGAGTTTTATTTTCATGCCTGTAACAGATTAGTTTATTTAACTGAATATTGACAGTAGGAACTTTTATTTTATATTGCTACACAGTACAAGCAATACCTACATATGCCCACATAAGCATTAACACAAATCACAATAGCAATGGAAAGCATTCAAATGGAGAACACCCATATAAACAAATCTGAAGTACTTGCCTGCCCTGGGGTAATAATATGTTGTTGACTCCTCCAAGCTTGACATTTATCTTGAGGCAGAGATTTGAGAGGGTCTGCGGAGTAGTTTTCTGCACATTCTTCACCTGAACACACTGTGTTGCCATTCCCAAGACTGTGTCCCCAACACGCTTCACCTCAGCTGCCATTATTCGAAGAGGGGGAGAGTTAATAACAGAAGAACAGCTTCCTTTTGTTTTATTGCTGAAGTACTTCAACTAAAGACAAACACATGGAGCAGAACTTTCAAATTTAAATGCAGAGGAATTTGCTTTATTATTTAATGTATTTACTAGTATTTATTTAAATTACATACAGCACACATACACACACACACACACTATACTACACACTCAACAACAGGTTCTCAACACTATACTACACACTGACAACAGGTTCTCAAGACGAAGTACAGCGGGGTGAAAGCTTGAGTAACAACTCGGTCAAAGTGGAAGGGGCACTCACCAACCTGCCTGGCCGGCGTGATGAGTTATGGCCAACCCCCCCCCCCCCCCCAATGATGAAAGCACAGACAAAAACATAGCCCTCATTCCACAGAGGCTGGATTGCCGCCGACCAAGGCAGCGGCCGGTTAGGCATGAAGGCAGAGGGTGCCAAGAATCACTGTGTTACGATTTTAGGCTGCCACAGAACACTGACCCTGGCCACGTACAACTGCAGATCTCTTTCAGGTGAAGCAAGACTTCTTGAGTTGGAAGAACCAAGTGGGACATCGTAGGACTAAGCAAAGTACGGCAAAAAAAGACAAAGGACTACTAGAACTCAAGAGTGGACATCATCTCTTCTACCGAGGCACTACAGATGAACAAACAGGACACGTTGGATTCATTGTCCACAAGAGAATCAAGAATAACGTAGTAGAGATTGACAGCACGTCAGAGGTCTGCAAGACTGATAGTGAAAGTTTCAAGGAAGTATGAACCTCAGGTCATCCAAGTATATGCACGAACAACAAGCTATTCGGATGAAGAAGTAGAAGATTTTTATGAAGTACAAGAACTACACGAAAATAGGAAAAGCCACTATAAGTTCATCATCAGTGACTTCAATGCCAAAATAGGAGCTCAGCAAGAAGACGAGAATTCAGTCGGCAAATTTGGACATGGCAACAGGAACGAGGGGCGACAGACTAGTCGAATTTGCAGAAAACAATAACTTATTCATCATGAACACCTTCTTCCAGAAGAAACCCTTCAGGAAATGGACATGGAGAGAACCCAACGGAGTGAAGAATGAAACTGACTACATACTCGCCAACAATTAGCACACCGTACAAGATGTCTCAGTACTAAACAATTTGAACACAGGAAGTGACCACAGACTTGTAAGATGCAAAATACACCTAAACACAGCACAGGAGAGAGCGAAACTCGTGATGACGAAATCCAACACAATCAACGTAGAAATGCTCCAGAAGCAAAGCCTGGTGTTTCAACTGGAACTGAAGAATAGATTAATTGCTCTTCAAGATCTGCAAAAAGATGAAGCAATTGAGGTAAACAAAATCTATGAGGAAGTGACGCTAAGCAGCGAAAGGGGAAGGGGAAGGCTTTGGACGAGCTGGCCTGACAGTTCTTTCCCTGGGCCGGTAAGTCGGTCAGTCTAGAAGGCGGTGAGAGACTGTTGCAGGAACGTATTGACCCGGAAGGTAAACGACGTAGCAGCTGCAGACAGTAGAGACAGCTGTACTCGTTTACCAAGGAGTCATGCGTGATAGTATAAAGAGGACGAAGGACCGTAAATCTTTTCCTTCGCTTGGTTCAGAGCAGCACGGAACTGGAAGGACCGGGAGAGTTCCCACTTGAATTGTATTTGTGAAAAGTGTTTGTGAGTGTTTTGTTTGTTTTTGTCGCTGTTAGGAATTGTCTTTTGTCTGTAAATTCACTAGACGGCTAACATGTCTCCGGAGCTGTTGCCTTGGGCCAGCACTACCCGGAACAACACTGCACCAGTCACTGTTAAATTGTTATCACCCACCACCAACACGGATAACAACGTGTACTATTATTTGGTCTGCAAAACTTTATCGTTTCCTTCCGAGCTTTACACGTTGTGTATTGCCGGAGGAGTATTGTTTGGTCGCCAGACCGGGACTTTTATAAATAAAAAGAAGCCCCTTTTCTATACCGGATTACAGTTGTGTGATTATTTCTGCACTGCATCACCTCTGTACCTGTTTCTAATCAGCAGCCACTTTGCCACACGCCCCAATAATTACTTCCATTGCCATGGTAAAAGCCAATGGAGAAATGGTGCATCCTGCCATTATTCCAATCTAGACATTGCCATGTAGTGCTGAATTCTGAAGTTGAAAAACAAAATTGCAACTCTCCGAAGCAGGTTTGTTATTTTTCTTGGTACACTGAAAAAATCAAATGCTGCCCAAAGAAGTTCATGTGGTATTGAACCGTATGCGTTGGCTAAATCCAGGAATGTCACATGGAGATCCTTCCTCTCCTTTTTAGCCGTTTGAATTTGCTGCCAGATCACACTGATGTGCTCTAAGCATCCTGGGAAACCTGTAATACCAGCTTTCTGTACTGAAGTGTCAATGAAACAGTTCTTCAATAGGTAAGCTGACAATCTCTGAGCAACAATGCTGAAGAAAATCTTGCCTTCCACATTTAAAAGGGAAATAGGGCAAAACTGACCGATACTCATAGAATCTTTCTTTGGGTATAAAGACCCCACCCGCTCGGCCCCATACTCTTAGTATAATTATATAGACATTAGATTATATATATATATATATATATATATATATATATATATATATATATACACACACATACATATACATACACACACACACACACATTATATATATATATAGTGTGTGTATATATATATATATATATATATATATATACACACACACACACACACACACATACCGTGCCTATAGTAAGTATTCACCCTCCTTGGACGTTTTCAGTTTGTTGTGTTGCAACCTGAAATCTTGATGTATTGAAATGGGATTTTTTTTCCTTTGATGTACACAACCTACTCAACACTTTGAAGAGGCAAGAGAATTTTTATTGTGAAACAACAGTGAATGAAAAATAAAAAACTGAGTCAATACTTGGTAGAACCACCTTTGGCAGCAATTACAGCTGTGAGTCTTTTGGGGTAAGTCTCTAGGGTTTGCACATCTGGATCGTGCAATATCTGCCCATTCTTGGCAAAATTGTTCAAGCTCTGTCAAGTTGGATGGGGATCGTTGGTGGACAGCAATTTTCAAGTCTTGCCACAGATTCTCAATCGGATTCAAGACCGGGCTTTGACAGGGCCACTCTAGGACATTCACTTTCTTGTTTTTATGCCACTCCAGTGTTGCTTTGGCTGTGTGCTTGGGGTCATTGTCCTGCTGAAAGGTGAATCTCCGTCCCAGTCTTAGGTCTTTTGCAGACTGAAGCAGGTTTTCCTCAAGGATTTGCCTGTATTTAGCTCCATCCATTTTGCCCTCTACCCTGACAAGCTTCCCAGTCCCTGCCGATGAAAAGCATCCCCATAGCATGACGCTGCCACCACCATGCTTCACAGTAGAGATGGTGTTACCTGGGTGCTGTGCTGTGTTGGGTTTGCACCAGACATAACGCTTTGCATTTAGGCCAAATAGTTCAATTTTTGTTTCATCGGACCACAGAATCTTTTGCCACATCTTTTTAGAGTCTCCCACATGCCTTTTTGCAAATTCCAAGCGGGATTTTACATGGGCTTTTTTCAGAAATGGCTTCCTTCTTGCCACTCTTCCATACAGGCCAGATCTGTGGAGTACCTGAGCTATTTGAAACAGACAGTTTCTTCCATCTCAGCCATGGAACGCTGAGAGATTTCAGAGTTGTCATTGGCATCTTGCTGGCTTCTCTGACCAATGCCCTTCTTACCCGGCTGCTCAGTTTGGGAGGACGGTCTGCTCTAAGCAGATTCTGGGTGGTGCCCTATACCTTCCATTTCTTAATGATCAACTTGACTGTGCTCCAAGGAATATTCAATGCCTTTGAAATCTTTTTACACTCCTCCCGATCTATGCCTTTCCACAACTTTATCCCGGAGTTGTTTTTAAAGCTCCTTGGTCTTCATGGTAGTATATTTGCTTTGAATGCACTACCCAACTGTGGGACCTTACAGAGACAGGTGTATTTAATCTGAAATCATGTGAACCACTTTTATTGCACATAGATGGACTCCATTTAACTTATTGTGTGAATTCTGAAGGCAATTGATTGCACCTGAGCTTATTTAGGAGTGTCATAGCAAAGGGGGTGAATACTTTTCAGGTTTTTATTTTTAATTGATTTGTTTTTTCACCTCCCCCCCCCCCCCCCCCACCCACCACCCACCACCCACCACCCATCCACCATTTTTTCACACATTGAAAGTGTTGAGTAGGTTGTATAAATCCCATTTAAATGCCTCAAGATTTCAAACTGTGAAAACGTCCAAGGGGGGTGAATACTTACTATAGGCACTATATGTGTGTGTTTGATATATAAGCCAAGTAATATGAGAGATTTGGGCAGGGGTCTGAATACTTTTGCAAGGCACTGTGTATATATATATATATATATATATATATATATATATATATATATATATATATATATATATATATATATATATATATATATATATATATATATATATATATATATATATATATATATATATATATATATATATAGACACACACACACACACACACACACACACAGATGCACAAAACAAACGCAACTCGGGTGTAATGGATTTAATCAAATATTTTAAACTTAGAATATCAAACAAAATGTCACAGAAAATGTGAACAAAAATACAGATCAAAGAATCATATGTTTTCAGTATGAAACATGACACACTGTCAAAATTAAAACATTACAAAGTTAGTATCGGGTATGCCCTCCCTGAGCATTAACACAATCCTGGCAGCGTTGACGCATAGACCTGATCAGCCTCTGGATAGACTGCTGTGAGATGTTCCGTCACTCTTCCTGTGCAGCTGCAGCCAGCTGGCGAAGGTTGGCTGGTCAAGGTTGACTCCTGTGGATGGCACTGGCGATTTGGTCCCACAGATGTTCTATTGGACTCGGGTCAGGAGAAAAAGCTGGCGACGGCAAGACCTCGACATTGTTTTCTTTAAGTCATGCAATTGTAATCCTAGCACTGTAACTTCTGGATTGGCTTGCAGGAATGGAAAAACTGTTGCCTGAAGGACTTCGTCAATGCATCGCTGAGCAGTAAGGTTGCCCTCAATCGGCACCAAAGGCGTTCTTGTGTTAAAGGAGATTCCTCCCCACCTCATCACACTTCCACCGCCCTACTGGTTGGCTTGAATAATGCAACAGTCAGCATAATGGTCTGCCGATCGTTGATTGTTGAACATCTCATTCTCTGGGCAACTTTTCTCATAGACAGGCCGCCTTCAATCATGCCGATAGCAACCAGGCGATCAACATTACTCAAGCGGGGCATGGTAGTATCTTATGCTGTCCTTTAAAATCATGTTTTTAGAATGGCTATTTATACAGATTCTTAATCAACGCATTTTGGCAATTTTAATTCAACTCAAACACTTAGCACCTGGCGTTTTGAGGTCAAATAATAGATGGGCTTCAGTGAGTTACAGGAAAACAATTCCATCTAGGGTTTATGTGATGTCATAAAACTACGAGACTGTTAAGTGAATTTAATGAATATAAATTAAGTCAATATTAAAGAATCTTAAATGTAAATTTTCTTTTTGATAATTCAGGAACGGTGAATTAAACTGGGTAGATAATGAACTGCAAAAAATAACTTATTTTCCAAGTTACTGTTTTGGTAATAGTAAACCCACAAAATTGGACAGGTGTTTCAGTATAAAATATATAGTATTTACTAACTGAGCATTTATTAAGTACAAACACAAAGTAGCACCAAATGGCAAAACCAGCTCCAGTGGCATATCTGCACAATTTTGTTGAGTACCTATAATTCCAACATGCAGGTTATTAAAGGGAAGTGCGAAACAAACAAACAAACAAACAAACAAACATGTACAAAATGTTATAACATGGCTTATTTATTGATAGATATATTGACGTATGTATGTCAACAGTTAAAATATTCCTTGCTCAGCTTTGTTTTAAATGTAGTGCTTGATTCTACAGTTTTTCACGGTTTTGCCATCAGACATTACTGAGCTCAATTATCACAGTGAAAACAGCTGCTACAAGACTTTTGGAAAGTAAAACGCTCCCTATAGTAAACGATCCCTATGTGGTGCTGATAGGTTGAATCCACCCTCACATGGCAATGCTTAGTGCGAATTGGTTGAAACACTAAATGCCAGCCCTCACACAGCAAAGCTAATTGGTTGAAACAGCGAATTCATGACATTACAGGCAGTGCAGATCAACCAATACACTGTTCATACGTTAACAAGAGTACAGTTGTGTGTTCTGCTGCACCAACAGCACTCCCGCATCCTTAGGCACCGAAATAAATAAAGAAAGAAAGAAATAAGTGAAAAAAATTAATGCGCCAAGTATGTAAAAATTTTCCTGCCCCAGACCTAAGAGATTTCAGTGTATCATCATGAGCTACATTGGTAAATACTGAGTCATCCTTTTTATCAATCCGCATTTATTTCTTTCATACTTTATTTATTTATTTATTTTTTTACAGTAATTCAGGTACATAATATACCTACATGTATATTAAACAAATGTGAGCTTAAAATTCTTAGTAAGTACACACGTTTTTTTATATGAAAGCTGAACATGAATCCCTTTTCAATATAACCAAGTTGCGTTCATTGAATCCCTGGCCTGATTTAAAAGAGAGATTGTCAGATCTGGTCTTGTGTCCAAAACCATTTGACAATACCTACTTTTACTTAACTACCTAAATCAGAATCCCTACCTCAGATTCTTCTCCTTCGTGCTGAGGCACCTGCTCTTCTTCCCTGCTACTGACTTGGGCTGCTTTTTAGGTACTTCAGCAGACTCATTTAGACAGAAATGAGTAACACTGGATTGCCTGCTACGCTGGTCTGCAAGCATTATAACTATCTGAAATGTGCTATTGTTATGTCTTTAAGCAGCAGACCTCCACTGATGCTAAGCCTTTTTTTCAGCCAATGTAAATAGCAGCAAACAAATAGCTTAAATATATACAGTACACAACATGAAAGTAGCATGACTCACGATAGCTCACTCCATGCTGCTTTTTGCACACTTTAAGAATGTGATTAATATTAACAAACATAGACAGCAGCGTTTTACCAGGCAAACTAAAACTCTGGTGCTTTCAGTTTGGTCTATTGCCAAGGCTGCTGTAGCCACTGACTGTGTACAAGGTTTCTTTGACAGCAGTAGAGAAGCTGGAAGCTTTAATCAGTTCATACGTCAGGAAATGGTTGGGAGTTCCACGCTGCCTCAGTAGAGTGGGACTTTATGGTAAAGGAATACTGCAGCTACCAGCATCCGCTCTAACCAAGGATTTTAAGTGCGACAAGGTCAGACTGGAGATGACATTAATAGTCACGCGACAAATGCGTAAGGAAGGCAGCACCTGTGTTAAACTGGACGAAAGTGGGCGGCAAAGAAAGCTGTGGAGGATGCAAAGGCTGCCCTTCGAATTGGTGATATCATGGGGCAAGTTCAGCATGGAAGAGGGGGTCTTGGTCTCAGTTCAGCTCCTCCTACATGGCACAAGGCTCAACAGAGGAAGCTGGTAGTCAACGAGGTGCAAAAGCAGGAGGAGAGGAAGAGGTGCATAAAGGCCATTTCCCAGGCCAAGCAGGGAGAATGGATGAGATTGGAGAGTGTGGAACAACGCAAGATTGGCTGGCAAGACCTATGGTGAATGGAACAGAGCAGGATCAGTTTCCACATCAGATCAACATATGATGTTCTCCCATCACCACAGAACCTAAACCTCTGGGTAGGAGAGGATCCCTCATGTCCTTTGTGTTCATCACTTGCAACATTAAGGCACATTGACAGGATGTAAGGTGGCTCTTGGCCAAGGACGGTTTACTTGGCGCCATGACCAGGTGCTGCGATGTTTGGCCTTAGCATTGGACGACAAGCGCAAAAGGACCAATAAATTGCCACCAGTTCCATCAAAACATTACACACAAAAGACAACATTCCTCCGCCAAGGTGAGCAACCACCAAGAAAAGGTGTTAAAACCAAGCCTCGCCCAGGACAACTGGAAGCTGCTAGAGACTGGAAAATGCAGGCAGATGTTGGTCAACAGCTTATTTTTCCACCCGAGCTTGCCACCTCTAACCTTCGACCAGATATTGTCTTGTGGTCTGGATCAGCACGCCTTGTTCACCTGGTAGTTAACAGTGCCATGGGAGGATGCTGTAGATGAGGCATATGAGAGGAAGAAACTGCGGTATGCTCAACTAGCTGCTGAAGCGGAACAGCAAGGATGGAGAGTCCGGGTTTACCCAGTGGAGGTGGGTTGTCAAGGATTTGTAGCACACTCTACAACCGGGTTTCTCAGAGATGTCGGATTCAGTGGCCAAGAGTTGTGTCGCACAGTGAAGAACTTATCTGAAACAGCAGAGAGGAGCAGCAACTGGCTGTGGTTGAGACGGAAAGATTCTGGTTGGGAATCTCAAGCACAATAGAAAGGAAGCAACGCTGATGTACGGGTAAGTAAGCTGGCCTGAGTTGAGTGGGGGACGGAGGGGGGTGATGATGGGACGCCAGAATCACCGTCGAGCCCTCTTGAGGTGTCGTTGGCTAGTCGACGAAACACCAAGGATGGAAGGTGCCCACTTGAAGACCCCAGAGATGTACCCTACTTAGCTCAATCCAGACGGTTGTCATGCTGATGCGCTGGGGAGACCGTACTGTGGTTGATCCCCGCAGCCAGCATCACAGCCGTTATGTGTGCTGATGCGCTAGGGAGGCAAAATAAGCTGATCCCTGGAGCCAGCATTACACTTCAGCCATCAACACCAGACAGAAGGATATCTACATCATCATATGGAGAAGGATATCTACATCATCATACGGAAGGAAACGCAAATGGATGGAGACACAGATGGATCACATTAGTTTACTGTAATGCTACGTCTTAGTTGATGTTTATCTTGGCGAGAGCCAAGTTCAAATCAGCGTGAAGTTTTAACATCTACTCTCGTGTAATGGAAATCATGGTGGTAGAGTGGTGAACAGAGTATTTTAGTCTCCATATGAAAAGGGCTATTCTCCAAGGTTAAGCACGGAGTTGGATTTACATGGTGTAATTTTGAGGATGAACCACTAGAGGTCATCAAGATAGTACAAAGTGAATATAGGCACTACTGGTTGGAGGGTAATACATTAATAAACTGCTAATTAATAATTAAACAGTACCAGTCAAACGACAGATGTAACACTGTTCAGGCTTGGGGAAGTGAAGGAGTTCATGGCGTTGTGTACGTGCATCAGAGTGAACAACTGGAAGTACTGGAAGAAAAATATTGAGTGTTTCTGTTCCGGTAAACAGCTGAGCTGTCCCATCTTAGTCAGGGCATTTTTGTGTTTAGTTAGTCCTCATCATCGAGGTAGGTTTTGTTTTGAAAGTTTTGTTAAGTAATCGGTTTAATACATGAAAGTGCACAGAAAGTACTAAACTATAAACAGTACCAGTCAAAAGTTTGAGTACACTTGCTGGAAACTAGGTTTTTTTCATAATTGACAATGTTTTACGTCGTATACGTTTCTGTAAATACTTGAAAACACATGTTACAATATACAAAACAAAACATAAGGAGTATCAAAGCAATGTTCAAGAAAATTGAAAATTGTCTCTAAATCTTGGATTCCTCAAAATAGCCGCCCTTTGCCTTAATAACAGCCTCACAAACACGAGGCATTCAGTTAACAAGTTTCAGCAGGAAATCACCCGACATGTCTTCCCAGCTCTTCTGCAGCAATTCCCAGAGATGTAGGGCTCTTGTGGGTAGCTTTGCTTTGACTCTTCTGTCCAGTTCGTCCCATACAAGTTCTATGGGATTGAGGTCTGGAGACTGGGCAGGCCAGGTCATTAGATTGAGTTGTCCTTCACTTTCCTTCTTCGCCAGATAGTTCTTGCACAACTTTGAGGTGTGTTTCGGGTCATTATCTTGCTGAAGAATGAAGGACTGCCCAACTAGCCGTAATCCTGATGGAATGGCATGCCTCTGAAGTATGCTATGATAGCCATGCTGGTTGAGCTTGCCATGGACTTGGTAAAGATCACCAACTCTGTCACCAGCAAAGCAACCCCAGACCACGACACTGCCTCCTCCATGCTTGACAGTGGGAACCACACATGCGGAAGTCATGCGCTCACCCTCTCTGCGTCTTACAAATACTCGGCTGTTGGACCCAAAAATATTTCAGATTCTGACTCATTGGTCCATAAGACCGACTTCCACTCCTCAAACATCCAGTTTCTGTGTTTTTTAGCCCAGGTAAGTCTCTTCCTCTTATTCTGCACTCTTAACAATGGTTTCTTTGCAGCAATTCTTCCAGTTAGGCCAGCTTCACGCAATCTCCTCTGAACAGTTGATGTTGAAACATCTGTACTTCCAGTAGCATTTAGCTGAGCTTGTATTTCAGGAGCAGTTAAATCGCCGGTTTCGCAGACTTGTGACTCGAATGAACTTGTTCTCTGATTCTGAGGTCACCCTTGGCCTGCCTGACCTTGTTCGGTCCTCATGAGTGCCAGTTTCTTCAAATCGTTTGATGGTCTTGGCCACAGCAGTTACAGACATTTGCAAAGTTCTTGCAATTTGTCTTATTATTATTATTATTTGTTTATTTAGCAGACGCCTTTATCCAAGGCGACTTAGAGACTAAAGACAATCTTAAAGATTGATCTTCATTTCTTATAGTAATTACAGGCTTTTTTCTTTGCTTAGCTGAGTGTATTTTGCCATTTTCTACTCCCTTACATTCAGGAATGACAAACTTGTGCCTATGCTACCTATATTTATATTAATCATGGACCCTCACCTGTTAACAATAATTGGTGACAAAAGGTTAATTAGGTAACATGCTAGTTAACTCGGAGAACATCTAACAAAGATACCTTTATACTTAGGCCAGTGTTCTAACACCGTGTTATACACATTTCAGATTTTTAACTGACTTGGGCTTCAGACTGAAATCCCCTTGCTTGGGGTGACCATTTCATTGAAATTGACAAGATTTACATTTTCATTTAAAAATAAAAATTTTGAATGCAATTCACTTATGATTATCAGCTTATATAAGTACATGTATCATATAATGAAATATTAAGTGTTTATAGACACACACACACACTTTTAAAACACGTGACTAAAAAGAACAGAAGACAGCTGGCTAGAATATGTTAAATAATAAACATAAAATCAGTATGGTGAAGATTGCTCTGTGTATCACCTACATCACTGAACAGTTCACAAAGGGGCCAAGTAGCAGAAGGACACAAAGACTGTTTATAAAAACTAAAAAAAAACACAACACAACAGTTCTACAGCAAGGTTCATCAGATCAGTGATAGCTCCTTTCTTGTAAAAGACGACAAAACAAAAACATATGCCTTACAGTAAATTCAACATGAATTTTCTACAAATGAATACTAACCATAGACAGGTGTTTTCCCAGGCAGGATCACCACCACCAACTGCAAGCCCTGGTAGGTGTATTTCAGATGCTTGAACATGGGCTCCACACTGTCCGCTCCTTGTGCGTATTTACAGAAACATGGCTGGCCCTGGATCGGCATGCCTGCGTCCCGCGAGATCTTGCGCAATTGGTCCGTAAATGCCCTGACGAAAACCAGAATTTACTGTTAATGCTTCAGGAGCTCAGTTTAAAAGCACATGAATAAAATATAATAATTACAGGGGGCTAGCTCAGCTTACTTGAGTAGGAGTTCAGTGCACTGCCGCTGGGGAGCAAAGCAGGCAATGGCCCAAACCTTGATTTCAATTCCAGTGTGAAACTGCTTGTTCCTCATATCCCAGACTCCCTGGATTGGAGTGGCGATCGCCTTATTCTGTAAGCAAACATGAAGCATTAGCAAAAACGGTCAAGACATCTAATGAAAAAGTATACAACAGCTGCTTTCAGAAAGTAAAACACGACAAACAACTTGGTGTTTTAAGATACAGGATGTTAGCATCACTCAAGGTCAGATTTAGCAGAAATCAGCTGCTCAGATGGCAGTGCAGCGAGACCTTAAATCCAGACAGGACTTTGTGAAAGATATTGCACACCACTGCTATGCTGCTGCCAGGTAATCAAGGACGTACGGTGCCACACTGAAGCCCAGAAGCCAGTAAGAGACCAAAGATTCTTCATTTAGAACAAAACCATCATCATCTTACCCGGCCCCCGTAAAGGATGGAAGGTGCTTGAAGGACACGCCCATTTACTTCTGTCATGTCGTCTCTGACCCTTACTCCAAATTCACGTACGTAAGGATCATTGTTAAAGTTGGCACTTCTCATCTACAGAAGTTATAAAAAAAATAAATAAATAAATAAATAAATAAATAAATAAAATAAAAATATTACAGTTGCTTATGGTCGTACCAGCTTTGTGGGCAAAATTGGAATTATGCTCTCTCAAGTTATGTAATCAACACAAATCAGCTATGCATGGTCTGAACCACTAATAGTTTGTGACTGGCATTTTTAGCTATAGGAGATCAGTACTTCTGTAAAGCAATACAATAGCAAAAAAATAAATAAAAGTAAATTAAATTAACAAATACAAATAAAACATTGTTGCACCTTAAATATGACCAGGGGGATTGTAGCATTGCTTTTATTTATGTATGTATTTTGCACTGTACAGCACTTGCTTGAATGCAGCGAGACATGCCACAATGAAACACTTACCAGCTTGCTGATCTCATCCTGTCTGTCCGGTGCTGAGCGGGCCGTGGCTCGAATCATAGTGGAAGTCTGATTGTCTGTTAGCTTCTTTATACACCTCTGTCCTGCCACTATGTTGCAAACCTGAGCAAGAACCAAAACACGTCTGATTAGTATACTGCAAAAATCAAAGGAAAGCAGATTATGTGCAGACATGTACTGTCAATTATTGTGCAAAAATGATTATTACTATTAACTGAGTAATTGTCAGAAAACTGGAATCATCATGCCCTAGCAGCCCACTACGCTGAACCAGGTGAAGCAGACAGGAAGATACAGAACAATACTGCAACGATTACAGGGAGACCCAAATTTACACGAACAAAGCAAAAAGCAATCCGCTGCATTATTATTTATTTGGCAGATGACTTTATCCAAGGTGACTTGCAGGTGTTACAGGGCAGTAACGGGTTACAATGCTACATTAATATTTAAATACAACACAGGTTGACAGTAAGGGCAAATGATACTACCAAAATACAATATGAACTAGGATTACAACAAGTTATATCTACAATGACATAGTAGTGCAATAGTGATATCAATGACTCACCTCAAGAGGCAGGTAGGTGTGCTTCTGCTCCTGTCCGACCTGTAAACATGGAAGATGAGGGTAGCGGAGCACAAGCTTGTACTTGTCCTTGAAGTACTGTGCTACAGTGCATTCGATCGTCTGTCCATTCTCCTGCTGAAGAGGGAATCTGCAGAAGAAACCACACATTACAGGACCCATTCTACAAAACTGTTATAACACCCTTCGTCAAGACATCCTTGAAACCCAACTCCCAGACCCCTACATTATAACAAAGGGAGAGTGTATAAAACCAGAGCAGCAGGCACAGTCTGTATTCTCATCACTAACATTTCCAGGAGGATCAACAGTGGACTGTCTCTATCAGATACTTTAATGTAAAGTATGTCACGTGTAGATTTTTCTCCCATTTCTTACGTTTGGTGGCTCGCTGGCCTCCTAGTTACATTGCATACTCTGTATTTTCTCTTCATTTGCCCACAGTGCGTTATCTCAACCTTCAGTCCTGCAAACAGGAAACAGAAAACAGCAGCCTTTAGAACCACAAGAACATTTAAAAACAGGAATACAGTTAAGTTTTTTCTTGAAAACACAGGGCCAAATTTAATAACAGTATGCTTATACAGTAGGACCATCGACCACCTTTGGTTTTTCTCTTTCTTTTTTTAACACTATTTGCAGGGGCTCAAACCCCGAGTCAAATTGTGACCTGTTCACGCTGCATAACCAAGATGCACCCCCTTGTTTACAGTGAGGTTTTACAACAGGGTCCCGTCAAGGCTCAGGGAGCGCGGGTGACTTGCTGACCCACAGTAACACAGCAAGTCAGTGTTTGAGTGGAGATCTGAACCCAGAATTATCTTGACTTCCAATGCTCTGCTCAAACCACTAAGAGGCACTACTGCACTCTACATTATCAGCACAACACAAAGCCTTGATTATTGCATTCTATTAAGAACTGATATACTGAATTGTGGATGAATCACATTTATGAATTTTCTTTTACATCCAGCCCTTCAACACTTTTACAGTCAGTTGATTTATTACTCAAATACAATGTTTGCCAGTTTGTACTGAAAAATGGGCATAATTGATAGAACATTATTTTTCCTGTTCTGCTGTACCATAGTAACATTACATAATTTAGAACTGTCCTAAGTTTGTACAGACAAAAGAACAGATACAGGAAGACAAGGACTGATAGGGCAAATGTTTATATTTTATAAGAATTTCCTGTCAGCAGGCAACAGCAATTTATCTTACAAAAGGACATCAATAGAAGAACAAAAACACAATACAAAAAGAATCATACTGAAAAAAAGGTACATACATTGTGAGAATTAAATCGTAAGAGCTTGCTTAAACTGACCAAAATCACTTTGTTTCCTCGGGTCTGCAGACAGACTATTCCAAGAAGAAGCAACTGAATAGGAAAATGAAGATTTACCTTTTTCAGAAAACATCTTTGGAAACTTGAAAGCCCTATTAATTTACACCTTGAAGACTGTGAATATTAAAATTTAGAGATGGAAACGTGAAAGCCCTATTAATTTACACCTTGAAGACTGTGAATAATAAATGTAGAGATCTGGAAAATGAGGGGCAGAATGAGCCTCTACAACTTTACAAATTCTTAGGCCAGTAACCAAAAATAAATAATTTCTGTAGCATAACACACTGTGCACTGAGCACACTACATCCATATTCAGAGTATTGTGTATGTATATATGCAGTACACTATATAAACATGTATACATACAAATACATTTATTAACATACATAAGATAATTCCCATGCCGCCACACATTAACACAATCGATAAAGATAGCAGTTCTTAAAAATTAACATCTTATTCAACATTAATTGTACTAACCTATTAAGGCCCATTAGTCCCATTTAAGAGTCACAAAAGCACTGTCCTGTTTTAATGGGACAATGGACTCCCTACATTACCCTGCACATTTATACAGGAAGTTATAGCATATTCAGGTTAATTTACTACACAAGAATTACAATGATAGACCCATAAAACCCATAAAAGACTTTTAGAAAACAGATAAACTAACCTGACCAAAAACTACACAGTACTTATAACACACATTGAAATGAATCATCCCATTCACAGAAGAGACATAATTGATAAGTAGTAGTACAATTACAATCACAGAATTAAAATAAAGTATTTACCTTTAATTTCCTTGGTAAACTTAACTCTCTGGGAGTCAGTGAGGGGCTTCTGCTGTTCCTCGATGCTTTTGAAATCCAGAACCTCACACATGAACTCGATCACTGGCTGGGCTTTATAAAATGCTGTGGCCGACACTGCAGACACAGTACAATATCCTCAAGTTACAACTGGTGCCCACTTCCTTATTACAAGGACTTTGTAACAAGCAAATTAAGTAAATACCATTTACAAAGTTTCAGGCTTCTGGGCTAGAAAATGATCACACAAAAACAGAAGAGAGATTAAACGTAATTTACCATCAATATTCAGCATCATTTTCCACAGGGAAGGCCTGACAGATTGGTGGAAACCAAACCAGACCTCCCTCCCGCCACCCAGGGGATTGGAACAGCCCTCTGAGGGGGTGAAGAACGAGCGCCCTACAGGGGTGTACCTGTCAAACGAGCACAAACAGCTGTATTAACAGCCTGAACAGATCTAAAAGGGCCACTCTCCATAGCAGCATGCCAATGCTAGCAGAGGATCACAAAGCTGCAGCCCCTATTAAGGTGTGAAGGACCCACCTCATAGATGGCAAGTGCCTCATCACAACATCCAGGGCCTGTATGGTTTCGAAGGGTATGTTGGGCAGCCGTCCAGCGAGCGCGTCATGGAGGGCTTGCAGGCTCACACAGGAAACCCACTTTATAGCCACCTTGAAGCTCCGGTCCTTCCCCTCCCCAGGGATTGTCACCTCAAGCTCCACCTGAAGAAAAAAAAATGTGCAGACAGGTTTGTAGATTTCACAAAATTAGAATTAGGTTAAAAATACATGAATACATTTGTGACTAATCAAAACTAAAAGTAACATTTATGGGATGTACTAGGAAATGCATAAATAATTAACATCCGAAAATGAAGCAGGTAATTGGAAAAGTAATTTTTTGGACCAGTCTGGAGACCTTATTCATGTTGGGGGAGAGTATGTTTTATATATATCAAAAAGAAAAAGGTAATGTAGGTACATAAATATGAATTGAAAAGAGGTTCCAAAAGTGCCTAATTTGAAAATTCATTTTATTTTTGCTTCCTGGCTGCATTGGTCCCATAGCAGTGATTGATACCACAAATTGTAAATGTCTTCTGCAGTGTGGTCGTTTGTGTTAATGTCTGGCAACAGGAGATGTAGAGGAGTTAATTCTTATACAGTGCCATGAAAAAGTATTTGCCCCCTGTCTGATTTTCAGCATTTTTGCATATTTTTAATACTGAATGTTACCAGATCTTCAACCAAAACCTAATTAGATAAAAGGGACCCTGAGTGAACAAATAACACAAAAATTTGATACATATTTCATTTATTTATTAAAGAAAGTTATGCAACACCCAATGCCCCCGTGTGAAAAAGTAAATCGCCCCCTTAGACTCAATAACTGGTTACACCACCTTTAGCAGCAATAACTGCAACCGAACGCTTCCTGTAGTTATTGATTAGGCCCACTCCTCCATGCAGAACTGCTTCAACTCCGTGACATTTGTGGGTTTTCGAGCACGAACTGCTTGTTTCAGGTCCTGCCACAACATCTCAATGGGGTTTAGGTCTGGACTTTGACTAGGCCATTCCAAAACTTTAAATTTCTTGTTCTTCAACCATTCTGATGTAGACTTGCTTATGTGTTTCAGGTCATTGTCTTGCTGCATGACCCAGCTGCGCTTCAGCTTCAGCTCACGGACGGATGGCCTGACATTCTCCTGTAGAATTCTCTGTTACAGAGCAGAATTCATGGTTCCGTCAATGATGGCAAGGCATCCAGGTCCTGATGCAGCAAAGCATCCCCAAACCATGACACTACCACCACCATGCTTGACCGTTGGTATGAGGTTCTTACTGTGGAATGCAGTGTTTGATTTTCGCCACACATAACGGGGCCCATGTCAGCCAAAATGTTCCACTTTTGACTCATCTGTCCATAGAACATTGTTCCAGAACTCTTGATGATCATCTAGCTGCTTTTTGGCAAATTTGATGAGCATTCATGTTCTTCTTATTTATTTCTTAGCAGACGCCCTTATCCAGGGCGACTTACAATTGTTACAAGATACCACATTAGTTTTACATACAATTACCCATTATACAGTTGGGTTTTTACTGGAACAATCTAGGTAAAAGTACCTTGCTCAAGGGTACAGCAGCAGTGTCCCCTACCAGGGATTGAACCCACGACCCTCCGGTCAAGAGTCTAGAGCCCTAATCACTACTCCACACTTCTTAGTGAGCAATGGTTTCCAGACTTGCTACTCTGCCATGAATCCCATTTTTGCCCAGTGTCTTTCTGATGGTGGAGTCATGAACATTGACCTTAGCCGAGGCGAGAGAGGCCTGCAGATCCCTGGATGTTGTTCTAGGGTTCTTTGTGACTTCCTGGACGATTTTACTCCTTGCTCTTGGAGAGATTTTGGCAGGACGGCCACTCCTGGGAAGATTCACTACTGTCCCAAACTTTCTCCATTTGGACAATATGGCTCTGACTGTGGTTCGGTGGAGCCCCAGATCCTTAGAAATGGCTTTGTAACCCTTTCCAGACTGATAGGCATCAACAACTTTTTTCTGGAGGTCTTCAGGAATTTCTTTTGTTCGTGGCATGATGTCCCTCTAGAACCTGTGTGCTGACAACTTCACCCAAATCAGGCCTGGTTGTTAACCAAAGTACTCAAACAGCTGACTCTAATTATCCCTTTAATTGGGTTGAGTTAACTGGGGGGAGGGGCAATAACTTTTTCACACCTGAAGATTGCATGTTTGATTACCTTGCACACCAAACAAATGAAAGAAGCACCAAATCAGACAGGGGGCAAATACTTTTCATGGCACTGTATATATATATATATATATATATATATATATACACACACACACACACACACACACACACACACTACCGGTCAAAAGTTTTAGAACACCCCCATTTTTCAAGTTTTTATTGAAATTTAAGCAGTTCAAGTCCAGTGAATAACCTGAAATGGTATAAAGGTAAGCGGTAAACCGCCAAAGGTTAAAAAAAAAAAAAAGTTTAGGTTACCAAAAACTGAAAAATAATGTACATTTCAAGGAACAAGTAATGGGTTAACAACTTACAGCTGTTCTGCAGCAATGGAAGTAAATTAAGCCTTGAAAGTTGATGCTAACAATTCCTACAGGTGTCCCAACTTTTGTTGATTACTTACAAACCCTCTGTCTGTATAAAAGCAGTGTTGGAACAGACTGTGTTACTACACCCTCTTAAGCATTATTTGGACAGCATTGTACTGCAGGAAGTAGTATATTGCTCTCATAATGGCGAGAAAAAGGCAATTAACAAAGGAAGACAGACAGACCATTATAACCCTTAAAAAGTGTAGGTCTTTCCTTTAGAGAAATTGCAAAGAAAGCCAAGGTGTCAGCGAGTACAGTTTCCTACACCATCAAAAGGAACTTGGAAACTGGAGGAAACTCTGACAGGAAGAGGTCTGGCAGACCCAAAGCCACAACAGAATCAGAAGACAAGTTTCTGAGAGTCAACAGCTTGCGTGATAGGCGGCTCACAGGACAACAGCTTCAAGCACAGCTTAACACTGGTCGAAGTAAGCAAGTCTCAGTTTCAACTGTGAAGAGAAGACTTCAAGCTGCAAGTTTGACAGGTCAAGTGGCAGTAAGAAAGCCATTGCTAAGATGGCAAAATAAGAAAAAGAGGCTTGCCTGGGCCATGAAGCACCGCCAGTGGACTACTGAAGACTGGAAGAAGGTCTTATGGACCGATGAATCAAAATTTGAAATCTTCGGTTCATCACGTAGGGTTTTTGTACGCCGTCAAGTAGGCGAAAGGATGGTTCCTCGGTGTGTGACACCAACTGTCAAACATGGAGGAGGAAGCGTGATGGTCTGGGGCTCTTTTGCTGGATCCAGAGTTGGCAACTTGCACAGAGTGAGTGGCACCCTGAACCAAAACTGCTACCACAGCATTTTGCAGCGCCATGCAATACCCTCTGGTATACGCCTAGTTGGTCAGGGGTTCATCCTACAGCAAGATAAATGACCCAAAACATACCTCCAGGCTATGTCAGAACTACCTTAGAAGAAAAGAAGAAAGAAGACTTAAACCCCATCGAGCTGGTTTGGGATGAACTGGACAGAAGGGTGAAGGCAAAGCAACCTACAAGTGCAACACATTTGTGGGAACTTCTGCAACAGTGTTGGGAAGACCTTTCCGAACAATATTTGATTTCCATTGTAGAAAGAATGCCACGAGTGTGTTCGGCTGTTATATCTGCAAAAGGTGGCTACTTTGATGAGTCAAAAATTTAGATTAAATTTTGTTAAACAAAATGATTCCATGATTTCTTTTTTATCTCTAATTGTTTATTTGTTCTATGCTTTAATTTCAGAGTACATTGAGACATTAAACTGCGTAAATTTCAATAAAAACTAGAAAAATGGAGGTGTTCTAAAACTTTTGACCGGTAGTGTGTGTATGTATGTGTATATATATATATATATATATATATATATATATATATATATATATATATATTATATATATATATATATATATATATATATATATATATATATATACACACATATATACACACACACACACACACACACACACACACACACAGTGCCTTGTAAAAGTATTCAGACCCCTAACCAATTCTCTCATATTACTGAATTACAAATGGTACATTGAAATTTCGTTCGGTTTGATATTTTATTTTAAAACACTGAAACTCAAAATCAATTATTGTAAGGTGACATTGGTTTTATGTTGGGAAATATTTAAGAAAAATAAAAAAATGAAATATCTTGCTTGCATAAGTATTCAACCCCTGTGCTGTGGAAGCTCCCAGTTTACACCGATGAAAGAAATTGCCCTAAAGAGGACACAATTACCTTACCATTGGCCTCCACCTGTGAACCATTAAAGTCGCCGTCACATTTTCTGGATAAAAACCCCACTGTTCAAGGATCATTGGTCAGGCTGTGAATCTGAAGGGAAATGAAGACCAAAGAGCATTCTACAGAAGTTTGAGATAAAGTAATACAAATGCATAGATTAGGGAAAGGGTACAAAATAATATCCAAGTGTTTGGATATCCCAGTGAGCACAGTTGGATCAATAATCAGGAAGTGGAAGCTGCATCACACCACCCAGGCACTGCCAAGAAAAGGCTGTCCCTCAAAACTCAGTGCTCAAACAAGGAGGAGACTTGTGAGAGAAGCCACAGAGAGGCCAACAGTCACTTTGAAGGAGCTACAGAGTTCAGTGGCTGGGAGTGGAGTAATGGTGCACCAGTCAACCATATCAAGAGCTCTGCATAACACTGGCCTGTATGGGAGGGTGGCAAGAAAGAAGCCGTTACTCAAAAAGTACCATCTGAAAGCACGTCTGGAGTTTGCCAGAAAGCGTGAGAGTGACCCAGCTGCGATGTGGGAAAAGGTTTTGTGGTCAGATGAGACCAAGATAGAGTTTTTTGGCCAAAACTCAAAGCGCTATGTGTGGCGCAAACCTAACACTGCCCATGCCTCAAGACACACCATTCCTACAGTGAAGTATGGTGGTGGCAGCATCATGCTGTGGGGATGCTTCTCATCAGCAGGGACTGGGCATCTTGTTAAAATTGAAGGAAGAATGGATGGAGCAAAATACAGGGAAATACTGCAAGAGAATCTGCTTCAGTCCGCTAAAAAACTGAAGCTTGGGAGGAAATTCACCTTTCAGCAAGACAATGATCCCAAGCACAAAGCCAAAGCAACATTGGAGTGGCTCAAGAACAAAAAGGTGAATGTCCTACAGTGGCCCAGTCAAAGTCTGGATCTCAATCCCATTGAGAATCAGTGGCACTATTTGAAAATTGCGGTCCACAAGCGTCGTCCAACCAACCTGAACAACCTGGAGCAAATCTGCCAAGAAGAATGGGCCAAAATCACTCCGACACTGTGTGCAAAGCTGGTACATACTTACCCCAAAAGACTTAAAGCTGTTATTGCAGCGAAAGGTGGCTCTACCAAATAATGTGTGGGGGTTGAATACTTATGCAAGCAAGATATTTCAATATTTTTCTTAAATATTTCCCAACATAAAACCAATGTCACCTTACAATAATTGATTGAGTTTCAGTGTTTTAAAATAAAATATCAAACAGAACGAAATTTCAATGTACCATTTGTAATTCAGTAATATGAGAGAACTGGTCAGGGGTCTGAATACTTTTGCAAGGCACTGTGTGTGTGTGTGTGTGTGTGTGTGTGTGTGTATGTATATATATATATATATATATATATATATATATATATATCTTTTTAATCTCTTTAAAATATCACACAAATATGTTTTTATTTTTTTACGTGAACGATTTTGAAAGCATTTAAAGGTGTTTTGTTTTTACCTCTGAGGATAATAATGGATACATTTGGCAGACAGGATCAATGAGGGCTGTGCTACAGATCAATCATGAAAATGCCGGATTTTAATTGGCTGATCTGTGTGCCAACAACACTGGCTTCTCCTGAGGCTGGTCCTTACTTTTAATCTACAGTAGGGCCTCAAAGGTAACTTTACTGTCCAATAAAGTTGCAGGTTTCCCTAGGAGGGTTTACACAGTCATGTAATATTCATGACACTGAACTTTACAGTTGAAAATAATGCTCAACAAGTTTCTTACGAATCCATTGTTTGTCATAACAGCTCCAGTTTTCAACACCCCTCAAGGCAACCAATCAGCAAGAAATAAGTCCTAATTTGTCCTCAGACTTTGGGATTCCTTTATAAAACCTGTGTGATAGTGTTGCACCAACTTCCTGGAACTCAGCATGTTTAAGACTTACAGAAACATTCCCAACATATGTGATCAGCTCCCCAGTGATCCATCAATAAAGAAGAAGAATGCAATACTGTTCCTTTTGTTAGTAATCCCCCCCCACGGCTTCTCAGCAGCTCTTGTGCTGCGTATCATTTTAATTATTAGGATGTGTAATTGTTCTGTAGGTGTTCATATTTTCAGAGTTATCGGTCCAACGACGACTTCTCTTTAAAAAAAATAAAAATAAAACTTTAATAATTTAATACCACTTTTTTGGTATTAAATTATTAAAGTTTTTTTTTAATTTTTTTTAAGCAGGGTCACATTTAAAAACATTGTTACACAAACATTTTTTTTGTTGTTGCCGATTTTGCTTTAGCGGATCCAGTACACTGTTTGTATACTTTTTTTTTTTTTTTTTTAAATATAAATTGCGTGACCAGTTTTTTTTTTTTTTTTTTTTCTCCTCAATTTGGAACATCCTCAGCAGCGGGTCCCCACACAGCACAGACAATCTCACAAGCCAAAAGCCAGAATCGCTTTTACGCTGAGCAATCCAGAGCAGGAGGTGGGCGGGCTACCAATACCAGAGAACAGAGATTAGCCCTGCTTTTATCCACTCTGAAAGTGCTTGGCATCTGGCCAGTAGGGTTCGCTGTTGCACGATGAGGAGAATGAGTCCCTGGCGGTTTCCTATCTCCCACCACGGGAGTGTCAGAGCCAATGTGACACCCCCTTCGGAGTCCCCAGCAAAGTTCGGCCTCTTTGCACAGCCCGGACGCGAACCGGCGCCGTCCAAGCTGCGTAACTCATCCTGCACTCCCAGAGGCAGTGCTTGAACTGGATGAGCCACTCGGGGACCCCCAACTGTATACATCTTTAATTCTTGTTTAGGGAGGTATCACGTGACATTGAACTAGGTGAAAAAGGATCTACAGTCATCGGTCAGCATAACCAATATTTAGGTTTGCAAAATAGGATTTGTAAATACTGTAAACCATACACCATGTAATAGTCAATAACCTAACCCACCCAGCTGCTTATCCCGTGATTTCCATGCGAGTCCAAATTTGTCACTCCCGTGAGAATAGCGTGTAGGCGCTTATATGTGCATCTGCAAAGTTTAACATGCTCTTTTTAATGTGCTCCAATGAAAGAATAGGAAAAATGTATTGTAAAAGTGTATGCAGGTTTGTTTTTTTTACTGTCATGGCAGCAGTCTGCAAGAAAGGTGCTTGACAGACCGGGTCATCTGTATATACACAGCGGAGAGTGAAAAAGGTTGTAAGGAAGCCTTGACAGGTTTGGTACTGGTCAAAACGACCTATTTATTTATTGTACCTACACTTCACAGATCATTCATATAACAGCGCTATACACACGTGCCAGAAACTGGGGAAAACACTGTCTATGACACGACTGAAAATGTTTCTGATATATGTGCTAGATAAAGACGTCAGCATTGATGCTTTGAAATCTATCACACAAAAAATAATTTCTAAAAAGTGATAGGGCAAAGGGGGCTCCCAAGTGGCGCATCCGGTAAAGGCACTCCGCGCTATAGTCTGGATGTCGCCGGTTCGAGCCCAGGCTATTCCACTGCCGACCGTGGACGGGAGCTCCCAGGCGCGCAGCCTGGGTGGGGGTAGGGCTTAGGTTGGCCAGGGTGTCCTTGGCTCACCTATATTGAAATACTGTATTTCCGTTTATCAATCACAATAAAAAAAAAGTGTGTATTTAAAATATATATAGTAAAAATAGATTTTGAAAACTGTTCGAATTGCTTATTTGCAGGCTAAAAATGAAAAATCTGCCCCCCCCCCCCCAAAAAAAAGAGCATTTAACATGGAAATTGCCAGAATAAATGGGCAGCTGGGTGGTTAAGTAAGAAATAATGGAGTATATTAAATCTCTTATATACCATAAGCTACTATAAACCATGCATGGAAGCAAATCTTTCTCCAACTTACTCTATCTCGGCCAATAGGGAGAGGCATTGCTGTGTAGAGATTCTTCCTCCCATCATATACTGGTTTACGATCCCCAAAGATTTGCGTTTTAAAGTGCTGGACCATGTGCTCAACTATCTCTCTGAAATACAAGTCAGTACATGGAGATGGGTGAAGCAGGGTTGTAACATACATATTGCCAGCAGCAGATATGGTGGCTTCTAATGGCAAGGACACTGGAAGTGGAAGGCATTTCTGTTGTGGCTCTGTCTAATATACTTGGTAATGTAACAATAGGCACTAACATTTTGTTATGAAAAGTTTTAAATGTTTGGTATGTTATACACACACAAAAAACATAAGTGTATCGAAGAATCTTAAAAAAAACATCTGCACGTCATGAAAAAACCCTGGTATTTGTGACATAGGTAGGTACAGTCATCATGTACCTTGAATTAAGAAACTCCTTTGTTATATATGTTTTCAATGTGTTATTGTACTGAAAAGGAATACAATGTTTTTAAAAAATGCTGTTGGTGTTGTGTTTTTTTCTTGCATGTTGGAGCTGCAGATTATCAAAATTCAAGTTTTGCACATTACATATGGAGTCAATAGTTACACTACAAAAAATTCCCAATTTGCTAAATGTAAATATCTGTACACTCAGAATGCAGTGCTTCTTTAAATTATATTATAGAATTGCATACAATATATTTATATCCAAAATAAGTACATTTCTATTAACTACTGTTCCCCGTGAGTTGTATAAATCCAGCACTATAGATATCATCTAAAGCAAAATAAACAATCAGAAATCAAAAATCAATAAATGGGTTGCAGGGATAACCAAAACACAAAAGCAGCGCACGTCTGTTGCGCTGGGTGGTAAAATTGCATTTTGCTTCTATTTACTATTAAAAGGTTGCCTTGGATAAAAGGCATATTTAAGTTAAGTGAAAGAAAATATGTTGCAATTGTTTATTTACAGGTACCACTGAATTTAACTGATAATAAGTTAGCAAGAATGCTAATAAAAAGAAAAGCAATGAAACATTGGACATGCAAGATATATGGAAGGAAATAAGACTCCCACTGCATAGCAGTTTGATCCATTCCTAGTTTACTAGGAGTTCCATAAAACACACCTGAGCTTGTTACCAAATTATGAAATGCCCAATTATTTTTAGGCTCAGCCCGCAGGCGCCCGGCCACACTACAGGTGTCGCTGGTGCGCGGTGAGCCGAGGACACCCTGGCCGACCTAACCCTCCCTCCCCCGGGCGACGCTCAGCCAATTGAGTGCCGCCCCCTGGAAGCTCCCGTCCACGGTCGGCTGTGGAATAGCCTGGATTCGAACTCGCGACATCCAGGCTATAGAGCGCATCCTGCACTCTAGCGAGTGCTTTTACTGGATGCGCCACTCAGGAGCCCCCCCTCTGAGAACTTTTCAGTTCCTGTGTCACTGCCTAATGGGTATAAATGTCTCCCAAAACACCACATTATTTCACTACAAATGTACCCGGGATAAATTACCTGTTTACTCTTCTGGGGCACTTTTCAGGCTTGATATCAATGTCGTAATGGTACACCTCAATTTTCGGGATCTCCATCTCAAAGAAATTGGCCTGGAGTTTGATCGTCCTGCCCATTGTGCCAAAGTCCGGCCGCGATGGAGGTTTGAAGACAAATTCTGGTACTGGCGGAGATGGGGGTGCTGTAAAATAATATTCCAACATCATTCTGGAAAACATGCTACTTTTATTACTAGGTATCTTTGGCATTTTTGATGTACAGTTATTGCACTGTTAAAGCAACAGCCAACTGTTCTTTAGCGTACAGGTCTAACAAGGTGAAAAAGGCTACATTTCTTCTTCCCTTAAAACCTAGCTAAAACCAAGATGAAAGACTCGCTGCAGCCTACCTCAGTGCACTAAAGATTTAATAACATGTCTGTGTTAAGACAGCTGCACAGATTAAACATTACATGACCTTCGAACACGAAGAAGGATGGAGGAGTAAAACAAGACTCAACAAATTAAATAAAATTATATTTTTCAATAGAAAAACATTACAGGATGTCTTGAAAAATGTAGGGTGGCAAAATTTGCTATGACAGAGGGAATTCTTTAGGAGTAATAAGGTGCTGGGTTTAACAAAGTACTCATTTTAAAAATAAAACCTGGACATAATTTGCTACTGCTAACAACAACAACAACTTGCTTGTTTTTAACCATTTTGAACGTTTCATTTCCAGCACACATTTTTCTTGGCGTGTTTTTGAAGGCGCTCGTTTTTTGGCATGCATTTAAAAAGATGCGTGCCTGTATAATGGAGCGCATAGCTGATACTGTACTGCCAGTCTGTCTGCTTTATTATTAATATTATAATGAATTGCATATGAGGCGAAGAGACAGGAAAGTTTCCTTATCTTACATTACTCCAATTGCATCATGAAATGGAGCTTAGGAAAGTGATCATTAGTATTGTCTTGGTCCGGAAGCAATCACAAGTTTTGTCTTGGTAGGGCTACTGATTTTCCACGATCGTGGAATCACGGATGGAATCGCGGAATTAGGCATTGGGAATGGAATTGGCATTTTGGGAATGGAATTCTGCTTTGCAACTCCACCTTTACTAAAAAAAACTTTAAAAAACTGTGCAAAACAGCCTTTTACCGCTGTTATTCTCCTATAAAAATAATGGATTGCTTTGAAAACTACACTACCCAGAAGCTCAGCAATGACACTTGTATAAAACATTTTTGTATGTTTATTTGGATCATTGGATAACGATAAAACAGGTGGTTTTGTGGACCTGATGGACTGTCTGTCTCTGTTGTGGCGCTGTCTGTGTGCGTCAAATTGTTTAAAAAAGCAACTAGCTGTTTTGTGAGAGCTCTATTCTGTGAAATAATTTTAAGTTGTATATACCAAAAAGTGAAAAGTACCTAAAACAAAAAAAAAGAAACAAAAAAAAGATTGTCAGCCACTCAACACAAGGAAACGACACGGTGGTTGAAGTGAAACCTTTAGTTTTATGACTTATTATTTCTAAATTTATCATTAACTCCTTAATAATACTACGTACTCAGAGTGATTTTTAGTTTTTTTTACTTGTGTTGCTATAACATCGCTCCTTCTACTCTAGCTAGTAAGAACAGGAAATGGTGAAAATTGCAGATTCAGCAGTGAGTAGACCAATATATATTTATTTTACCAACTGTACCGAACGCAAAGCCAATGTGTTTATTGTGCAATGATGACTGTGTCCGTAGTTAAGGAATACAATATGAAAAGGCATTTTGAAACCAAACAAGGAGCTTTTGGAAATACGTATCCAGAGGGCACAGTAGCTAGAAGCTCAAAAGTAGACGCGCTAATCTCTTCTTAACAGTTATACTATTAATATGTCACATACATTTTAAAATGTTTGTAATGATAATCTGTTAAATGTTCACACTGTTCTATTATTAAATTACTATTCATACGGTAAAATGTGTAAGTCTTGTTCAATATATGAACATCAAGTTATACAAAATTTATTATTGCTTAAAAATGTGAAGAGTAATATACTCTGGCCAGCCTACTCCTAACTTTTTCCCCCAATCTGGCCACATTAAATTTAAAAAACTAGTTGAAGAGCCCTGCTCTAACTAGGGCTGTCCAGGGTATACGAGAAACACATGCAAGCAGTTTTATAGCAAGTACAGCATAAACCAGTCTGCGTTGTTGCAGATGAAACTACAGATGGGAGAGATAAGTGTCCTGAACATTGTGGTTAGTTTGTAATTATGAATATTGTATATTTTTGCAATAATGCCCCTCATTTTCAACTAGTCTGTATATTGTAATGCCAGCAATAAGCTGTTTTTTCAACATTATTTACTGCATGTGGAGGACCAAGCTTAAGCAGGATAAAGTTAAACCTGGGTGAAATTGGGTAAAAAAAACAGTAAAAAACAGGAAACTAAGAACCCTATAGATACAGTACTGTCAGAGAAATATCAGACAGACATTCTCTCCCCCTACCCCCAGAAAAACAGCTGAATATCAAACAGTGGATGATAAACCAACTCGTTCAAATATATGATGGGCAGTAGTAATGAAGAATGTGCTACTGTAACGCTACAAGCACAGAATGTTTACCTGAACCGATCGACCCTGTAGATCGAGGTCCCTCACACATCTCAGCAGCTAGGGGGAAAGAAAACAAAGTTACAATTTGAAAACATGACCTGCAACCAGCAGACCAAAATAAGGAATCTTACAGACACTACAAAGGAGTGTACAAGGACAGTTTAATGTGACTCAATTATAGTTCATTATAATTTGTCTTCAATGAATATGCAACATATTTAGTTACCCTGAATATTCAACACCATTACTGGATATCTTTAACTGTCTCATTAGCTGTGAAGTACAAGATATGCAAAAAGTCCCAGACTCCCAGCTTGAACTAGAAAAGGCAATTGAGTGGTCTTATCACTGGTGCCTTAGCCTTTACAGCACATGCAGAAATCATCCAGCCACACCTCCAATACTGTCACACATCCAGCAGATAAGCACATTTATTAATTTGGAGAGGGGAGGGGAGGGGAGGGGGGGGGGGGTCTACCTTACTTCTCAGATAAACAAGCTGGAATAACAGTGTAGACATTGACAGTGTTTCTCAACTTTTTTCGTAACACCCCCTAAGTATCACCTGAGCTTAGTCATCGCTCCCTTGCCACAGAAAATAAAATTAAGAATTATTGCCAATTAACAATGCCGTTTAATTGACATCAATTATTAATTATTTAATTCCACTAGTTCAGAGAATTAGAGAATTTATAAAAAAAATTAAACCCCAGTCACTGGTATGTAGATACATACATAGAATGCTTACTATTATGGAATATTGCCAACATATCTTCTTTGCTTGCGCCATGCTGTGGATAGCAATAGAGATATGCAAACCGGTTCCTTTGAAATCAGGTATGAACTGGATACAAATATCAGGGATCCGGTCGCAGTGAGTTCTATTATGTTTTTAGTAAAACTGATTATTAAAACATGAATTTCTAACAAAAATACATTTGATAACTAGAACTGACACATTCACACTTAGAAAAAAAATATCTGCAAAATACTTATTACAGCAATAACATGGATTTTTATTTATTTATTTATTTATTTATTTTTTAATTATATGTATTTCCCTGGAGAATAATTCAGTCTCATTTTTAAATGAAGTGATAAACACTTTGGGTAACGTGAATCTTCTGCACCTCGATGGGATAATTCGCAAGACAACCCTAAGCCGAACACGACACGATTTCAGCTATCTAAAAAAGTAATTTAACCCCAAGCCAATGGGATCCTAACACCCACTAACTTGTTTGCACATACCATGTGGTTAAAGATTTTTTTTAATTGTAAGCTTTGTGAAATTTGCAATTAACAAGGTTCATATACAAGCACACAATGGCTTTCACTGCTGTAATAAAACTGTTACTGTGCAAATTGGAGATTATTGATTAGTTTGTTAACTTTAATTATATATTTCATAGATTGCACAATATTGTCGGAACTTCTGCTCACAAACTGACATTTTCTAAATAGTTCTGGAACCAGAATCGAAATACTGGTTCGGAACCGATTCCAAAGATCTCCTCAAATGCACATCACTAGATAACAATAAGAATAAACTGTGAAATTCAGACATGCAACGTAACATGGCAACAGGCATAATTGGAACGGCTGCTTCGTTCTGATTGGCCCATATTACATTTGCATGACAAACCGGACAGCACAAATGACACTGCTGCACACAAGTCAGGGAGTACATCACTGGCACATTGTGTGTAAGTAGTTAAACAGCATTTTGAAATAAGTTTCCTTAATTTTAAATAAGAAAACACATCAATTGTGTACAGCTGTAATATGGGAAGGAAACAGCATGCTGCAGCTCCCATGCTCAGTGAAGTCCTGATCTGACAGCATGCAACACAGACAGCACTTATGATTACATGTTACAGTTTATTTTTCAGTAAAAACAAGTTTAAATTGCAGTGTGTTCATTCTGTTATTAAATACACCACAGCAAGCACATTGCCATATATTTTTTATATTCATTTGCACAATCAGAGCTAAATTTAGTGATTTTTTTTTTTTTACTGCAGTACATTTATTTTCCCTAGATTTCCTAAATATTTATTTTTTTCTCATCAGTACACTTCCCAATTACAGACCCAAGTATTGCTATGCGTTCTGTTTTCACCTTTCTGGTCAGTTTGAATAATAAACTTTGTTTTTCCTGCAACAGCTGACCCTGCTTTAATACAAAACTCACACTACATTACTGTTTTTCATTATGGTAACGTCTTACGGTGACCGTGCTTGCTTCTTTGGCTGAAGAAATATCAGCTCATCATCTAACTGGGGAATCTGCTGTGCAATTAAATCACCCTTAAATTCCTGACGGTAAACAATGCTGCGGCTGCTAAAGAAGATGCAACACACTAAAAAAATCTGCTCGTGGGACTCTACTTTATTTAGGCACCCTACAATATGACTGGCAAAAGAGAACATTAGTTTATTGGATTTCACAAAGAATTTTTTTCAGCTTGGTATGGTAACCTTTTCACTTCCTTTCTTGTTTAATTCTTGATCTTTTTGCTGCATTACAGCCCTTCGTTAGCCTAATTATTTTCTTAAGTTTTCTCGGCATCTTGTTAACGATACATTGTAACACACAAACCTGAAGAGTATTTACATTTTTCGCTGTTCTTCCAAATTTGTTGAATGCAACTGTTCATTTTTAGGATTTTTTTTTTCTTTTTTTTTTATAAACAAAAGTACTCACACCATCACAACAATTGCATGCAACTGGGTTTACTATATTCTGCTGGTGTTAATACAGCACCTCTCTGCACTGAAGGATTGTATATAAGCTGACAAGGGCTCATCTGATATCCCATCATGCCCTTCTTAAAGGCTACAGCCTCTATACATGAACCCTCAACATCTCTGACAAGCACCTGGGTACATATGTTTACGATATCACAACAAAGGGAATATGCTTTTTTTTTGGTGCAAATGTATAGCTATTATGTACTATATATATATATAACGTTACAGTATGATAATACAACAAAAAATTGACAATAACACCTGAAAATAATCGTGATATATTTTAAGAAAAAGTAGCCGCCGCTAATATAATAAGAACATAAGAAAGTTTACAAACGAGAGGAGGCCATTTCAGCCCATCTTGCTCGTTTGGTTGTTAGTAGCTTATTGATCCCAGAATCTCATCAAGCAGCTTCTTTAAGGATCCCAGGGTGTCAGCTTCAACAACATTACTGGGGAGTTGGTTCCAGACCCTCACAATTCTCTGTGTAAAAAAAGTGCCTCCTATTTTCTGTTCTGACTGCCCCTTTATCTAACCCTTTGCGGTCCTATGTCAGACCTGGTCCAACATTGCAATTTTCCCTTTCCTGTCCGACATCATCAAAAAGACGTAAAGAACAGGTCTCTAGTCGTTTTTTCTCCGGAAAAAGCTGAGAAAACCATTCAATGGCCGAGTGAGACCGATAGGAGCCGAGAGAAATCGAGAGACAGAGAGAAAAAAATAAATAAATAAATAAAGGGGGGGTGGCGTATCTCATGAATACACATAGCCCCGACACCACTTAGATAACATGGACATAAACAAACAAGATAGCTGCTTCTGCATCCAGCGCTCAAAGAATATCACAGACATTTGCAGAGCTTTTTTTAGATGTTATAGTAATAAAATAATGACTTTGATCGCATTATTGAGGAGTTTGGTGATAAAACGAGTGATCAGGAGATGATTTATTGGTATGTACTAGGTATGTAAAAAATATAGCAAACAAGGGGTGGGGCGGTGCTGGAGATGCAGTACTGAGTGTCCTGTTGATATGCAGTGCCTTTTAAACCTGTTTTACTGTGAATAAAAACACTTTTAAACAGCGCGTCTAAAATAAACTGCACGTGTGAAAATAAATAGGACCTGATGCGCCTGAGACGTGCTGAATAAATGGACCGCAAAGGGTTAATCTCCATTTGTGACCCCTGGTCCTTGTTTCTTTTTTCAGGTCAAAAATGTCCCCTGGGTTGACATTGTCTATACCTTTTAGGATTTTGAATGTTTGAATCAGATCACCGTGTAGTCGTCTTTATTCAAGACTGAATAGATTCAATTCTTTTAGCCTGTCTGCATACGACATGCCTTTTAAACCCGGCATAATTCTGGTCGCTCTTCTTTGCACTCTTTCTAGAGCAGCAATATCCTTTTTGCAACGAGGTGACCAGAACTGAACACAATATTCTAGGTGAGGTCTTACAATGCATTGTAAAGTTTTAACATTACTTCCCTTGATTTCAATTCAACACTTCTCACAATATATCCGAGCATCTTGTTGGCCTTTTTTATAGCTTCCCCACATTGTCTCTATGAAGACATTTCTGAGTCAACATGCTTCGGTTGTTCAGATGTTTATGTAATGTACTCAATTAAAAAAATAAACTGAATTACATCTGACTGTTTCTCCTTTCGTTACACTATTTAGTGTTTTGAATACAGCCGTCAGAAAGACTGCTGCTGGGCTTCTAGGTATGAGTATATCTCTGGTGCTTCTAGTGTTAAAAAAAAAAAAAAAAAAATCACTGTTTGTGACAAACCAATGACATGTGAATTTTAAAGATAATTAGAACAATTCGAATATGAACACATGTGACGTTAGACAATATATTGTTTTGTGTACTTTTCTTTTTCCAGTATACAAACATTTGTAACAGTAACCTTTGTTTTAAACCATTCTTTTAAATTTTGTTGACAAAAGCCATACTGTAACTTTAAAACTACCGAATGGATTTTCACAATCTATACCAAAAGAAATTCTCTGCGATACGGACACCAAGTGTGCCAAACGGCGTCCCGATCGGTTTTGAAACTTCCAAGAAAACATACCCCTCAAAATCGGGTTTAAACAAGAAACTGTCAGTCACTCTTACTATAATATATACAGTCTATACAAAAATCACTACATAACATTTTCAGGAAGTTGGGATTTTTCGTTCGATTCCATTCCTCATTATATACATCGATATAAATACTGGATAATCGATTCAATAACTACATTTTTGAACATGCATAGTTAATAACATTATTTAATTTTATTAATAAAATGCACCTAACGCCTTGCTATTTACAGTATTTCTGCCAGACAAGCAGTGGGCGTGCTCTTCTTTTCCTGCTCATGTTAACTAGCATCTGATTTGCTGGTCCCATCCTACCAGCGAATCAGTTTTGAAAATGCTTTGTAAGTACGCCCCTCTGTGTATTCGATGTAAACAAAACAAAAAAGTGCAGAGCAGGACGACAGGCTTGTATTCCTGGCAAACAGCCTGTAAATAAATTGTGCACATTGAAGAAAACTGACTGTATATAGTTTGTGCTTCTTCTGAATTTCAAAATGAACGGTTATGAATATTTAACAATATTCAGTAACATTAAAACAATAAACAATCAGTGATGTTAACTTATACAATGGGTCTGCATGTTGGTGGTAAGTAGTAAATCAATTTATTATCATTATTATTATTATTATTATTATTATTATTATTATTGGCAGGCATTTCCGCATTGTGTGTTTCACAGATAGTGAAGTGTACTCAAAATAATAAGGCTCTCTAAATGCTCTGTATACATAAAATGCGTCTCGCTGCGGCAATTTTGTTAAAAAGTCAAGCGTTTGGCCAGTATTTCAATTTTTTTGTCAGCTTTCTGGGTCAGTTGGAAATGCAGTCCGCCGCCCTATTGGAACCTTTCTGGCGCCGCTGTTCCGTCATGTCGTTCACAGACATCCACACCAGTGAACGCCGGCTGGGTGAAGTATGTCAGAATGCAAAGCGTTGAGGTGCAAAAATAACAAAAGGAAAAACAGTAACAAAAATTATTTGTGTGTGCCAAGCCTTTAAACCAACAAAGGGCTGCCATAACAAAACAATGGCTACATAATATAGAAACGGGACATCTGCTCAATAGAATACTATGTGTGACTATAGAGAGAGAACGACAGGACGTCACACAAAGCAAGACGGAAGAGAGCCCCAATACATTCAATGTTTATTTGTTTTAATGGTTTTTATACAATACACTGCTCAAGGAGAAGCTGAAAATGTGTCAAAAGCTTTAGTTAACATGTTTTTTTTTTTTTTATTGAAATGGTTATATATTAATTTGCATTACAGTTCCCCTTTAAGTTTTTCCCAGTCCGACACAGTAAAAGTGTTTTATAAAACTGTATCAGCGTGCTCAGCAAGTTAATAGTAGAGTAATGTATTAAGTGTGTTAGCGCTACTCAAATAAAAAACAATTTTATGGATTATTATTCTTATTAAGTGCATACCATGTGTTTAAATGGTAATACTCTTTTTTAAAATCAGGCTTTTAGAATATTTAACATGTTTTGTCTAAACAATATAAATACAATAATGAGTTGTTATGATCAGTAACAAATTCAACCGAAGTTTAATTTTTAAACTATTATTGTGTTATTTTATATACTGTTATGTTTGTTAATGGCTTCAGCAAATTGCATTAAATTACAAAAAACATCCCCGATTTTCATTGTAGAAATCTGGTAAGCCTAAACTATATGGACAGTGCGAGAAACGGAACCAAAATCCCACCCGAACTGGACAAAAATCACAAAAACAGTCAAATATGTAATTTGAGAAAAATGTGTTCTCAGATTATCAGATTACCTTGTTTTAAATGGTGACATTAGGAGAACCATGCAGAATTGGGTAAACTGCATTCTCCTACTGTAGGCATTCAAGAAATGGATTCATTAAAATGATCTCCACCAGTGCTTTCTTCCAGCAATATGTAATAAACGTGCTATATTAAAAATGGAGCAATACATCAATATGCCCGAGTGCACTTGCAAACTCAAGTAGGCTGTGTGGTCCAGTGGTTAAAGAAAAGGGCTTGTAACCAGGAGGTCCCCGGTTCAAATCCCTCCTCAGCCACTGACTCATTGTGTGACCCTGAGCAAGTTACTTAACCTCCTTGTGCTCCGTCTTTCGGGCGAGACGTAATTGTAAGTGACTCTGCAGCTGATGCATAGTTCACACACCCTAGTCTCTGTAAGTCGCCTTGGATAAAGGCATCTGCTAAATAAACAAATAATAATAATAATAATTGCGAACACAAAACTGACTCGGTCCTGAAAAAAATTGGGAAAAAAAGAACTTCATCTCGCATCCAAACGAACTCAGTCCCTTTGCTCGCAGACAAGTGTGAACAGCAAGCACATTGATACATTCTTACACGTTTTGTTTTTCTGTTTCAGTCGCCAGCTAAGAAATTACATACAAGTACACTTAGGGCCCAAGTAAAACTCCAACTTCAAATAAGTAAAACCCCAAAAGACAAATGCGTGAATCAACCACAGGTGCAATTCTCAGATTCCCAGCACATTTAAGTAAATTGCATTGTATAAAAAGACAGGCGTTACATTCTTGGTTTTAGATTCACAAATTACTATAAAGAAAATAAAAAGGTTTTCATAAACTAGTGCTGACACTTTTCTAAATACTGTAGTTTCTCAGGCCATTCAGTCAAGTACTTCAATTCATTATATCTAGGCTTGCTACTTTGATATTAAATCGATAAAGCTTGTTAATGTCGAATTCCCAAAAAATATTAGTTTGATTGAAATAAATTTATATACGATAAACGTCTGTAAAACCACTCGCTATTTTTTATTTTCTTACCAAAAATAATCATTTACAAATCATGTCTAGATTTTATATTTGCGGTCTGTCTCGTCTCCGTTCCGCTCTGAAGGGCAGGGGGTCGCTGTCAGTCATCTCAGTGGTCTGTTAGTACTGTAGTTTCACCCTGTTCTGACAGATCTCGTTGACTGAAGCAGTGCTAGAATGCTCTCATTAGCCAGCTACAGTGCCTGTCATTCAAAAAGCCTACTTTTAAATTAGCGGGTTAAGGTGGATATAAGCTTTTGCTTTAGGTATACGGTGACAGTTACTAGTTTGATTTGAAAATGGGGCACAAGAGAAAAACACTTAATGAATATTGTGCACAATACCCTTGCCGACGGCTGAAGTCTCCGTGGCAGGACGAAGCGGACCGGTCTGCCTTAGGGGGAGCTCAGACTCCGAATAATAACTTAGTTCTGTTCAACTATCCAATGTTTTGTTCTGTGCATATATTTTTACTCATAAATTTATGCTATAAACATTTGTGTAAAACACTTTTATATGCTGCGTTTTTTACGGTTTATTTGAGACAATTTTATTATTATTATTATTATTATTATTAATTTCTTAGCAGACGCCCTTATCCAGGGCGACTTACAATTGTTACAAGATATCACATTATTTTTACATACAATTACCCATTTATACAGTTGGGTTTTTACTGGAGCAATGTAGGTAAAGTACCTTGCAAGGGTACAGCAGCAGTGTCCCCACCCACAACCCTCTGGTCAAGAGTCCAAAGCCCTAACCACTACTCCACACTGCTGCCCTATAGCTAAGCTATACATTTTTAAATGTATAGCTCAGCTATGACCAAATGTTATTTCAATTAGAATGTTGGTAACCATGGTTTTGTTGCATGTAGAATATGATAAAGGGGTTTCGCTAAATGAGCCGTTTTTCAGTGGCATAAAAGCCTGTTTTTTTTTTTTTGTTTGTTTTTAAAGCATCGAAGTCGATTTCACCCATTCTCTGCTGGAATTGACAAATAAAGATTGAAAAAAAGCGGTAAATACTTTCTAAAATAAACGTCTATTAATCGTCGTTTTGGCAAAAAAATAAAAATCGAATAGTAGAAAGCCTAGTTATAATGTTTCAAACTAGTTAAGTGCGTACATTCTCAGGCAACCAACCCGATATCTTGTTTCTGGTCTGCTGATAGTAGTGACTTATTTCAATCAAGAAAATAAACTGCTACAGTCCCCATGAAAATAACCGTTCATAATTATGAATTTAAGCCCCGGTATAAGGAATAGCAAGTATCCTTTTCGAGTTGTACCAGCTCAAAAAGAGAATACCATCTAGTGGTGGAGCGAGTTTAATTTTTCGTTCCACTCTTCGACTCAGTAACTTCTGAATTAATTACCATGGCACTGGCTATTATGAGGGCCGACGCCAGGTTTTTGTGGGCCCCGGGCAATGGACCTCCAGTGGCCCCCACCTTCACCACCAAATAAAATATTTTTATATCAAAAAGGTTTTCATTATAATTAGTCCCTCGCTAAACCGGACATATGAATTAATACCTGTAGCACACTTTACTTTAGCCTGTCGGTAACACACAATAAATCATGCTGCTGAATTTTACACATTACTGTACACTGTGAAAATAGTAGTGTATTTAGTATATTAACAGTTTATTTAGTGGTGCAATCAGGAACTTCAACAATTGAACAAACTATAAAAAGCAAAGCAGTCCTAAGTAACAACTGTGTGCGTTTGGACTGACACAGAAAGAGGAAATCAAAGAAAGAAAAGTAAAAGAAAAGAATGACTGGGATGAGTGAGGGGGATTTTTCTCTGGCGTACTCCATCGCTAAATTCTTGTAGTTCACATTTAGAGGATGCCACAATGAAAAATAATTTGCTTTATTTATGTATTCATTTAAGTAATTTAGTGTGTAATTATTCACAAACCACCATTTCCAACATCCTTAAATTCATAATTTAAAAACAAAAGAAAAAAAAAAATGATTTTTTTTTTTTTTTTTTAAATCAAAAATCGCTAACCCCGGAATGCAGCCTAAAACACTAAAGTGATACTAAAACAACATTTAAGGTCGCAGTCTGGAGCCCTGTCAGTTTCATCAACAAAGCTGGTCTTTTCGGTCCTGGTCTTTGTTCCAACCCTGTTCTAAATTGTTTAATTGAACCAATTAAATCTCCATCCAGACCATGAAGAAGTTCAGTATCTCATTTTGCCTGTTAAACCTGGGGAGGGGGTGGAATTCTGCACTTAGTTCAAGATTGCGTACCCGTTTATTTAAAATGTACTGACACCTCATTTACTGAGAAGCAAACTAATTAGCAAGAAAGACTTGAATAATCCAGTCTAGTCAAACTTTCAATCATCAAAAACACCGCACACAGTGACTCACACTGTGGTGCATCTTTCAGTAAACTCATCTCCCCACCAGCGCTTTAAACAAATGTACAGTATACATAAAATAAACACCTCAGAAAGACACAGGTGTGATATTTTATTGCAACCAAGAAAAAGAACCCGTGGAGAGAAAACAGAAAGATTATTTGTTTGTTTTAGACACCCCAGAATCCACCAATCAGGTGCCAGCAAGTAATGTGAAAAGGTTGACACCATGTAGGTGGAATGAGGTTAGGAATCTTTGTGACAGACAATATCATAGTATTTACAAAAAGTGATACAATAGCACAATGCAATCCAGCACACTATTTCAATACCGACTACAGACTGCTCATGACTTAAAACAAGCATGCCAGTGACATACATCTCTCTCCACGGCTGTAAATTCAAAATTATCAGTATGACCGGCCAGGCAGACCCCCTTCATACCCCGAAACTGATACTCAATAACTTAAACTACTTATTATTAATAACAGGTTTCATGACAACTGGGCAAGCGGTTTTCCATATATATGGAGAAATCTGTGCGCCGAGTTGAACAAAAATACAATCGACTGTCTACATTCCAGTATATCCTCTTTGCAGGAGATTTCATCAGCAGCGGGGAGAACTGGAGGTGCACAAATTCTCCAGCCCTGTCACACTCATGCTTCAGCAAGAGTTCCACATTGCACCAGGGGGAATGCCAATCAATGCAATCACACTTGCTCTCTGTCCACATTAATATACAATTTCCACTGTCTCTCATTAGATAGCAGTTGATTTTATTAAGATCTTAAATTAGCCACAGCATAGGAAACAGGGTTAAGTATCTAAAAAAAGCTCATGGTAAAACCTGAAATGGATCAAACCATTTTGCAGTCTCTTTGGCCTTTCGGGAGTGAGCTCTATACAGAAGATTTCAAAGATACTAGAAAGTAGTCTGGTACTGTTATAAATTGAGAATTATTGTAACTGTCTCTTTTGTTAATGTTTTAGAAAAAAGTATACCTTATATACGTCTCCAGTATCTTCCATGACAGCAGGTATTTTCTTTGATTTTGGTGGCGCAGTGATACGTGGTTAGCACAGGTGCAGTGATTTGCCTTTGTTTCTAAGTAGTTCCTAATCGTGACATTGTGCTGGATATTGTAACGGCTTGGAACACTGATGGATCAAATAGCATGCAGCATTTTAACAATCTGTGTATAGTACTAAAAAGAAAAGACATACTTTATGTCTGCAGTATTTGATGGAGCCTACTGTAAATATTGCATGCATTTTGGTAGAAAAACACACGTTCTTTATAAATCTGGGGTTCAGCAGTTACAAAACTAAGAACGTCAAGAAAATCAGGATTACACAAAGCAGCAGTAAGAGTTGGCAATTAATTTGTGTCTGTGATGCAACAAACTAAAACACCTCTACATCAGGAGTTGAATTCAGCTTACGAAGAAAGAGTGGAAAAAACAGGCAGAAGCTATTTTTATTATTGTTATTATTATTAGTTTATTTAGCAAATGCCTTTATCCAAGGCGACTTGCAGAGACTAGGGTGTGTGAACTATACATCAGCTGCAGAGTCACTTACAACTACGTCTCACCCAAAAGACGGAGCACAAGGAGGTTAAGTGTCTTGCTCAGGGACACAATGAGTCAGTAGCTGAGGTGGGATTTGAACCGGGGACCTTCTGGTTACAAGCCCTTTTCTTTAACTACTGGACCACACAGCCTCCTCTATATATTGCTTATTATAGTTGTACTCTTAGTATGTTACTTGAAATTTCCTAGCAAATGTGTTCCAAACTGCACTGAAAGGAACATTTCCTTAAAGTATGTTATACATTTGTTGAGGTGAGGTGGGGTCACAGGGAACCTTTTGTGTATCGAAGAATTTAGTGAACCAGTCCAGCTACAAGGCTAGACCACACCTGTTAATCACTAATTGATTGATTGTGTTCACTGTTAAATTAAACCAAAATCCTAAGAGTTATATTCTACTTTTTTTGTGTGTGCGTTTTGTGCGACGGGGAGTAATTAAGAAGGACAAGTAGATTGTTAAGAAGGACAAGTATATTTTTCTAGGATTTTGTCCCTTGGACAAAAAGTTTTTTTAGAAATTGGCCACCCCTGCAATGTAGCCAAGTACAGTCTCCCTTAGTCTGGCCTTCCCTGTACTTTAAGAAAGCACTGACCAATTTACAATTTATTTTCAAATCTCCCCTCCTCCATGTACAGTAGTTTTCAGTAAGTTTTATTCTCCTTTAAGCATTTTCATTGACACATTTAATACCACAGTATCTCTCTGATCAATTGTATTTGTTACCGAGTGTCCCTTGGGAAAGCTTCTATGTGTTTGGTTGAGGAGGAGTCTTAATGTACGCTGTAATTTGACTTGACTACATGCCAGTGAATTTTACCGAATATGGTCAATTGCAGATCACATTTATGATCCTGCATTTACGGCATTAATTTTGGATTAAAAAAAAAAACTAAACTAAAAACAACGCCTTTAATTGCTAGACAACTTAGTCAGGAATTTATTATTATTATTATTATTATTTATTTATTAGCAGACGCCCTTATCCAGGGCGACTTACAATTGTTACAAGATATCGCATTATTTTTACATACAATTACATTATTTTTTATACAATTGCCCATTTATACAGTTGGGTTTTTACTGGAGCAATCTAGGTAAAGTACCTTGCTCAAGGGTACAGCAGCAGTGTCCCCAACCGGGGATTGAACCCACGACCCTATGGTCAAGAGTCCAGAGCCCTAACCACTACTCCACACTGCTGCCCTAATTTAGAACAAAAGAAAAGTACCAAAGCAGCTTTATCACATGTGGACTTTCAGTCTGTCACCAACATTACCTGCAAAAGCAGAATTCCACTGCACTTTAGTACACAATAGCATGTTCACCACTGTGTTTTTCAAATTCAGTCACTAGCATTTCTCATCTTAGGACAGTGCAAAATGAGATTTTTTTTTTCAGAACATCATTTGGACATCTAGATCATGATCCCTCCAGCAACACTGCTGACACGCTGGTTAACATGAATGGCTACTGCGCAGAAAAACTTCAAAACTATGTTAAATATGTATTACCAGGATACGGAAAAGGCAATGTAATGTGTTTATTGTAAACTCTACAGAGTTAACTACATCGATTTAAGATAATGAACACCTGCAACAATTCTCACTGTTAAGAAACTCAATTGTGAATAAACCAGTATTGAAGTACATGCAGAGTTTATTAAAATACAGTGGCCACAGAATGTTCTTCATTTGACTGTTCTGTTGGTCATTGTGGGAAAGCACTCTGTGTGCATTTAATATAAAGTAATCTTATAGTCAAAAGGTAAAGGGGGATTTATGCGCAGAGCAAAGACACTGTAAAGTAAAAACAGTAAAACATGTTATACTTTACTAACTTTTACATCCCATGCAGTTAAAGCAAGAACGAATGTTTTGCATCCCTGTCACTCTTGCTTTGAAGCATATTTAGGCATGTATATTACAAACACAGTACTGTTAACTCAGACGATCACTGTGTTATACTCCACTGTGTTGTACAATGGTCACTGGTAACGTAAAAAATATAAAAGCTTGAAATTACTACATTTATTTTGTACCTATCCCCTTCTCACTGTTGTTGTGAATAAACCAGTTTCCTTAATTAAAACTGTATTTATACAGAAGCGAAGGTAAACACCTAGTGATTAGTGCCTCCACTGCCAAAACATTCCACGTCCTGCTGCCACGATAATACGCCGCCTGCAGGATTTGATTTAAGCTTTACTACAGCTCGGGGCTTCACGCTCAGGCCTAACAAAACAACACCATTAACACCACCAAGAATAACATTTAAAAATAAATAACCATTAACACTTAAACAATGACTAAAACGCACAAGCATAAATACAAAAAAACACCTTTACTTCTAAATAAAATATTCCCAAGACAAAAAACCCCCGCCTACTCACACACTTTCAGGCCTTTTTGTTGTATTCTTATTTAATGGACTCACTTAAACGTTTGTCGCTTAAAAATTACATACTCTACATTTCTGAATTTGTGAACGGAATTCGAATCAAACTGGCACTAACGTCCCAAACAGAATTGTCGGACCATTAGCACACCTTTAAGTAAACACCAACATAAATAAACCGTTACCCTTTTAAATTCGCTTAACATAATTTAAAAGACTACAAAAAAAACTATAAGAAGTAACTTACCACCAGCTGCTCCTCCGGGGTACATTTCGTAGATTGGTTCGTTACCTTCGCTTCCACGTTCAAACACAAATAATTTTCCGTAGTCACTTACGAGAGGGAGGGGGGTATTATATCAGTTTTACTTTAGTTGAGGTGAACGTTCAAAGAAACTCGCACATAGAGAAACAGAAACACAACACTGACTGCATTTGAGGCTTAGATGCTCTTTCTTTCTCTCCTCCTCCCCCAACAACAGGGAAACACACGGCGGTGAGGGGAAGGCGCTTCGGTGACGTCACTGGCTCCGGCTCCGACTTTGTGAGTGAATGAATTGGTAAAAGTCCAGTTTAGTTTCCCTCTCTGAATCTCTTACCGGCGGGAGTAGTGTCACAATCCAAACACGCGGTTTCAGAGTCGGCAGCGAGTGCCCAACAAAGCTAATCTACTCAAATTAAGCGCATAACACCAGGGAACGTTTGGCCAATTTATATGACGCGAATTTAGGTCTTGGTAGTGTTGCCATTTTAAGGCAACTTTGGCTAGTTTCTCTTCTAAAAGTTAACCACGGTAAATTTGAACGGTGCTTTTGCAGTTTGCATATCATGCTTTACCATAGCTCTCTATTACAATGATTACTTTTGCTTTACAATGCTTTCACTATGCGTTATAGCACCTTGCTATGTTTTCACTTTCTAGAAACCTTTTAAAACTTGTAAGCCAAAGCCACAATAGCTAAACAATCTTGATTTGAGCAACTTATTATTATTATTATTATTATTATTATTCATTTCTTAGCAGACGCCCTTATCCAGGGCGACTTACAATTGTTACACGATATCACATTATACATTATTTCACATTATACAGTTATCACATTATTTTTACATACAATTGCCCATTTATACAGTTGGGTTTTTACTGGAGCAATCTAGGTAAAGTACCTTGCTCAAGGGTACAACAGCAGTGTCCTCCACTGGGGATTGAACCCACAACCCACAACCCTCCGGTCAAGAGTCCAGTGCCCTAACCACTACTCCAACACTGCTGCCTCAGCAAAATGGCTTGAAAATGATCCATCTGTGGTGTTACATGGTATTATTATTATTATTATTATTTATTTCTTAGCAGACACCCTTATCCAGGGCGACTTACAGTCGTAAACAAAAATACATTTCAAGAATCACATTACAAGTAATAATACAATTAAGAGCAAGATAAATACAATGACTTTGGTTCTAGCAAGTACAAGTATGACAAAATACGATTCAATAACGGAGCAGATAACAGTGTCAGTGATAGTTACATCAGGATATAATTAAATACAAAATACTACAGATTAAATAACACTTGACAGATTACAGTACTCTAAAGTACAGGATTAAATGCAGTAAAACAGGGGGCAGATAAGAGCAAGTAAAGCGCATTTAAGGAAGAGTGTCCATATGGGAAAAAAAAGAGGAGTTCTACAGGTGCTGTCGGAAGAGGTGAGTCTTGAGGAGGTGCCGGAAGGTGGTCAGGGACTGGGCAGTCCTGACATCTGTAGGAAGGTCATTCCACAACTGCGGGGCGAGGGTGGAGAAGGAGTGGGCTCTGGAGGCAGGGGAGCGTAAAGGAGGTAGAGCCAGTCTTCTAGTGCAGGAGGAGCGGAGAGGTCGAGTGGGGGTGTAGGGAGAGATGAGGGTCTGGAGGTAGCTGGGTGCAGTCTGGTCAAGGCATCTGTAGGCTAGTACAAGAGTCTTGAACTGGATGCGAGCGGTGATCGGGAGCCAGTGGAGTGAGCAGAGCAGTGGAGTTGCGTGGGAGAAGCGAGGCAGAGAGAACACCAGGCGAGCAGCGGAGTTCTGGATGAGCTGAAGCGGACGGGTGGCGGACGCAGGGAGGCCAGCCAGGAGGGAGTTGCAGTAGTCTAGGCAGGAGAGTACCAGGGCCTGGACCAGGAGCTGGGTGGCGTAGTTGGTGAGGAAGGGTCGGATTCTTTGTATGTTGCTCAGGAAGAATCGGCAAGTGCGTACCAGAGTGGAGATGTGCTGGGAATAAGAGAGGCAGGGGTCCAGGGTGACTCAGAGGTTCTTAGCTGAGGAGGAGGGAGAGAGTGTGGTAGATTCCAGAGTATTGGAGCAAAAGTGAAATGTAGCTAAGAAATATAGTAATGCATGGTATAGAATTATATACCTCTGTTTAGTAACTAGTGGTCTTCATAATGCAAATATAACAAACAATATCCACAAACTTGGATATTGAAAAGTACAGTAAAATTAATGATCATAACATGTCAGAAACAAAATAAACAAATTGTATTCGTGCAGAACTAAGCTTTCACAAAACCACTGAAATTGAAGTAGATGAAATATCTGTGCATGACAAATGTATTGGCACCGTTTCATTTAAAATCTGTTTAAGTTAAGGTTTGCCTTAACTGAGCCAGTTTAAAACACTGTTCATCAATAGAAACCAGTACTTATCAATTTAGCGTGAGTCAACTGAAGAAAAACAGTGTGTGCACTTACTGTAGCACATCATGGTCAAACCAAAGGACATAGAGTGAATACCAAAATTCACTATCAGAGCAATAATCAAGAAGTATCAGAAGACTAATTCAAATGAAACGATGGAAAGAAGTGGACATCCCAGGAAAATTACAACTGTAGCACGTTGGAGAATTGCTTGAGAAGCTTGCACAAATAGTTAGGTTACTTCCGTAACCCTGGTTCCCTTTCAATTCGAAGACGACCACCAATGACATTACATATGGGATATGCCTGCCCATTGGGTAGGTATCGCTGAGCTCTCTATACCAGAGCTGCCGATAGGCCCCTTCCTGGGATAAAGCACTCGGTCCTGCCAACCGAGGGGAAAAACTGTCATACAGAAGAAGCCATTTCTCTTTTTCCTTCTCAAGACGGTATGAGCTGAGGGTGTTGATAGTCAATTGTATTTCCCTTGCATTCGTGCTGAAAGCTGGCTCACCGCTTTCCCAGAAGCTTGGCCTAGCGGACTTTAGTCCGCATCAAGTGGACTAAAAAGCGGTCTAGCAAATCCTGCAGCTCTGTACTTAGTTAGTCTTGATTGCAGTGTACCAAACAGTAAGTGGTTTAGCTAGCCTGAACAAGAGGAACAAGTTAGCCAGACAATGAGGACTAACCCATAATAAGCCTCTACAAGTGCGGATGGAAATTCAGAATTTAAGGTGTAAAGACAAACTCAGACATCTTGTACATCGTCATTACGAACATTTGATTAAAAACATTTGAAATATGAAAAAAGCAAATACAGTATTGATAAAAAAGTGTTTTTATTAGACTACATTAGGCGTGATTCGGGCAGACACATTTAAAATATATAGTCATAATCTATATCGATAGGCCTAATTGTACTTGGTTTTTGTGCACATTCCACACTAGCGGATCATACTTGCATTTTAACTCGCCGGTACCCTGTTGCTGCATGGACACTGAACGTTAAGTTCTAAATGTGTTGTTTATATAATACTAATTATACATGTGACGTTTCAGTCGGTTAAATTGAATACATCAAATGTGCATTTTTGTTATTACTATTATTTAAATATAGGAGTATCTTATTGTGTGGCACTTTATTACAGTTTTTGCAACATTTGTATGAATAAAACAAAACCAGTTTCTTCAGAATATTTTGTTCCTCAACCATAATAAATGAGAAAAAAAGAAAAAGGTGCTGCATATTTAAATTATAGGCTACATTCTCAGTCTACCTAGAAAATGTGTAATTGCTTAATATTGTGTATCAATGTGTGACTGAGTGGAAGCCGATGCAGGAGTGATGCAGTATGTGAATGAAACAGACAGAGATGATTGTAATCCAGTTTGAAAAGGATTTTATTAATGGTTTCCAGGTCTGGCGACCAAACAACAATCCCCCAGCAATATTATTATTATTATTGGTTTATTTAGCTGATGCCTTTATCCAAGGCAACTTACAGAGACTAGGGTGTGTGAACTATGCATCAGCTGCAGAGTCACTTACAATTACGTCTCACCCGAAAGACGGAGCACAAGGAGGTTAAGTGACTTGCTCAGGGTCACACAGTGAGTCAGTGGCTGAGGTGGGATTTAAACTGGGGACCTCCAGGTTACAAGCCTTTTTCAATGTGTACTGCACAGGGTAAATAACAATAGGATTGCAGTCCCAAATAATAAACAATAATATCCGCCCCACAGTAACACAAACACGGTCACCAGTCCTGGGTGCGTGCTGTAGTGCTCGTGGTGGGTGATACAGTTTATTTCGTGACAGTGGTGAAGTGTTGCCTTTCACTTGAGACACTGGGTTATGTGGGTCTACAGTACCTTGCACTGAGCAGGAAGCACTTCATGTGACTCAGCAATCGGCGACTGAACCTTACTGAACAAAAGTCTTCACTTTTCATTTTAATTTTCAGACGTCATTTCAGAGAATGATGGAGCTGTTTTAAAATGTGCTGTATAAACGTAGGACAAGCTAGCGTACTAAGTTAGTCTTATACTTCATAGTACTAAGTTAGTCCTCCTCTTTAGTCCAAGCAAGTGGGCTAAACCTGCTTAATCCACTAGTTAGACGCATCAAGTGGACTAACTTTGGTATGCTGTAATGCCCCCCCCCCCCCCGCCCCCTGAGTTTACTGTTGTATGCCTTGGTAAAGGACAATGAAAGCACAGTGACAGGAATGGGTAGCTATAGTAAACATGGTAAAAACACAGTAATAAACTGCAAGGTATACTTTTAGTAAGGGTTACACTGTAAAAGATAATTGGTTGAAATGTATTTTACTGTTTTAGTACTTGTTTATGTTAATACAGTATATATAGTAGACCTTAATACTGATGTAATTTCTTTGTATGGGTTTGTGGAAATGATGTCACTATAACGTTTATTTTTGTATTATTTACTACAATATATAGATTGTATAATACATAGTATATGCTGCAGTAAGATACCGGCTGAGTTTTACCCCCAGAAAGCCCACTCGGGGTAGATAACAGCATGTATGGTACACAACGTTATGCAATATTCTATTTATGACAGCCCAAATGTCAAGCATCCCAAGAGCACCAACCTTGCTTAGTTTGCAAGAACAGTCAAGAACAGATTGTGGTCCAGTGAACTGACACATCCCTGAATGAAGGAATAACTTACCTGCAGTACTCACTGTCACCAGCAGATGTCTCTAACCAATCCCTATGACCTCAGTCAGACTTTTCCAAATAGCCTTTTCTTGCTTGCCTGATTCAAATCTAAAATGTAGTAATACAGTAACTAAACACAATACTGTTAATGCACATTAATCACACAGTTGTAGTTCTGTGACTTACTCCTACACTTCAAAGTCTTTCCAAATACTATTTCTCTCATCTTGGTAACAGCAACATGGGACATTGACATTGGCTTCGTTTACATGCAAAATAAAATAAGTCTCAGCTTTTTGGCATGCTATGTTGTAGTATCTTTTTGATTTGGGTTTACATGTAGTTTTGTATTAGGGACAAAAATTATCCTTCAAAATTCAAGTCACTTAATTACTATTAAAATATGGCAGGGTTTATTTAAATGTTTTTGTTAGTGTTCCAATGTGGCATTGTGTGACTACTGATATTGTGCAGCTTTCTTAAACAGGGTTTACAAGAAATGCTTATGTTGTGTTGAAGAACAGCAAGTACAGCCTGCCTCATTTAGCCACCAAAAAATAAATAAGTGAGGGAAACAAAACAAACACACAGACATAGTGTTACACAAAAACACAGACAACGTTACACAAAAACACAGACAGCGTTACACAAAAAACACAGACATAGCGTTACACAAACACACAGACATAGCATTACACAAACATAGCGTTACACAAACACACAGACATAGCGTTACACAAAAACACAGACAACGTTACACAAAAACACAGACACAGCGTTACACAAAAAACACAGACATAGCGTTACACAAACACACAGACATAGCGTTACACAAAAACACAGACACAGCGTTACACAAACATACAGCGTTACACAAATACAGATATCTGATTTGGGGTTTGAATTTAAATTACTCAGCTCTGTTTTTAGAGAATTGGCAAATTCCAGTTCTTGCTGAGAACCCAAAATCAAAACTTCTGTCTTATCTGAGCTTAACTGCAATTTTTTTTTGAGACATCCAGATTTTGACATCATTCCGACACTCAATTAAATCAGAGACTGCAGAGATTTCCCCAGGCCTCACACAAATATAAAGCAATGTGTTCGATCATTTACCGGAAGCAAACTAAACCAGCTGCCAGGTTCATACATTCAGTGTAACTGGTAGTGTGTCAATAAAGCAAACATTTGCTGTATTTATTTTTTAGGGATACAAATATGAATATTCTTTTCAGAAAAGGGACTTTTCACATGGAATTACATATTACACAGCAATGGGTACATTTCACAGAAATCGAGAAATCTGTGATAACCATGAAGAATATACAGCTTCAGTCATGGTTGGTTGATTGTAGATATGCTTTCAGCCGTCAAAGGCACTCAAAGTGTGCTAGGTCTGTGTTTTATTATAATTATGAATGTAACATTTGTTCCCTGACAGGGTGTCACCCCTACAGTCAAATGGCTAATTCCACAAACAGACAGTCTTACTACTCTGAAACAAAATTGGCAACAACTTGAAAAAAAAACCTGGGACTTTAGTAGGGTGTTGAGGTGGTGTGGGGGAGAGGGGTGGCAAACGCAGGGCAAATACCCCCCCCCCCACCCCCCACCGCTAAATTACACCACTGGTGCTGCGTGAGTGGTGTTGTAATGGGCCGCCTCTGTCTTGTGTGGGATTGGGTGAGAGAACAGCGAGAGGGATAAGGACAGGGGCACGTGACAGTTTCTGCTAAAATATATTCTCTTTTGATGTAGATACAAAATTCGCTCGCATCCAGTGTAGATCCATCTTTACAAGGCTACATTAAATTTTTCCCATACCTCTACTGCAGAGTTTGTACATTGGTTTTGTTCTGTTTTCCTGGGTTATAACTTGATGTGGCAGAGCGATAGCTCTGCCCAGGTATAATTATTGGTGGTTGGCGGGGATGTCAAAAACATGCGAGTGTGGCTGGAGCCTTACTAATTATTGATTAATTAGGCTCCAGCCACATCCCATAAAGAGAGCCCAGGGCTCCATTTAGAGAGGAGTTTGGTGAGTGAACCTGTGTTGGGTTTTTGTGTCTCTGTATTGTCTTTTAAAAGTTCAGTGAAGGCTCTGCCCAGCATGAACAGTTTTTGTATGTTTGTTTAAACCTTTATTTTTCCCTTGTGCTTTTTTTTGTTTCGTGTTTTTGTTTTATTTCTCTTTTAATAAATACGTGCTTCGGCACTTCACTCTGCAGTTTTGGTCTCCTGAGGTCTGTCTGCTTGCGCTATCCCTCACACTTGGTTTAACAGGTTTTAGAATTCTAATTGGTGCTAATAGTGAAAAAAGCTTTGGGGAATGTGACAGGGATGGACAAGTGGTGACGTCAGGCCAGAGTCAGGAAGGAAAACACAAAGGCATTACTGCAGTCAAAAAGAAGACGCTGCGCACCGTTTATTTCAATACAAAAATAAATAAAATATTTAAACAAAAACACTGTGCTCACAGAGCAAAATAAAACAGTTAAACAAAAACAAACACAAAATGAAATGATACCGGTCAGGCTCGGCAGTAGTCTTCACTGATCCTGTATGTCTTAAATAAATCTCTCCTCTTGCTCCTCTGTATAACCCACCCAGAGCGCAGAGAGCTGCAGGCTTTTATGCAGGTGACCATCTCCCGATTAGCAACAAATTAATCACTTAATTAATTCAGGAGATGGCCACCTTCTGCACAAGGTTTTTAATTACCGCTACTAAACAATGCAATACAATAATATTTGGCTACGCCGTCAAAACAATAAACAAAACAACGCGGCTACGCCGTCAAATATAAATACATTCCGCCTTGCTACTCTGCCATGAATCCCATTTTTGCCCAGTGTCTTTCTGATGGTGGAGTCATGAACACTGACCTTAGCCGAGGCGAGAGAGGCCTGCAGATCCCTGGATGTTGTTTTAGGGTTCTTTGTGACTTCCTGGACGATTTTACTCCTTGCTTTTGGAGAGATTTTGACAGGATGGCCACTCATGGGAAGATTCACTACTGTCCAAAACTTTCTCCATTTGGACAATATGGCTCTGACTGTGGTTTGGTGGAGCCCCAGAGCCTTAGAAATGGCTTTGTAACCCTTTCCAGACTGATAGGCATCAACAACTTTTTTCCGGAGGTCTTCAGGAATTTCTTTTGTTCGTGGCATGATGTGCCTCTAGAACCTGTGTGCTGACAACTTCACTCTGATGGTAAGGGCCAAAGTTAGTCAGATTTATATTGGGCAGGGCTGGCCCAAATCAGGCTTGGTTGTTAACCAAAGTACTCAAACAGCTGACTCTAATTATCAATAACTTTTTCACACCTGAAGATTGCATGTTTGATTACCTTGCACACCAAACAAATGAAAGAAGCACCAAACTTTGGTGTAATTTACTACTACATACTACTACAACCCACAAAAAAATCTGACCAAATACAATGTGAAAAATGCAGAAAATCAGACAGGGGGTAAATACTTTTTCACGGCACTGTGTGTATGTGTGTGTGTGTGTATATATATATATATAATTTGTTTTGTTTTTCAGCAATGTCATTGAGCGAGATGCAAATGCTACATACAGGAAGCAAATGTGTTTCATGCTGCTGCAGTAACACTGCACCCAGTCCATCCCTTAATGCTCAGTGGTTTACTTGCATCACAGAATTTTAAAACCGGTTCTCTTGTGAGAAAGGTTTTCAGTTCTTTCCACTCTTTTGCATGTTCGAGGTTCCATTGCCATTCTGTTTTCGGTTCTATGAGGCACCTCGCTCACAGATTCGAAACAAATCTTCCTTGAACCCAAGGCATCGCTGTAAGTCAGGTTTGTTGCTTGGGTCTGGGAGTTCGTTAATTGCTTTCATTTTTTCAGGGTCTGGCTTTATGCCCTCAGTAGACCGCTTGTCTCCCAGGTAACTTAGCTCTTGGCCCGTGAACAGGCATTTCTCACTGTTCAATTTCAAGCCCGACTTCAGTGCTTGTTCCAGCGCTGCGCAGTCGTTTGTCATGCTGCTTTAGTGTTTCCCCATATGATAACACCGTCCAGGAAAACTCCCACGCCGTCAATTCGCTCGAATAACTGCTGTGCAGTTCTGTGGAAGTGTTTTGGTTGGCAAGCGGTAGTTCCACACGTAATCTTTCTTTCATTGGTACCGACACTTGTCTTGCCAGATGAATCACCGGTTCTACTTTGAATGCTTCGAGGAAGTTCACAAATCGTATCCAGTTTAGCTTTTTATATACAACAATTTGGTTTTACTTCTAGTAGCGAGTTTTGTTATGACTGTACACCACGCTGGTTAACATTTCAAGCCCTTTAGTAACAGAAACACGCTCTTATATATCACAATGTAACACTGCCCTCTAGTGGTTGTTTACTACAAACTCCGACGTAAACCTATTTATTATCAGTACAGCTGTCTTCGTATTTCCTTAATTTTGCAGGGTTAATAATGGCTTGATGTTTTTTACTCACACCACCACCTCCTCGCTGTTCTTCAGACCTTACGGTTGAACTTGTTGAAGGAAGTTCTGTATCATCATTCTGTGGGTTTTTTTTTTGGTTTGTTTTGATGCTGCTGTTCAAATTAAAAATGTATCCATATCTTTTATTTATTGTGTGTGTTTGACATGACAACGGGCTTAATCACGATTTTGGGAATGCATTATTTTATTTTATTTTTTGCTTTTTGATATTCCCTCACGAGGGATTGTATTTTAGAGCTGCACCGCTCTGCAGTACGCTTTACCTCGTCATCATCACTAATTTTGTTGAAATTATTTTGTCACATTTTGGTATTCTTTGGTGTAGCCATGATAAATGTAAAGCTGTTTAAAGTATTGAAACTGTACGAAACCTGCTCTATTTTGAGTTTCGTTCCGATACAGTTATATCGGTACGACACCGATACGAACTCCAGTCTGGACAGATGTTTCGGTACGGCTCCGCAACGATACCGGTATAAAATGGTAGTGTGAACAAGGCATAACAGTCGGGCTGTTTTGTTTCTGTTACGCTGTATAAACCCGTGGAGCACGGGCAGTGAGCGAGACGACACGTCTGCCTTTTCCCCTGATCTGTGCTGAGCGTGTGCTCTGCCTGGGTGCTGACATGTGCAACGCAATCCTTCCCCGCTGTTGAGGGCGAGGTCGGGTGTTGCCAACTGTATCTTCATCCTGGACTCCCCTTGGACGTGGATGTCGGCCAACTGCGGTTTCCTTAACCTAATGTACACTGCCTTTTTAAGCTAATTTGCATGATTATTATATAGTCGCATTGTTAACTCATAACTTCAAGCTTGGAATGTAGCTGCTTTATAGTAATATACACTCATGCATTGTTTGTAAGGTGATCGTGTAATATCTGACTTCACTGACCGTGTTTAAGTAAGCCAGGCTGTTTCTGCTGGGGGCGTGTTACTCCACCTGCATCGTCCTGTTCTCCCAGGCGCATTCTGGATCCAGTCAAACACACGTGTTTGTTTTAAAGTTATGTTTGCATGTGTTGGTTTTTTTCTTATTTATTTATTTATTTATATTTAATAATATATGCATTGTGAAACTGAGTGCTAACTAAGTGCTGTATGCAACTGGAACCCTCTCCCTCCTTCCTCCCGGGACGCCTTTGAGCTGTTATTAGCTCACATGGCCTTTACAGCCAATACACTTTAAATAAAGTACGTTTTAATCGATATTTTTCAACGCTATATACACCGCACTGATAGAGAACCTGTTGAGAACCATTAAAGAGGATAAGCTTATTTCCTGTACTTCCATTATTATTAGTAAAGCATTTATTAGTTTTGTGTATTTAGTATTAAGTATGAATTACTTTGTTAGTAAGTGATCTTACCTATAAATACGGTAATACGTTTTATTTTTAGACCTACTGTATTCAGAACCCATCAAATATAGTTTTGTTGTATAACACAGGAGACCAAAATATACATGTTTGTTAACAGGTTAATTTATTTTAAGCTTTCTACAAAAGTAAAAATGATTCATGGTCTTTTTATGTAACACAACATTGTGCAATGCTTGTTAAGTTTCGGATAACCTGTGGGTGTTTCTAGGTGTTTGACAGCAGCATGTATGAATAGCTTGACTAAACAAAACAAGGCGTCACCAGTTGGATGCTCTGTTAATAGGACATGTTGCACTGCTTCTGGGATACCAATTTAGGAAAAGCGAGATCACAGAGCCACTTCGCTTCATCCATTGGGGTTACAGGTCTTTTGCTGACTGCTAGTTTTACTAAATAACTGTCTGTAAAAGGATATATTTTATACTTTAGTAGTAGGCTACTTGCTGCCAGCAACATATTGTAGCGCTCTCGGTTCCCGCAGGCAGGCGCATCACACAGGGCAAGGCAATCCACACCCGGCACCTCTCGCACTGAAGCATAGCGCCGATACCGCTGTACAAAAGAGCCGGCTCCTTTGCAAGGAGCGGATATTGGGCTGTGGCAAAGTGGTAATTAGTAGCAGGTGTATAGCAGGTGCAGTGCGGAGGCAGTAATTCCAAATAACAAACAGACAACAAAGTACAGGTGAAATGTCTAATTTCATAATTCACCTTTCCTATAGCCCGAATCACTTCACATGGCCCCTGCCATTTAGCACACAACTTGGATTCTGATGAGGGAAGCAGCAGCATTACCTTGTCTCCTGGTCGAAAGGTTCGAATTAGTGCATTTTTGTTGTAATGCTGCTGTTGTCGGTGCTGAGCCGATCTGTGGGGCCAAACAACCGACCAAATCTAGGTGATCTCTTAGTAGGAGCACATGCTTTACTACATTTTTGGATGAGCCTTTGTGCTCTTCCCACCACTCTCTCAACAGATCGAGAATGCAGCGAGGCTGTTGGCCGTACAAGAGCTCAAAGGGGGAGAACCCTGTTGAACTCTGCGGCACCTCTCTCCCTGCAAAAAGGAGGTAGGGAAGCAGCGATGCTCAATGTTTTTGCTCTTGCATTACAAACCGTCTCAGCATCGACTTCAAGGTCTGATTAAAACGTTCCACCAAACCGTCCGTCTGTGGATGATAAACAGACGTCCTGATGGGATGTACTTTTAATATTTTATATACCTGCTGTAACGTTTTAGACAGAAAGTTGTTTCCATGATCAGTCAAGATCTCCTTAGGGATGCCTACTCTAGCCATAATCTGTACTAACTCGGGTTTTAATGATTAGAAATCCAATTGTCTGATAACCAGCCAGAAAACAATAATGAGCTGACAATACACAGCAATGTGTATTACACAGTAATGAAAAAGGGTTGCAGTCCCGCAAACAATAAACACGGTACAAAACACACACAATTAGACACAAACCATCACAGGTCCAAAGTACGTGCTATTGGTGAAAACAAGTGCTGTGGTGATCCGGCTTTGTGCTGGCCCCTGGCGACAGCTCCAGATTTGTGTTTAGCCATCTAGTGCTATTTAACAAAACAAACACAGACAGTTACTAAACAGAAAATACCAACAAAACACTCACAAACTCTTTATTTTATTGTGGGGATATCTCCCGGTCCTTCCAGTCTCCTCGTATCTGTGAAACCCAAGCGAAGGACAAGATTTACAATTCTCCGGCCCCTTAAATGAGATTATGCATGACCCCTTGGTAAACAATTACAGCTGACTCTATTGCCTGCAGCTGCTACCTCGTTTACCTTCCAGGTCAATACGTTCCCGCACCAGAGTCTCGTCTTTTTCCAGGCTGACTGACCTCCCGACCCAGGGAATGAACTGTCAGGACAACCTGACCAAAGCCTTTCCCTTTCGCTAATTAGTGCCCTCACAGATCGAGAGGGAGATTTACAACCAGAACTCATTATATTTCTGTCACACGGGCTCATGTCTTTGTGTGTGATTACGTCACCTACCAGCCCTGCTGCTGCCTTCCACTGTGCACGCTACAGTATTGTATGCTTCTTTGCTAAGCTGATCGCTCATTTCATACACCTGCATATAGATGACAGAAAAACAAACCAGTGTTTTTATTTAGTAGATTATATGGGTGATTTCCATTACATGGGAGTAGATGTTAAAACTTCATGCTGATTTGAACTCGGCTCTCGCCAAGATAAGCACCAACTAAGATGTAGCTTTACTGTAAACTAATGTGATCCATCTGCATCTCCATCCATTTGTGTTTCATTCCATCTGATGATGTAGATATCCTGCCTGGTGTTGATGGCTGAAGTGAAATGCTGGCTCCAGGGATCAGCTTATTTTGCGACCAAGACCCCTTCTTTCATGCTGAACTTGCCCCATGATATCACCAATTTAAAGGGCAGCCTTTGCATCTTCCATAGCTTTCTTTGCCGCCCACTTCCAGTTTTCAACACAGGTGCAGCCTCCCTTACGCATTTGTCACGTGACTCTATTAATGTGATTTCCAGTCGGACCTTGGCGCACTTAAACTCCTCGGTTAGAGCGAATGCTGGTAGCTGCAGTATTCCTTTACCATTAAGTCCCATTTTGCAGAGGCAGCGTGGAACTCCCAACCATTTCCTGACGTATGAACTGATTAAAGCTTCCAGCTTCTCTACTGTTGTCAAAGAAACCTTGTACACAGTCAGTGGCTACAGCAGCCTTGGCAGTAGACCAAACTGAAAGCACCAGAGTTTTAGTTTACCTGGTAGAGCGCAGCTGTCTATGCTCTTCAACCCTTCCACTGCTTGTTATCTATCTTCTCCCACACAATCTGCATCCTTTAGATCCCCGTCGTACCATCTCCCAAGACTTTTCAGTGGCTTCTCAGACACTGTTGGTATTGCCTCACTATTAATGTAGAACCTTTTATCTACTACTTTACCTTTAATAATAAAGATGCTCCTTGTTTTAGTGGGCTTGAATTGCATTCATGCCCATTCAATGTTATTGGTTAATTTGCCGAATAACCGATTAGTGCAGGCTACTGTTGTAGTCTTGGTTGTCATGTCATCTATGTATGCTTGAATTGGTGGTAGTCGCATTCCAGAAGCCAAGCGCTCTCCTCCCACTACCCATTTTGATGCCCTAATGATTACTTCCATTGCCATGGTAAAAGCCAGTGGAGAAATGGTGCATCCTGCCATTATTCCAACCTCTAGGCATTGCCATGTAGTGCTGAATTCTGAATTTGAAAAACTAAATTGCAAATCTCCAAAGTAGGCTTTCACTAAATTTGTTATTGTCATCGGTACACTGAAAAAATCAAATGCTGCCCAAGAGAAGGTCATGTGGCACTGAACCATATGCACTAGCCAAATCCAGGAATGTCACGTGGAGCTCCTTCCTCTCATTTTAAGCTGATTTAATTTGTTGCCAGATCACATTGATGTGTTCTAAGCATCCTGGGAAACCTGGAATGCCCACTTTTTGTACTAAAGTGTCAATGAAGCAGTTCTTTAATAGGTAAGTTGATAATCTCTGAGCAATAATGTGGAAGAAAATCTTGCCTTCTACGTTTAATAGGGAAATAGGGTGAAACTGACTGATGCCTGTATAATCTTTTTCTTTTGGTTTAAATACTTCATCTGCTCGGTGTCATGCTCTTGGTACAACCTATTTTTCCCATGCCACTTTCATCAATTTCCACAGAATTCGTAGAACTCCTGAAGCACTCTTGTACACTCTGTACGGAACTCCATTAGGCCCTGGAGATGATGAAGCCCTTGCTTTTTTCACAGCTTGCTCTATTTCTTTCCACTTAGGTGCACAGTCCTCCATTTGGTATTCCAGTGGATTGATAGGTGGGATGTCTGAAGGAATTTATATAGGCTCCTATTACATGGATCAAGTTTTGGTATGCATACCACATTCTGATGATGTACCACTGTAGCAGGGCGGTAGAAAGCCCTGCTGTTTAAATGTATTATTTGTTTATTTTTAGAACAGGGTTTCCCCCTCCGCCCCTGTGTTATTGTGTATTTGCGGTTTTTGATTTATTATTGTATTTATATGACAGTGACAGCCATTGCCCAGCCTGACCTGTGTTGTTTTGTTTTGTTTTATGTTCGAGACTTGTTTTGTTTAAACTTTTATTTTGCTCTGTGAGCACAGTGTTTTCAGTTTAAATATTTTATTTTTGTAGTTAAATAAAACGGCGCAAGCGCCTTTAACTGCAGTACTGGTGTCAGTGTTTTTCGGTTCCTGCTTCTGGCGTCACCACTCGTCCACCCTGTCACAACCACTTTCTAACACTGCACCGGTTCTAAAGCCCAGATCACGGCTTCTATCAAAGTGAAAAACAACATCCACAAATTTGAACTTGAAGCTTATCTATAAACTTCAGGTACATTCATACAGTATTCCAATTCCGATTCCAAAAGAAAAGAAGATAGTGACAGACAAGAGTAAAAAGGAATGCAAATAGAATAATCTAGCTAGAAAAAATAAATCGAAATAATTTTTTTTGTATTTTTATTTTATAGTATTTGTGCATTTTTCCTGAGGGATATCGGACAACGTCCATTAGGTAAACTGTTCCCCCACTACTGCCACAAGCTGAATGAAAATTGATTTGAATTTGTTTCAAGGACTCAGACTCGGACTTGGACTCGAGGTTTGAGGACTCGACTACAAGCCTGACCACAGATCCTGAGTAAAGGCATTGTGTGTGATCCTGAGTAAAGGCACTGTGTGTGATCCTGAGTAAAGGCACTGTGTGAACCTTGTTGAAGTCTGTACACTTGTAACCGGTGTGTGTGTGAGTGTGTTACAAGAGGTTTTAACTGGTAAATGGCTTAGCTGTCCAGTTTTAGTTAGCACTGGAAGAAAAGTCTACTTTAGTATTCCATGTGGGAGTTAGTTTAGTGTTTTGTAGAGGATCACTGTCGCGGATGTGACGAGTGCACCGCTCGCCGAGGCGTAGAGGATCACTGTCGCGGGTGTGACGAGTGCAACGCTCGCCGAGACGTAGAGGATCACTGTCGCGGGTGTGACGAGTGCAACGCTCACCGAGACGTAGAGGATCACTGTCGCTGGCGTGACGAGTGCACCGCTCGCCGGGGCGTAGAGGATCACTGTCGCTGGCGTGACGAGTGCAACGCTCGCCGAGACGTAGAGGATCACTGTCGCGGGTGTGACGAGTGCAACGCTCGCCGAGACGTAGAGGATCACTGTCGCTGGCGTGACGAGTGCACCGCTCGCCGGGGCGTAGAGGATCACTGTCGCTGGCGTGACGAGTGCAACGCTCGCCGAGGCGTAGAGGATCACTGTCGCGGGTGTGACGAGTGCAACGCTCGCCGAGACGTAGAGGATCACTGTCGCTGGGGTGACGAGTGCAACGCTCGCCGAGGTGTAGAGGATCACTGTCGCGGGTGTGATGAGTGCAACGCTCGCCGAGGTGTAGAGGATCACTGTCGCGGGTGTGATGAGTGCAACGCTCGCCGAGGTGTAGAGGATCACTGTCGCGGGTGTGACGAGTGCACCGCTCGCCGAGGTGTAGAGGATCACTGTTGCGGGTGTGACGAGTGCACCGCCCGCCAAGGCGTAGGGGATCACGGTCGCGGGTGTGACGAGTGTATGGCTTCTCCTTTACTACATGCATTTCTAAGGTCATTGTATAACAGATTATTTTTCTCGGCATCTGAATTTTGCAGTCTATAGCGCGCTCCTATTATTATGGCCTTTGACTTTTTGTCCATTATTCTGACCCATATTGATTCTGCGTTGTTTTCTTCGTCCAGATTTAACACCTGGGCTTCAAGACTATTTCTTATGTATAGCACTACCCCTCCGCCTCTTCTGTCCTGCCTGTCTTTCCTATACAGTGTGTACCCACTAATATTATATTCATCTCCATCAATCTCAGACAACCAAGTTTCTGTAACAGCTATCACATTGTAGTTACTTGTTAGTGCGGTAGCTTCAAGTTCTAACATTTTGTTTCTGAGACTTGTTGTTTTGCAGGGATCTTGGCCTGACTCTTCCAATATTGTTTGTACCGATGTGGACGACTACTACCGGGTCGTCTCCTGTTCGTTCTAGGAGCCTGTCCACATTCTCAGTGATGTGCTTGACTGAGGCTCCTGGAAGGCAGCACACTGCTGTAGTAAGGGGGTCCAGACTGCGAACAGAACTTGCTGTGTTTTTCAATATGGAGTCCCCAACAATCATGACCTCCCTTCTTTTTGCTGCCTGACCAGCACTGTTTTTACGGTCCTGGATGTAGTTCCTTTCATTCTCTTGATGTTGGTTTTGATCATCTACATTTTGAAGTGGCTCAAATTTGTTGGATGTTTGGATTTCTGGTGGTTGTGTTTGACGAAGTTTCTTTTTTTCCCTGCTTCTGCCTATCTGAACTCTGTTTTGACCCTCTTCTATCTCCCTGGGGTAGCTTTCAGTCTGCTAGGGGTGCTAACTTCCATGAATTGCATGAATTGTGGGTGTGCCAGCTCCTCAAGATCCTGTTGCTGTCTCATTTCCTGCAGCTCCATTTCTAGCATACTTACTAGTTTAAGTAAGTCCTGGATCTTGCAGCACTTTACACACACTTGGTTTAGCTCTGCTGGGTTTTCTCGGATTTCCCACATCATGCAGGTGTCACACTGGCTTGAAGACCATGTTATTTTTTTTTTCTTGGAAGTTTAGTTTAGCTTCTGCAGTTGTCAACCTGCTTTCAAACTGCTTCTAACTGCGCTGTACTTTTCCATGACTGTACTTCTCCCATGCTGTCGCTTCCACACACTCGCTGGGAAGACTGCCTGGCTTTTGTTTGTATCTGGTGTGCTGTTTGTATCTGGTGTATTATCGATGTCGCTATGGTTACAGCTAGACTACTCCCTTTTTCATCTTTTATTACAATTTAGCAGAATCTGTACAATTATACATTTTAAAACAAGTTTAAAACACAAGGAACAAAAGACTACACTCCTTACCTTTCTGGTTGTCATAGAGACTAGGCCAGCTGCCTCCAGATCTATATGCTGAATCCTATTAATCTGCTATGTTCCTACATATAGAAAACAATGCAGTACCTTTTTAATGTTTTGTCATTTTGTCAGTGCCTGCTTAGCCTATGTTTCAATGGCATGGGCCAGATGCATGGTATACTTTTGCTTCCGTCACAGTGTGCATTAAATACTTCGCTATGAAAAATGTATACTACTGTAATAATAAAAAATCAGTTTCTTGCTTCAGTTTACATTAAACGATTATCTACACAAAACTGAAACTACTATAAGGATAAAAGAAAACCCTGATTTCTGTGGTTACGTTGCTTCTTCCTGCTAGTTTGATCTATAAAACATACAGTTTGGTTTTTCGATTTGTACGAGCAAAAAAAGCTTTATAAATGTACCCAATATGCTGAATCTGTGAGTACTATTGTAGGCAGTTAATATATTCTTAAAAGCAATAAATTAAATGACCTCCAAAAACTGTAGGGGATAAAGAGATACCTTCGATAGTCAAGATCTCGGTGGGACCTCTACAATAAACAGTGTCCTATTATAATGTACAAACCCGTTTTTAATATCGCTCTCTGAAAACGATGGCGGATTTACACATTACAACAAGCCAAAAATAGACCACATTCCAGACTGTTCAAAGTTCATAAATCGTGTTTGTTCAACATGAGCGAATGACTCAATACTGGGAATCTCTTCTTAGAAAGATGGTATTTATTAACCATGCAACCAAAATAAGTTTGAAAATCACACAAAACAGTTACACAATTAAAGTCACATTAAAAGCATTACAATGAGAACTAAGGTTTAAAACAACAATTTACCAAAGAAATACCAACACATACTGACACAACAAGGGGTCACACAATACCTGAATAGATATTTAAGAGTATTGTTACCTAGCCTGAAAAGCAGTCACTTTCAGCATTCTGTTACCTTGTGTTTCTCCGAGTGTCAGGGCCCCCAACCTTGATGGATAAATACTGAGAGCTGAGGGCTCCAGGTGCAGTCTTGTAGTTTCTTAGAATCTGAGCGAGCAGGGGATAGCGCAGAGGGATAGCGTAGGTCTGGGGCTAGAGCAGGGGCGTAGAGCTAGGGGCTAACGCAGAAGCTAGCGTAGGTCTGAGACAAGCGTAGGGGGGTAGAGCTAGGGACAAAGAGCTGGGGCTAAAGCAGGGGGTTTTATACTTTTCAATCAAAGAGATTATTTGAATTTCCCACTGCATGTTCCGATTGGCTATTTTGTAGCGAATGGGCTTGCATTGCATCATGGGGCAAGTTCAGCATGAAAGAAGGGGTCTTGGTCTCAGTTCAGCTCCTCCTATATGGCACAAGGCAGCCCCAGCTCAATGGAGGAAGCTGGTAGTCAATGAGGTGCAAAAGCAGGAGGAGGGGATGAGGTGCGTAAAGGCCGTTTCCCAGGCCAAGCAGGGAGAATGGATGAGATGGGAGAGTGTGGAATAATGCAAGATTGGCTGGCATGACCTATGGTCAATGGAACAGAGCAGGATCAGTTTCCTCATCAGATCAACATTTGATGTTCTCCCATCACCACAGAACCTAAACCTCTGGTTGGGTGAAGATCCCTCATGTCCTTTGTGTTCATCACCTGCAACATTAAGGCACATTTTGACAGGATGTAAGGTGGGTCTTAGCCAAGGATGGCTAACTTGGCACCATGACCAGGTGCTGCGATGTTTGGCCTTAGCATTGGAAGACAAGCGCAACAGGACCAATAAGTTGCCACCAGTTCCATCAAAGCATTACACACAAAAGACAATATTCTTCCGTCCAGGAGAGCAACCACCAAGAAAAGGTGTTAAAACCAAGCCTCACCCAGTACAACTGGAAGCTGCTAGAGACTGGAAAATGCTGGCAGATGTTGGTCAACGGCTTATTTATCCACCTGAGATTGCCACCACTAGCCTTCGACGAGACATTGTCTTGTGGTCTGGATCAGCACGCCTTGTTCATGTGTTAGAGTTAACACTGCCATTAGAGGATGCTGTGGATGAGGCGTATGAGAGGAAGAAACTTCGGTATGCTCAACTAGCTGCTGAAGTGGAACAGCGAGGATGGAGAATCTGGGTTTACCCAGTGGAGGTGGGTTGTTGAGGATTTGTGGCACACTCTACAACCCCGTTTCTCAGATGTCGGGTTCAGTGGTCAAGAGTTGCGTCACACAGTGAAGAACTTATCTGAAGCAGCAGAAAGGAGCAGCACTGGCTGTGGTTGAGATGGAAAGATTTGGCTGGGGATCTCAAGCACAATAGAAAGAAAGCAAAGCTGATGTACGGGTAAGTAAACTGGGCTGAGTTGAGTGGGGGACGGAGGGGGGTGATGCTGGGATGCCAGAATCACTGTCGTGCCCTCTTGAGGTGTCGTGGGCGAGTCGACGAAACACAGAGGACGGAAGGTGCCCACTTGAAGACCCCAGAGATGTACCCTATTTAGCTCAATCCAGACGGTTGTCATGCTGATGCGCTGGGGAGACTGCACTGTGGTTGATCCCCGGAGCCAGCATCGCAGCCGTTGTGTGTGCTGATGCGCTGGGGAGGCAAAATAAGCTGATCCCTGGAGCCAGCATTACACTTCAGCCATCAACACCAGGCAGAAGGATATCTACATCATCAGATGGAATGAAACACAAATGGATGGAGATGCAGATGGATCACATTAGTTTACAGTAAAGCTACATCTTAGTTGGTGCTTATCTTGGCGAGAGCCGAGTTCAAATCAGCATGAAGTTTTAACATCTACTCCCATGTAATGGAAATCACCCATATAATCTACTAAATAAAAACACTGGTTTGTTTTTCTGTCATCTATATGCAGGTGTATGAAATGAGCGATCAGCTTAGCAAAGAAGCATACAATACTGTAGCGTGCACAGTGGAAGGCAGCAGCAGGGCTGGTAGGTGACGTAATCACACACAAAGACATGAGCCCGTGTGACAGAAATATAATGAGTTCTGGTTGTAAATCTCCCTCTCGATCTGTGAGGGCACTAATTAGCGAAAGGGAAAGGCTTTGGTCAGGTTGTCCTGACAGTTCATTCCCTGGGTCGGGAGGTCAGTCAGCCTGGAAAAAGACGAGACTCTGGTGCGGGAACGTATTGACCTGGAAGGTAAACGAGGTAGCAGCTGCAGGCAATAGAGTCAGCTGTAATTGTTTACCAAGGGGTCATGCATAATCTCATTTAAGGGGCCGGAGAATTGTAAATCTTGTCCTTCGCTTGGGTTTCACAGATACGAGGAGACTGGAAGGACCGGGAGATATCCCCACAATAAAATAAAGAGTTTGTGAGTGTTTTGTTGGTATTTTCTGTTTAGTAACTGTCTGTGTTTGTTTTGTTAAATAGCACTAGATGGCTAAACACAAATCTGGAGCTGTCGCCAGGGGCCAGCACAAAGCCGGATCACCACAGCACTTGTTTTCACCAATAGCACGTACTTTGGACCTGTGATGGTTTGTGTCTAATTGTGTGTGTTTTGTACCGTGTTTATTGTTTGCGGGACTGCAACCCTTTTTCATTACTGTGTAATACACATTGCTGTGTATTGTCAGCTCATTATTGTTTTCTGGCTGGTTATCAGACAATTGGATTTCTAATCATTAAAACCCGAGTTAGTACAGATTATGGCTAGAGTAGGCATCCCTAAGGAGATCTTGACTGATCATGGAAACAACTTTCTGTCTAAAACGTTACAGCAGGTATATAAAATATTAAAAGTACATCCCATCAGGACGTCTGTTTATCATCCACAGACGGACGGTTTGGTGGAACGTTTTAATCAGACCTTGAAGTCGATGCTGAGACGGTTTGTAATGCAAGAGCAAAAACATTGAGCATCGCTGCTTCCCTACCTCCTTTTTGCAGGGAGAGAGGTGCCGCAGAGTTCAACAGGGTTCTCCCCCTTTGAGCTCTTGTACGGCCAACAGCCTCGCTGCATTCTCGATCTGTTGAGAGAGTGGTGGGAAGAGCACAAAGGCTCATCCAAAAATGTAGTAAAGCATGTGCTCCTACTAAGAGATCACCTAGATTTGGTCGGTTGTTTGGCCCCACAGATCGGCTCAGCACCGACAACAGCAGCATTACAACAAAAATGCACTAATTCGAACCTTTCGACCAGGAGACAAGGTAATGCTGCTGCTTCCCTCATCAGAATCCAAGTTGTGTGCTAAATGGCAGGGGCCATGTGAAGTGATTCGGGCTATAGGAAAGGTGAATTATGAAATTAGACATTTCACCTGTACTTTGTTGTCTGTTTGTTATTTGGAATTACTGCCTCCGCACTGCACCTGCTATACACCTGCTACTAATTACCACTTTGCCACAGCCCAATATCCGCTCCTTGCAAAGGAGCCGGCTCTTTTGTACAGCGGTATCGGCGCTATGCTTCAGTGCGAGAGGTGCCGGGTGTGGATTGCCTTGCCCTGTGTGATGCGCCTGCCTGCGGGAACCGAGAGCGCTACAATATGTTGCTGGCAGCAAGTAGCCTACTACTAAAGTATAAAATATATCCTTTTACAGACAGTTATTTAGTAAAACTAGCAGTCAGCAAAAGACCTGTAACCCCAATGGATGAAGCGAAGTGGCTCTGTGATCTCGCTTTTCCTAAATTGGTATCCCAGAAGCAGTGCAACATGTCCTATTAACAGAGCATCCAACTGGTGACGCCTTGTTTTGTTTAGTCAAGCTATTCATACATGCTGCTGTCAAACACCTAGAAACACCCACAGGTTATCCGAAACTTAACAAGCATTGCACAATGTTGTGTTACATAAAAAGACCATGAATCATTTTTACTTTTGTAGAAAGCTTAAAATAAATTAACCTGTTAACAAACATGTATATTTCTGTTAACAAACATGTATATTTTGGTCTCCTGTGTTATACAAAAAATAAAAATAAAACGTATTACCGTATTTATAGGTAAGATCACTTACTAACAAAGTAATTCATACTTAATACTAAATACACAAAACTAATAAATGCTTTACTAATAATAATGGAAGTACAGGAAATAAGCTTATCCTCTTTAATGGTTCTCAACAGGTTCTCTATCAGTGCGGTGTATATAGCGTTGAAAATATCAATTAAAACGTACTTTATTTAAAGTGTATTGGCTGTAAAGGCCATGTGAGCTAATAACAGCTCAAAGGCGTCCCGGGAGGAAGGAGGGAGAGGGTTCCAGTTGCATACAGCACTTAGTTAGCACTCAGTTTCACAATGCATATATTATTAAATATAAATAAATAAATAAATAAGAAAAAAAAACAACACATGCAAACATAACTTTAAAACAAACACGTGTGTTTGACTGGATCCAGAATGCGCCTGGGAGAACAGGGCGATGCAGGTGGAGTAACACGCCTCCAGCAGAAACAGCCTGGCTTACTTAAACACGGTCAGTGAAGTCAGATATTACACGCTCACCTTACAAACAATGCATGAGTGTATATTACTATAAAGCAGCTACATTCCAAGCTTGAAGTTATGAGTTAACAATGCGACTATATAATAATCATGCAAATTAGCTTAAAAAGGCAGTGTACATTAGGTTAAGGAAACCGCAGTTGGCTGACATCCACGTCCAAGGGGAGTCCAGGATGAAGATACAGTTGGCAACACCCGACCTCGCCCTCACAACAGCGGGGAAGGATTGCGTTGCACATGTCAGCACCCAGGCAGAGCACACGCTCAGCACAGATCAGGGGAAAAGGCAGACGTGTCGTCTCGCTCACTGCCCGTGCTCCACGGGTTTATACAGCGTAACAGAAACAAAACAGCCCGACTGTTATGCCTTGTTCACACTACCATTTTATACCGGTATCGTTGCGGAGCCGTACCGAAACATCTGTCCAGACTGGAGTTCGTATCGGTGTCGTACCGATATAACTGTATCGGAACGAAACTCAAAATAGAGCAGGTTTCGTACAGTTTCAATACTTTAAACAGCTTTACATTTCACAGTGGGCTACATTACATTTATCATGGCTACACCAAAGAATACCAAAATGTGACAAAATAATTTCAACAAAATTAGTGATGATGACGAGGTAAAGCGTACTGCAGAGCGGTGCCGCTCTAAAATAAAATCCCTCGTGAGGGAATATCAAAAAGCAAAAAATAAAATAAAATAATGCATTCCCAAAATCGTGATTAAGCCCGTTGTCAAACACACACAATAAATAACAGATATGGATACATTTTTAATTTGAACAGCAGCATCAAAACAAACAAAAAAAAAAACCACAGAATGATGATACAGAACTTCCTTCAACAAGTTCAACCGTAAGGTCTGAAGAACAGCGAGGAGGTGGTGTTGTGAGTAAAAAACATCAAGCCATTATTAACCCTGCAAAATTAAGGAAATACAAAGACAGCTGTACTGATAATAGGTTTACGTCGGAGTTTGTAGTAAACAACCACTAGAGGGCAGTGTTACATTGTGATATATAAGAGCGTGTTTCTGTTACTAAAGGGCTTGAAATGTTAACCAGCGTGCTGTACAGTCATAACAAAACTCGGTACTAGAAGTAAAACCAAATTGTTATATATAAAAAGCAAAACTGGATACGATTCACATTTTCTCCCCCCTTCCTCTGTCTGATTAGTTCATTATCATAATCTGGAAAGGGGAAACTTTTAAAATGTGCATAACTTTTGCTAAATAATTCAGATTTTATTCTGAATTCCCGTTATTTTTACCCTAAGAAATTACATTTCTTTAGACACCAAGCATGTCGGGTTGCGACTTTGGTTAGACATTGCAAACAGTTTAATTTTCTTAGGGATTTATTATCTGGGTTATGCTATACTTGTTAGGCAATTTAAGAATAAAAACGCTTGCATCTTGTACTCATGGTGGTATTAAATCAATAGGATGTGAAATTTGTCTTAAATCTCTAAATCTTTAAGCTATTTTTTTCTCTCTTTCAGACTCCTCTGCTAAACCACCTCTCTCTCTCTCACTAGACGGGTTAATTCAATCACGGAGACGGGTTTGTTTTTTTTTGTTTCCTGAGTGCCTGGTGCATTCAAGGTGTTAGGTTGATCGTATCCTCAAATAACTAAGCAATCGAGAAGATTCTCAGAACAATGAAAGGGGTGCAGTTATGGATTTCATCGCAAGTTAGCACTCCTTAATGAGCAAGTTAGCACAGTATGAGCTCTTATGCAGTAATTATCTATTGTTACAGCTTCGATCATACTTCGTCATGCATGGCAGCTGCGGAGTGGGTGTGTGAGTGTTTGCTATAGTAACACGCAACCTAATAATGATGCAATAACAAAGAATCACACAGGACTGGTATAGTAGGGAAGTAAATACAATAATAGCTATCCACAGAATGAGGTCAAATACCATACAAGTTATATGCTATTAAAATGCCATTTGTTTGTATCAGATTCCAGTATTGTTATTCAGTCCCCCAGTGGCAGTATTGAAATATTCTCTGTATAACAAATGCTATTAAAAGTGTGGATGTACCAGACAAAATTGACATTGTACGAAGTAGTACCCCTTATAAAAGTCCATTTTCAAGCCTCTTGCTTTTTCCATGGTTATACAATGCATTTACCATAGTGGCCCATGGTTTGCCATGTTCTATTTATTATTATTATTTTTTAATATGGTAAACTTTTATAAGGTACTGGGTACATCCCTGACAGAGTTGTTGACGACAGTTTGGTACCACATTTGAAGCCATTAGAGGGAGTCATCACGTTCTCAAAATGACAAAGGCAAGTGAACTGAAAGCTGCCATTAACACACAGCAGTACCACGTTTCTCATTACATCTGTTTCTTTCAAAAGGAACCATGCATGACTTACATAGTGGATGGCAAGTCTGGGGACGTATAATAATTATTGGAGTTTTATTAACAAATAGAAACATTAGTATAAGTCCGTATAAATTAGGGATGTGACTCATTTCAGCATCATCATGTTATGTGATTCTCCAACAGTGTAATGTAATACTAAGGTGTTACCCTTATTTCAAACAAGCTAGTCAACTTGAAGGTGTAATAGGCTTCCGTCATGTGTCCACATGTGGTAATAAAGGCATCCCAGATGATATTTAAAGACAGGCACATTCACAATTGACATTATTGGATCACAAGCTCAACAGCTGCCGGCAACAATGAAGACTGTTCTAGCATCGCTGCTCTTTGTCTGCTTTACTGCCTGTTCAGGTAAACGTTTATTCTTTAAATTTGAAATTCTGCGAGGATCAGAAAGGAAAGGGGACAGCAAAACTGTATTACAAAAAAAAAAAAAAGAATAGTAGTTTTCTGGTTTTCTGAGCAAAGCAGTAGAGTGTTGCATAGTAAAGATTGGCAATATTATGGACACTCATTTTGTACTGGATAATTTAAAGAGGAAGAGGGCAGCAGTGTGGAGTAGTGGTTAGGGTGCTGGACTCTCAACTGGAGGGTTGTGGGTTCAATCCCCAGTGGGGGACACTGCTGCTGTACCCTTGAGCAAGGTACTTTACCTAGATTGCTCCACCAAAAACCCAACTGTATAAATGGGTAATTGTATGTAAAAAAATAATGTAATTGTATGTAAAAATAATGTGATATCTTGTAACAATTGTAAGTCGCCCTGGATAAGGGCGTCTGCTAAAAAATAAATAATAATAATAAAAAGAAGCAGGGTTCAGAAAAATATTGCGTTACACGTCCCCAATACAATAATGAACCTGTCATTGTTAACATCCCGATCAACTTTTTACACAAATAACTTTTAAAGTCTGTTTCAAAGCTCTTTTCAAAATGGCAGCTCTAGTGCACTGATGTTGTAAGGATTACTAACCACATTGTCAAACCGGTAGCACAGCAATAACGATCCATGATGTGGTACGGAACAGAAAAGCCAGAGCACATGTAGTCATGTTTTTTTTTTTTTTTTTTAATCACTCTTCCTGCAGTGATTTAGAGGACAGAACTCAAATTTAGAGCAGCTATTTTGAAAAGACCTTTGAAACAGACTTTATAGTTCTAAGTGTAAAAAGTTGTCCGGATGTTAACAATGAAAAGGAAAATGACAGGTATGTTATTTAAACAGTTGTAGCAACACATGGGGATGTATAACGGTATATTTTCTAACTACTTATTCATTACCTCTATTCTAGTAGGGACTCCTTCAATTAATACAGTCTGTGCAAACGTGTAATCAATTCACTAGCAACTATCTCATTTCTGACGGAAAAGAGGTTAGTAACTTATTTAGGGGGCTGCAGACACATGCCCTTGACTATGAAAAGTGGCTTTTAAAATGAATATATAAAAAATAAAATGAAATACTGTAACTACATATATACAGTACAATCGGTATAAATATGTTAGTCGATGACAGGCTTTAGATATGTAGAAATATTTTTGTATTCAACTCTTTGTTTATGATTCGAAATGTTTGCCCGCTTCTTCTCTATAGAACAATACACGTTATACACGTTGTTTGCGTATAAAATATAAAACTTGGATATGTGCAACTGACCTATTCATGCATACTCTGCAGCTGGTGCATAGTTCACACACCCTAGACTCTGTAAGTCGCCTTGGATAAAGGCGTCTGCTAAATAAACAAATAATAATAATAATAAAATTGTATTCCAGTAAAATGAAGGAGGATTTTCATTAAGTGTGGGATCGATCTGAACAAGTGTGACAACATTTTTTTCTTCTAGTTTGGCATGGGTGTAATTAGCGTGATATTACAGATCTGCCAACCATGGTGGGGCTGTGCAGCATAGTTTATTATTTTAATTATACAGTAGCTGTGTCTGCTGCGTCCTGTTAGTGGTTCTGTTGCATTGTGAGAATCTCCCTGATGCACCTGTAGATTGTAATTTGTGTTGAACAGCTTGGATAAAGGCATGTTCTTGCACACCCAACAATGTACAGTACTGTTGCCTAAATAAGCAGCCTTCAAAGCTGCCAATGTTCTTTCACTTTTTGAAAAAAAGCCTAAAAGTTTAATACACAAAGGGCCTTATTCACAAAACGGTAAGGACTGTTTTAAGGATTCTCTTCAGCTAAAGAGTGTTTTGCAAATGGAGAATAGCCTTCCAACCACTCTGAAACAGCTAAAAAAAAAAGGTTAATGGACTGGAAACTCTTTCTTAATGAATGAAAAGGGGCTTTAACAAAACCGCTTCCAACAACCAAAACAGTTAATGTTGCTGGGCCACAGTGCAGATTGTAAAAAATGAATTAGAATAATAATAACAAATGATCTTTTTTCCTCCTGCTCAGTGAAAGCACTGCAATGCTATCAATGTGCTGCTGCTTTTAACAACAGTGACTGTAACAAGGTGTCCGTAGCCTGCCCCATTGGAGACTTATGCATGACAGCACTCAGCGCCACAAGTAAGTAAATACCAGCAAAAGAAATGTACTGTGTATGTAGTATAAACACTTACCACTTAAACACTGTGGTTAAGAGTTTGCAAATCCACTGCCGCACCTACAGCGCTACTGCAATTATCACACAAGCCATTCCATCTGCTAACGTCAGATTTTAGTGTCACCCTTCACGTTGACATAAATGACCCCTATATTTGGGCTTATGACTTTTTGGTTTCCAGCAGATAAAGACCTAATGCTTCAAGATACTGCCTTTCACACTCTGTGTACAGCTGTATTCTGTGACTCTCGGTCAAGTTCGATCATGGGTATTTTATAAAGCAACACCAAGGCTTTGTATTTTGGAAACAATCTGAGCTGCAAAGATTGCAACAGGACTTCGATCAATCAAAGCACAATTGCAAGAGACTTGAGAGTTGATGTAAAACTGCCCCTTGGTCATTTGTCAAACTACATTTTTGAGAAAGCATGAAATACCAATCAAAATAGTTAAGATATAAAGCTTAAAGAAGCATGACAGCTTTAATGGATTTTTTTCACAGAATGCATAGAGTGACCAGTTTGTTCCTCATCTCCTAAAGTAACTGAATGCATTGGAATGTGAGTAAAACATGTAAAAAAAAAAAAAAAAAAAAAAAAGAAAACCTGTCCAAAACTGTCCCAGTGAATCTGGAGCCATACGGTCATCTTCACCCTCTAAATGAGTTCAGAAACTGAGTTTACCAGGTAATGATGGGGTGAGGTACAAGCTTTGCCCAAATTGCTATGATAACATACTGACAGTCTGACTACTTTGTTTGCAGGGGGGAATCCGATCATCATGAAAATGTGTAACACCAAAGCTGTGTGTTCTGCTGCTGCTAACAGTGGCAGTTTCTCTATAGAGGGTTCTGTGATCAGCGCCAAAGTGACGTGCTGCAATACTGATCTGTGCAACGTGAATGCAGACTATAATGGCTCCACCACTGCCAGGCTCAATGTGCTGCTTCTGGGGGCTTCAGCAGCTCTGCTTTTCCTGCTCAGCAGGATCACAGCGTAAGGGCAGCAGCACCCATCGCTATTCTTCATTGCCCTTTGGAAGTTTTTTACATTTTGCATTTTTGACAATGCTTTACCATACTTTGATGTACCATACTTGTCTGGGCTTCCACTATGCATGACTACAATTTGCTATACTTTTAAGATGGTATACAACCACCCTCAGTTATTGATTTTTAATTGTACTGTACAATATATATATATTTTTACACTGCATGCTATTTTGGGCCAACTGTCCATCTTTGGATGTCTATATCTGTATTCGAATTTCTCAATAAATAATTTGTAACTTGAAATTTTGTTTTCAAAATGGCACGGTGCTGTGAAGACACATACTCACCCATGCTCAATTTGTAGTTTCTCTACTCTAATGCACATTGTCTGCCTGACCAGCACCCTGATAAGCAGACCAGGAGCTGAGCTGCTGTGTTATGTCCGTTTCTCCCCAGAAGAGCAAGCTGCACAAAAGTATGTATTTCATGGGCAGCAGTGTGGTGTAGTGGTTAGGGCTCTGGACTTTTGACCAGAGAGTCATGGGTTCAATCCCAGGTAGGGGACACTGCTGCTGTACCATTGAGCAAGGTATTTTACCTAGATTGCTCCAGTAAAAACCCAACTGTATAAATGGGTAATTGTATGTAAAAAAATAAAAGTGATATCTTGTAACAATTGTAAGTCACCCTGGATAAGGGCGTCTGCTAAGAAATAAATAATAATAATAATAAATAACAGCAAAGATTTGTTTTATATATATGAAAACAACAAACTTTGTTTCTGTTGTTGTGGTTACTTTAGTAAATTGTTTTGAACAGTTTATAGTTTCAATCACTGTGTTAGGAAGGATATTGTTAAGATTTGGAATTGCAGGATGAAAATTTGGGGAAGGTAAACTTTATTTACTAGTAAAGGTAACTAACAAAATAAAAGCATGAAAATACATTCTGCTAAGCAATATATTATGCCAGAATCAATTGTAGTTTGTCCTTTCTTAATTACTTTGATCAGGATGACATGCTTTAAGTGAAAAGTCATTCAGTGTAGCAGCATGGAACTTGAGCATGCATTAGTTCAGGTCCAGATGATTAAAGCCCCCCCTGGTGGCCACACAGCATGCTAAGTGTGAGTTAGCTAAATGTTAAATCTTGTAACTAGATTTATAAATTATATCTGAATGTACACATTTAAAAAAATGTATTTATATTCACAACATTTATAAATTTTGGGAAAAAAATAGCTTCTATACAGAGTCGACCAAACCTTAGAAACGCCTGCCATGGCACTTTCAATAGGATTTAGGGCAGCCAGGACAGTGCGGGTGACACGTGACGTGATGAATACGTTTAATACGTTGAGTGGGGCTGCAGCGAAGTCTGTGTTCTGTGTGAAACAGTAATCTGTGTGCAATCTCTGTTCTGTGTGCAATCTCTGTTCTGTGTGCAATCTCTGTTCTGATGTCTTACCCATCACGAATGAAGCTGATTTGCTACAGGGGGGCTTCATATAGAGCAGGCGGGGTGTCCAGTCACGGTTTAACAGGTAAAATGAGATCATTAGCTATTTCAGGGTCTGAATGGAGGTTTAATTGGGTGAATTAAACCCAATGTGTGCAATATATCGCAGGTGTTTCCCCCTCCCTCCCCATTCGCTGTACATGTACAGAATAGGGACCGCCGGCACTGCATGTATTCCATCACCTGATTGCCCCTCCGCATTAATTCTGATAAGTAACGCGAGGCCCCCGCATTGCAGGGAGGTATACAGAATGTTCTGATTTGAACGAGTGGAACCCAAGTAACCGTTTGGCTTATACATGTGGGGAAATACTACAAAAACACACTAAGCAGTCAGAAAAAAAAAATCAATTCATGTTAAAAACATTTAAAGGGTCTAAATGGTCAGAGTTAAAGCTATAGACAGTCTAACAGCATGCCAATTGCTTAGCGATTGTCAAGTTCGCAGACGGTTCCAAAACGTGTTATCTGTTGATGCGACTGGCTTGCACCGAGACTCTCCCTAGAATGCAATGTATCACTTGTGTTGCTTTGTTACCTGCAAACTAACATAAAAACAAAGGGTGAAAATTGGGTGTTGAACGTTTTGTGCGTGACAAGGTAGTTACAGATGTTTTCTATGAAACAATTAGCAACAAACAAAGGCATTTAGGGCGAGACCGTCAGAAGAGTGCTGGTTTTATAAGCAGGACAGGTTAGTGGAAGTTAAAACTGCGGGGGACAGGAAAATAATGACGGCTCAGATAACCATGTTGCTTCTTGCCTGTTTTGGATTATGCGAAGGTATTTGCATTACTTTTTTATTTTGTATAAACGGTGTTCGTTAATCTCATGGTATGTGTTAGTACATTTATTGTGGTCAATGCTGCAAGCTATGGCTTCGATATACCAAGTGGGCAATATACATATATCTATCGATAAATATGACTCAAACACAGGAGCCAACATTAAATGGAACCTGTTCTAAGTGTTAATGTGTGTTATACAACGGCGTTGGTTATGGCAGGGCCTCCACCTTGGTTTCTCGTGAAATCACTCGCCCCAGATAATCAGGCAAGGCGCTGTGGATGAGACTGCCTGTAGGCGTGACTCCTAGTAGTTTTATGAATGGTAAGCGGACATATCAAAACTAATTATATTAAATGGCTTCCTCAAATTTCTTTAAGTGGTGGCGCTGACGTGCTATCAATGTACCACTGCTTTTAGCAACACGGACTGCAATAGTAAAATTCAGACCTGCTACTCGGAATCCAAGTGCAAGACCACCGTCACCACCGTGAGTGAGTATTGGAGCAAAACTGATTTTGTAATGTATTTCTTAAATTTAAGTGAGTGTAGTCATTTGCACCGTGTCAACTAGTTCTAGTTTTGAAAGCCTGCAGCAGACCTCTGTTGCATACATGATTGCCTATAACTAGTTTTGTTTTTTGCAGTGGGTATAACTGCGTACAATAAAGGCTGTGCTGAGGAGCGCGAGTGTTCGGAGAGCGGGCACATGGTTCACATTGGAGTCGTCGGCAGCAGAGTGCAGTGCTGCTCTGCCAGTCTGTGCAACGTCAGCGGCGCCGCACGTGCGCGGCTCAGTCCGCAGCTGCTTGGGGTTTCCGCAGCGCTACTGTACCTGGTTGGCATGGCTGGAGTATAACGGCCCCTTGCACTACTCCTGGGCGGTACTCTCGTCTTGTAACGGTTGTTTACTTCAGTGCATGAAATCTTGAGTTCCCCGTTATCGGTTCCTTCTGAAAAGTATGTATTTAATTGTTTTTTTTTTTTTTAATAAGTGTAACATGAAAATAAAGTTGTTTGTCCAAACTGATAATCTCTTGGTGCGTAATATAATTGTTGTACCTGAAGAACTGTCGGTGTTTTACCGGGGATTGAACCCACGACCCTCCTCCACTGCTGCCCCGAATTCTGACTGCTTTGACAGAGTTTTAAGTCTCCAAAGAGCAAAATATCTTTGTTCGAGTTTGGCACCAAAACGGTAACACCTACGCATAGTTGAACATATTTATTTGTATTTATTGCATTTATATAGCGCTTTGTATACAAAAGTATCGCAAAGCACTGTACAGTACGTATCGGAAAAAAAGGACAAACCACAATACATTTGTGTAGCATGTCACCCATAACATATCACCTCTTCCCCTATGAACAGAACATATAATTCAGCCTTAAAATAACATTTCAGACATAACTTACCAAGCGTGTTTATTAAATACCAAATCTACAACAATCATGCTCGGCACAGAAATAGCGTGAATCATCTTCTACATTCAGAAACAAAGACGATGACTTTTTTGTTGTTTTGGTTGTTAAATTTAAGCGAAACTCCACGAGATGAGTTCTGTCGAGCGCGGACGGTTTTAAAGTTTATATTGAAAAATGCATCTTACAGCAGTTTTATGTCGTCAGAAAGTACTTTAAATGAAATTCTGACGGTCGAATACTCACCCAGCTAGGTAGATTTTAAAATGTAAAATGGTGTATCATAGTAGTAAATGCCTGTGTTGATCTGGCTTGAAAGAGATGCTTTCGAGAAGGATGTTACTTCTTCACGATTATCAAGTCAAATTATTTTATTTGATCAAATCAGAACACAGACTCGATTGATGTAATTTGATACTGTAACTTTTTGTCAGGTTTTATGAAGCATGACTCACGGAGACAGTGTGGCGTTCTCGATTTCAGGATTTATTGGTACTAAACAGAACTCATATACCCCCTTCTAGACCCTCTCCTCATTTCCCGCCACGGCTCAACCAATCAAGCCCATGCTCTGCAGGTTCCTTTTTTCTCACAGCTAACAGAGAAAAAGCCTGGGATTAGCCAGTGCAACCCCGGACAGCAGCAGCATTCACACACTCATTCACTCCCCCTCCCCATGATAACTAACGGGCAGAGCATCCCCGGACAGCAGCAGCATTCACACGCTCATTCACTCCCCCTCCCCATGATAACTAACGGGCAGAGCATCCCCGGACAGCAGCAGCATTCACACACTCATTCACTCCCCCTTCCCATGATAACTAACGGGCAGAGCATCCCCGGACAGCAGCAGCATTCACACACTCATTCACTCCCCCTCCCCATGATAACTAACGGGCAGAGCATCCCCGGACAGCAGCAGCATTCACACACTCATTCACTCCCCCTCCCCATGATAACTAACGGGCAGAGCATCCCCGGACAGCAGCAGCATTCACACACTCATTCACTCCCCCTCCCCATGATAACTAACGGGCAGAGCATCCCCGGACAGCAGCAGCATTCACACGCTCATTCACTCCCCCTCCCCATGATAACTAACGGGCAGAGCATCCCCGGACAGCAGCAGCATTCACACACTCATTCACTCCCCCTCCCCATGATAACTAACGGGCAGAGCATCCCCGGACAGCAGCAGCATTCTCACGCTCATTCACTCCCCCTCCCCATGATAACTAACGGGCAGAGCATCCCCGGACAGCAGCAGCATTCACACACTCATTCACTCCCCCTCCCCATGATAACTAACGGGCAGAGCATCCCCGGACAGCAGCAGCATTCTCATTCACTCCCCCTCCCCATGATAACTAACGGGTAGAGCATCCCCGGACAGCAGCAGCATTCACACACTCATTCACTCCCCCTCCCCATGATAACTAACGGGCAGAGCATCCCCGGACAGCAGCAGCATTCTCATTCACTCCCCCTCCCCATGATAACTAACGGGCAGAGCATCCCCAGACAGCAGCAGCATTCGCACACTCATTCACTCCCCCTTCCCATGATAACTAACGGGCAGAGCATCCCCGGACAGCAGCAGCATTCACACGCTCATTCACTCCCCCTCCCCATGATAACTAACGGGCAGAGCATCCCCGGACAGCAGCAGCATTCACACACTCATTCACTCCCCCTCCCCATGATAACTAACGGGCAGAGCATCCCCGGACAGCAGCAGCATTCACACGCTCATTCACTCCCTCTTCCCATGATAACTAACGGGCAGAGCATCCCCGGACAGCAGCAGCATTCACACACTCATTCACTCCCCCTCCCCATGATAACTAACGGGCAGAGCATCCCCGGACAGCAGCAGCATTCACACACTCATTCACTCCCCCTTCCCATGATAACTAACGGGCAGAGCATCCCCGGACAGCAGCAGCATTCACACACTCATTCACTCCCCCTCCCCATGATAACTAACGGGCAGAGCATCCCCGGACAGCAGCAGCATTCACACACTCATTCACTCCCCCTTCCCATGATAACTAACGGGCAGAGCATCCCCGGACAGCAGCAGCATTCACACACTCATTCACTCCCCCTTCCCATGATAACTAACGGGCAGAGCATCCCCGGACAGCAGCAGCATTCACACACTCATTCACTCCCCCTTCCCATGATAACTAATGGGCAGAGCATCCCCGGACAGCAGCAGCATTCACACACTCATTCACTCCCCCTTCCCATGATAACTAACGGGCAGAGCATCCCCGGACAGCAGCAGCATTCTCATTCACTCCCCCTCCCCATGTTAACTAACGGGCAGAGCATCCCCGGACAGCAGCAGCATTCACACGCTCATTCACTCCCCCTTCCCATGATAACTAACGGGCAGAGCATCCCCGGACAGCAGCAGCATTCACACACTCATTCACTCCCCCTTCCCATGATAACTAATGGGCAGAGCATCCCCGGACAGCAGCAGCATTCACACACTCATTCACTCCCCCTCCCCATGATAACTAACGGGCAGAGCATCCCCGGACAGCAGCAGCATTCACACGCTCATTCACTCCCCCTTCCCATGATAACTAACGGGCAGAGCATCCCCGGACAGCAGCAGCATTCACACACTCATTCACTCCCCCTTCCCATGATAACTAACGGGCAGAGCATCCCCGGACAGCAGCAGCATTCACACACTCATTCACTCCCCCTTCCCATGATAACTAACGGGCAGAGCATCCCCGGACAGCAGCAGCATTCTCATTCACTCCCCCTCCCCATGATAACTAATGGTGTGACCCGTTCCCCTTACAATATATGTAACATAAAATGTGCAAGACAAACAAACAGGACAGACAGCGAGTCCTGCAACAATGCAATTGTCCAGCTCATCACACTACATTACATTTAGACATAACTTTTGCAGTTAACAAATCAGAGTAAGTTATCATAACATAGTTGAAAGAACGAACAGGAAGATGCAGTCAAAATAGCTCCAATAATCACAAAGTCCCCTGTCCACAAATGAGGACAATGGCGCTGGGGTCATTTGCTCTTTAGTTTCAAAGTGAATGTGAGTGTCCCTTAATTAGGGATTGTTTTATTCCATAGTAAGACTTGCATTTCATGATTTGGTATTCTAACTTCTAATAGTTTCATGTTAATATGTTTTCTTTGTATTAAAACATTGACTTCAAGTGTTCCTACTATGTATGGTGTTTCTTGTGGTCAAGTCTCATGGAACCCCTTAATTAATACTTGAACTTGATTTTTTTTTTTTTTAATGTTATCCGGTTTTTTCATTTATGTGTAATTTCTTGTTACCGTTCAATCCTGAGGTGCATGCAGACCTGAGAAAGGTGACGTCATAGAATAAGGTTCGAACTGCACTGTAAACGTGTCTCGTCGTTCCACCCTATCAGTATTATTTGAGCCCAGCTCCTCCCTCCCTCAGCCTGGTGCGTGAGTGACGTCTCGGTTCCTATAAAAGGTTTGAGCCCGCCTCTCTGCTTCCTCTTTGTTAAACGCGTACTGGGTGTTTAAGTGTTTGGTTCTTCATCTGAAGCTAAGGCCTTTGAATCCGGCGACTGGCACTCTCGATTTTAGGCATCCAGCTACTAAAAAAACGAAACCTCGTAGAAAAATGGCCTCTGTATCTGAACTCGCCTGTATTTACTCCGCTCTCATCCTCCACGACGATGAAGTCACCGTCACCGTAAGTCTCTTCTGAGAGAAACATTGGGGATGGCGCTTAACATGGCGGATACCAAAGTCGAAGGTTTTCGTTCAGTCGGAGAACCTAAAATGTTCGTGTATAGAAACAACGGTCGTATTAAATGTATTATAATATGTTTAGGGAAGTGATGCTAATATTTGCGCTGTACTTGTGATGTGTATCTGTAGTTTTAACAAAGACGGGATGAAGTTACTTTAAGTGTACAGAAATATAGAAATCCTCTGAACTTGAACTTTTTTTTTTTTTAATGCTGTCCGGATTTATTTATGTGTAATCTCTTGATACCTTTCAATCCTGAGGTGCATGCAGCCCAAATCCTCTGAACGATTATTTTCTGTGCCTAATTAATGTGTGCCGGGTGAGAGGAGTGATACACGGCTGTCGGATGGAGATTTTTACAAACCTCGTATTTCCTGTGCTATACAAGTGTGCATAAGTAGTGAATAACACTAGTGCGCGACAGCACTGGGAAGGTTATCTAAAGCAGGAGCTCCAGGCACCAGACTGCCTCCTAGGAGATTTCAGAGGCCTGTCTGTTTGCCACCTGCTCTGGTCAAAGATACAGGTCCCGTGTTAGCTTGATGATGATGATGATGAACACGATACCGGCAGCGACTATTGGCCCTGCTTTAATAAACCACGTTAAAACCATGGCGCACTTGAATGCTCATTTTGTACATGAACTCAGGATTTCAGGTTACAGAATTTGCCACGTGACCGCATTAGCAGCGGACATTATGTGCAGGATCCAGACCCAGTATTGTGTGACAATGTTAACGTTTCTCTTTCCCTTCCGCAGGAGGACAAGATCAATGCTCTCATCAAGGCCGCTGGGGTGTCTGTGGAGCCCTTCTGGCCCGGTCTGTTTGCCAAGGTGAGCCCCTAAGGATAGGGAGGTTGTTTTTAACCAGCATGTTTCAGCTTTAGCTCCCTTCTTGAAGCATGATTAATTGAGGAAATACAATCCGGTTTTTGTAGTTGTCTGTTTAAATAAATGTATGTCCTGTGGTCCGTTTGATTTCCAGTATATTTAGGCAGTTTCCCGGACAGCGTCAGTGCTGAAATACAGGAGTGAGGCTTCATCCGCACTAGTGTTCACATGCCTCAGAAATATGGTTTATTTTATACAAGAGAATTGCCTAATTTAAGTCCCCATGAACACATGTGAGCAAGAGAGGGAAAACAAAAAAAACAATGTCAATAGATTGTAGAATTGGTTTCTTTTGACCTAAAGTTAAATTTGCCTTTTGTCTACAGCCCTGATAATGCATTCATGTCCATGGTGGGAAGGAGAGTAACTGATCTGCCTTAAGCATGTGACAGATACAGTACAGTATTCTAACCCTATTCACACTACCTGTGTAATGCATGGCCCTGCTGCAGTACAGTATTCACACTACCTGTGTAATGCATGGCCCTGCTGCAGTACAGTATTCACACTACCTGTGTAATGCATGGCCCTGCTGCAGTACAGTATTCACACTACCTGTGTAATGCATGGCCCTGTTGCAGTACAGTATGGGGGATCCTGTGGTTTTCAACGCATGTTGATAGTGAATTATTTATGTGCTTAGTATGGAGAGGATACTAGTTAGATGCGTCTCCTTAAGGTTAGTCCAGTAGTTTTTCTACCTGGCCAATGCATCTGACTATTTACAGCAGAGTTGCGTGGAGTGTCAGTAAGTGGGGCGTGACTGACTAAAGAGGCAGTTCTATTACACACAAAATAGTAATATTTTAAATAGATACATAAGTGACAGCTAATTAGTCCAAGTTCATACCTTTTCAGATGAGCCGTTAACGATCGCTCTAGGAACCGGAGAAATGATGTTTTTACATTACAAAAAACACATCTTAAAATAGATACGTTCTAACAATGTGTATATCAACAGTGGGGGGATTGCGAACCACTGATTTACAGTACCATGTGTTAAGGATGCTAATATTTAAGTATTAAACATTCAGAATTCAGGATGCTCAAAGTGTTGACTCTAAACCCTACAAACAGACATGCCCTTGCTATAGAGAGCAGTAAGAAGCAGTAGAGTGAGTCTCTTCTGTCTTGGTGAGTCTCTGCTGTGTCTCCTGTCACAGGCCCTGGCCAGCGTGGACATTGGCAGCCTGATCTGTAATGTTGGTGCTGGAGGAGGAGCTGCCCCTGCTGGTGCTGCCCCTGCTGGAGGAGCCCCAGCTGGAAGTGCCCCAGGTCAGTAACGCACCATTCACGGGCTTGAAACTCGTGGAGAGCAAGACCTATTTGGGGCCTTTTCCCTTAGACATTTCTGGGGCTGTTTGGATATTGGCTGCAAGCTGCTGTTGAACTTGACTAGGACACACAAGGGTTTAGAAGTACACAAACCGTTTCACTCCCGTAAGGAAGTGCCTTTGTAAGGGCTGCTGAAAAGTTTTTACAAACCACTTTGAGTAAGAGTAATTTATGTAGAAGAAAAAGGAAAGATTTGATTCCTTTATCCTAGCAAGGTGATTTTTTTTATTTTATAACCAACTAAAGCACTTGGTCTTGCAATATTTTCACATGTAGGAAAGACAGCAAAGAAAATTGCTATCTTAGCCTGATTAGCCCATGTGGAACTGGCCCTTTTTGAATGTGCAAGTAATGAGACTTACCTTGCCTCTGTCTTACAGCTGAGAAAGTGGAGGAGAAGAAGGAAGAGAAGAAGGAAGAGTCTGAGGAGTCTGATGATGACATGGGCTTTGGTCTGTTTGACTAAACTAACCTTTTTGTAACTCCGGCAACAAGAATAAAAACTGAAAATGCAATTGTGCTCCCTGTTGTTTTTCTACCTGTGGGCTCTTGTTTTAGGGTAATTCCTTTGGGCTATTGAAGTCCTAAATGCATATCTGCTAATCGTGTTGCCTGTATGTATATAATCCCTGTCTCAGCTGTGCGAATTGTCTTTCACAGCAGCTCTTGAGCCTCTATTTAAGTTTTAGACAGCAAAAAGTAAACAGTGGCAAGCTAACTGGGTCAAAAAGTGTTGTGCTGCTTTAACGCAAATGAATCTCATGACAGAATAGAACGTCATTCTGAAATGCCTCGCTTAAACAGTGCCCAACTCGCTGTAAATGTGTAGTGATTTTTATATAGATTGTATATTATATAATTTTGTTGCGACTTATGTGGAATGTAATAAACGAGAGCCAAAACGGTGAGGTTTTTTCCCCCTTTTCTACAATGCCATTTCCACGTTGTTGTTTTATTTGAATTTTTAAAGTTAAATGTCAGTGCTTGTTCAGCTGCAATAAGCCACAAGTAAACCTCATGAAAACGTGTCTGGCCACTGTTTACTGTGAAGAATTAGCAATGGCAAGGAATTAAATAAACAAAATGCAACAGAAGTTGCACTAGCCTTTAAAAAATGTGCATTTGTAAAAAGCATACTATCTCAATCTGTTTTTCAACCATAACATCTGCATATTGCATCAACATAGTTGTATTGATTTCCAAAGTAACTATTTCAGATTAACAAGAGTTAACATGCAAAACGGTACACAGTACAAGTAATGGTCGTAGAAATAGACAGACAAGCTTACCATGAACTGTTTTCTTTTGAAAATCCCCCGTTCACGATGTAAAAATTTTGGGTAGCTGTCAACATCACAACTATTTAGTTTTGCTGTTTGAAAGTTTTTTACATTTTCCTTTTAGAACTCAAGTCAAAAAATGACTTGTGCTCTTTCCAAATCAAAGTCTTAATAATTCTCAGGAGCTTCCATTGAACTTGTCATGCTTTAGGTGATCCTCACGTAAACGAGTGTGTTTGCGGGTCTGCACTCTGACAGCTAAAACCCTGTTCTGCTGGTACACAAGATACAGGTACTGTAATAATCTCTAGTTATGAACATGCAAAATACGCATTGTCACTACATGGTACAGTAGGCTATGACATATAAAAGGTTCATCGTTCCTACCTACCACCACGCAAAAAAAAAAATTCATCACCTGAAAGATGTCATGTCTCACTGATTTGCAAGTTAGTAATACAGTCATCCTGTGAATGATATCCTGCTGTGGAGTAAATTTAGACATGTTGCACTGATTAGGAGGCTGTGTGGTCCAGTGGTTAAAGAAAAGGGCTTGTAACCAGGAGGTCCCCGGTTCAAATCCCTCCTCAGCCACTGACTCATTGTGTGACCCTGAGCAAGTCACTTAACTTCCTTGTGCTCCGTCTTTCGGGTGAGACATAATTGTAAGTGACTGCAGCTGATGCATAGTTCTCTAGTCTCTGTGAGTCGCCTTGGATAAAGGCGTCTGCTAAATAAACAAATAATAATTTGTGAGTTAGTAATCTCTAGTTATGCATGTGCAAAATATGCATTCAGATTCACTACATTGCAAGGTAGGCTGGTCACGAAGTTACTACAATACTTTGTGCTTAAGAATGAGGGCAGGGGAAGATGAGCCTGAATTGTCTCCTGTTTAACCAAGCTATATACAAGTGTATAATTGTATGTTTCAATTTTGATCAGATACTATACAATGAAGCCCTGCTGCTTTGACACAGCCTGCATCAAGTAAATACCCTTAATAGCCATCCTTCCAAAAAGAAATGCAACACAAAACTTTTACATTTGGCCCAGAAAGAAAACATTCATACACATTCTACACCAATAACAAAGGTACACCTCCCTGCGCGATGAGGCAGACATGCCTGGGTTCTGCATTCTCCAGGGCTGGGCTGAACAGTCACTGTATTTTGGATTGTTATTGTTTCTTTAATCTAAATGTATGCTAATATTTTATTAAATGTCCAGTTTGAACACGTTTTCATGAAAAGACACAAAGTGAACCTGACAGCTGCAGAGTTCACAACGGTTTTGCATTCATTTTTTAAATTTATTTTTATTGCTAAAGTAGCCTAGTTGACACATTTAGGGCTACCCTGGAGCACAATTCAAACTCGTCTCATTTTGACTTGAAGGAATGATCGGATCAGTTCTGGCATCAAATCTTCTTATCCTTAAGAGTTTGTACATAATGATTACATGGTGATTAGGTGTTGAGGATCAATATGTGCTGGATGTGTCAGGATGCACAGATATGTACTTCACATTCATCCGAGTAGAATTCGATAATAACTGAGTGCATGTTACTGTAGAAATGAACTGGATTTACTTACATCTGTGATAATCAAGTGCTGCACTTACAACCCAGACAGTGATCATTGCATTTGAACTTTATAACTCAAACACAGCTAATGTACTTATTGGAATTGAAGCGGTCCTTAGCCCACTACTCATTATTTTGCAGATTTAAGGCTTTGTATTATCGGAATTCGCCCTGTCCCGGTCCCTGTGCACTGCAATGATCGAATAATGAGATTCATTTGTACAAGTATTAAATCCCTGTTGTCTTCAGTTAGGCGGCCGTGGCCACCCGCAGATGAGGGGACCACAAGGGTTGAAGTGAGAGCGAGAGATTCGAGGAAAAGGAACCGAATCAAACCGAACTGTAGTGATGCAGGCTTGGACGACATGAGATAAAAGGTAGCAGGAAATAAGATGTTGAGCCATTAAAAAAGCTCTGGTTGACTCCACTCTGCTGTACTAAGTGCGCGTGTGTGTCCGCGCATATTTTCTTTTACTAGAACAGATTTTAAGATTTTGTAGGCAATAACAGTCCGTGCTGGACGATTTTTAGTTATCCATTTCCAAATGAGTGGGAAAAAAACCGGACCAACACAAAACTGCCCTGACGGCAAAACACAAAACGGACATTTCTTCTGTCTGATCTTCCTTCATATGCATTTTTTCTTAATTTGTTAAAAATCAGTTTATTTTAGTTTAGATTTTCTCACAAGTTTGGTTGCGCTATGAACGATTCATTTACGCGGAGCTTTTCTTTCAGCACCACAAACTGAAGCATGCGGAAGCCTAAGATACACGTTTTCAACTTGCAGTCTAATGCAATAAATACAAACACATATAGACGAGTTGTGTTTTGTTTGTTTCGTTAAATGAAAATCATCACGTTTCAAAAAAGACTTGCTTTTATTATTATTATTATTATTATTATTATTATTATTATTATTATTATTATTGTTTTGTATCAACATTAAACAAATACAGTAGTAGGGCCTACCCTTTGAAAACAAACAAACCTGTATATTAAATTGAATTATTGTCATTCTTACAACTGTATTAGTAACTGTGTTTTGTCATTGATTCATTTGCTGCTCTATTTGGAGACGTGCGAGTTTTATCTCACAGTAACTGCCACATTCAAATCCATCTTCATGTTACAGTGAGTGTGTATAACTGGAGATTACTAACTCGCAAATCAACGAGACATGTTTTAAATTGTTCATTAGCATCAAGACTTTCACGGGGTGAAATGGCATTCCTTTGCGAGTTTGTTCGTAGGCGCTATTAACCATTGTATGACTACTGTACAATGTAAAGTGACTATGAATGCATATTTTGCGTGTTCATAACTAGAGATTGCTAACTCGCAAATCAACGAGGCATGGCTTAAATTGTTCCTGAGCATGACATCTTAAACGGGGTGAAATAGCAGTTATTTGCGAGTTTGAGGAGTTATTTGAGTAGAATGTAGTCAATGGGCGAATATCGAACATCCACACAAATATCCAATATCAGCCAAACTTCACCGGGGTTGTCAACTTTATGTACTATTTATTTATTTTAGGAATAAACAAAACAACGTTTAACTCGAACTGATATGTGGCATCCACTGTTTTGTAGTTAATTCACTGGGTAAAGTAAGGCCTACACAACGTATTCCTTACTCCTGGGATATGTTCATACGTTGACGTCTTGCTGTAAAACACAGGCACACACCCTGTCCCTGTCTATGCGGTCTCATTGCGTTCTGAGCAATGTATTTATTTCTTAGCAGACGCCCTTACCCAGGGCGACTTACAACTGTTACAAGATATCACATTTTTTACATACAATTACCCATTTACAGTTGGGTTTTTACTGGAGCAATCTAGGTAAAGTACCTTGCTCAAGGGTACAGCAGCAGTGTCCCCCACCTGGGATTGAACCCACGACCCTCCGGTCAGGAGTCCAGAGCCCTGACCACTACTCCACACTGCTGCCCCGTGTTTACCATTTATTACTTTTTTGAAAACGAACGAATATCTTAACGAATAGTTAAATTATGAACAAATATCCGAACAGGAAAATCCCATGTTCGTACTATATATATATATATATATATATATATATATATATATATATATATTGTAACGGGCACGGCTGGACTGACTCGCCGTTGCCACCTGTCGGCGAATAAGGCGCTGTGCCCGGAGCCAGTCCCCTACATTTGGTTAATGTGCAGCAGAGGATGCTGGGAGTACGAACTATGGTAGGGGAGAAACCGAATTATTGTTGTTGTGTTTAATTGTTGTCCCTGTAAAAGTTCCAGTATTATTTCATGCATTTTCCTGTAATCGTTATTACCCTTCCTGTGTTATGTGTTAAATATGTGAATGTCACCCTGAGAGGCAGAGTAGTGCTCTGGGGTGGGGAAGGGCTGTGTGTGTGTGTTCGAGGAGGGCGCTGACGTGTTGTTAGCTGCTTATTAAACTGCATTACCTAAAAGAGCTATTGTGTGCGTGTCTCTGTTAATCCCTGTGCTCGCTACATTGGTGTCAGAGCGGGATGGATGACACGCACTTGATCTGCAGCTGGAAGATGGACGAAGAGATCCAGAGGATGGAGCAGCAGATCGCCCAGCTGACGGGACAGATGCAGAACACCCAGCGGCGAAGCGGAGAAGCAAGACTCGCGTTTCAGAAGACCCACGGCGGCGAACTCTTGCTGCAGCAAAAAGAAGCTGGCAGCCAAGCGCGCCACTTCCGGAGAGACGCCGAAGACGGCAACCAGGCGGGATGCCTCGGGAGCAGCAGCCTAGACGGGGCTAGCCGAGCGGGTTACTCCAGGAGAGGCTACGAGCACGCCGGTGGCGGGAAAGAGGACGGCCGAGAACGGAACCGAAGTGGCGTGAACCCTTATCAGCCTGGGCGGCCCCAGCCCCCTGCCTCGGTGGAAACAGCGCAACCTGCCAACAAGAGTACTGTGAAGGCAGGCCGCTATGACGGGACTGCGCCCTGGGAAGCCTACCAAGCAAAGTTCCGCCTCGCAGCCTTGGCAAACAACTGGAGAATAGAAGAACAGGCGGGGCAGCTGGCGGCGGCACTGGAAGGGAAGGCGATGCAAGCATTGCTCGATTTAGACCCAGAGGAGCCGTGTGACTTCCATACCCTATCCACGGCTCTCCAGCGCCGCTTTGGACAAGTGGAGTCAGCCGTCAGCCTGCGCGATCGCCTCGCCACGCGCAAGAGAGCCAGTGGCGAGAAACTCGGGATCCTGGCCGCGGACACTAAATACTTGGCACGGAGGGGGTATCCTGGTTTACCTCCGGCTGTACAAGAAGACCTGGCGACGGAGGCGTTCATCCGTGGCCTGAACCCCACCGCGCTCAGACAACAGGTTCGGCTCGTTGCCCCAACCTCCCTAGAGCAGGCTTTAACCCATGCCCTAAGGATTGAGGCCGTGCTCGAGGAGGGTGAGCGAGTCCGGATCCCCAAAGTCCGCGCGGTCAGAGAAAAGGAAGATAGCGATGGAGACGAGGATACTGCCACTGTCAGGCAGACCACGCCTGTAAGACGCTGCTGGAACTGCGGAAGCCCAGGTCACCTGCATGCACAATGCCGCCGCCGCCGTCACCCAGTACCGGCTGAACAAGAGACGTCGTCGGCGGGAAACGAAAATGGAGCGGCGTAAACGGGGGCCCGCCGCTCCTTCACCTTCCTTCCCCCACCCATCGAGACAATGAGAACGACGCTGTGGCAATGGTGGGCCGTGTTGGCCAGGGCAACAGTCTGCATGCACCCTGCCTCTTAAATGGGGTGCAGTGCAAGGCCTTGGTCGACACGGGCTCCACCATCTCCATCCTGCGGCCCGGGGTCCTCCCCAGAGAAGGTGACGGATGGCTGGGAGGCTGGACGCCCACCGAGATTTGCCTCCGCACTGTCACCGGCATTCTGGGTTTGGACCTCCTGAACAAAGTAGGAGCCACCATCGACTTGGCTGAGGGAACCCTGTGCCTTGGCCGGAGCCAACTGCGCCTGATTCCGGGTCGGGAGAAGGAAGGGGAGCAATGCCGCACCAGATCCACCGTGCGGCATATTCCGACCAAGGAGTTTCGTCGGACGCGGAGGGGCAGGACCCGGCCTCTCCCAGAAGCAGAGTTTGCAAGGGTTTCAACTGTCTCCGCCCCTTCCCCTGCAGAACGTTCATCGCCCCCCGCAACCACAACTGGTGGAACTCAGGACTGCAGGATAACTGATGCGGTGAAAGCGCTGTGGCAGAGGAGTAAGGAGGGTCTATCTCAGGGCCAGCAGGACCAGTTATGGGAACTATTAAGGGGGTACTTGGACATTTTTGCTGCAAACATAGAGGACTGTGGGCGGACTGGATTAGTTCAGCACAGCATTAACACGGGAGACGCGGCTCCGATCCGGGAGCGACCACGGCGGCTACCCTTGGCAAAGCGGGAAGCGGCCGAGGGCATGATTCTGGAAATGGCCGCTGCCGGGGTAATTGAACCATCGGCTAGCCCCTGGGCCGCGCCAGCCCTACTAGTAAAAAAAAAAGACGGGTCACTGCGGTTCTGTGTGGATTATCGCAAACTGAATGCAGTGACCCACAAGGACTCGTACCCCCTTCCCAGAATCGATGAAGCTCTGGACTACATCGCAGGCTCCCGCTGGTTCAGCTCCCTCGACCTGCGCAGCGGATACTGGCAGGTCGAGCTGGCCCCTGAGGCACGACAGAAAACTGCATTCTCCATTGGCCAGGGTCTGTGGCAGTTTTCAGTGATGCCCTTTGGACTGTGCAATGCCCCAGCAACGTTCGAGCGCCTGATGGAGCGGGTGCTCACCGGAGTTCCACGGACCCATTGTGTTGTATACCTGGATGACTTACTGGTGCACGCCGCCACCTTTTCGGCGGCACTGCAGAACTTACAGACTGTGTTCGAGCGCATCCGTGGAGCTGGCTTGAAACTTCACCCTGGGAAGTGCAACCTGCTGAGAAGAGAAACACACTTCCTCGGACATGTTGTCGGGGCAGACGGCATTGCCACAGACCCTGCTAAAGTGACTGCTGTAAAGGACTGGCCGGTCCCCAGGACTGTGACGGAGGTGCGTAGCTTTCTGGGCCTGGCGTCTTATTACCGCCGCTTTGTGAAGGACTTTGCTCAGATCGCCAGGCCCTTGCACCGCCTGACCGAGAAGGGGGGCCGGTTCAGCTGGGACACCGACTGCGCAGCTGCCTTTGGGGAATTGCGAGAGGCTCTTGTGAAGGCCCCAGTCTTGGCGTTCCCTGACCCCCAAAAACCGTTCATCCTGGACACGGACGCGAGCGATGTAGGGATCGGAGCAGTACTAGCCCAGGAAGGCCCGGACGGGGAACAAGTGGTCGCGTACTACAGCCAGGCTCTTAGTAAAACAGAGCGGAACTATTGTGTGACTCGCCGGGAACTGTTGGCTGTAGTACGGGCCGTGCACCACTTTCGTCCCTATCTCTACGGGCGAAGATTCAAGCTGCGCACGGATCATGCCTCCCTGCGGTGGCTGCTCAACTTCCGCGAGCCCGAAGGACAGGTGGCTCGCTGGATAGAGACACTGCAAGGGTATGACTACTCCGTCCAGCACCGGGCTGGCCGCCTACACAATAATGCAGATGCCCTGTCCCGTCGCCCCTGCTTCTCTGAGGACTGTAAGCACTGCCATCGGATGGAGGAGCGAGAGGCGCAGCGATACGTGGAGGAGCGAGTAAGTGCTGCCACTGTAGCTGTGGAGACCCCCCTCGAGTTGCCAGCGGGGGAGATCCAGCGTCAGCAGGGTCTGGACGCTGAGCTGGCACCGCTGATCCGCTGGTTATCGGCGGGTCAGCGCCCAGCCAGACGTGCGGTGTCAGCCCTCTCCCCGGAGGTAAAAGCGCTGTTGGCGCAATGGGAATGTTTGAGCCTCCGGGAAAGTGTGCTGTACCGTGCCTGGACAGACCCTGCGACCGGGCGCAAGCAGCTACAAGTGGTGGTTCCTCAAGCTCTCCGAGAGACCGTCCTGCGAGCCGTGCATGGCGGACCAGCCACTGGACACTTCGGCGTTGCCAAGACCCTGGGTCGGCTTCGGGAGCGGTTCTACTGGGGGCGATGCCGACGTGATGTGGAGACTTATGTGCGACGCTGTGACCAGTGCACCGCCCGGAAGGGCCCCTTGGACCGCTCTCATGCCCCGCTCCAGCAGTACCAGGTGGGGGCACCATTAGAGCGCGTCGGTGTGGACATCTTAGGGCCGTTCCCACGGACGGAGGGGGGCAACCGGTACGTCCTGGTGGCCATGGATTACTTTACTAAATGGCCCGAGGCGTACGCAGTCCCCGATCAGAGCGCAACTACCTGCGCGGAGGCACTGCTGGAAGGCATGTTCTGCCGGTTTGGGGTTCCCGAGGAGCTACACAGTGACCAGGGGCGTAACTTTGAAGCGCAGGTGTTCGGGGAGGTGTGCAGGCGGCTGGGTATTAAGAAAACCAGGACGACCCCACTCCACCCGCAGAGCGATGGATTGGTGGAGCGGTTCAACCGCACCCTTGCCACCCAGCTGACCATGTGGACCTCCCAGCACCAGCGTGACTGGGATCAATGCTTGCCCTTGGTCCTAATGGCCTACCGGACTGCAGTGCAGGAATCTACCGGGTGCACGCCAGCGGCTCTTATGTTTGGGAGAGAGCTCCGCACCCCAGTGGACCTTGTGTTCGGCCGGCCACCTCAGCTCCACACTCCGGAACCTGCCGGCCCGGAATACCTCCAACAGCTACAGGACCGATTGGACACTGCCCATGCTTATGCTCGGAAGCACCTCACCTCGGCTGGCCAGCGTCAGAAACGGGCATACGATACTCACTGCAAGGGCCGGGGATTTCAAGCTGGGGAGCAGGTCTGGGTTCATTGCCCCCGGCGAAGAAAAGGACTCTGCCCCAAGCTGGCCAGTCACTGGGAGGGCCCCTGTGTTGTTCTGGAGAGGCTCTCTGAGGTGACTTATCGAGTGCGGCTGCGGACCCGTAGCCGGGCGGTGGTGCTCCACCAAGACCGCTTGGCCCCCTACCGCCCTGGAACAAACTCGGTTGTCCCTGCGGCCAGCCCGGAGGCCAGCTCCCAGGACAGGGAAAGCGCTTCCCCCTTGCAGCAGTCGAATAGTTCACCAGCTGGTGGCCCACGAAGGGGCATTCCGGCTCCAGCTGACTCCCAGCCCGCTGCACCTGTGCTCCAGCGCGGCCAGCGTATCCGTCGACCACCCCCGGGACTCTCGGACTTTGTGAGACATTAAGTGTTGGGCCGACGGGACGTTCGGCCCTAAGAAGGGGGCTGTGTAACGGGCACGGCTGGACTGACTCACCATTGCCACCTGTCGGCGAATAAGGCGCTGTGCCCGGAGCCAGTCCCCTACATTTGGTTAATGTGCAGCAGAGGATGCTGGGAGTACGAACTATGGTAGGGGAGAAACCGAATTATTGTTGTTGTGTTTAATTGTTGTCCCTGTAAAAGTTCCAGTATTATTTCATGCATTTTCCTGTAATCGTTATTACCCTTCCTGTGTTATGTGTTAAATATGTGAATGTCACCCTGAGAGGCAGAGTAGTGCTCTGGGGTGGGGAAGGGCTGTGTGTGTGTGTTCGAGGAGGGCGCTGACGTGTTGTTAGCTGCTTATTAAACTGCATTACCTAAAAGAGCTATTGTGTGCGTGTCTCTGTTAATCCCTGTGCTCGCTACAATATATATATATATATATATATATATATATATATATAAAAAATTATTTGTTTGTTTATTTAGCTGACGCCTTTATCCAAGGCGACTTACAGAGACTAGGGTGTGTGAACTGTGCATCAGCTGCAGAGTGAGTCACTTACAATTACGTCTCACCCAAAAGACAGAGCACAAGGAGGTTAAGTGACTTGCTTAGGGTCACACGAGTCAGTGGCTGAGGTGGGATTTGAACCGGGGACCTCCTGGTTACAATACCTTTTATTTAACCACTGGACCACACAAACTCCTATTTATATTATAAAATAAAAAAGGCATGGGCGATGCCGCCTTTTTTTTTTTTTTACCGTTTTGAAAAAACGCACATGTCAAAAGTCGTCAAACCTAACAACTAATGCATTTGGTGCTGATATACTGAATAAATACTTAATTATTGAGAACTATTGCGTCAATTAACATCAGATTATGCTTAACTCCTCTAAAAACATTTCCTAACTAATTTGTATCTTGATTGGAGCCAAATGATAAAAGCACACATAAACCACTGTGTAATTAAGTAAATGCAAGTACAGATTGCCCATTTTATTTACAAAAAAACAATTTTATAAATTGGGATAGCATCCTTATTCTTTGCTTTTCAAGAGCAACAGCTTGCTTACAATCTGCCCTCCTGGCTGAAAACCTGCTAGATGGTTCTGGCCAAGTGGTCTACTTGTGGAAAGCGACCTCGCTGCTTTTTCCACCACTGAAGTGTGTTTCTCTACTTGTACATGCATCATGATAAGAACTTCCTCAATTGTGCTAAAGCTGGCAGGACAATCTTTAGCACACATTATTGAATTATGTGATGCATGGAGTCCTCTTTCCACACCTTAACTGCCACTTTTACAATGAATGTCGAGTTAATGGTTCAAGTTCTGTGCTTCCATACGGGTCTATGTCCTTGACAGACATGGTTTTTATTTGTCCTAAAATGAAATAACTTTTTCTGAAAAGAGGTGGGCTGGGTATCTCACTGCTATGGGGTTATAATGTAATCTCGCTAGATTATGAGATTCTTTTTTTGTAAACAATCATTTGAGCCGAGCTGTTTGTTGGGCCTCTCAATATATAAATCAAACCCTTGTGCAGTCAGCACTCGGATATCCGTTACCCAGATACATGCGAGTTACGTTTTACCGGCTTTGTACTAAGAACAAAATCAGTCCCCATTTTTATATACGTGTGTGTAACAAATGAATGCATTTCCCTGTCACACGATTTCTGACTGTCACCAGTTTTCTGATACAAAGCCCATCTCTTTAATGTTACAATGTATTTGTTTATCCGTCACAGCCCGCAGTTTTTTCTTTTTTTTTCTCTCATGCCAAATCAGTCTGTCTTATATTGTGCAGTTACATAGAGCTTCCTCCAGTTTCACATGACGAAAAATGCAGCCAAAACAAAGCGAACAAGACAAGCTACGGTAATGTAAAATTTAATCATTAAACAATTTTAGATACTGTGATGCATTTTTTTTTTTTTAATCGGTGATCTTTAGTTGCTTTTGTGCATTTTCATTTGGGCCTTATCGAGCACTATATTCTGCAATTTTGAATACTGACTTTGGATACTGTTTTAGTTCTGAAAACTGTTGTTTAATCTCTTGCTAAATTGCATTGCTTTTTAAGTTTAGCAGTTCTGTGCAAGGATAACATTTTGATTTCATTTTGCTGTTGTCATTAATGGGGAATTTGACATACTGCTACAATACATACCAGATTTAAAGTATGTACCATATTACAGTGTACACAGTCGTCACTTTTGGCAAGTGATATTTTCAGCATATATCGTTCTGAATTAAAATACTATCTCTGTTGAAAATATAGTACTGTACCAACAAAACCAATACAGTACATCTAACTGTAAGTCTACTTATTTTAAAACAGTCCTTTCAGCTATATTTTTGACATTGTATGGTTGGAACAGGCCAAAATGAAATAATCTGGTATGCGTCACACTCCTTTAACTGTCACTGAAGTCAAGATTTTACAGGGTTGGATATGTGAGTGCTGACTATCACTTTTGTTTACATGAAGTACCATTTAAACTTGGTAAAGAAAGGTGGCCCTCTAGTGAACAAATGAGGTAGTGTTTATATATTCCTCTTGTTATGCAAGTGACTGGATCACTGTAAAAAACTGAATTAATTGTAACTTGCTCTTACCATCAGTAAACCACAGGATTTATTTTAATACAGAAAAACAGGCTGATGCACCAAAGCATACCTAAATGTTCACCATCACAGTTCTCATACATCACAGCCTGCTACCACAAACTATTGTTAATGCAATATTGTTGACAGCTCTCAAATGATTTTATAAAGGCCAGAAAAACAGACTCATTTGTAAATGGCCTTTGTTTTTTAAATTCTGGATTTACACTCATTTCACGGACAATTGAAACTCAGTTTTAAATGGAAGAAATTATGAGAAACACACAATAACATCCTCAATGGAACTCAGTAAGATGTTTTCTTATTTGTGTCAATCTTGTGCTTTCAGTCCTCTACTGTTTTTAAATGCTGCAGCCATTTAAGGTGTTTTTTCTTCTAAAATGTAGTAATCACTAATTGATTTTACCCTGTTTTTCTCCCAATTTAAAATGTCCAGTTGTATTTTAGGCTCAGCTCACCGCTACCACCCCTGCGTTGACTGGGGAGCGGCGAAGGTGAGCACATGCTGTCCTCCGAAGCGTGTGCCATCAGCCGACCGCTTATTTTTACTGTGCAGGCCCGCCATGCAGCCACCTCAGAGCTACAGCGTTGGAGGACAACGCAGCTCTGGGCAGGCGCCTGGCCAGTCTACAGGGGTCGCTGGTGCGCGGTAAGCCGAGGACACCCTGGCCGACCTAAACCCTCCCCCTGGGCGGCGCTTGGCCAATTGTGGGCTGCCCCCTGGGAGCTCCCGTCCACGGTCGGCTGTGGAATACTGGACTTGAACCAGTGACCTCCAGGCTGTAGGGCGCATCCTGCACTCCACGTGAAGCGCCTTTACCGGATGCGCCACTTGTTGCCCAAGACATCCTTCCCTGTGGGTATCCCTTACCAGTATAAAGAAACAAGTATACTAGGTAAACTTAATTGTGAATATACAGATGAAAAATGAAACATTTTCAGTGTGATGCAATTCTGCTAAAATCCTTTTTTTTTTATTTTATTGCAGGTCATTGTCGGTACAGGATTTGACATATATAATGAGTGTGTGGAGGGGGTGACCTACATTTGTATTGTCTGGATTGCAATAACAAAAAACAATACAAAATATTAGGATGAAAGTCAGCAAGTCCCTTCATAACTTCATTAAAATAAAACAGAAAGACCACCCTCCAGGAGGCAGAGTACTGATAACACCTTTTTAATAGGCCAAGGAACTGTACAGGTCATTCTATTCTTCCTGAGAATAACTTATACCCAAAAAATGGAGGGGCTTTTAATGAACAGACAATACACATGGGGGATAATAGAAAAGAAAAAAGGGTGGAAGGTATCTCTGTTCTTTAAAACCTCCTGGGCGAGAGAAAAGAGGAGGAAATGGGTTAGTAACTAGTGTTTAAAATACCCAACGTGGCTTTAGTCTTTTTAAATAATATATATATATATATATATATAAAAAGAATAGGGGACATCTCCAATGGTAGGGAAGTTTTGTTTAACACACATCACTCAATTCTCTGGCTTGTCCTTAAAGCAAAACAGCTGCTTCTAAAATATGATTTTTTTTTTTTTTTTTTTAAGTTACAAAAACTGGCACATGATTCTATGTCAAAAAGACAAATTACAGTTCTGGCTTTCCTGGTAGTTTATTTCATCCATTGCTTCTGAAGACTCCTCCTCACCCTCTAACAAAGAGGGGGGACACAAAACAAGTCAATCCTTCCAAAATATAGATTTAGGATTCTCTGTTAAGTCTGGATTCGCATTTTGTGACAGTGTGTTACCATCGACAGGAAAAAAACAGTAAGTCTCTTTTTGTTATTTGTGTTTATGGAGCTGGAATTCTCAACCTTGTGGTTTCCCAACATCCCAATAACAGTTCTGTCATTGGCTCCAGTGGCATTTTCCAGATGTGCTGAACATCTGATCTTTGCCTTGGGGGTGGGGAACATGCCACAAAACTGAAGCAAAGATGAATTTATAGTCTCGGTACAAAATGTACCAATCAGCACACACAATAGACTCAGCCAAAAATAAGTGTTTGTTACTGATTTTGAAAGGTCCCAGGAACTCGATAGCAATCCGTCAGATCTGAAATTTCCTGGATGGGAGGAGTGGGATCAGGCAGGCTTCAATCCCATCTCACAGTTCAGCACTGGAAGAAGGCTAACTGTCCCTTGCTGCAAGTGTGTTAGAAACAACTGTCTCTCCCCCTCCCCGGTGAAACGCAGCTGAAGTTGGCAGCACACAACCATCGTCCACAGATTCCTGTTCAACCCCCCCCACCCTCCCCACCCACACACAGCTCAGGTTAGTGCGGCCGGGCTTGGCCAATCATCTTGAGCCGGGCCTGGTCGATGACGTCCAGCAGGTTCTTGGCGTCGACGGCCAGTGCGTGGGCAGCGGTCAGCATCTGCTTCTTGTACTCCTGCTGCAAGCTGGTCATCACATACTGCTGGGCCAGCTTCATCTTGTTGATCAGCTCAGCCAGGTCCGAATTCAGGAGCTTTTGGGCCATCTCAATCTGAAGGGCCAGGTGCATTGGGAGAGGGTTTAGGGTGGGACAACGAATCAAGCACGATTTCTCACTCGTCACTTCATCACTTATACTGCCACATGCACGCTAATTTGCTGCGTGAACAACTAAATATGGCAATGCAGAAAGGTTCAAGAAACTATTTAAAGTATTGGTTAAATCAATCAATTAATATACACTGGAGCGCTACTGTCGTTTTTTTTTTTTTTTTTTTACAACTTCAGGAAATAGGATCCCATTCACAGACAGTAAAACAGCAATGCCAAGTTATGCAGCAACAAACATGAAATCAAGCATCAAAGAAACATAGAACATCCCACTGATGTTGGAAATGGAAAGGTTTTGTGCATTGTGGATGACAATTTGTTTTATTTCCTCCATGTGTCAATAATAATAATAATAATAATAATAATAATAAAATACAGTGGCTTTGGTGCAAATCAAACACCAGTCTCCATTAAGTACCTCTCTGTGCGTGCTGGCTGGAAGTACAGGAATGGTTTCATCCACGGTCGCCAGCAGCGTCCGTAGCGCCAGTCCAACCTCCTGAAACAGCGCAACAAACCACATGCATTGTTAAACCTGGGGGCATTTAAAACAGAGACTCAAACAGCTGTCCATGGCCTTCTTCAAAATGAGATGTGCTGTTAAATGAAACTATAAACCCTGCACATCGCTGACTTCGCATACGGCCGGGTAGAAACACGCCCTTGTAACACAGCACAGCACGGGCCACGGGTCGAGTTCTGGGATCACTCAACCAAAATACAACAGTGCTGGCTACCTGGAGGTTAAGAAAGGGGTTTGTGTAGCTTAGAAAATAGTTCACCCGAGTTCACTGTCTGCCTGTAACCCCTTCAGGTAGTGCAATACAAGGGTCTGTTCTCTCACCTTCACCATGGGCACATACTCCTCCGGGGGAGCAGGCTGGATTTTACTGGACATCTCGATCACAGCTTTCACCAGCCCGGTCACATTCTCATACACCTTGTCATTGGAGCGGTCCAGGTTAGCCGTAGGGGGAGGGCTGATTTCCTGGGGCTGAATCTGATCAAACATGAATGACAAATGTTATTATTACTACCACTGTTCAGACAGCAGGGCGCACTATTTAAACAAGACTTCGCTTTTATTCAGCTTTATTCTGCAACATGGATTTTCTTGGGTGCGTGGGACACATTTCATGCGTCTTATTTTTCCATTTATTTATGTTTGATGGTGAAAATAGAATGTCTTAAGAAGGTGCACATAAAAAACCAAGTATTCCACAATTTGACATTTGCTGTTTTTTAGGTAAGCATTTAAATACTAGGAACATTTGTTGTATAATGACTGTGTATGAGATCAAATAGAAAATGATCTATTTTGAATGTGACAATACAATTTTTTCTGCTTTAATAAATACCTTGAAATACCTATGTCATGAAAATGAGCCATATTTTACAGGTGAAAAAAATACAGCCCTGTTAATGAAGCAATACATGTAACATTTATACAGCTAAATACTTTACTGATATTAATATTGCACTACGATACTGAAAAGGATTAGAGAACACAGATCAATAGAAACTATGTTATGAACAATGTGGTTTTGAAGGTTTTAGTGATTTATTTATTGAGGCCTTGTATCTACAATGGACCAAGGAACTGAAAACATATCTATCTATAAACTATGCAATGCATTATCTATCTACCAAGGCACAAATCCATTCATCGCACAATGTGTTACTTTCCTAGACACTGTGGGGACAGGGCCTCAAAGGAAACATAAATGCATCCCATAACACCAGTAAATCATGGACGTCTTTATAATCGACTGACTGACTGACTGAAAGAAAGGACAGCAAATCACTTCTTTAATAATGAAGACCACACAACTCCCATGTGACAGTCCTATTGCAGAGATGATTACATAAAATCACAGGAACTACAGATGGGAATTAAAAAGTGATTAATGGGAGCCACTAAGACATACAACACTCGATTAGTTAGAGACAGACACGCATGCACACACGTCATATTCTTACCCTCCAAGGCTATTGCCAAGCACAATAGGGCAGAAGGTGAAACAAATATGGCAGGCAGGGAGAAAAAAAGGAATAAAATATTAATAATGCAGTAAGCAAAATAAATAAAATAAATAAAAATAAAAGCAAAACAAAACATACATACATACATACATACATACATGCAGCTATAGCGCAACACTAAAAAATAATCCATTGCCACGCACATGCCATGCTGTCATTGCCACTCTAGAAGGGCGCTACCCAACAGACTGGTTTGTGCAGCTATAAGAAAATACAGGCTGCTGTTCATTCTGCCACGACAACATACAGCAGGACCCCCTGAGTGCATCACCACCTGCCTTCTAACCCTTCTGGTATATGTAGATGCGGTTTGTTTCCCCACTATGGGACTCCTCTCACCTCACTGCCCAGCAGACACACTAGGGAGATGCGACAGGAGGAGGTGCTGCTTTGAAGCTAAGACTTGAACACACTAGAGTTCAGCTAATCAAAGTAGAGCCAGTGTATTTTTTTTTGCTATTGGCCATTTTGCTTAGTATTAACCATCTATGTAGCATTTTGTAAAACTGGCAACTGTCTGTTAAACTGTTTTGCAAAATAAGCATAAATACTTGTCTATTATACAAAACAAATTTGACAAATGAGGCAGAGAAGCAGGCTACTCTGCAAAGGCATATCAAATGTATCCAGTGTCCCAGAGCCCCAATATCTCTACATACATGACTGGGAAGGGTTAAGAAGGCCAGCTTTGGCATTAATATTAAAATCTCTGTTTTATACATTAAAAAAAAAAATCAACATGAATCAAGGCAAATATTTTCCCATGGACAGTAGATTTTTTTGTTGTATACTTAAGATATATTTATGTTTCTCCTGCAAATGCTTCTAATTTCTTTGTGTTGACTAATTGCCTTTGATGGAAACAATCTCATCTTTGACATTTACTGAAGAGCTGTGTGGAAGGACTGTGAAGCCAGTGAAAACACGAGGGGGTGGTGATGGGGATTGTTTAAAATGCTCCAGCTGCTCTTAGTGAGCCCGGGTTTCTGATGCTTGGCTGGGAGCAGTGCTGTGGCTCCTGGAACACCAGGCTGTGAGGGGTTGTTCCAGGTGGCGTGTTCTGCTGAAGGAGGCCTATGGCAAAGTGGGGGACAGACTGAGGTCACAGTGCTTGCTTCTCAGTGAATGCAGTTTCACGCACTGCTACCCAGTTGAAGTTTTGGACTCAGTCACGTGCAATCCCAGTTATGCTGACAACAGCTAATCATGCTCTGTCAAAAAGCGATTGATCTTCCCCTTTAACTTTGCCCATTTCCCTTGCCCTAGTCTAACCACATAGCAACTTTGTGTACCAATTATAAAGAGAAGGGTATTACACCACACCCAGAACACCTCATGTAAAATACCTTACTAGCATAATATAGGGGGTGCATCTTCAAAAACAAAATATTCACGATACATCACTTGCACAGCCCTGCCATGTACTAACAGACCAAACACAGAACTTGACAGCAGCTTGCTGAACCCTACCATGTACCAAAGGACTGAGCACAGAACATGACAGCAGCTTGCTGAGCCCTGCCATGCACTAACAGACTGAGCACAGAACATGACAGCAGCTTGCTGAGCCCTGCCATGCACTAACAGACTGAGCACAGAACATGACAGCAGCTTGCTGAGCCCTGCCATGTACTAACAGACTGAGCACAGAACATGACAGCAGCTTGCTGAGCCCTGCCATGCACTAACAGACTAAGCACAGAACATGACAGCAGCTTGTTGAGCCCTGCCATGCACTAACAGACTGAGCACAGAACATGACAGCAGCTTGTTGAGCCCTGCCATGCACTAACAGACTGAGCACAGAACATGACAGCAGCTTGCTGAGCCCTGCCATGTACCAAAGGACTGAGTACAGAACATGACAGCAGCTTGCTGAGCCCTGCCATGTACCAAAGGACTGACCACAGAACATGACAGCAGCTTGCTGAGCCCTGCCTTTGTACTAACAGACTGAGCACAGAACATGACAGCAGCTTGCTGAGCCCTGCCATGTACCAAAGGACTGAGCACAGAACATGACAGCAGCTTGCTGCTCTTGCCCCCCCCAGGCAGCTGCAGTATGTACACTGCTGAAGACATACCTTCACTCCTTCATTGTAGCTGTCCACTGGGTTCAGGCTGGCAAGGCTTCCCAAATGGCTGGGAGCTCCGGGTCGAGGGGGCTTCTTCGGTGGAGCAACATGTTCTGGAACATTAACCATTTATAGTGTCTTTACTACAGTAGCTTCCTCAATCAATCAACACACTTTATAATATCTATCAAAGTGCCTACACCAGGATATATCCAAGGTGCAGTTTTCCTCCACTCAGCCCTCCCCCTGCACTTTTGAAATGAAAGATCTGTAAATGTATTATGCTTCCAAAAGAGACAGAGGTGTTATGAACAAGCAGAGGAGTAATATGACAAACGACTACTGCATGATGCAGGAATGCGTTTCTTCTGTCCATTCTTTTCCAGTTTAAAAGTTAAAGGTTTACCTGGCTTGCCTACAGGTTGGTATATATGCTGGTTACCAGTCTGCAGAAAAAAAAAAAAGAAAAATAAACAAATTGTCATGAGTCGAGACTAATCCCATAATTTAATTCAATGTTTACTGAGCTGAAGTTCAATTACTTCCACATCGTCATGTCTTTGTGGTAGGGGATTGAACAGTGTAAACACTGCTTAGATAAATCACCTCAGAGCACATTAAATAAGAACATGATACATCTGTTTAACAGAACTGCCTAACACCCCAATCCGTGGCTCTACAGCTATCCGACATGCAGTGTGTGCACCCAATATACTATCAGATGGTTCAGATTCAGAATTGATTACAATGTGTTACTTGTGGCATGAAAAGCTATTGACAAGTGTGGTAACAAAGTAAACACCCAGAGACAGTACCTGTAGTTCAGCGCCTTGGCGCACTTTTAATCACCACAAAACACATGAACAAACAAAAGTTTGAAAGAAAACACTACAAACTCTAAAGGTCTGATTACACTGGGAGCAGAAAGCGGTAAACCGTAGAGTTTTTCATATCACACTGGCAGAGGGAAACCTCTCGGTATATGTAAATGTATTATCACATGTTAATGTTGAGAAAAACATAATTTGATGAAGGATGTCAAGAAATAAAGGTTAATATATTTGTGTATGTGTCTTCATTAAAAAAACACAACAAAAAAAACAACTTTGTTTACCTGGCATGGCGAACCCAAGAGTTTTATGACAATATAATTTAAAAACCTGTACAAAAAACCTCTGTGAAATACTGCAAGATGCCCATCATTATTGAGACCTCTTTTTTTCAACTTTGAACTGTTTTGCTTGGCGGTCTATGGCATACAGTGCGCTATATAGTGTATGTTTTCTGTTGCTCTTCAAATGCAAATCTTTTTTACATGACAGGTCTAGTTTGGCCTCTATGGCGTCCCAGGTGTCTCGCTTCTTTAGTGTATCCTTATAATCTGGACGGGACGTATCATACAGTGGAGGGCATTTTTCCACCCTGAAAACCAGTCTTTTGTTCGCCATCTCTCACTCGTTCGGCATGTTTCACTGTACATAGTGCAGATAACGTCACATAACAACACTTCAGTTGATTGGTCTAGATGGAGATTTGCCGCACAGTTTTCCGCTTTCCGCTAGTGTAATCAGACCTTTACACACAAAACAAAACAGCACTCAAGCACAGCTATCCCAGTGCCCTTCCTTCCTTCCTTCCTTCCTTCCTTCCTTCCTTCCTTCCTTCCTTCCTTCCTTCCTTCCTTCCTTCCTTCCTTCCTTCCTTCCTTCCTTCCTTCCTTCCTTCCTTCCTTCCTTCCTTCCTTCCTTCCTTCCTTCCTTCCTTCCTTCCTTCCTTCCTTCCTAACACTTCTTTGTCCTGTTTTTATAGGGTGTGACCAGAGGTCATTGACAATCAATCATTCTATTACCACCTGGCCACATTCCACACTTCCAAATCACACCTCAGTTACTCAACTAAACACAATTTCCACCACCAGACACCCCCACACACACACGTGCACCCATGTCCAAAGCCTCTGCTCTGGACACCTCCTCCCCTACTCAGTCACACAAGCTAGAAAGAGTTAACAATTGAAGAGGGGTTTATGACTCACTGCACTAAAACGCTAATCCCTTCAAATTAGAGACTATTCAGGACTATAAAACAAGTTCACTTCTCTGGTATCCAAAACTAAATTCCATCTCCAGAGATAATGGCTCTCAGCCCAGTGCTTCTGCAGGAGAAATATTGTTTATGAATGCTACAGAATAAAAAAAGTTAATAGCTACAAATATTACCAGCATCCATTCTAAGATTTTTTTTTGTAAGGGCTGAACTGCCTTGTCCATAGAAATGATTTAAGAGTATGAACCAGAATATCCAATGAGATGCATGTGTTGGAAGACACCCAACATGAAGAATTCTGTGACAGAACAGAAATAAAGGAGCGTGCCTGAACTTCACCTTCTCACACCAGCCGAGTAGACTTTGTTCCACCTCCACTGGCTTCAGTCCCACAGCCGCCTCACACGGGATCATTTACCAGTACAGATGCCCATCTTCCTAACTCCCATTTGATAAATATATCGATAGGATACAGAAGGATTCGCTGATACAAATATACCTGTATTAACCCTCAAAAAAGCAGCAGTAACACAACGTGGCATTTGGAAAACAAATACTCCGAATGAATGCTGCATACAAAGACAGGCCAGGCTTGCGGTATATGACTCTATTGTTTGTTTGAGAGCAGTGACGCTGCTCACTGCACCCTGAGGGCACTGAGTAAACGGGGAGTGTTGCTGCACACCTGCATGTTGAAGACAGCCAGATTTACATGCTTTGAGACCATCATTTATTACTGCCTTGGATAAAGATTTTTTTATAAATCCTAACATTTCATGGAAAAGTCTTAGACAAAACTGACCAAATGATTTTTTTGAGAAACTTTCCGTGTTTTTCTCTCTCTCTCTCTCTCTCTCTCTCTTCCGTCTTATGACCTAAATAAATAACTGCTTAAATGACTGTTAGAGCCTAGGAAGGAATTTGTCATTCTTCTGAACCTGTAAAGCACTTCAATTTCAAAACATGGCGCCTGTGCTGCAGTTTTTTTTGTTTTTTCTTAAAGCAAAGAAAAAAGAAAGAGTAAACAATAATGGAAGCTGTGCTGAATTCCAGAGTTAAAAAGCTGCAAACAAAAGCGACTTGCCCAGATTGTTTATATTCCTGGCTGGCAGCACCAGCTGGTGGAGACATTTAACTGCGTGTTCAGAGAGAAGGGAACCAGGGGAATTGAACCAGGGGAATTGGAAGTCCCCTCTTACTAAGAGTAATTCCAGCTGGAAAAACAAACAACATCATCAGAAACTCACCGGTCCCTGGTGACCTCCATCCTCCCGGTCAATGCTGCCCCTGGAATTCCTTGGGTCTGGCTTCTGACGAAAAGAGAAAAAAACACTAAGAAAAGAAACCAAAACACATTTCAGCATTATAAATAACTCCAAAAAGATCACCAACATAAACTGTTTGACTATTACGGTAAGAACCATTATCCAATGAACTGAAAAACAGAACACAATGGTCTCAAGATTTGTTTAAATTCTCAAAACAGAGCAAGCATAGACAGACAGAACTGCCTGCTCCGGGACCAGCAAGGTTCGATGCCATCAATAGTGTTAGGACTTCAGCACACACACACACACACCCTGATCACTGCATGCCATCACCATCTTTCAAAAAGAGCAGCAAGCCAGAAGATACAGACACGTAGCACTCTCTCAAAACCCTGCTCTGTTCACCAGAGAGATCTTGCATTTTACTGGAACAATGTCCAGGCAACAGCTAACACAGACAAGTAGCTACGCAACCGATACACTTTATCCGGGTGCTCCTTCCCCCTCATGTACCGGTTTTCCAAGGCAGGACTTGAAGACCTGCATCCTCTTTATATTTCTCTTGTGGGAGCGCCGCTGTGTTTTGGTGCAGAGAGCGAGCAGCAAGGAATTCCATCGACAGGATGAGAAGGGCTGTGTATTAATTCCTGTTTCCTGCTGGAGGAAGGCTTATATGTACTTGGCTGCCTTACCCACACAGAGCACACAGCCAAGTAACTCACCCTCCCTCCCACACTCTCTCTCTCTCTCTCTCTATACCCATACAGAGCACACAGCCAAGTAACTCACCCTCCCTCCCACACTCTCTCTCTCTCTCTCTATACCCATACAGAGCACACAGCCAAGTAACTCACCCTCCCTCCCACACTCTCTCTCTACACCCATACAGAGCACACAGCCAAGTAACTCACCCTCCCTCCCACACTCTCTCTCTACACCCATACAGAGCACACAGCCAAGTAACTCACCCTCCCTCCCACACTCTCTCTCTCTCTCTATACCCATACAGAGCACACAGCCAAGTAACTCACCCTCCCTCCCACACACTCTCTCTCTCTACACCCATACAGAGCACACAGCCAAGTAACTCACCCTCCCTCCCACACTCTCTCTCTCTCTCTACACCCACACAGAGCACACAGCCAAGTAACTCACCCTCCCTCCCACACTCTCTCTCTCTCTATACCCATACAGAGCACACAGCCAAGTAACTCACCCTCCCTCCCACACTCTCTCTCTCTCTATACCCATACAGAGCACACAGCCAAGTAACTCACCCTCCCTCCCACACTCTCTCTCTCTCTCTACACCCATACAGAGCACACAGCCAAGTAACTCACCCTCCTTCCCACACGCTCTCTCTCTCTCTACACCCATACAGAGCACACAGCCAAGTAACTCACCCTCCTTCCCACACGCTCTCTCTCTCTCTATACCCATACAGAGCACACAGCCAAGTAACTCACCCTCCCTCCCACACTCTCTCTCTATATATACCCATACAGAGCACACAGCCAAGTAACTCACCCTCCCTCCCACACTCTCTCTCTCTCTCTATACCCATACAGAGCACAAGGCCAAGTAACTCACCCTCCCTCCCACACTCTCTCTCTACACCCATACAGAGCACACAGCCAAGTAACTCACCCTCCCTCCCACACGCTCTCTCTCTCTCTATACCCATACAGAGCACACAGCCAAGTAACTCACCCTCCCTCCCACACTCTCTCTCTCTATACCCATACAGAGCACACAGCCAAGTAACTCACCCTCCCTCCCACACACTCTCTCTCTCTCTACACCCATACAGAGCACACAGCCAAGTAACTCACCCTCCCTCTCACACTCTCTCTCTCTCTCTACACCCATACAGAGCACACAGCCAAGTAACTCACCCTCCCTCCCACACTCTCTCTCTCTCTATACCCATACAGAGCACACAGCCAAGTAACTCACCCTCCCTCTCTATCTATCTATACACTGCCAGTAATCAGATAACACAGAACAAGGCGTCTACACACAGCATTAAAAAAAATACAAAGTATGAGTTGTAAGATCTGTGTCAAGAGAAATGTCCCGTCTTGTAGTACAGGGTTTCCCAATCCTGGTCCCAGGGTTAGGGTTAGGAAACCCTGTTGTAGTACACAACAAACACAGTTAAAATCTTACAATGGAGTGAGTAAGTGAGGGAGATGCTTGCTGATGAAACATGGAATGTGTATTGCTTGTAAATTAAATTTATTTAAAGTACAACTTGGCCTAATGTAAAGGAAATGTCATATCAGATCAAATGGTTTGTAAAATATAATACATGTGAAAAAGACCTGCACAGAGGTTAAAACCACATGGCAGCCAATCAGTTAGTGTTTACTGGACCCCATTTGCAAGAGAATTCTATTAAGAGAATCATAGAATACAGCTGTGTACCAACAGTAAAAGACACCGTCTGAAAGCAAGTGGACTGTACCATTGATAAGGCCAGCGATTAAAACAATGCGGCACTGAAATAGTTAATGTCCACCTTTAATAGAAATGTAGATTTTGAAGTCAGCATCTCACATGGTTTAGAGAAAGAAACAGTGGCAACAATGGCAACAGTGGATTCAAATCTCAACAAGTTCTCCTCAAAGGTATGCCAGTTACTGTCCCTCAATTATGAACCCTTTAACCTTTGGAGCTAAAGTTCTCCATTCTAAATCTCTAGAACAGCCATTTATGAAGCAACTTGGCGCAACCATATTATCAACCTTCTTGTTGGGGCATCAATGACTATTTTATACTTGGAGCATTACCAGCAGTAGAATTCCTAGTTGTGTGCCAACACCAAAAGAGAACTGGATGCACAGATCTGAACACCCGAGTCCCATTTTGGAAAGCAGTGTGTAGCGTTTAACAGTTTACTTACATAAAAGTATGAAACGAAAAATGTTTGAATCTTTAGGAAAGTGATGTAAACAGTAGTTTAAAATTGTTGGTCACAATTCGGTATACAGCACTCTTCTGCAAGAATGTACAGGTTTGTTTAGAAACAGGACCTTTCTGTCTACAGCAAAGGGAATATTATGCAGTTGTGCTTATCTACAAAGCTATGTACACAGTCTAACACAATCCAGTGAAAACAAATAACACCACCAAAAAAAACCTGCTGTGAACCAGTGTTTGACCCGGGTCCCTCGAACACGCAGGCTTAACTCTTTTACTTCCCCTCGGGTATTGTTTCTGTAAAGTTACTTAGTGCTCTTTATTGTTTTGATTGCCAGGAGCCACCATTAGGCAAGCTATATTTTTACAATATATATTTATATGCCGAGGATGAATAAAACCCAAAATGAATATTACCAAAAACCTCTCCTCCTGCTCGAGCCAGCGCTGGTCCTCCTCCATCTGCTGCTGTTGCATCATTAGCCTCTCCTCCATGAGGTGAGTGGGGAGCCCCTGCCCCAACCCCCGCAGATCCAGGGGCCCGGAGTCCTGCAACCAAACACACACACTCAGAACAGGGGGCCCGGAGTCCTGCAACCAAACACACACACACACACACACACACACACAGAGAACAGGAGGCCCAGAGTCCTGCAACCAAACACACACACACACACACACACACACACACTCAGAGAACAGGAGGCCCAGAGTCCTGCAACCAAACACACACACACACACACACACACACACAGAACAGGGGGCCCGGAGTCCTGCAACCAAACACACACACACACACACACACACTCAGAACAGGGGGCCCGGAGTCCTGCAACCAAACACACACACACACACACACACACACACACACACACAGAGAACAGGAGGCCCAGAGTCCTGCAACCAAACACACACACACACACACACACACACACACACACACTCAGAGAACAGGAGGCCCAGAGTCCTGCAACCAAACACACACACACACACACACACACACACACACAGAACAGGGGGCCCGGAGTCCTGCAACCAAACACACACACACACACACACACTCAGAGAACAGGAGGCCCAGAGTCCTGCAACCAAACACACACACACACACACACACACACACACACACACACACACACTCAGAGAACAGGAGGCCCAGAGTCCTGCAACCAAACACACACACACACACACACACACACACACACACACACACACACACACACTCAGAGAACAGGAGGCCCAGAGTCCTGCAACCAAACACACACACACACACACACACACACACACACACACACACACAGAACAGGGGGCCCGGAGTCCTGCAACCAAACACACACACACACACACACACACTCAGAACAGGGGGCCCGGAGTCCTGCAACCAAACACACACACACACACACACACAGAGAGAACAGGAGGCCCAGAGTCCTGCAACCAAACACACACACACACACACACACACACACACACACTCAGAGAACAGGAGGCCCAGAGTCCTGCAACCAAACACACACACACACACACACACACACACACACACACACACACACACACACACACACACACTCAGAGAACAGGAGGCCCGGAGTCCTGCAACCAAACACACACACACACACACACACACAGAACAGGGGGCCCGGAGTCCTGCAACCAAACACACACACACACACACTCAGAACAGGGGGCCCGGAGTCCTGCAACCAAACACACACACACACACACACACACACACAGAGAACAGGAGGCCGAGAGTCCTGCAACCAAACACACACACACACACACACACACTCAGAGAACAGGAGGCCCAGAGTCCTGCAACCAAACACACACACACACACACACACACACACACACTCAGAACAGGGGGCCCGGAGTCCTGCAACCAAACACACACACACACACACACACACACAGAGAACAGGAGGCCCAGAGTCCTGCAACCAAACACACACACACACACACACACACAGAGAGAACAGGAGGCCCAGAGTCCTGCAACCAAACACACACACACACACTCAGAACAGGGTCTCTCAAACCAGGGTGGAAAAATCACTACTACTATGTGTGGTAGACTGATGGGCTACCGAAAGGTAAAAGACTCTTCTTGTGTGATAAAAAGATATACTTGTCAGAAAACTACAAGGCTCGGTGAAGACAGGAGTCTCACACAAGTATTAAATAGACAGTAAACAGATATTCTTGCCTCCGTGTTGGGAGACCACATGGGGATGTCCTGTGGCCTATGGTGGTTCCAGGAGTCATGTGGATCCAGCACAGAGGCCTGGGGGGGATAGACACCTCCAGGCATCGGAGACATCCCATGAGAGCCAGAGTATCCAGAAACCTGCCGTTACAATGAGAAGGAATTCACAGACTCCTCAGAACTGCACCCCACATTCTACAGTGATTGTGTTCTATAGTCATGAGAGCAGAGTATCAGAAACCTGCCGTTACAATGAGAAGGAATTCACAGACTCCTCAGAACTGTACCCCATATTCTACAGTGATTGTGTTCTATATAGTCATGAGAGCAGAGTATCAGAAACCTGCCGTTACAATGAGAAGGAATTCACAGACTCCTCAGAACTGCACCCCACATTCTACAGTGATTGTGTTCTATAGTCATGAGAGCAGAGTATCAGAAACCTGCCGTTACAATGAGAAGGAATTCACAGACTCCTCAGAACTGTACCCCACATTCTACAGTGATTGTGTTCTACAGTCATGAGAGCCCTGATTCTGTCCTTCCCTGTATGCAACAATTATTCATATATTCAATGTACACCATACAAAACAAGAATATAGTGCAGTGATTATCCTTTAAAACAGCACAACTCTTACATCGATGCCTCAGTTCTCTATTGATACGATCCTGCAGATCAATTCATGAAGTATATAGACTGTGTAGCTCTGTTAAAGTCAGTTAATATAAACCAAACGTTCTGACCTGGAAAGTTTCAAGACTACTATATCAATCAACACCCTGATGATGGCTTGGAATAATACACAGTTATTGAGAAAGAGGAGGCCTGTTAGTTACCTGGTAGTGATTGTGCTGTCCCACATGCTGAGGACTGGGGTAGAATCCTTCACTCGATCTTGGGCTGGGGTAGCCTGGTCTGCTGGGCTGTAAAGAAATAAAGGGAAAAAAACCAAAACAAAACAAAAAAAACGATTAAAACAAACATTTTAAAAGCAAAAGAGTAGCACAGAGTCCATGCCAATGACTTGGGGGCAGCTTGCTAGGTGTCCTCAAAAAGTTAGTAAAGGGAGGCAGTTAGATTGTTTTAGAAAAGAAAAGAAAAAAAAAAAAGAAAGAAAAGAACAAGCAGTTAAATTACAGTTTGGGTTTCAAAGATGATAAATTGATCCTGAATGCACTGGAAGCTGCTACCTGCTAAAAGGAATCACACAAGAAGAGTCCTGGTGCCACACCTTATAGCAGTGGTACTCAATTCCGGCCCTCGAGATCCAGTCCAGGTTTTCACTCCAAGCAGGTTCTAAATGGTTAATTGAACCTTGGGCTGAGAGGCAATTAACTAATTTAGGACCTGGTTGGAATAAAGAACAGGACTGGAATTAAGGATTCTCAAGGGTGAGGATTGAGTTCCACTGCCTTAGAGCTTCATTTCTAACCTTTAGGACTCTGCCATTAGCACAGCACTGAGCTTATAGATCAAGACACATTTCAAAGTGTGATAGTAGAATTTCTATGAATGTGGCACTTTCTACAGTCCTTGGCCATCTGTGTTTCTCAACCTTAGGCAAAATGGATGGTCATTTGTAGCACAAGCTTTCAAATGTTATTAAAATCAAATAATCACAACACCAGTACAGATTTAATTTAAGACATGCAGAACCAAAGGTGAGTTCTATAGGAGGGTTAACATGAAGAAAACAAAGCAATCAATGGTCAAAGGGTGAAACAGGACAACAGCATGCCAGGGCATGCAGGAAGCCCCAAATAAATTGGAAGACAACATAAAGAATTACTTTTCCTAAAACTACTTTTCCTAAACAGCTGGAACTCAACAAGTACTTCATAGCCAAAGCCTAAACTTTGCTTGTCTGTCTTTTTTCAGTTTTTGTTTTTGATGTATCTTCTACTGTACACATTTATATACTGCTTTGTCAGATATCTCACATCTCCAGGAATTGAACTAAGACTGCAGAGCAGCTTGAGCCATTCCATTTTAATACACCCACCCCTCGTTATATCGCCCCTCGCTATACTGTGGATTCGGATATATCGTGCTCCTGGAGTTGGCTCCCCATTTTTACAGTCTAACTGCACATGCACTATAGACAATTTAACTTACAATTACTGTTAGTTTTATTTCGCACTGTTATCCTATACACATGCATTGCACAATAACACAAAGCAAATTAAATATCTACTTGCTGAAGCGGTTTTTACTTTAGCCAACAAGGTGTTAACTTGTGGCAGCAATGCACTAGCAAAAGTCACAGGGCAGTGACGTCAGCTCCCTAGCAACAAGCCTCCTATGTTTGTAATGGGATTCTTTCAATGCAGTGGGTTTGTGCATTTGAGAAAGGAGAGGAAGACTCATGAAATTAATTGCAGACTTAAGTTGATGAGAAGCAATTACCCTTCGCAGTACGAATTAAAACAGTGTGCTGCTTTTTATATGAAAAATAAGAAAAAGCGTGTTGCGTAGAGGATTTATATTGGACCCTGACGCCCCTGATAAAACCTGGGAGAGGTTGTACAGTATTTGTAGCCTATTTGTTTTTCTATTGGGCTCTCTTTATATCACAGCCCTCGATATATAGCGGATTTATATTGGACCCTGACACCCATGATATATTGAGTGGGTGTGTATTAATTCAGGGTCACTGCAAGCCTCTGAATCAGGCTACATCAGTACGGTACAGTGTCTCACTTGAAGTATTTCAGTTAGATGCTGCCATTCAGTCCATGTCCACACTGAGTGACATTCCTGTATAAAGCGAGTTTGTAATAACAAGGATTCCTGTGCATGTCTGTGCTGCTCCATCATGGGATAGCATAAGAGGGTAGCTACCAACTTTAAATTTTATTAAAACAATGAAAAACAGTTTGAGTATATGAGTAACGGATACTCTTTTATTAAATATACAGTTTAATTTGAATGCAGTAAGGTGAGTAATAACCTGACTCCGTTGTGATTGAGCAGCTGGTTCAAACAATATAACAGCAAAGGCTGGAGTTTTTCTGTATAATTCTGTGTAAATAAATATGAATCTAGAATAATATTAATAATAATAGTAATAATATCATCAGTAATTAAACAAATTTGAATGAGATGGATGCAGTAATTGTATCAATTAAATATGCGATTAACGGAGATTAAACATTTTAAAATCGCAATTAATTTTGCCAGCCCTAAAATATATACATTTTGCATGTAGATTAATGTAATTCCCTTCTCGATGACGTAATATTAGGCTAAGCATTTGAGATATAAAAAAGATGGGTAGATTATATTTGAATAATATTGAGAACCCCCTGATTTGATGAGATACCTGTTTAGCAACTGACGCTGTACAGAAAGCCAACACTAGAAAAAACCTACTACCCAGCCTTCCATTAAACCCCTTCAACACCTGCCTGGCGTCTTCTCCTGCCTCCTGACATCAGCTGCCGCTGCAGGTTTAGGTTGAGTCTGTCAAAGTAGAGAGGTAGGGCGTGCTGTGGCCCATTCCGGGGGCCTGAGGGGGGCAGCGAGGGCCTCCGTCTGGGCCGCATGGGGACCAGCATGCCTGGGGGCCCCACCTCGCAGGACTCCTCGGGAGGAGGGAGCAGGGACAGGGAGCTCAGGTGCTGGTCGGGTGGCTCTTTGCGGCCACAGCGGGAGAGCTCAGAGAGAGACAGACAGTCCAAGCTAAGGCTGTATTGCAAGGAAGGCCGCCGGGCAGGCTGCAAGACGAGACACACACACACACACACATATATATATATATATATATATATACACACACACACATATATACACACACACGCACACACATACATATGTATATATATACACACACACAGATACAGGCATAAAGGACAGAAGAGCACATTAAATGCACATTAGAAAGCAACAAAAATGTATAAATAAATAAAATAAACCAAAACAATGAACAGACAATAAACAGAAAGCAAACTGCAAATGAAAGCATGGCAACAGTGCTGAGAGCATGACTGGGTGTGAATGAGATGCAGGAAAGCATTGGTTGCAAAGCACAACATGGCAAGGGCACAGCTTTTTGAATTATTTTTCTTATTCAAAATATTGTTCAGCTCCAGTCTATGAATGGTTGCGATTCTATATTTTGGGATCAGTAACACTGATAAGGAGCCGCGATCACTGTGTGCTTCCAAATCTTTAGAACAAGAATCTGCAGCTGAGATAAAGCCAAGCCACGAACCTAAATGTTCTCTTTAAAAACATTCCTTGTATGAAAAATTGTATGTCTTTTAAAAGGTCAGTTCTTGTTATAATTTGAAGACCATTAGATTAAAAAAAGAAAAAGACACCTAGCCCCTCCTCACGCAGACTGCACACATACAAAATGACTGGATTATTCCGTCCTAGGGTTACACTCCAATGTCATGTCTAAGAATCACTGTATCCGTTTCTTCTAAACAGTGTTGTTGAATCTCCTAACACCACCCCTGGACCTACTTTAGGGGGAGCTTCGTCAGGCCCTCCTGAGTCCCACGAGACTGTGACCTGCCGTCTCATCTCCATGCGGATCCTCTCCTCCTGCTGTGCCTTCTCTTCTTCCAGTATTGTACTGTTAAATTCATCAATAACAAACAGTTAGCACGTGCTCTTATTGATAACAGAGTGCAACTTTACAGAAGAACAGTCTGCTTTAATGCCTGTAGTACATGAAGGGCTAAAAACTGAGGACATCCTGGATGGAAATGCCAGCCCACCCAAACCTCTGACGCACAGCGCAACTCAGATGACCTCATTGTGGTTCAGTCACACACAGTCTATGAAGCTGTCCAGAAAAAAAAACTCTCAGTTGTGTAGAAATAAAGTGAAAACCACAGATGAAAATCACAAAAATGATAACCAAGACACCTTTAGTTGAAATGCTTTGTAAGGGTGTCGAAAAAGTCAAACAGTCATTTACATTAACTGATACCTGTTTACATTAAAGTAAAAGAAAAACACAAGTTAGCCATCAATGTCACATACACAGACAAAGAATGAAGATTGCAATGGCTGAAAATATTTTAACCACAGTTTTGGAAACATTCTGAATCCTCTGGGAATCATGCCAGGACACTCCACAGTGTTCTTTTTCAAAAACTTATAACTGGGACATGAATATCAGTCCGTATATGCTGGACATAAAAAAATAACAACTTCCAATTTTTCATAGGTTAAGAAAGTGGAATAAAAAAGAAATGCTTACAAAGGCTGTCAGGACAAAGCCAGGCACACTCCGACACCCCCCTTGAGGGGCCTTGTAGTACACTGCGTTTTCAAATGGCTTCACACATAAGCACACTTTTATCTTGCACATATCAGCACTGCACTCCTGACAAGTCACATAAAGGGTCTCTTGGAAAAGCAGCATTGGCTACTCAGTTGTTGCTCCCACTTTTGCTCTCTGTTTCTTTATGAGACTTCTTGAATTAAAATGCCAGAAGTGCATGCTGGTAATAAATGTGATGCAAGGCTTACAGAAGTTATTTTCTGAGCTCTAGTCCTGGATAAAAATATTTATCAAATATTTAAGCTAAATGCTCAAACAAACCCGCTCCGCAATCACATATGCCATAATAGTTTATCAAGGGTTAATAAAACATTTAAAAGAGCACTGTACTGAGATCAAACAAACATAGTATGCAACAAATATACATATTCAGTAACTAACAGGTCTGTCTTTGCAGGTGGACAGTAACACGCATGTCTATTCAGTACTATCAGCCTTCTTGCCAATCCCTGTGCTGCCTCTGGCAGATCTATGCTTTATCTCTGGTCACCCCTTTATACAATTGAATCAAGTGCTACATCATCACTTCCACATGATCAACAACAAGAGTGTTAGCAGACTCTAACCGCTTGAATGAGTTACCTTTAATGTGGGGACACCTCATCTCCTACACGCAAGACCGGTATCCATTAAGGCATACTGCAACAAGCACCCGCAGCAGAACTGACAGCGTGAAACAAAACAAAGCAAAAGCAGATCCACACGACTCAGTCTGCTTACCACTGCACTGCAACACAATACAATGAGTTATCAGAGGCTCTGCAAACAGCCTCCTCCCTCCTCCCTCCTCCCTCCTCTGCTATGCACATTGCTACGCTTGGCAACCGGCCAGCATATAAAACAGTGGCAAGGCAGCTCTGAAAACAGGAACAGTCTGTAAAACCCTCGGCAAGGCAGCTCTGAATACAGGAGCAGTCTATAAAACCCACGGCAAGGCAGCTCTGAATACAGGAGCAGTCTGTAAAACCCTCAGCAAGGCAGCTCTGAATACAGGAGCAGTCTGTAAAACCCTCGGCAAGGCAGCTCTGAATACAGGAGCAGTTTGTAAAACCCTCGGCAAGGCAGCTCTGAATACAGGAGCAGTCTGTAAAACCCACGGCAAGGCAGCTCTGAATACAGGAGCAGTCTGTAAAACCCACGGCAAGGCAGCTCTGAATACAGGAGCAGTCTGTAAAACCCTCGGCAAGGCAGCTCTGAATACAGGAGCAGTCTGTAAAACCCTCGGCAAGGCAGCTCTGAATACAGGAGCAGTTTGTAAAACCCTCGGCAAGGCAGCTCTGAATACAGGAGCAGTCTGTAAAACCCTCGGCAAGGCAGCTCTGAATACAGGAGCAGTCTGTAAAACCCACGGCAAGGCAGCTCTGAATACAGGAGCAGTCTGTAAAACCCACGGCAAGGCAGCTCTGAATACAGGAGCAGTCTGTAAAACCCTCGGCAAGGCAGCTCTGAATACAGGAGCAGTCTGTAAAACCCTCGGCAAGGCAGCTCTGAATACAGGAGCAGTTTGTAAAACCCTCGGCAAGGCAGCTCTGAATACAGGAGCAGTCTGTAAAACCCTCGGCAAGGCAGCTCTGAATACAGGAGCAGTTTGTAAAACCCTCGGCAAGGCAGCTCTGAATACAGGAGCAGTCTGTAAAACCCACGGCAAGGCAGCTCTGAATACAGGAGCAGTCTGTAAAACCCTCGGCAAGGCAGCTCTGAATACAGGAGCAGTCTGTAAAACCCTCAGCAAGGCAGCTCTGAATACAGGAGCAGTTTGTAAAACCCTCAGGCTTCACACAGAGGTTGTTCCAGGGCATTTGCCAGTTCGGCAGGATGTTAACATGGGAATGATAGGTGCGACAGGGCTCTCAAACTCAATGCATAAGGGATGGGTATTGAACTACTAGCCAGTGTTCCTTCTCTTTTTTTTATACTTAACTCCATCCTTTGAACAGAGCTGCATGATGTGTTTATACATAAAGCAATCCAAGTGAAACAACACTGCAGCAGATCAGAAGGCAGTACTGTAAAACAGCAACCAAATTAATAAGGCTTAAAACCCTGCTAATCCTGCACCTGGAGCCAGTTACAGAGCTTGTCCTTTGGCTTAAGCATTAAAAGTTTAGGTTGAATTTCATTTAATGGAATTTTATAGTCATCTTGGGAGAACGATAGGTTCTCTTAATAATGATGAGGGGTTTGCAGTAGTCCTATGAAATGTGGAATTGAACCTTGTGGTCACAGTCTAAGAACCGCATACAGTGTCTACTCAGAAGCACCATGAATGTATGAAGTTCTCTCCCACATGAAACACAGCTCCCTGACTGGCTATCAATGACATGATAAACAACGACGGCAATACAAACAGATGTTTATAATTACAGCACAGAGAAAAAAAAAAAAATCCATTACAAGTTAGAGCCATCAAAGTTTCCTTGATTAAACTTTCAAGATCAATGCAATGTGCCAGCGAATATTAAGAGTGTTGAAATTCCTGACTACATTTTAGAAGCTTTCAGATTTAACTTCACTTGTAGGTGTATTATTTTTTTTTTGTAATGTTTTGAACAGTATTGACTGTATGGCTGGTCTCATATACCAAGATCAGCAGTGATATTGGACTACGAATACCCGTTGAACTAGCCATGAAACTGTTTGAGGAATTCATTTTATCACATGCCTTACTGTTAATTGTGCTATTTTTGCAGTTTTTCCCCCCATAAACTTGCTCCTTGTTCATTGAAATAAGCAGATTCTTAACCCAGCCTAGCTACAGTAATCGTGCCTGATAATCATCTCCTGAGTCACAATGGGGCGGAGGGCACTGCCCTGCTTTCTAGCTAATCATGGGAACAGAACCAGCAATGTCACTTCAGGGAATGTCAGCACAATAAAGAAGTGCTTCAAGCAGACGAACTCGAGATTGAGATACACCAGAGGCACACAGCTACAGTGCAAGGGCCATCAATCAAAATGTAAATATAGAACACTGCCAATTCAGAATCAGCAGATAATAATAAAACACATGCCATATAATGAAGCAGAGGTTCATATACATTTTCATGTATTACATTATTTATGTCCAAATATATATATGGAAACAGAAAGGAATAAGGATGGGGAGTTTAAAGTATCGGGGGAAAAAAGGACAAGGCGTGGAGGGGCAGTGGCAAAAAACAGAAGGAGATAAAGATCGCAGCCAGAACTTCCACCGAGGAATCCTCAGGGTCAGAGATTGAACGTGAGGGTGGCTCCTCTCTGACATCGGACTCCTCAGCCAGCCAGAGCTGCGTAAAACTCGGGTGGTACGATCTGCAGAGAATCAGGGCTTTTTTTACAGAAAACAAAAGGGAAAAGAGATGTGGTGATTGAGGAATTTTTTCCTGATCTAGACGTGTAAGATGTCAGTCAAATATCTGATGAGAAAAAGCACAGGAAATGAAAGTTTTAGCTATCAAGAAAAATGAAGACTGAAAAATGTTTTAATTAAATTGAAGGCTAATGAAGGGTTGTTTTTTCTTTCTTTTGTCTATTTCTTTGTTTTTCTCTGTTTCTTTTCATTTTTAAATTCTTCAATGGGTCAAATTAAAATCGGGAGCTTAAATACAAACGAGTGTAGAGAAGCACTAAAGAGAGCAGCTGTATATGAGTTGATTAGGCAAAAAAATATCAATGTAATGTTTTTGCAAGAAACACACAGCGATATAAATAACTGTATTGAATGGGAAAAAGAATGGAAGGGTGATATAGTTTGAAGTGACGGATCCTCTGTGAGCGCGGGGGTTGCTGTTTTATTTTCTGAAAATTTTAAACCAATTTCCCTTACCGTTGATGAGGTTGTTAAAGGACGCCTGCTCGTTGTCAGAGCGGTAGTGGAGAATAAGACTTTTGTTTTTATTAATATATATGCGCACACTGATGGTAGGGAAAGAATCTCCTTTTTAAATATTTTAGATGACACCTTGGTGAATTGCCAGTCAGAAGATTGGCAATTCTGTCAGCAGTACACTGTGAGTGTCACTAGGAGCATTAACAAGTCAATGAGAGCTTTGGAGACGGACATCCTAGAGCTTCAGCAGGCTCTGGAGTCCACACCAAATAGCAGGCTTGTTGACGACCTCAAAGGAAAAAAATCTTCACTCATTGACCTGCTGGATACAAAAGCACAGGGGGTGGTAATGAGATCGAGGTTCCAGAGTGTATCACAGGTGGACGTCCCAACCCGCTACTTCTTCAGTCTGGAGAAGAAACAGGGCCATAGCAAACTGATCCACTGCCTGCGCACAGAGGATGGGAGAGAGCTGCAGGAGCCGGGGGAGATCCGTAGGAGGGCCGTGCAGTTCTACACACAGCTCTTCTCCAGCGAGGCAGGTGGAGGAGACACAGCCCACACACACAGGTTCCATCAAGATCTGCCACAGGTCCCTGAAGAGGAGAGGGAGGGGCTGGAGAGAGCACTTACGCTGCAGGAGCTCTCCACCGCCCTTAATGGACTGAGCAATGGCAAAGCCCCTGGCATCGATGGCCTCCCCACTGAGTTCTATAAAGTATTCTGGGATGAGCTGGGGGAGGACCTGCTGGTGGTTTGTAATGAGAGTCTGGCCCAGTGAGAGCTGCCGCTCAGCTGCAGAAGGGTCGTAGTAACGCTGCTGCCTAAAAAGGGGGAGCTGTGTGAAATAAACAACTGGAGACCTGTCACCTTGTTGTGTGTAGATTACAAGTTGTTGTCAAAAGCTCTGGCCAACAAGGTCCTGGGGTCAGTGGTACACTTGGACCAGACGTACTGTGTGCCCGGCAGGTCAATCTTTGACAACATATTTTTAATTTGCGATATTTTGGCAGGGTTGAACACCAGTATTTGTGGAGGACCATGCGGTCCTTCGGATTCAGCTCTGTTTTTGTGGCCATGACTCAGGTGCTCTACAGTGACATTTACAGTATGCTAAAGATCAACGGTGGGCTGAGTGCTCCTTTCGCAGTACAGAGGGGGGTCAGACAAGGCTGCTCTTTGTCAGGCACGCTGTACTCCCTGGCCATTGAACCCCTGCTCCATGATCAGTGGACTGTCCATAGCGCACTGCCCCGACCACCCTGTCAGAGTGTCAGCGCACGCTGAGAACCTTGTGGTAATGGTGAGAGGGGAGCAGGATGTCAGGGCACTGCACACAACCCTTGTAGACTTTAAGACAATGTCCTCAGCCAAGGTTAACTGGAATAAAAGCTGTGCCCTGTTGCTGGGACCACCAGCCCTGCCAATCGGGATTATTTGGAGCAGGGGAGGTTTCAAGTACCTCACCCTGCACTGGCTCCTGGAGGAGCCATTCATACACAACCCTCTCCTAGTTACTAGTGGCGATGCCAGTGTGCCTGATTCCTGTCCGTTCTGTGCTCAGAGAGAGACCGTGTTTCATAGTTTCAGTACATGCTCCCGTTTAGCACCAATGTTTAGTCTTTTGGCTAGTCTTTTTACTGGTATTAATCTGATTTTTAATACCAAGGTTTTTATTTTTGGTACCAGTAACAGGAAAAAAACAAAAAACACAGCCCAACTCGCAAACTTTCTGGTAGGCCAGGCTAAAATGGCAATTTACAGGACTAGAAAAAATAGAGTGAAGGGGCAGGGGAGTAAGGATGTGATAACTGTTTTTAAAATGTTAGTGAAATGTACACTAAAAATGGAGTATGGGTACTATAAATTAATGAAAAATGTGAAGAATTGTGGTGTGTTAATGACGTATTGTGTAAAACAGATGGAATAAAAAGTATTACTTTAAGAAAAAAGGTTTTGAATTTTGAAGTAGTAGGAAGTGAGCTGTTAAGACAAAAAAATGTATTATGTTTAATCAAATGAAAACAAAGGAAATTGAAAAGTCAAAAGTCTCTCTCTCGCACTCACACACACACACTGTGCTGAAGATAAATGAAATTGAAAAGTCAAAAGTCTCTCGCACTCACACACACACACACACACACACACACTCACACACGCACAGACACACACGCACGCACTCATGCACGCACGCGCACACGCACACACAGACACACACAGACACAAACACACTCACACACACAGACACAAACACACTCACACACACAGACACAAACACACTCACACACACACTCACACACACAGACACAAACACACTCACACACACACACTGTGCTGAAGATAAATGGTTAGGGTGGATATGTTACGGGCACATACACGACGGATTGCTGTATTTTTTCAATACATATGCCTGTACTCCTTATGTGTGAGTGTTTTCAATCTGCTTTATTCTTTGTGTGTGTGTGTGGATGTAATAGGAAATGAGGACAGCCTAGAGCCCTACAATTATATTTAGTTTTTCCCCAGTAATGAGCCAAGACAAGCAGCACAATAACTGCTTTCACGTCTGCTAAGGAAATGGGCGTTCTGCATCTCAGGAGGTCGCACTGCCATCCCGAGCCAGAAGGGCAAAGGTTCTGATCATGCCTGGGTTTAACCTGGAAGTACTCCAAGAAACAGAAGCCCAGGAAGCTGTGCTGTTCTGTTAGATTTGCCTCCTAATACATAATTATTTGATGCCGCAGCATTAAAGGGTGTTAAAGGGTACATCATCCTCCTGCTCACATATGTAACTGAGATGGATTTACCAGTGAGCAGGAGGATGATGGGAAATGTAGTTCTGAGAGGTCCATGCAGGTACATGTGAAGCAATCTTGAGGCAGGGAATGCAATTTAAAAGTTTAAAAAAGTGGTCAAAATGTAAAAAAAAAAAAAAAAAAAAATTAAAACAATACACACACCTTACGTAAATAGTTGTAGCAACACAAGGGAACATGTAACACAATTAAATAAAATGGTCCTTATGTATCCTTTAAAATATCAATTACATTTCTGGTAATGCACAGTTGGCCATGGCCATGGTTTTCAAAACTTGCCAAATACAGTAGAACCTCAGAGTTCTGAACACCAAACTTATGAACTGACCGGTCTACCTAACACCCCACTTTCAACAGGAAGTACGCAATCACTCAACAATGCGTGCAATGCAGTCAGACAGGCGCTCCTATATGCTGCGTGCTGATCATGGAGAAGGCAACAATACTGTACCAACAAATGTACCTGGACAAAGGTGAGGCAGATTTACGGACAATTTTATACAAACAGCTTAGTTCTAAACAAAGCACAGTCCCCCCCCCCCCCCCCAAGTCAAAGGAGGCTGAATGATCGAGCAAGCTGCTCAAATGCATTTTGTTTAAAAACACTTTAAGCACTACGTTAACCCAGGACGTTTAAATCTGTGGTTTGTTACAGTTATAGTTTCAATGGTAACTTAAATGTAAACTTTTTTCAATTATATAGTACTGAAAGACTTTAGAACCATAACAATATGAATATTGCGTTGCATTGCTGATTAAGGGTGCAGATAGCAGTTGTGCACACACAACGTGTTTATCTGAAGAAGGCTCTCCGATCAGGTCAGTCTTGAAAGGAAAAATGGTGTTGATCTGTGACTGTAGTCCGTTTGATCCCTCTGGGTGGGGTCACAACTGCATCACAGGCTCAAAGAGCAGCTTTGATATACAGTATTCAGGATTCGGGTCTTTAGGAGGTAAATATCCATCCAGTAATGGTTACATTGCTTAGCTCAATCCAGACGGTTGTCATGCTGATGCGCTGGGGAGACCGCACTGTGGTTGATCCCCGGAGCCAGCATCGCAGCCGTTGTGTGTGCTGATGCGCTAGGGAGGCAAAATAAGCTGATCCCTGGAGGCAGCATTACACTTCAGCCATCAACACCAGGCAGAAGGATATCTACATCATCAGATGGAAGGAAACTCAAATGGATGGAAATGCAGATGGATCACATTAGTTTAATGTAAAGCTACGTCTTAGTTGGTGCTTATCTTGGCGAGAGCCGAGTTCAAATCAGCATGAAGTTTTAACATCTACTCTCGTGTAATGGAAATCATAATCAGCCCTCAGTGTAACCATGTTAACAGTAATAGGATGTGCCTCAGACTGGCATGAATCACTCAGACAGAGAAAGCACTGTGCTGAGCAGCCACACTTTTATTGAGCGAGCCGAATGCACATTTCATCAGACACCCAGGGAAAGGAAAAAACATAGGCGCCTCCCCTTTTTATCTGCATACTACTTGCACCAACCCTTTGCACACAAATCCATAAGTACAATTAGGAAACATGAGCCATACAATGTCTATAATACAATAGAGCATAACAATAAATCTCAAAGTCCCCCCCTCCCCCCCGTAATTAATATGAAATTGGATCACGTTTTTACATGTTCTCCTCTGTGCTCAGGAACCCCACAGACTAACAGTGACATCTAGAGGGGAATATGCAGAAAACCACTTTCACACTGAATAACTGTGATACCGTATCATTATGAAAGGATCCCTACCATCACAGCACAATCCACTCAATAGCTAACAGACTTGCTAACAGAAACGGTGCGTGTCTGAACCGGTAAGAATACTATCAGTCATTCTTCTATCAATCATTCTTGCAGAATTTTTCAGATTATTTTGGTCATTTTTGTCAACAATTTACACACATGAACTGAAGACATACAAATGAAAACTTGGTCGAACTGAGACTCACTTGAGCTGTGCTTTGAGTTCAGTGAAGCGGGGCCTCTTGCTGGGGTCGTAGGCCCAGCACTTGGTCATGAGGCTGTAGAGGGTGGGGGGGCAGTTGTGGGGCATGGCCAGACGCTCTCCGTTCTCAATCCTTCCGATCACGTCGTTGTTTTTCACACCCTGGAAGGGTTTCACTCCATACATCAGGATCTCCCACATGCACACTCCTGCAATAAACAGAAGCAATGACTTCCACAACGTCTTTCTGGAAAGCGTGATGTAGCACTATAACCAATGCAGAATAAAAACCTAGTCATTGAGTTTAATACACATATCTATACACAACTAACAGTGGCTAGTGTGCAGCTAACAAGTAAATACATAAATAAAAAAAACATTTACTTCACAATAATGAAATTAAAAATGCAGGTGACAATGTAATAATGACATGCTATTAGAAGACCTGTGTAAAAGGGCTTCTACATTTCTGAGAAAAATGACTTCAGGAGTGCTTACATTATTAACAGCTTTCTATAAAATAAAGCATTTGTGTTGTTAAAACAGTTAAACTCACCAAACATCCACACGTCACTAGCTGAGGTAAAGCGTCTAAAGTTAATCGATTCTGGAGCCATCCACTTGATAGGCAGTTTCCCTTTGGAAGCTGAAAAGACAAATAATCTGAATAGCTAATGCCTACCTAATTCCTACAGACAGCAGCAACAACAGTATGAAGTGATTGGAGCGACTGTAAACATGCATAAGTCCCATGTGACATATTCTGTATAAGTATCTCTCTCTCTCTCTCTTTATATATATATATATACAGTACTGTGCAAAAGTTTTAGGCAGGTGTGAAAAAATGCTGTAAAGTAAGAATGCTTTCATGTTAATAGTTTATATTTATCAATTAATAAAATGCAAAGTGAGTGAACAGAAGAAAAATCTACATCAAATCAATATTTGGTGTGACCACCCTTTGCCTTCAAAACAGCATCAATTCTTCTAGGTACACTTGCACACAGTTTTTGAAGGAACTCGGCAGGTAGGTTGGCCCAAACATCTTGGAGAACTAACCACAGTTGTTCTGTGGATTCAGGCAGCCTCAGTTGCTTCTCTCTCTTCATGTAATCCCAGACAGACTCGATGATGTTGAGATCAGGGCTCTGTGGGGGCCATACCATCACTTCCAGGACTCCTTGTTCTTCTTTACGCTGAAGATATTTCTTAATGACTTTCGCTGTATGTTTGGGGTCGTTGTCATGCTGCAGAATAAATTTGGGGCCAATCAGATGCCTCCCTGATGGTATTGCATGATGGATAAGTATCTGCCTGTACTTCTCAGCATTGAGGAGACCATTAATTCTGACCAAATCCCCAACTCCATTTGCAGAAATGCAGCCCCAAACTTGCAAGGAACCTCCACCATGCTTCACTGTTGCCTGCAGACACTCATTCGTGTACCGCTCTCCAGCCCTTCGGCGAACAAACTACCTTCTGCTACAGCCAAATATTTCAAATTTTGACTCATCAGTCCAGAGCACCTGCTGCCATTTTTCTGCACCCCAGTTCCTGTGTTTTCGTGCATAGTTGAGTCGCTTGGCCTTGTTTCCACGTCGGAGGTATGGCTTTTTGGCCGCAAGTCTTCCATGAAGGCCACTTCTGACCAGACTTCTCCGGACAGCAGATGGGTGTACCACGGTCCCACTGTTTTCTGCCAATTCTGAGCTGATGGCACTGCTGGACATCTTCCGATTGCGAAGGGAACTAAGCATGATGTGTCTTTCATCTGCTGCAGTAAGTTTCCTTGGCCGACCACTGCGTCTATGGTCCTCAACGTTGCCCGTTTCTTTGTACTTCTTCAAAAGAGCTTGGACAGCACATCTGGAAACCCCTGTCTGCCTTGAAATTTCTGCCTGGGAGAGACCTTGCTGATGCAGTATAACTACCTTGTGTCTTGTTGCTGTGCTCAGTCTTGCCATGGTGTATGACTTTTGACAGTAAACTGTCTTCAGCAACCTCACCTTGTTAGCTGAGTTTGGCTGTTCCTCACCCAGTTTTATTCCTCCTACACAGCTGTTTCTGTTTCAGTTCATGATTGTGTTTCAACCTACATATTGAATTGATGATCATTAGCACCTGTTTGGTATAATTGTTTAATCATCCACCTGACTATATGCCTACAAAATCCCTGACTTTGTGCAAGTGTACCTAGAAGAATTGATGCTGTTTTGAAGGCAAAGGGTGGTCACACCAAATATTGATTTGATGTAGATTTTTCTTCTGTTCACTCACTTTGCATTTAGTTAATTGATAAATATAAACTATTAACATGTCTATTTTTGAAAGCATTCTTACTTTACAGCATTTTTTCACACCTAAAACTTTTGCACAGTACTGTATATATAGATACAGTGCCATGAAAAAGTATTTGCCCCCTGTCTGATTTTCTGCATTTTAGCATATTTTTGACACTGAATATTATCAGATCTTCAACCAAAACCTAATATTAGATAAAATGGACCCTGAGTGAACAACTAACACAAAAATGTGATACATATTTTATTTATTTATTAAAGAAAGTTATGCAACACCCAATGCCCCCGTGTGAAAAAGTAATCGCCCCCTTAGACTCAATAACTGGTTACGCCACCTTTAGCAGCAATAACTGCAACCAAACGCTTCCTGTAGTTATTGATTAGTCTCTCACAGCGCCATGGAGGAATTTTGTCCCACTCCTCCATGCAGAACTGCTTCAACTCAGTGACATTTGTGGGTTTTCGAGCATGAACTGCTCGATTCAGGTCCTGCCACAACATCTCAATGGGGTTTAGGTCTGGACTTTGACTAGGCCATTCCAAAACTTTAAATTTCTTGTTTTTCAACCATTCTGATGTAGACTTGCTTGTGTGTTTCGGATCATTGTCTTGCTGCATGACCCAGCTGCACTTCAGCTTCAGCTCACGGACGGATAGCCTGACATTCTCCTGTAGAATTCTCTGATACAGAGCAGAATTCATGGTTCCTTCAATGATGGCAAGGCGTCCAGGTCCTGATGCAGCAAAGCATCCCCAAACCATGACACTACCACCACCATGCTTCACCGCTGGTATGAGGTTCTTACTGTGGAATGCAGTGTTTGGTTTTCGCCACACATAACGGGGCCCATGTCGGCCAAAAAGTTCCACTTTTGACTCATCTGTCCATACAACATTGTTCCAGAACTCTTGAGGATCATCCAGGTGCTTTTTGGCAAACTTGAGATGAGCATTCATGTTCTTCTTAGTGAGCAATGGTTTCCGCCTTGCTACTCTGCCACGAATCCCATTTTTGCCCAGTTTCTTTCTGATGGTGGAGTAATTAGCCGAGGCGAGAGAGGTCTGCAGATCCCTGGATGTTGTTCTAGGGTTCTTTGTGACTTCCTGGACGATTTTACGCCTTGCTCTTGGAGAGATTTTGGCAGGTGCACCACTCCTGAGAAGATTCACTACTGTCCCAAACTTTCTCCATTTGGACAATATGGCTCTGACTGTGGTTCGGTGGAGCCCCAGAGCCTTAGAAACGGCTTTGTAACCCTTTCCAGACTGATAAGCATCAACAATTTTTTTCCAGAGGTCTTCAGGAATTTATTTTGTTTGTGGCATGATGTGCCTCTAGAACCTGTGTGCTGACAACTTCACTCTGATGGTAAGGGCCAAAGTTAGTCAGATTTATATTGAGTAGGGCTGGCCCAAATCAGGCCTGGTTGTTAACAAAAGTACTCAAACAGCTGACCCTAATTATCCCTTTAATTGGGTTGAGTTAACTGGGGGGGGGGGGGGGGGGGGGGGGGAATAACTTTTTCACACCTGAAGATTGCATGTTTGATTACCTTGTACACCAAACAAATGAAAGAAGCACCAAACTTTGGTGTCATTTTTTCTCTCAGACTCCCTCTTACTTCTACAACCAACAAAAAAATCTGACCAAATACAATGTGAAAAATGTGCAAAAATGCAGAAAATCAGACAGGGGGGCAAATACTTTTTCACAGCACTGTATATATATATAAAACTGCAGTGTACAATATTGAAGGCACATGAAAGAAAAGGTTTTTTTAAAAAATGTACACAAAAAGTTTAAAAGATTAAAAAATATTTTATTTTTCAGGACATTTCGGGCAAAAGCCCTTTTTCAGCTGTTTACACACACACAGTCTATCTATATCTCTCTCTCTATAAAATATATATAAAAAGGTATTGCAAAATCCTTAAAGGAAAATGTTGCCTGTGCATGCAAGTCCTTCTCTACATTACTGCTGCTCAGGCCTAAAGCCACTGCCTACAGTAACTTTTCAAACCAACAGGTGGAGCTAGGTATTTCATTTTTATAAATGTTGGCTCAAGCAAGGGTGATTTCTATTAGAATACAATGAAATAACGGGTGTACTTTATTTTAAGTCATGCGCATATTTTACATTTATTTAGCAATCAGGCTCAAAAATATAAAAGTTAAAAAACAACCTTTCTGTTTTGAGGAGGAGGCATTAGTTTGACCTCTAGACAGGACGTTCTAATGTAGCCTCCAGGATTAAGTGGTTTGTTTTTCAATTGCATGCCCCATTTAAGTCATCTAGACATTTTTTTCAAGAATGTTAAATAAATGTTAAAGCCAAAAATTAAAAGCAGCACACTAGGGGAAATCTGTACACTGCAAAAAAAGGTGACTTGTACCTTTGTAATAGGAGCTGTCTTCCATATACCTGGAGAGCCCGAAGTCTCCGAGCTTCACACAGTCTGTGGAAGACACCAGGACATTTCTAGCAGCAATATCCCTGAGCAGAAACACAAATGGAAGGAAGTTTCACAGCTTGAAAAATGTGTGGGAACAAAACATCCATAGTCACGGTTGACTCTGTTTTTCTTACCTGTGTACAAATCGTTTGCTTTCTAGGTAAGCGAGTGCTGTGCTGAGCTGGTAGGCAAAGAGAATCAGGGAGGCCAAGTCCAGGTTGTATTTTCTTACTTGCAAAAATGACCGCAGCTATCAACAAAGAAAAAAAAAAAAAAAAAGCATGAAGTCAAGAAACAGAAGCTACAAAATGTAATCGTATAATATAAAAAAATGTATCTAAGAATGTCTTGGATGTAAATGAGATATTTTCTTGTTATAATATACAGTAACAGAAATAATACTGACAAGACACGTCTCATCAAAACCTTGTTTAAATTAATAATTTAGTTTCTTTTTGGATACAACTACATTATTGCTGTGGTTGTTTGCTACATGATGGGTGAATAGCAACAGAAATAATTCCAGATTTATTTACGTTTGTACTCTGCCCTCCAAAGGTAATTCTTATAGCTGAAGCGATGCAGACAAGACTTTCAATGTGGTGTAATCTAATATAGAGAATCAGAATATTTCACTTTATTATGTTAGACCCAATTCAGTTTTTCTGAAAGCAATATGACTGAAGTTAAATTGACTGAACCCCCAGGGGTAAATGCGCTAGGCTACAGCAAGTACTGTAAATAGAAAGCAATATAAATCCTTTACCTCCCCAAGTGTACAGAGCTCCATGATGATCCAGACTGGGTTCTCTGTTATCACTCCAATTAGCTTGACTATGTGGGGATGATCAAACTGTCGCATAGTCACTAGGGAGGGAGGGGGGGGGGGGGGGGGGGGGGGGGGTGCGACGACAGACAAAAACAGAAATAATGGCTCTCAATTGATTCATTATTGGCAGTTTACTGAAGGAGCTGGCTCCAGGGATACAGCATTCTATGATGATGACAGGACTTGCAGTCTGCTTTAACTGTAAACCATAGCACCATTTGTTTACACTGAAATACAAGGAAAGGGTTCAAATACCAATACTAAAAGTTGGTGTATGATTTCTATTTGATTAGCAGCTGGTTCTGTGTTTGAAAGCAGCAGCACGGAGTCCCTAGGGTTCAGGCCTCACTCCATCTTGCTCAAACAGAGCCTTGTCTGTACTCTGTACAGAAATTCAAAATTCTTTCTACTTCTTTCTTTATTTTTGTAAAGACTGGCCAACCAGTCCCACCTTGTCTGCATATTTCCTGAACATAAAGGTGCCTTTTAAACGGTAGAGAATGGACAGATACATCTGTTCCAGGATTAATAATACAAACAGAGAGGCTGGCAAAAAATATCACTTTCTCTCAGATTTAAGCCTAAAGATATATGTGTCTTTATATTGTAGATGAATGCACTGTGTGTGTGTGTGTGTGTATATATATTTAAGTTAACAGCTCTGTAATTATTATTTGTTTTTGCTAGACAGCCTAGCAAGAGTAAAAACTGTGCTTATTAACTGTGCTTATATTACAAAGAAGACCCACATAATTACAGGGCAATACTTATGAAAATGATAAAAGAAAGATAATTACTGTAAACTTTCAATAGTTAATACTTTATTTTAGTGGCACTGGATTTTATTTATTTATTTATTTCAACTTTTTTGAATTGCTTTGTTGGTTAAACTATAGCTCAGCTAAGATTTGTCAACCAGTATGTGTTGGAGTGCCTTTCTGCAAATTTGAAAATTAGAAAATCTGCAAATGGAGAATACACACACACTGCATTAATCTACAATATAAACAGAGGCTTAACTCTGAGAAACAGTGTTCAATATGTGTTTGTATTGAATCTGTTATGTTTCTGTTAGTATTTCTAAGTTTAGAACTCCAGAGTGTTAAATAGTTGAAATATGAACAGACACAGCAAACAGTACTTACAAGCTTCCTGAAGGAACTTCTCCCTTACACTATCAGACGTGCAGTTTTTGCATGTTTTAATAGCCACTGACATAGAAGGGTCTTCCTATAGAAAAACAAAAAAAAGAAACAAAAGAAAAATCAGCCTGTGAACGAGCACTGTTGTTGAGTGGCGTGTGAGGTGACGTCACGGACCGGGAAGTAACAGAAACAATGAAATGGATGGTGGTGTAGCTGAACGCTACGGCGCTCAGTGTATTTATTAAATCAATAAACAAAACAAAAGATTTAAACAAACAACAAAACACTACAAAACAAAAGGGCACGTTGGCCAAACAAATAGAAATAAACAAATAAGCGTGCTGGTTTTACCCCAGCACGATGCTTAGCAGTTGTTTATCTTATTCTCCTAGCTCTCTCCACTCCCCGTACTCTCCTCTGTACACTCTCCTCCGAGCACGGACAGCTGCAGGTTCTTATACTCTGGCCGAGGGGTTAACTAGCTGTTAATTATCTTATTACCCCTCGACCACAGTCTGCACGCGTTTGGTAAGGATGCGTGGCTGTCAGCTAGTTAAATAATCAGTAGCTGATCAGCCACGCATCCTCACGAGGTTTTTAAAATATAAAAACAATAACAAATACGCGGCGCTTTTATCCGCTCCGCAAACAATAATACAAATAATAATACAAATACATATAGGGGCGGGACACTCCGCCACACAGCCCCAGATTGCCCTCGGAGATGCAGCATCTGTGATTGCTATGCTGGCAGGGGGAAACAAGCAGGACAAGCATACGTAAGTGAAGAACTTAAAAGCAATTGCAATATAGCTGTAAGACATTACACTAGATATAAACTATAGCAACTCAACAATAACAGACAGACATTACTCCCACAACAATGTCTACTTACTGAACTCATATAGACGCCTTGGTGCACATCCCCAAACTGTCCCTCTCCAATACACCGGCCCAGCTCCATTCTCTCTCTCTGGATCTCATAGTCCCTGGCTGCAAAAGCAAGACCGAAGGATAGTGAGCTGCACAGAACTGTCCCAGGCAATATAGTGACCATGCACACTGCCCTGAGATTGTATTCACAGGCAACATACTGACCATGCACACTGCCCTGAGATTGTATTGGAAACATACTGACCAGGCACACTGCCCTGAGATTGTATTCACAGGCAACATAGTGACCATGCACTCTGCCCTGAGATTGTATTCACAGGCAACATACTGCACATGTACACTGACCTAAGACTGTATTGGAAACATACTGACCAGGCACACTGCCCTGAGATTGTATTGGAAACATACTGACCATACACACTGCCCTGAGATTGTATTGGAAACACCTCCACCTTTGCTTTGCAGTCCAGGACAGGACATTTTATTTGTCAAACAGGGGGCCTTTGGAAAAGCCACTCAGAAGTTTGCTGTGCAGTCAGATTTAGAATGGGGGGACACACCACTAGTCCTGTTTTTTTCTGTGTGCAGTGAACACATTTGTGGCCACAGACTGAAGGGGGTAATGTGAAGGTAGGGGATGGGGCTATATCATTCTCATAACCCCGGTTCCCTGAAATAGAAATGTAACCACTACCGAATGGGTGTTTACCTACTAAAGACCCTGAACCTGAATAGATACAGAAGGCTGCACGCAGTGTCTGTCACACACTCATGCCCGCCCCTGAGGGCATATAAGGACTGCCCGCACAGATCACAGCATCATTTTTCCTTCAAGCCTGCTGCAATCAATGGTTTCTATTTCAGGGAGCCAGGGTTATGATAATAACCTAATGTTCCCTTTCAAGTATGAAACGTAACCATTACCGCATGGGTAAGTGTACCAAAACTGTCGCAAGGGCAATATTGCAGAATGACTGGAATGCTACAAGGCTAAGCCAAGAGGCAGTCTTGTGCGTTACCATAAAGAACCCCAGTAACAAGTTGCTAGTGCAGAAGCCCATGGTAATGTTAAAAGCTGTCACCAAACGGCATCAATATACTGTGTTTGAAATTGCTTAAAGCAGTAACAACCGAACATCTCTGTCCTGCGCAGTGCTGTTGAGCCCAGCAGCTGCCCTTGCAGCATGTGTGCTGAGCACCACATTGCAGACAGGCCTGCGCATAGACTCAAGAGAGAATACTTTATCAACAAAAAAACAGTAACTAAAAAATTACATAAATGAAAACGTCTTGTATGGTGCTAAAAGCAAAAAGAACGAGTACAGTATGATACCGGTACGGTTACAAACACGACACCATACCGGTGCGGTAACCTCCGTCCTGGTTCGGTACGGTACTGGGTTGGGAATGGAGTGGGTCGGTGACCTCGGTACCGGTACGGTACAGGTCTACTGGTTCACAGTTCCCGCGGGCAGCAATGTACGGGGATGCCCACCTATATAAGCCACCAGCAAAACCACTCAGTCAATACTCACACGAGACTGAGGGAAGCCTGCTTGTTACAGGTACTAACAGCCTTCGCAATGGTGATGCAAAAGCAGTCACCAAAATGACAGCAGGATACTGTGGGAGAGACTGCAAGCAATCTCAACCGAAGTGCGTTTCTCGGTCCAGCACAGCTAAACCCAGCAGCTGTGCGCGTATTTCTGTTAAATAAAAAACACAGAAAATGCAACAGGAGAAAAATATTTCTCCAAAGAAAACAGTAATAACACAATTACAGTTCACAAAATAAATGTCTCGTAATTTAAAACGAGAATTTAATATAAGTCCAGCAGGAGCTATGCAGCCTGGGGAGCACAAAGTCAGCCGACTTCTGTTGCTTGATCCCTGGGAAGAGCGACACAAGCCGCTGGCTTCACGCGGCACACAACAGGCTGTACAACATGCTGCACAATATCCGTGTAATTAATAATTTAAAAAGAAATAAAAAATTTACAGTGTAATTGGAATATCGCATAAATTATTTAAAACACAATAATTAGCGAAGATTATACAGTCATAAGCAACAAGTACTTATGTGACACCAGGCTCTCCTGCCAGGTCAGTCTTGAAAGGAAACATGACATTGAAGTCTGTGAGCACAGGGGGCGGGGCCATGACTGCGTCACAGGCTCGTCGAGCAGCTTTCATACATCTTGTTCTGGTTTCGGGTCTTTAGGAGGTAAATACCCATACGGTAATGGTTACATTTTGTACTTGAAAGGGAACTCTTTAACGCTAAAGGTAATTTGCCTAGGCATCGACCAGACTCATATCCAGAACCATAAACATGACTTCAGCAAGGTTTAAAGAGGCATTTCCAATAAAACAATTCCAGCACTATATCAGAAAACATTGGAATGAATGGAAATGTGCTGCAAACCATTTGCATCAACCAACCTTGAAATCTCTTAACTTTGCATCTGTGGCTTTTGTACAGAGACTGATTGTTCTGTAAATGTAAATATCTGGTACCAAAGAGAGTCATCTTACAGTTTTCATCCAGTTTCAACTCTGAATCCCCGGGACAATTGGACACAAGAGCACGGAAACCAGCATGCTTCTAAACTACGAAAGTATTAGAACTATCAGGAAAATGAGCAACATGCTGACCTCAGCCTGAGACTGGGCACGTGTAGATGATTCACTGAGCCCCGTTTACACAGCTTTAAACTCATGATGTTGTTGGCTTCTTTAAAAAACGTCCTGTAACAGTTTCATTAATACCAACACTGCAGGAACGGTAACATGAAGCAGCCACTTAAATCACAATATATGGTATCAAATTGATTCTTATTCTAGAACTACAGCTATGGGCAAAAGTGTTGCACATTTCGCATTACAGAATTACCTAATTTTGCTTCATAAGGTAGAATGAAACCTGCTGAATAATGTTACGTTAACATATTAAATTACATACCGCTTTGTAGTATTCCATATACTTAATGAAAAACTGACAAGAATGGAATTTCAAAATGTAATATGAAATACTGTCCCAATATGTTGTTGAAGCTGACACCCTGGGATCCTTCAAGAAGCTGCTTGATGAGATTCTGGGATCAATAAGCTACTAACAACCAAACGAGCAAGATGGGCTGAATGGGGCCGCCTCTCGTTTGGAAACTTTCTGATGTTCTTATGTTCTATTATGGCTTCCGATATCCAATATCCTTTTGTAGTTTCTTTGATTACATGATGCTAAATAAAATATCTAAATTATGTTCATACATATATCATTATTATTTATTATTATTATTATTAATTATTATTATTATTATAAAATGTCAATCCTAAAATTCAGTACCGTCATAATATTGGAGTTGAGAGAGGACTGTAGTACACATTGAACATGGTTGGCCTTATTATTTGACTTATTGTTGGACCACGGATTTGTAGTAGGAGGCTGTGTGGTCCAGTGGTTAAAGAAATGGGCTTGTAACCAGGAAGTCTCCAGTTCAAATCCCACCTCAGCCACTGACTCATTGTGTGACCCTGAGCAAGTCACTTAACCTCCTTGTGCTCCGTCTTTTGGGTGAGACGTAGTTGTAAGTAACTCTGCAGCTGATGCATAGTTCACACACCCTAGTCTCTGTAAGTCGCCTTGGATAAAGGCGTCTGGTAAATAAACAAATAATAATAATAATTTGAACCAGTTATTTAACAAAATGCATCCCCCAGTTAATGTTCAACAGCCTTTCCGGTAACCAATTTTATTCCAGTCTTCATGTGATAGTGTTAATTACTGTTGTCAAAAGTGCAGTTCCTCTATAAATTGTTACTGGACAGTACATCTTTACAACAAAGCACAATGCTTACCATTGCTGCCTGCTGTGTTGTAAGCATTCCTGCAACATCTTTCTCAACATAACCGTGGTTGTTTTGACAGTTCCATGCACACGCACTTGGGTATAAATCAGTTTTGCACACCTGTATCCGCTTCATACCAGCTTCTTGCAGTGAATGCATCAATATGTACAATGGAGCAGGCAGCAACTAAGTACATTCTTTTTTTAAAATGTTTAACCCTTTCAGCCTGGTGCAGCCAGTAACACAGAACTTCTACAAAGATGCAGAACACAAACCACAAGGGGGCGACTTGGGTGATGAGCAAAAAAACAAATCAAATCCAAAAGGTATGGATTAAATAATAAATACAACACACACAAGCACACTCCGTTCCACAGACAGCAAGCATGAACACTGAACACCAAGGAAAACAAGAACCCATTACCTTCTTCTAATCCACAGCTTTCTGCAGGGCAGTTATTGGAGAGAGAAATCAAAAAGCTGTCTTTTAGTAAACATCAGATTGTGGGTTACACCGACTGTACAAGATGTGCCTGGGTTAAGATTCTTAGCACAATGGCAAGACACTTTATACACTAGGCTTATCTGAAAACGTGATCATTAAGATTTAGTAACTCTGAGACAACATGTCTGGGGAGCAATGTTGAATATACAAAAGAAACACCTTCAAATGAAACTGGAAACGCCTAGTTCTATTTTTAGATACTAATTTCCCAATTTGATTTGCAGCACATTGGTGTCAGTAGAGAGAGTCCCCGACGAATGAAATGCTAAGAGTCAAGTCCCTTGAAGGAAGTGTGCTGTATGTTAAAATAGAAACCTCTTTAATAAGAATCCCAATGGACCCTGTTAATTACTTATTCCCACCAGAACTGTGTGTTTGTCATTTTCAATACGGTAGAAAAAATCATGAAGATAGGGTATTTTTCTTGTTATCTTATGTCATGACACCCTTGCAAACAGTAAGGTCTATGTCTCATTCTGAAATATTTGTTATAGTTATACATCATTCTTTTCTTTTATAGTTTTTTTTTTTTTTTAAACAAATATACTCTTGATGTTGGAGTGGGTGCCTCTCTATATATTAACTATGAAACCTTTAATTGTAACTAAAAAGAAGCATTCACACTCCTTTGCCCATGCATTACCAATGCTATTAAAGCACACACACTACTAAATTAACCTAAAAACGTACACATTCCAAAACAGGGGTTTAAAAAACAAATCTACCAAGACCACTTCATATAAGAGAGAGCAATGACTAATCAAGCAAACGAACCCCTGAAACACGGTTGACGATTTTTTTTTTTTTTTAAATTGTGGAATTTTTTTTGCAGTACTGTAGCTGTAGCTCTACAGTACCTCCAAACTGTAAATATAAGGATGTTGGAAATGGTGGTTTGTGAATAATTACACACTAAATTACTTAAATGAATACATAATAAAGCAAATTATTTTTCATTGTGGCATCCTCTAAATGTGAACTACAAGAATTTAGCGATGGAGTACACCAGAGAACCCCCCCCCCCCCCCCTCACTCATCCCAGTCATTCTTTTCTTTTACTTTTCTTTCTTTGATTTCCTCGTTATGTGTCACTCCAAACACACACAGTTGTTACTTAGGACTGCTTTGCTTTTTACAGTGTGTTCAATTGTTAAAAGTAAATAAACCTGGTTTCAGTGGGTCTTAACACAGAGCTCAATTGTCTATTTGGGACCCCACTGCACTGTCATCAGAATCGCTTCAGCGAATATGTTAATGATGGGGCAGGTGCGCTATAACGGGGCAAGACACGTCTTCAGAATACCATTTCAGTGCAGTATTTTTGTTTACATCTTCACTCCATTTATGCGCCACAGAATCAGGGGCAAGCGCCATTCACACTTGCACTCACATTTGTGCTGTGATCAGAATACAGACCTAAGAGTTTTAGTTTATAGACAGCAAGAGTTTAAGATGTTTGGGTTTTTAAAACATACTTTTCATGTCTTTTCCTTGAGAAACTATATAAAATAGGTAGTAAATAAAAAAATGATTTAAATCAATGATTTTTTTTTAAATCAGGTGATTTAAATCGTGATTTAAATTGACTTGATTTAAAATCAGCCAACCCTGTCCTGAACACACATGCAACATCATCGTCAATAACCAAACTGCTATCAGAACTTATTTTAATACTTTCAAAAGGCTGTGGGGAAAACATTTAAGAAGTACATACTGTACAGTTTGGAAGGCTTAAGTCTGTGTTTAAAAGTAGACTGAGATCAAACATCTGTTTGTGCAAAGGAATCTGGTGTCCAGATGACTGCTTTGAAACCCATTAAAAACACACTGCAACCTCCCTCCTCCTCCTCCTCCTCCCGACCCCAGCAGTGCCTTGCTGTTACTGACGTACTTACTCGAGGGCATGGTGTATGTGTCCTCTTCGTCTATAATTTCTGCATAGTCGTCCGTCTCTGCAAGGAGAATGAGCTTGTTAGCTTGTGTGAAGTTCTTAAGCAGCTTTCAATAAATCTGACACATGCATATTCAAGCCAAACAAAAGCAATCGTAAGTTAAAGCTTCCTCATGTTTCTGTCCATGTAGAAAATCATACTAAAACAATGTGAGTCAGCCACCAACCCCACCACCCCCCCATCCTGTACAGACTGCTCATGTGCTGTGCAAATGCTTCCGTCCAATCAGAGAACATAAACACTTTTTTTTTTTTTAGGAAAAACATTGTCACCTTATCTACTAGCACTGTTTCTGGGAAAATGTTACAGCAACTAGAGCGAACATTTAAGGGTGAAGCCCTACCGATTTATTTGTCTTGTCTTTTTTTTTTTAAAGCCGTTTTAGTCCTCATTGTAGATGAGATAACTTTAAAAACGACAGGAGCAGCTGTAAAAGCCCCCCCCCCCCCCCCACCTAATCCATTGGCTATTATCTTTAAACAATGAAAAATTAAAACATACATTCAAGTGATCACTGTTGAACATTATTTGTATGGCATTGGAAAGAAAACAGGATGTTCGACTTGTAGGGAAGTTATTAACCCTTGTACACTGAACAAAAATATAAACGCAACATGCAACAATTTCAAAGATTTTACTGAGTTACAGTTTATATAAGGAAATCAGTCAATTGAAATAAATTCATTAGGCCCTAACCTATGGATTTCACATGACTCGGAATACAGATATGCATATGAAAGTCACAGATACCTTAAAAAAAAAGGTAGGGGCGTGGATCAGAAAACCAGTCAGTATCTGGTGTGACCACCATTTGCCTCATGCAGCGCGACACATCTCCTTCGCAGAGAGTTGATCAGGCTGTTGATTGTGGCCTGTGGAATGTTGTCCCACTCCTCTTCAATGGCTGTGCGAAGTTGCTGGATATTGACGGGAACTGGAACACGCTGTCGTACACGTCGATCCAGAGCATCCCAAACATGCTCAATGGGTGACATGTCTGGTGAGTATGCAGGCCATGGAAGAACTGGGACATTTTCAGCTTCCAGGAATTGTGTACAGATCCTTGCGACATGGGGCCGTGCATTATCATGCTGAAACATGAGGTGATGGCGGCGGATGAATGGCACGACAATGGGCCTCAGGATCTCGTCACGGTATCTGTGTGCATTCAAGTTGCCATCGATAAAATGCAATTGTGTTTGTTGTCCGTAGCTTATGCCTGCCCATACCATAACCCCACCGCCACCACGGGGCACTCTGTTCACAATGTTGACATCAGCAAACCGCTCGCCCACAAGACGCCATACATGCTGTCTGCCATCTGCCCGGTACAGTTGAAACCGGGATTCATCCGTGAAGAGCACACTTCTCCAGCATGCCAGTGGCCATCGAAGGTGAGCATTTGCCCAATGAAGTCAGTTATGACGCCGAACTGCAGTCAGGTCAGACCCTGGTGAGGACGACGAGCACGCAGATGAGCTTCCCCGAGACGGTTTCTGACAGTTTGTGCAGAAATTCTTCGGTTGTGCAAACCCACAGTTTCATCAGCTGTCCGAGTGGCTGGTCTCAGACGATCCCGCAGGTGAAGAAGCCGGATGTGGAGGTCCTGGGCTGGCGTGGTTACACGTGGTCTGCGGTTGTGAGGCCGGTTTGACATACTGCCAAATTCTCTAAAATGACGTTGGAGGCGGCTTATGGTAGAGAAATGAACATTCAATTCTCTGGCAACAGCTCTGGTGGACATTCCTGCAGTCAGCATGCCAATTGCACGCTCCCTCAAAACTTGAGATCTGTGGCATTGTGTTGTGTGACAAAACTGCACATTTTTTGTGGCCTTTTATTGTCCCCAGCAGAAGGTGCACCTGTGTAATGATCATGCTGTTTAATCAGCTTCTTGATATGCCACACCTGTCAGGTGGATGGATTATCTTGGCAAAGGAGAAATTTGTGTGCAAAATTTGAGAGAAATAAGCTTTTTGTGCGTATGGAAAATTTCTGGGATCTTTTATTTCAGCTCATGAAACATGGGACCAATACTTTACATGTTGCGTTTATATTTTTGTTCAGTGTAGTTAAGTGCTAATGAAAGTCATTTGAGTTGCTCTTTATGTAAAGGAAATAAAGCAAATTAAATATTACAGGTAATATTTCCTAATATAAATTACTTGTATGTCTATTATTAACATGTATTTTTTTTAATGGTATGTTTTTCATAGCAATTACTGAACACAAAACAGATCAGCAGGCTTTTCTGACAAACTGTCACATGAACGTTGAAAACACATTTCACTGTCACAGTAAAATCAGTGTTTGGTTCTAGAAGACAAGCAAAAGCGTGAGGACTCTCAGAAGACACTCTTTGGCTCTCCTCAGTAACTAACCACTGCTTTTCTCATGACTGCAGTGTTTAACGTCTCTGCATTCATCATTAGACTGCTATCAGACATTTGAAAAATGTATGAGAAAGTTGCTCACTGAATCCTAAAAATGAATAAAAAACCCACAAATACACCTTTACCATAATGTGTCAGGGATGGAAATAAGACTCCCATTGCTTAGAAGCTTGCTACATTACTGACTTTACGCCTGTTACCTGTACACTGTGGCAAACCCAGCTGGAATGGGTGTAAGTGCTATGAGGTAGGTCTTAGTTCCATCCATGTGTGTGCTTCTTTCATATAGTGACATGTAACCCTAAAAAGTCATATATGGTAAGGTTTCCTGGGATCATAGGGTAGTGAAACAATTACAGTACACAAACAGGAAACACAAAACATTAAAGATGGTTTAGCCCTTTCAGTCCTTGCGGGCCCAACATGCGGTCAGAAATCACGTTGGAACCTCACAGACCTCCTAAGTCCCAGTTTGAGGTAGTGCAGAAATATATGTCAAAAAAATAAATGTTCTCACGTATACTCAATAAAGGAGGAGTTCCTTCTTCTGCATTACAAAATTAATTCAGGACTGAAAGGGTTAAGAAACATCACGACAGCAAAGTCTAGTAACTGAGATAAACCACCACCATCTCTACAACACCAGACTCAACACAGACATTAGGTTTATAAGATACAATCACACCACCCAGAATCAGCATGTTAGTAGCAGAGTGGAAAGTTACACAAGGTATTTAAAAACACAAAACATTACCGTCCCCACTAATTTCATCTGCAGATCCAGGAAGCATGCAGAAAGAAGCGAGAGAAAGAGAGAGAGAACAAGAAAAAAGGGGAAAAAATACAGTGTTACATAATCAAAGTTTTAAAATACAATTAGCAAATTTTAACAGTCAATTAGAAAGTAATTTAACCCTTAAAGTAGTGCCTGTACAAGGTTAAATCACAACGTTCTTAAACAAAAAAAATCTAATATTTCTAATAATATTGACCTTTAATTCCCCATTAAATGGTTGAATTAAGATTTCACAGCACCCTCATTTTATTCCAAACACTATTTAACATAGAAAAGGACGAATATGTAGTAAGAGATGAAAGGTCCCTTAGCCACCCTTGTGTGCCAGCACTAGTCTGAGGATTAAATTTAGCTTATCTGTATTCATGGTTACCGCTCTTAATGTTAAAAGTTAAAAAGCGAGGAGTGGGAACGTAGGCATCTCAATGCAGCCGTTAAAGAATACACAAAGCAGTTTGACAGGCATTAGGAGACCAGGGTGTGCTGTATTACCTCCTGAAGAAGGGGAGTTCAAAGTTCTTAAACGAACTGTTTAGATTAGACATTACTATTGAAACAGCTGTTCTGGTGACACTGTGGGGTTTTCAATTTAATTCACTTTATACATTTACACAGGAATCATGTAAAACCCAAATAATGGTATGCTGTACGTTTCTATTTGTAATTGAGATGAATCCCTGCTGATGCTGGTATGCTCTCCAGGTTAACCACGACCGCACATGCTCGACACCCTCTCCAGGTTAACCACGACCGCACATGCTCGACACCCTCTCCAGGTTAACCACGACCGCACATGCTCGACACCCTCTCCAGGTTAACCACGACCGCACATGCTCGACATCCTCTCCAGGTTAACCACGACCGCACATGCTCGACACCCTCTCCAGGTTAACCACGACCGCACATGCTCGACACCCTCTCCAGGTTAACCACGACCGCACATGCTCGACACCCTCTCCAGGTTAACCACGACCGCACATGCTCGACACCCTCTCCAGGTTAACCACGACCGCACATGCTCGACACCCTCTCCAGGTTAACCACGACCGCACATGCTCGACATCCTCTCCAGGTTAACCACGACCGCACATGCTCGACACCCTCTCCAGGTTAACCACGACCGCACATGCTCGACACCCTCTCCAGGTTAACCACGACCGCACATGCTCGACACCCTCTCCAGGTTAACCACGACCGCACATGCTCGACACCCTCTCCAGGTTAACCACGACCGCACATGCTCGACACCCTCTCCAGGTTAACCACGACCGCACATGCTCGACACCCTCTCCAGGTTAACCACGACCGCACATGCTCGACATCCTCTCCAGGTTAACCACGACCGCACATGCTCGACACCCTCTCCAGGTTAACCACGACCGCACATGCTCGACACCCTCTCCAGGTTAACCACGACCGCACATGCTCGACACCCTCTCCAGGTTAACCACGACCGCACATGCTCGACACCCTCTCCAGGTTAACCACGACCGCACATGCTCGACACCCTCTCCAGGTTAACCACGACCGCACATGCTCGACACCCTCTCCAGGTTAACCACGACCGCACATGCTCGACACCCTCTCCAGGTTAACCACGACCGCACATGCTCGACACCCTCTCCAGGTTAACCACGACCGCACATGCTCGACACCCTCTCCAGGTTAACCATGACCACACATGCTCGACACCCTCTGGACTAATCAAATCTGTATTTACGCCTGGCACAATTTAATATACAGTAAAGTACATACAGAGATAACTGTGACCTCAATCAGTTCATGTATCGCTTTAATTTAACATTTTTAAATGACTTAAACTTGGGGTGATGTTGCCTCCTTAAAATGAGCACACACACACACACTCAGACTGGCTGGCACGCCACAAGGTCAAAGCCTCCTTAATTAACACCACCCAAGCAATGCAGGTACGAGTGCAGTGACACATGCACGCCAGTCTGCAGTGAGGTCAGTACTAGACCTGATACTTTTTTTTTTTTTTTTTTACATTCACTTATGTATTGAATGCTTAAAAAAAGAAGTGACCAGTATCTAACAAAATAAAATACAATTAATGTATTTATGGGCAGTTTTCCAGCACCATTGTAATTCCATTTGAACTCTTATTGTTGGGCTTATTTCTAGATCACTTTGTCCATTAAGCCAATCCTCTTGCTTTTCTTCTCCTTTTTAAATTGTTCCTCTATAGTGGTTCTCCTTCAAGATCAATATTATGGGGTGAAAAGAAATTGTTACCAGACAGCCTTACTAATCAGAAGTGCAAGAACCATCACAGGCCTTTCTGCTATAGAGCACCTGCTATTCTCAGCAGGACCGCGCTTTGAAGACAAACACAGAACACAATGGAAATGGCACCAGACACATCTACTGAGAACTTCCTTCCTTTAAGGCAATGTTTACTGTGCGCTGCTGGCAATGAGACTGGCAGCACGGGGGCATTTCCTTCTTCAACAGGTAACCGTGGCAGGTAAGCTTTTAGGGTACATTCAAAATGCTCGGTATAAAATGACAGGGTTTCTGATGCAGCAGTGTGGTAAATGAGGGATTATGGAGAGAAATGGCATTATTAAATCAACAGCTACAAAAGACCTTGAAAAAGGTTATTGCAGTTTGACCGCAGGTATGAATTTCCTTTAAATGGAATCTGACTACTATATGAGGGTTCTCCATATAAGAATCTATATCCTTTACAGTAGTTTGTGAGACAGAGAGCACGATTCCATGAAAAAAATAGACAGAAAGAGATACAGGTAGGAAAGGAGAGCCCTGTATATAATAGTGATTCTCTTTCCATGGAAGGTAGAGAATGTATTCATTCCACTTCAAGCTGGATGCACTCATACTGAGGCTGATTACCATGCATTGTTACAATGTAGCTCACCCACTGGGATCCTGCACAGTTCTCTTCTCTAGCAATCTGGGACAAGTGCTCCGTACTCTAAAATTTCTACTTTAAAATTCAAGTATGGCGATCTCTACAGGATGATATTATTATTATTATTATTATTATTATTATTATTATTATTATTATTATTATTATTATTATTATTATTATATAAAAAAAGGAATCAACTGATTTAAAAATCTATTTTTTTTTAAATGACTCTCTGTACTTTCTATAAAAACAACTGGCCTCCCTTTTATTCGAGCACTATGACTTTGCACTCCCCAGAGCTGAATATTCATTGAATCTACTTGAATAGAAAAGTGTTAGGCAGACAGAGCACTGGCTGTAGTGGGCGCTACATCACATTAGTCAGGTAGGCTGCAAGGCGACCGTGTGAATGTCAGTGCAGTACCCTTGGGTGGAGACTGATGAGAACAGAAGATGAAAGGAAGGAGAAAGTGCCTGGCTTTCTTAACTCTAGGCTGACTGTGATGCACTCCTTTATACAGAAAGAGAGAGAGAGGGAAGAGAAAATAAGGAAACAAAGAATAATGGAAATTAAAATAGCAAAGAAAAGCCTTCAAACAATGATCGACAAGAACAATAGATACTCAAACAAACAATAAATAAATAAATAAACAAAATAAAACACAAAAAAGGACAGAATATTTAAGAAACTAAAAGTGGGGCTCCCGAGTGGCGCAACCAGTAAAAGGCACTCCGCGCAGAGTGCAGTATGCGCCCTATAGCCTGGAGATCACGGATTCGAATCATGTCTATGCCACTGCCGACCGTGGACGGGAGTTCCCAGGGGCGGCGCACAATTGGCCATGCGCTGCCCTTGGCGGGGAGGGTTCAAGTCGGCTGGGGAGTCCTTGGCTCACCGCGCACCAGCGACCCCTGTGGCTGGCCGGGCGCCTGCAGGCCTGCTTTTGTGCCATTCAGAACTGCGTGGTCCTCCGACGCTGTAGTTCTGTAATGGCTTCACGGCAGGCTTGTTGTGTGAAAAAAAGCGGATGGCTTTCTGAGGACGCGAGTGCTCGTCTTCGTCTCTCCCGAGATAGTGCAGCGGTTGCAGTGGTGAGCCGGGTTGAATAATTAATTGGGCATTCCAAATTGGGAGAAAATCAGGAGTAAAATAATTGAAGATTCCAAATTTTGAAAAAGAAAAAAAAAAAAGTGCTTTTTTTGTCCCCAAAACCTAAAGTGGGTCTCTCTAAATAGCATATGTCAAAATATTTCTATTTCTTGGTAAGGTTACATTGCTATGTGAAATTAACATTTATCATGCTAGCACAAAAAAAGCAAAAAACAAACATTAATAAAACCGTATGATGTGTAGCATATCTTCTGAGTTAATTTTTATATCGTCCTGTTAACTTCTATAAACGACTCCTCTGCAGCTGATTTATCAGCAGTGCTGCATACAGTACCTTCATTGAAACTGTGTGCGTCTTGTTAAACATTCTGACAGCTGGCAACACATTCATTGACATGGAATGGGAACTTACCGCTAAAAACATTGCACTATAGTTCCATGATGACTTGCTAAGCAGAACTATTTACTTGCTGGGCTTTATATAAAATACAACTGTCCAAATTATATATATATATATATATATATATATACATACAGTGCCGTGAAAAAGTATTTGCCCCTGTCTGATTTTCTGCATTTTTCACATTGTATTTGGTCAGATTTTTTTGTGGGTTGTAGTAGTATATAGAGGGAGTCTGAGAGAAAAAAATGGCACCAAAGTGCAAGGTAATCAAACATGCAATCTTCAGGTGTGAAAAAGTTATTGCCCCCCCCTAGTTAACTCAACCCAATTAAAGGGATAATTAGGGTCAGCTGTTGGAGTACTTTGGTTAACAACCAGGCCTGATTTGGGCCAGCCCTGCCCAATATAAATCTGAATAACTTTGGCCCTTACCATCAGAGTGAAGTTGTCAGCACACAGGTTCTAGAGGCACATCATGCCACGAACAAAAGAAATTCCTGAAGACCTCCGGAAAAAAGTTGTTGTTGCCTATCAGTCTGGAAACTATTACAAATCAATTTCTAAGGCTCTGGGGCTCCCCCAAAGCATAGTCAGAGCCATATTGTCCAAATGGAGAAAGTTTTGGACAAAATCTCTCCAAGAGCAAGGCGTAAAATCGTCCAGGAAGTCACAAAGAACCCTAGAACAACATCCAGGGATCTGCAGACCTCTCTCGCCTCAGCTAAGGTCAATTACTTTTTCACACAGGGGCACTGGGTGTTGCATAACTTTCTTTAATAAATAAATTAAGTATGTATCAAATTTTTGTGTTAATTGTTCACTCGGGGTCCCTTTTATCTAATATTAGGTTTTTGTTGAATAACATTCAGTGTCAAAAATATGCAAAAATGCAGAAAATCAGACGGGGCAAATACTTTTTCACGGCACTGTATATATAAAAAGCACCCGGATATAAGCCATTCAACGTCTCCACCTTTTAGTACATTATCTTCTCCAATCACTTCTTATGTGACCCCAATATCTTTGCAAATTGCTTCTTGTGACCCTGATATGTTCTCCACCATTACTTGTGAAGTGTAATAATGTCTCTCTTGTACTGTGGTGACCTGAATTGGACACAGCATTCTAAAGGTCTCAAACAGCATGAATTGCTGCAGCTTTTTCAGGCAGGATTAACCTGTGCAAGTGGAATGACATTTCATTCTCTACCGGAGATTTTGTGAAACACAATCATTCGCTACTGGGGAGTCTCACTAAACCCCACACTAGTGCCATCTGACACACTGGGGATCTCCAATGAAACAATTAGAGGCCACTTTGGGGAAAACGATGTACTGCAACAGAAAGGTTTCAAGGAGGTCCTGAAAGGACTACATAACAAGCACTGTTCATTCGCTCTTTAATCTATCAATCACAAGCCTGCCTGGGAAATCAAAAGGTCAATTATCATCAGACATAATGTGTACTTGTACACTGGGTAACAGGCAGGCTATATATATATATATATATGCATGCTTTATGTTATGTTCATAGTGACTCGTTTTCATTTTATAAGTATTTAAATGTTATAGGAAGTCATTCCAATTCCATACAGATAAATCTGCGTGGGTTTGATAGCTGTGAGAAGCTGAGGACAGCCAGCCCTCTCTCCCCCACCACTGTAGTATTAGTAAGATGAACATGTGAAATGTCAGCCCTGCACAAGAAACCCTTTCAGTGAGCAGGCAGTCTGAGAGGTCCTGAATCTCACCGGGGTCACAAAACACACAGTGCTGCTCTGTGCTCTCCCAGCACGTTCGCTTTTCAATCAGCTCCTTCTATCTCTCTCTCCTCTACCCTGGCATTTAACATTTCACTCAATAGAACCATGTTCATGTGGAATAGATTCCCAATCATGACATTTAATAGAAAACAAGTTCAATGACATTTAATGTCAGCTGTTGCTGGAGCCAAGCTAAGACGGCTACTTTATCAGGAGGGGCATTAAACTGAGCTCTGCAAGCGGATTAAATAAAGGGTAGCTAGGTTAGCTTGTTTCAATGGTAAGTATATAAAAAGTTTTCTATTAATTAATTAAATGTAATTATCTGACACTGACGTATCGTATCGCTCCCAAGTTTTAGTCATGCAATTCAATATATTGCTGAAATAAAAAAATAAAAAAAAATTGTCTGGGAAGGTAACGCAGTTGTCCATAGCAAATGTTTCTACTGGAAAGGAGGGACGGGGGAGTCTGTCAAGATTCCACGGGAACAGCAGGGAATAAAGCAGATGTGTGGTTCTGACAGGACAGAGACAGCTGCTCTCACAGTCCCAGGACATGCACTTGCCACTTGTTAATCCTAAAGCATTTTAATTCATTGCCTACTTTGCCACGTGTCATTCTAGCTGACATTTTATTTGTCGTTAGCTGTGTTAATTGCTTCTTCACGCACATTTATAAGATTGTAATATCTTGTTACCCCTCCCCCAAATATTAACACAAGTATAAACTTACCAAGACTCTAGTACAAACGCTACTTTTAATAGGATGCTATAGATGCAACAACTAAATCGATGCATTGATTATTGATTATCTGTGCTTACATTTCCTGAGCTTTGGTGAATCCAGTTCAAATTGCCAGTTTGCATTAAAACATTGATTATGGGGGGCTCCCGAGTGGCGCATCCAGTAAAGGCGCTCCTCGCAGGATGTGCCCTATAGCCTGGAGATCGCAGGTTCGAGTCCAGGCTATGTCACAGCTGACCGTGACCGAGAGTTCCTAGGGGGCGGCGCACAATTGGCTGAGCGCTGCTCGGGTAGGGAGGGCTTAGGTCGGCAGGGGAATCCACGGCTCACCGCGCATCAGCGACCCCTGTGGCCGATAGGGCGCCTGTGGCTCTGCAGCGGAGCCGCCAGATCTGTGTTGTCCTCCGGCACTATAGGTCTGGTGGCATTGCTGTGGATCTGCAGTGCGAAAAATGACGGCTTGGCAGGAGCACGTTTCGGAGGACGCGTGTTCCAGCCTCCGTTTCCCGAGTCGGCGGGGGGGTTGCGAGCGGTGAGCCGGGGATACAGATAATAATTGGGCATGCTAAATTGGGGTGAAAATCGGGGTAAAATAATTGACGTCGACTAAATTTAAAATAAAAAAAATAAAATAAAAAAAAACATTGATTATGTAGTTATGCTCTTATATTAGTGCTAGTACGGTAGATAGCCAACATCAGCGCGTTGCTAGGATACAGACTTTTCGGTTTGTTCTGGACAAGTTACATCAGTTAAAAATATTCAATTTACATTTTCCTGATTTAAAAATTAAAGCTACACAATTATTTTAAAAACGTATCTGACATGAAGATTGGTCAATTCTGCAGTAGCCTAAAGGAAAGAGGACGGAAAAGCGATGTTTGGCAATGTATTGGATTTTGTGTAGACGGCAAATCCTTTTGGACATAAAATATTAACAGTAACGTTAATTAACAAACATATTTCAAAATGACTTCTGTTAAAAACAAATAGCATGATAAAAATGTGACAAAAATCCTAATGTTTGCTCTTGGCTCTGAAAAATAAAATGATGATGCATCGATTAATGTTGATGAATGCGTACGGGATAATCACTGAAGAAATGAGGTTGCTGATTGCACCACTACACTTCACCTTCGTATATTATGGGGGATACCTGTGTGAATAATCATACAGAAGCCTGACGGTTTTTTTACACAAGTCGTATTAACAGAGAAATGTAGAGTACAAATGAACCCGCTTTACATCACGATTGCTGTGCAGGCATAATTCAGGATATAAAGCGGGTCATGATATAAACCGGGTTTCATGTTTGCCTATGACAGCACATGACGAGTGCGAGAAAAAAAAGAAAGAAAACTAACAGTGAATTCAAGAGCAGTGTTTAAATACTGTACATTTAGTCATTCTTTACATTTAAACAAATGCCTATAGTTTACTACAGGACAAATATGTTTTGTATCATTAACTGGAACGAAACAGTTTGTGTCGTTATGTAAAAAAAGGCTTGAATTGTCGACTGATGAGAGCTATCAATTAGGCATTGCACTTGGTGAGTTTTTTTGTGAATAAGATTGACTGTTAAAGAAAAATTTGGTGACATTGGCGTTTTGTAACTGAACTGTATCCTGTTAAGACCTCCCATGCAGCATATGACAGGCTGCACAAAATGCCAGTTTATGAACGGAGATGATTATTGGTTGTTAGTTGCGTTGGAAATTAATTCCATCATGTGGTTACTTGGTAAAGCCCGCCCACGCAGCATTTCACAGGCTGCACAAAACATGGCAATAAACGGGTTTGTGAGATGATATTAAAAGAGGTAATTTCTCAAAGAACCTATGGTGCATGGCGAGTGGTTTTTGAAAAATTGTGATAATAAACGGGGAATGATATTAAGCGAGGTGATATCAAATGGGTTCATCTGAATTTAGTATTTCCTGTACACAGGTTTATAGCACAACCCTAAATGGAGATAGTAACATCTGGTTCATCGCGGGACAAAAGGGACACAGTTGCAACATTAGTTTCAATTGGGTCTACAGTTACTCTAGTATATGTAAGGTCACACATCAATATACTATAATAAAATGAATGTTGAAGCTCTTTGTAAAACAGTGTAATTCTTTACTATACTATGTAAGCATTTTATTTTTAAATAAAACATAGATTAGAAGAATTTCAGCACAAAAGCAAATAAATGTGATTTTATTTTTCAGATGCATGTAAAGGGAAGACAGTCCTCTATGTTTTGCCATACTGTAAAAATGTAGTTTTTTTTTTAGCCTCACACATACTAAATACCATGAGGTAGAAGCCCGTAGGCATTTGCTGTGGTATTTATAGTAACAGCAACTGGAACAAGCATGTTAGTTTGTGTTAGAAAATGAAACCCCCCAAGACAAACACTTGCTCTGATGCCAAACATGCTTCTGTATTTTAATGACAATGAATGTTCTAAATTGTCTGCCAAGTATCTTACATGACCTGTCTCACAAACCTACTGAATGAACTTCAGATTGTGAACATCAGATTCTGACAACAACATCACTCAAAACTTTTCACCTGTTTATTCAAATCCTTCATCGTCAAACTTTGCAGATACACAACGTCCTAGAATTTCTAACTTATTTTCCAAAGGTCATTCAAAATTTACTTCATTTCATATACTAAAAAAAAAATCTGTTAAAACTTTAACATCCCACAAATACAGGATATATTTAAAAGAAAATACATCATATAAAGCTTTTTTCTCTCTTTTCAATGTCATACATTGTGTGCCACCTCTTATCTACCTAGTGACTGCAGCTCCCTTACCTGAGACCGAGACAGTCCGCGTCCGAACCCCCTGCTTGTCGTTGTTGCCGAGCCTGTAAAACAAAGGTTTGAATCGATGAATGCTGTACATTCTCCACTGTGGAAGTGCAACTATGAATTCATTCTTTCTATCCAGACTCCAGGGTATTCTCCAGAAATCAGCTGGACTGTTCCATTGAGGGGAGTGTGTGGTTTGGGGAGGGGTGTGTTTAAAACTTTGATAAATGGGTGCAACCATCAGGAACTGGTTAGGGGTGGAGGAAAGAGCTCTTAAAAGAAGCCAATTCACATTACAGCACACAGAGAAATTCCACGCAATTCAGCCAAAAGCAGAGAGAAGCTTGTGTTGTTTTTTTTAGAAGGAACCTGAAATCTTATCTGTAGTCTGAAAGTCTTTCCAGATGTTTAAAAAAAAAAAAAAAAGGTTTGGCGTTTAACCATTTTACCTTATTTGACTAAAGCAGTGCTCCAAAGAGCACAGTAATAAACACAACATAAAACTCAGAGGGAGGGGGTGTATCTCTGAAAACACTGAAAGTATTCCTATCAAAACTATTTAAAATCAAGCCATCATCTCTCTTGTAAATATGTAAAATTGATCAGGATTTCAATGTTTTTGTAATCCTGTTTAGATTTTTAACTAAGTTTTAAGGAATGTTTTATGTTTGTAAACACAAACTAATAAACCTTCTCAGAAACAGAAACAATGTTTCATGAACTGCAAGCTTCACTTAATTCATGAAAATGGGTTTTAAAGAAAAAACATTCCTAAAAGTTTTGTGAATATGGGTCCATCATATCTTAACTGCTAAAATACACAGGTACTGAATGAATATAAGAAAACTACAACTCCTGTGTGATGCATGGTTTTGTTACCTTAAAAAGACACATTTAAAGGAATATTCAGAGATGTGTAGAACTGAGCATGTGCAGAGGCACAGATTGCCAAACTCATTTCCAGTATACATAATCTATGCAAGGCAGGAAAGAAGACTATGCAAAAAATGGGTACCAATCAGAATGCAATTCTGAAAACACAGGCATTTTCTTTGGGGGGGGGGGGGGGGGGGGGTACTGTAATGGTAAAGCTTCCACATACAGATGTCAACGAGCTTAAAAAAATGATGGCAAACTTACTTTGGGATTGATGGCAAGGCTCTCTCTCCCTCTGTAAGGTAGACAAAAACAGAAGTGCATAAATGAAACAGCATGCTAACATTGACTGTTTTTTAAAAGCAGTAGTATTAAAAGAAGGAATATTACTATAGATTTAAAACAACAAAAAAAAACTCTATCCACAGCCATTCTAGCTTTTAGTGTGAGCTTAATTGACACACCACAGACCTTTTGTACAGGAAACTTACAATTAGGGCTCACACGAAAACCTGGAATGGCTCAAACTGCTACACAACTGGCTTTTTAAATCATTTCCTGCACAGTGAGGCTGAAAATTTAAATTGTTTATGCTAAAAACTTCTCCCCCTTGAGAATATGTTCCTGTAGGTCATGGTACGGCTCTCCGATAACATGGTTTCAGTAAGTCTAGGGGGAAACAGTTTGTTCGTGTATTCATGTCTAAACAAGGTGTCAGTGTATTCATTCAACTGAAACATCTATCGGACCACTTGTACAAGCAGCACAGTTTCATTAGCAGAGACATATTGTTAATTACCTGTAGCTGGGTTTCTTCCGGGTCCAAATGAACTCCACACCCCTATTTTCTCATGTGTGGAGTTCATCAGAACCAGTAAGAAACAATGTAACACTGTTTTACAGCACTGTACAAAATGTGATGCAGACCACACACACACACACATTTTTCTTAAAGAGGGTTATTTATCCAATCTATAGCTGCCTAACTTTACTTGTGTTTTTTAGAATGCAATGCTTTTACCATATCCGTTTGGTGCCCACACAAATTCAAATACAGTACAAAGAGATGCACTTAATCCTTTCAGTTTGAATGGCAAAACACTATGTATGCCATTAAAAAGAAAGAAATCCTATACATAGTATCTCATTACAACCAAATCCTAACAAATTGAGTGGAACCGGAATTGAAAATTCAAATATTCTGAATCTTAACCCAGACTGTGTTACTTCTGAAGTCACACTGTCAGGTCGCATCAAAGTTTCGACACAGCTTCCCTTTGAAGGAACTCATTTCCTTCGGCAGATGACATACTTTGTTTTAGCATTTGCATATTTATTTTGTATTTTTTTTTTTAATATGCTACAGTACATATTAGTTAAAAACAAAAAGAAGAAATACAAAAGATATAAATGAGCAGCATCCCAGCTATAAATCCTTCAAGATAAATGATCCTAATGTGGTTCTGAGGCCATGTGTACAATGTAACCTACTTGGCACAGGATTATATGCTTGGGACTCTCATCAGATAGCGAGCCAGTATCAATCCTGCACCCTAATCTGATTAGCACACCGGAAGGCAATGCATTACACCACAAACAACAGTATCACAGACTAATGCTAAGCAAGTCTAGTGTCCTAGTCTATTAGATTATAACAGGCTGTACTCTTACACACCGGAAGGCAATGCATTACACCACAAACAACAGTATCACAGACTAATGCTAAGCAAGTCTAGTGTCCTAGTCTATTAGATTATAACAGGCTGCACTCTTACACACCGGAAGCTTCTAGTAATTCCCGAAGATGCAACTTGCTTTTAAAATAACGTTAGAAAAAAAAACAAAATAAAAAACCCAGAAAATGTAGAACCGTAGTAAAACTCAACTGTCGGGCAGTTCTGTCTGAAATTGCTTATAGCCTTCTCAATAAATATTACACCTACATTGAGCACAGTATGTAAAATTACTGAGGCAATACAGTTGACTGCTTCTGTAAACTGCACACACATTATTGATTTATGTACTAGTCTGTATTGTAAAGTTTGTTTTAATTGTTAAGGCCTTTCTAAATAACAATCAAAACAACTCGTTTTCAATCTGTGCTAATGGTTGTTGTGTTTGCCAGTGATGCTGCTGTGTCGTCCCCCTCCCCCTAAATCTTGTTCTCCTACATTCTACAAAACAAAGTACATTTTTAATGCTGACAAAAACACAAGCTGCTAAAAACTTGAATACAGACAGTGAGGAGCAATGCGGTTGTGTCTTCATACCTTTCTGTGGTCGGATAATGAAGGACTGGGAGACTCCTTTTACCAGCCGGCAGTAGCCATCTATCAGGTCAGCCATGTTTTCTGCGATGTTCAGCGACGGCGTTGTCACTGTTAGAGGCTGCAAAACACCAAGCCAACAAAGAGGCATTATCTATCTCCACTGCAACTGCTCTGTATCACACAGCTGCCCCATTACATCAGAGCATTGCACGCAAACACAGACACACACACATAGACTTCTCATCTAGGCAGGGTCAGGGGCGCTGTCAGCAGAGGTAAAATGAAGCCATTCAACTGGAGAGGATCGCCGCACACATCTGCACCTTGTCAACTGTTGTGTGTATTAGTCAGTGAACTTCAGAATACAATGCTGGTTAACCCTTTCCCAGAGTGCTGGACTAATCCACAGCACTGCCTGTGCAAACTGCTTACAACTACTGTACATGAACAGCAATGAAAGACTTCAGCAGTCCACCCTGAATAATTATCAGAGGTCATAATCAGCTGCTGCTTTCAAACTGTGCTTCAATTTGGCCATTTTCATAACCATTTTCTATTGTATTCATCTTCAGATATTTCTGGACAGAACAATTGATTTAAAAAAAGAGGAATTAGTCAACTCACTGGTACAAGATTTGTTTAGCAAAAAACTGGCTAGACCCTAATAAATAAATAAATAAATAAATAAAGAAAGAAAGAAAGAAAGAAAGAAAGAAAGAAATAAATACAAACAAACAAACAAACAAATATTGACTTGCCTCTAGGGGGTGCTTTTAAAACAACGAGAAAAAAAGTAACACACCCCATACAAGAAATTGAAATAAATAGGGCAATGCTCACAAAGTGACACTATTTAATCTTTTGCAATCGACTCAACATCCGCTAAAGGGGGGATTTACTGGACATGAAACCCTTTCACAATGCACTAATACTATTCCCATAGCTGTTCCTCGATTCACAGTGCTTCTCTTTCTCACTGTATCTCAACCTGGTGTACAGAAACAGCATGAAACAACTGAAGCACTGTGCAGCAAGGCAATGTATTTATACTGCATTGTGTACACATACAGGAAGGGAGACAGCGTGCCACATTGTTCTCGCTGTCACTTACTTCAGGGGCTCCTGCTACCTTAAGCTGCAGCATTCCTTTCCGATCCTTGTCATCGCTGTTTGAATACTGGATAGTCTGCACTTGGTTAAAGTTAGCCAGGTGGGTCGGCTAATAAAAGACAAAAGAAGAAAAAAAAAAGAGTGGAAAACAGAATTGCATCACAATGATTGCAAGTTCAAGCACAAGAAAAATGATGAATGGGGGAGGACACTCGGACATTCGACGCTTCAAAAGGATCCCAAAGACCTCAACGACATGGCTTGGTAACCTATTCCACACACTCCCCACTCTGTGTAAACACAAGGTCCACTTTCTAATTCCACAGTTTCAAACCGTTTCCTTACCTTGGCCTCTGTTCTGCTCTTGAAACAGTAACTTGATTTTCTTTTTGTATATACTCAAACATTGCTTAAGCTTTTTGGTGAAACCCTAGCCACTCTGTGGTGGAAGCAGCTACCAGAGAACTTCAGGACTGCCCTGTCTCTCACTGCCTTCCGCAACCCCCTCAAGAGCCCCCTGTTCAGACTGCACTTGTAGATCTCTTGATCTAACCCTCCTACTATGCACTGGACCTCCCTGATCTGCTCATCAATCACTGGATCATCAGCTGATGCACTATCCTGCACTATTACCATGTCATTGTGGATATACATTGTTGGAATCCTAACTTGTTGCATCTTATTTCATATTGTGCTGTAGTGGTATAATTTGCACCAACTGTAAACTACACTGTATTGATATATTGACCTTGCATTGCAACCCCGTACTGCCCTGTAACACCTGTAAGTTTCCTTGGATAAAGGAGTCTGCCAAATAAATTAATAAGTAATAAATAATAATAAATGAATAAATGCAGATGAAGATGTGTAAAGAAATCACACAAGTGATACGTACAGTGGAGCCCTTGTCTGTAAGGTAGCAGATTCCTTCTTCTGGTCCAATCGCCAGCTCCACTGAGATAATCCAGCTTGACTGTTGGATAAAGAGCACAGACAATCAGGAACCACAACACCAGGAGAACTGCAATGCAGGCTCCTCATCGTGGGCTAAGATACACTCTCAGATTCTGCCTTTTCACTTTTAAAAACTCAATTTCTACAGGTTCCCCTTGCTCAGCAGGTGTCACTGTTGAGCAATGATCTGCAAAAATAGACAATAACACACACACACCCCACCACTAAAATCACAGATAAAAAAAAAGATACCGATTCCTGACAGTTTTCAGTTCAAGGATTAAAAAAAAAAAAAAAGTGTTATCCTAACTTAAAAGTACGTACCCCAAGAGCACATTTAAAACACTCCTTGTCAAATCTGTACACCGGTGATAGAATCTCAAATAATTTGAGAATGCTCTGCTCATCATTGAGGTTGGCAAACTGCCTGAAGGTCTGTTGGATTAATTTCCGTAGTGTTTTAGCCTAAAAAAAAAAAATGCAACAAACAGCGTGAATATACATACAGTAAACTATAACATAACAAAACACTTGAAATAACTTGTTTCCCTTGAATCTCTCACTCACACAAACATGTGTGCACAGATCTGAAAATCACTGTCTGTAGAACAGGTTGCATTGTGAGGGCGTGCTCTGTAGTTTGGTCTGTGTGTATATCTTTGCTTACGTGAAATGATGTGTATTGTTAAAACTACGGGTATCATACACATTTTCAATAAAAATAGACTTGATTTACAGTAATATTTAAAGCATAGTCATTTTACTTTTGTATTTCTAATGCATCAATATATTACAGTACAAATGTGAATGCACCAAAAGGACAGTACATTTTTGGTTAAACATTTAGTAGAATACTATTCTTTTTATTTCCATTTACTGGTTAACCCTTCAAACCTCTACAGAGACCTCTGAACCTTCATGAACATCCCTTTAATTAGATTGTAGGGATTCTCCTATGTTGATATTCATGTAATGCAATGACCATCCAAATTGCTTATTTGAGCTGTTATGTTTAATAAATATCTTGAAATCAATGCCGGAAGATGACCTGTATAGTAGACGGGATGCGACAAGCGAAACTGTGCAGCGATGCGACAAAATAAATAGAACCTATACTTTTGAGAAGTATCTTTCACACTACAGGCAACACAAAATTAAATAGAATTGAATACTATTTTTTGCGATTTGTTGTGCGACAATTAGGGAATTGACCAATCAGAGAACAGCTTCAATGCACGTGGTCCAGCAGGGTGAAGCCATATCCAAAATGTTGTTATTGTCTTGGCAATGATTATATTATATATGCGATCTTACCAGACCACTTCATAATACTATTGAAACTTCCTTCAGCTGCTACCACTGTTAAAGCTACTGGGCATTATTAATTCCCTCATCAAATTCCCAGTATCGTTTTTAGAGCATCAGAAACATAACCTGTAACAAACGTGACAGACAAAAACAAAACAAACAAAAAAACACTTTTACAGAGACAATGCTAAAATACTTATTTCAATAATTATTCTGACCTTGACCGACTCCAGTAAACTTTTGGGGAAGAATCTTCTCAAGCCAACATCTTTCCTGTGCAGCAGATCAAAACAATATGGTTTGGTTAAGACAGCCTTGACATTTGTTAACAAACTTTAAAGTGCTGCAGAACATCCTGCAGAGTCCACAAGAAACTCCATTATTTTAATTTTGATGCAACCCACATTGTCGTTATCACAGCAAAATGTACTTTGCTTTTATCTTGTGCTGTGTGACATTAATACACTTAATAATAATAATAATAATAATAATAATAATAATAATAATAATAATAATAATAATAATAATAATAATAATAATAAAAAAATGATGGTCACATATCTAGAATGAAGTATACCTGGAATGAGGTGCAGCAACATAGGCAGTCACAGGCATCAGATTTCGAAATAACACTATTGGCAAGTTACTTGACTAAATAAACACCACATTTTGCTTCAGGATTTATCGTTCGACTGACTGAACTGATGGATTACGCTTTTAAGAGTTTATGATATAAATGTGAAATCAATCTTTGGGCCTGAGGTCATAACATTTTATGATCATCATTTTTAAAATGTCAAAATCAATCTGAGAAGCAGCAAACCAAAATAAACTTAACCATACTCTGACAATCTTTACACTGCTGCACATTTGTTCACCGGTGACACACTCACTCCTGTGCTTTGTAGTAATCATACTTCCAGGAATAGAAGCAATTTTCTGGTCAGACAAAAAGGAGCTCGCTCATTCATTTAGACGAGTGCAACAAAGGATCTTCCCTGATCTGGCAGAAGGAAAAGAAGCTAAACAGATCTGACAAGCTGCTGCAATGCTTTGCCTTCACTTAAGTCTCTTTGGGGAGGGTTTTAAACATCAATAGAATTAAATGGCTATTAGACGCTAACAGATAAATTCCAGGCACTATTTTTAAATATATGGTTTACAGCATGCTTTGAAAAACAGTGTTTGGACACCAATTGAGCACAGTAGGCAGCGGTGCTGCGCACACAAGGCTACCATGAAACTGGTTGAAAGCTTTGTAGGTGCAGCACTAAAACACAGTATGGGCTGGTGTGGCAGGAACTTCACAGTTAAGACTGCACAAAAAACTGATGTTTCACAAGGAACAGAAAGTGATGACTGTACTGAAAAAACTACTTTGCAGCAGATTTCCACCATCATCTTTGTTGCAGGAATTAGTGGCAGCTGTCTTTGAATAAACTGTCAAATATCTCTCCAGACCAGAACGATTGAAATAATTTGGGGTTGTCGAGCTCAGTTTCTTGCCAGAGTTCAGCCAGCACTGCACTTTAAACTGTACTGTTAATTGTTATTGAGGATTATTTAATCTAAAAACCCTACCAACGCAAGAAAGAACCACCGTCTACAGAAGCACATCCCCCTTACACATAATGCTAGAGCACTGCCTGTGGGGCGCACCAGCAGGATTGAAATACTCCATACCCTAGAGGCATGGAAACAGTAACACAATCTGCCAGTAACAAATCTGACATAAAATCTAGAAACCTCATAATTAGTTCAACAAAAAATAAAACAAAACATTTTTAATAATAAGGTACAATAATATACTTTAATGCGACCTCTGTCTTCTGTAAGTGTTCTTTGCTGAATTCCAAAATAAAAGTACAGCCATTGTATTTGACATACAGTTAAAACACCATTCAACAACACAATGATCCAGGGCTAGCTTACTGTAGCTACCACTTACTGTAGTGGACTACCACTGTAGTTTCTGTCATCAGGGATTTTCAAATAACAGTGCCACCCAGCAGTCAAGCGCTGTAATAGCTGAATCTAAATTTGGTAACCAGGATTTTAAAACAGGACATTGCAGGTCAGACAATGCCTTTTCTTGCAGGGAAATAAAAAGGGAAACCCTTGCCTTCAGAGAAGACAGGTGCATTGTTCTGGCTTCATACTCTTGTTGAATTCTCAGTAAAACAGACAAAGAAGAGCAGCACAAGTCACTTCCGAGGGTGAGGAGATAAAGGCACATCTGACACACCTCCAGGCTCCAGGCTTAGCAAACATCTTCAATATTCAACATTTCCAAACTGGGGAGGCCTCACAGAAGGTAATAAATGTGCCTTTAAGTCTTTATCAAAAGGGCTGAATAGTCCAATACATTTGGTGAATTTTCAGAATGACTCTTTTAATAATGCTGTATATACTGTAATTCCCTTCTGCCCTTTTATGAAAAGTACTGTATGGAATGTAAATTGTGACTTTAAATACTACCAAATGAGCCACAACTGGTCCCTGCACAAACCCCAATATTGGTACCTGGAGACCATAAAGATGGCAGAAAAATCAGTATACGGTGGTTATACTGCACAGCTTTATCAAACTGAGCACAAAGTTGCTGAAATCCTTTTCTGTTGTGTGGACTCCCTACCACTAGGTGTCCCTGTGTGGCACTGCAACAATTTCTGAGGCTAAGCACTGAAACAGTGGCTGGGAAACAGAAGCCTTTTTAATAAATATAAATTTCAAAGTCAATATTTCATAAACAATCTCATGGGTATGAATGAGCAAAAACCTCCTTTAAAGGTCTAACCCTAAAGCCACCGCTATCACAGATCTTCATTATTATTATTTATTATTATTTATTTCTTAGCAGACGCCCTTATCCAGGGCGACTTACAATTGTTACAAGATATCACATTATTTTTTATATTCAATTACATTATTTTTTACACATTATTTTTACATACAATTACCCATTTATACAGTTGGGTGGGTTTTTACTGGAGCAATCTAGGTAAAGTACCTTGCTCAAGGGTACAGCAGCAGTGTCCCCCACTGGGGATTGAACCCACGACCCTCCGGTCAAGAGTGCAGAGCCCTAACCACTACTCCACACTGCTGTCCTGCATCTTCATGATGCATCTGTCGAGTCTCCCTAGGTTATCTAAATCATAGTGCACTGCTGCAGCCATTGCCACTACCTCAAAATGAACAGGCTCGACACAAGCACCTTTAACAGGACTGTTGTTTAGGAGATGACAACAACAAGTGGTTTAGATATAATTAGAATTATTTATCAACCTCTGTATTAATGCAATAGCCTGTGGTGTCAGCCAATTAATGAAGACTTATAGAAATGAATCCAACAACACAGCACAGGCCATAAGAAGGCACTGCAAGTTTGCTACTATAGTCTATAAGGGGCACAGATAAAGAATCAACAAGTACATCAGAGAAACAGTTATCTGTAGATACTCAATGTCCAGACATACATCATTGTATATAAGCAATGGGCTCTATGACAACATCACAAATCAACTGTTACAACATCTCACTGTTATTTATTGCAGCTGTCTCGCTGAGATAGGGTGACTGAATGCAAGCTTCAGCCACCATTGTAATATTCTGAAGAAAGAGACCTACTGTAGATGACTTACTCTAACAGCTCGTAGTTCGATTTCTTATCCAGAGCATTCCCTCTCATCTCCCTGAAGAACCTCCTGCAAAAATGCAGCAACAAACACATGAATATTTAAAACAAACACTAATAAAAAAAAGTAAAACCTTGAGTTAATACGTGAGTTATTGCTTTGTGATAGATCCCAGTGTTCTAAAAGATAAGAAGCCTAAAGACTTTATTGTCAAATCACAGATCAAAGTTTGCTATTTTCCATAGGTCTATATTTACTTTCAATGATGTGGTACAGTAATGCACATTTTGATTCCTTTATTTATTCATTTTAAAATACAAATCCTTAGCTTAAAGCACCCGCTTTACCTGATTTCAAGGCAGCCCAACTTCAAAGCTACTTCTTGGTCTACTTGATCTGCTGTTTCCAACATGTAATCATTTTTGACCTGAAAAACATCATAAGACTAGTTAAAGAATCATCTTCAATGAGTAGCAGCTGCTTCTTGAGAGGATGTTTCTGTGAAGGGTTTGGCAAGCAAAGCAAAGCATATACTGCATGCACTGACCACATAAAGCTAAATTCAGCCGGACACAGAATTAAAGGGTTCCTCTACGAGGATTCAAGAAGCGAAATCAATAAAAATCTCAGTTTATTCAAACTGAAACAGCGTGTGCACAATTAAATTAACTTTTAAATTCCCCCCCCCCCAAAAAAAAACAAAAAAAACAACAGGTAAGTGGTAAGTTAAAGTTAATTAGGCTATCCGTACAGTTGATTAGAAGCGTTACAGGATTATTCAGTCCTGCTGGGGTTGACTTTGCCCAGAAATTTGTCTTGAAAGCTCAACTGTGGAAGGAAAAGCTGCCCTGCTGGAGAGAAATTCAGGGTGCAGTAAGTCCAGAGCTACATACAAATGCCAGGTCCTTGCTGTTGTGTGTGTCACAGAGAGCCTGGGCTAGGCTTCTTAAAGACTTCCAGAGGAAGACAATTGAAATACTTTCAACATTTTCTGCATGATGAAATATCACTGCTTGGTCATTCCTTGTGAAATGGACCAAGGGTCCTCTTTACCTCTATTGCAAAAAATTCTCTGGTCCAATGAGACTAAAATATAACTTTTCCCCACAAATACCCAACAGTATGTTTGGAGAAAAAAAAGTGAAAGCCTTTCAAAGGTGGTTCAATCATGACATGGAGGTTAAAACAGTTCAGGGACTGGATACATTCAAGAGATTGAAGATAGAATAAATGCAGCCATGTATCAAAACATTCTACAAAACTACAATGATACTATCTGCTCATAAGCTGATTGGCAGTTTATCTTCCAACAGGACAACCACCCAAAGCATAGGGCTAATCCACTCTGGAATTCTTGAAGAAAACGAAGATAAAAGTTCTGGAATGGTCTTCACAATCACCAGATCTCAATCCAATAGAAATGCTTTGGACTGATCTGAAAAAAGCTTTAACCAAGCATTGTGTATCCAATCTGTCTGAGCTGAAGGAAATATGAAGACAGAATGGGCTGAGGTTCAGCAAGGTGTAACATACCGGTTAAGAATTATCATAAATGTCTGAAAGCCGTAATAAAAGCAAAAGGTGGACGAAATACTAAAGCAGGGCTGCCGATACTTTTGTTGGCAAATTGTGTATTGTGCTTTTTGTTTTATTAAAAAGTGGTTAAAGTTTACTAAATGCTTGTCCTTAATCTGTTACCTTGATTTATGGTATAATAAGTATATGATGCCAATTCTTCTGTCTGCGACTGTATGTCTTACTGGGAAAAAGGATGATTTACACTGCCCATCTCATGATTTGCTACTAATTTTGCAGTAAAACAGGATATCATTAAATAGGCTCACAGTGGTGTCCCTTTATCACTCCTCAGAGTGGGGGAGCACAGTCTCTGAACCCCTCCATTACTCCTCAGAGTGGGGGAGACAACCTCTGAAGCCCTCTATCACTCCTCAGAGTGGGGGAGTGCAGCCTTTGAACCCCTCCATTACTCCTCAGAGTGGGGGAGACAACCTCTGAAGCCCTCTATCACTCCTCAGAGTGGGGGAGACAACCTCTGAAGCCCTCTATCACTCCTCAGAGTGGGGGAGTGCAGCCTCTGAACCCCTCTATCACTCCTCAGAGTGGGGGAGCACAACCTCTGAACCCCTCTATCATTCCTCAGAGTGGGGGAGCACAACCTCTGAACCCCTCCATTACTCCTCAGAGTGGGGGAGACAACCTCTGAAGCCCTCTATCACTCCTCAGAGTGGGGGAGCACAACCTCTGAACCCCTCCATTACTCCTCAGAGTGGGGGAGACAACCTCTGAAGCCCTCTATCACTCCTCCGATCTGGGGCAGCACAGCCTCTGAACCCTTCTATCACTCCTCAGAGCGGAGGAGCACAGGTGGTACAGGAGCTCAGCATCTCATATCCGCTATCCTCCACCCCCTGGCGTGACTGTCAATTAGCTTCCTTTTGTGCCGACTGTTAGAGATTTTTTTTTTAATAAGACAGGAACTGATCTTAAATCCCAGAACTAATTTTGCAGCCTGTCCCCTACGGTATATCAGATGGGAATGATAAAAAGGTCTCAGCTATCATGGAATAAACCCCTCCTCCTACATGGCTTCAAGCATATTATTTAATGGAGGTTTATTTATTTATTTATTTTTTATTCCTCACACTGCTGCAGTGAAGTTTTGCTTTTGAGTTCAAATGAGTCAGAAATAACTAGGTTATCTTATTTATAGCAGTAGTGCTGTAGTAATGTATGTTATGTGAAAATGTTAAAAGGCTATCAGCCTAATCGTGACACCGTTCTCTCAGTTTATAGTACAGCATGTGTCAATTCCAAGTATAGTTGATGATTATAAAATCTGAACACAATTATGTTATTATTATTTTATTTTACTTTTTGTAATAAACAACGTCTCAATCAAGATAAAGGGCAGAGCAGGAAAGAAACACAAACTTTTTTTTTTGTATGTATTACAAGGTGATCCAAACAAAAACCCATTAAACCTGTTGGCTGACTATAGTCCCAGCAATGTGCTCATATATGACACCAAGCTTTCATAAACAGATCACATTGTGCTAAGATTTCCATTACAGATGCTAGTGCGGGTATCTGTGCCTTTAAGGTCAATCTTGTTACAACAAAGCCAAGCAGAAAAACAGCACAAACATTTCATTTCGTGAGTTCCACTTTTCTACAAAGCGCAGGTACAGTACAAACATTAGATGACTCAAGACAATATTACTCATAACATTTTGCTATTGAAAAATGACATTTAGTAACAGACCTCCAGCAGTTTAAATGAGTATATAGTAGACTGGAACCCCCTGACCTATTTCTATAAGCCTACAGCCATATATACCTCATACACTGATTCCATCTGACTTCAAATCTCTTGGCACTTGATGAAAAGCCTTTCCACAGAACCATTACTGTGACAGACATGCAGTGCATGTACAATATGGGGTGTCCAGACCTGGCTTTACAACTTGGTTCACCCGGATTAATATTTTGTCTGATAATTCAGAAACACAAGTATAAATTAAGAATTTGCTTTTATGTTTTTATCTAACATAAGATTTGGATGTTCTCAACAAAATGGCCATGTCTTATAAATATATTTTGAAACAAAAAAAAAAATCATTTGACATGACAAGAATGCAAGACTGTAAAGTGTGACATACATGCACACTGTATGGCAGATGCATCTACACTGCAACAGTATATCTCTGGTACTGTATGCATCCTCAGCAGGAGAGAACTCCAGCATCAAAAACTGCAGTTACACAGCTGTAATATTTTTAAATAGTTATTTGTTAGTTAAATCTAATCTTCAAAGTGTTTACCCGCTGTCACTGTTTCAAACATATCTTTAAACTATACAAGGTTGATCTCTCCCGGTGCTGTTCATGGCATATGAAGAGAATGCTCTTGCAGTATGTATCTGACCTTACCTGCTGGTAGAAGTAGTTCAGCGTTGGCTTGTCTTCAGTGAATTGATTTAAAAACCCTTTTGGTAAATAACGAATCCGCAGCTCATACCTGAGAAGACAAGATAACAAAGGTTAATAACGAGCCACTGAGATCTGGATTACTGATCAGTGAGCTTTAGTGACCGTATTTTGGATAAGGGATAAAGGAGGTACAATAGCATACTGTTTTTAGTGATCCTGTTACTTTTAAAAACTATTTTTTATCAGAGTAAACTGTGGTTTGTAGCCTAAAAATGCAACACAAACTCAAAAGACCACTGACCTCTGTTCCAAGACTACACAAATTATGGGAGTTCACAAGACACAGTCTCACAAGGGATAAGTATGATCATTCAGAACAGCCTCCACTGCTGTACTACCAACTTCCCTGAAATGCAATGTGAAGCATGTACTCCACATGCAATGTGAAGCATGTACTCAAACAGCCTGGAGAGACTCTATATGCTGAATGCGGAAGTGCAGTCCTGACTGTCCTATTAACCACACAGCCTACTGTCAGTGTTACGGCAGGTGTTTGCTGTCCAACCTTTACATATATTGACTGACCCCAAATTAGGCCTAATTTTCACTCTACTGCAGTAATGTGTTGAGCCACTGCGTGCAAAAAAAGGTCACCACCTTGTCAATGCTGATGTTTGCTTGACAGTCATACTCCCCCACTGACCGCTATACTACCAAAAGGGAAACCCAAAACAAAGGGAAAACACACAAGGTTTCACTGTCCTTGCAGTGGGACACCTGCACACATGACCGTGACATTGGCAGACAATTTATCTACATTTTGGAATTGATTAGAATACTTCTTTGGAAATTGCAAAATAAATAAATAAATACATAAATAAACAAACAAACACAGGTAACAGGTGAAAGGTCTTGTTTACAGAAAGACCATGAGGTAGACAGAACAGTACTGAACTATTCTCAATTACATCTAAAATCAACCAACATCTTATCTACATCTGAAAGACTTCAAAGCCTTTTAAAACACCATTTTTTTTCTTCTTTTATCTGGAAGCAAACTCTCGAGCTCTCCCATTAGATTTTAAAAAGTTGAAATGATAGGCAGCCAATTAATAAGCATGGTTCATTCAAACTCCAATCCCCAGTCCCGCAGTGGGCAGACAGGCCTGGGGCAAAAGCAGTACTGTAGGGTCATGAAACAAGAATGTTAATTTCTGATGTAGCGAAACAACCCAGATGCCAGGGCGCCCCCTTTTCTGTATGCATCACTAGGCTGCCCAATTGCATTTACATTCAGGGCTACAGTGCTGCATTTATTCGGAGAATCTGGCAGAGGCAAGGAATTTGACATGAAACCTAATCTATCTTTAAAAGAAAAACCTTAATGTTTGCCATCAGAGCGAATTCTCTCCATACTTGGCTGTTAATACCAAATTACATGATCTCAATTAGTAGCCCATGGTATAGTTCTTGTATATGTGTATGATATTTATACACACACATTTTCTAAAATTACACTTCATTAGCCAGTAAATGATCTGCATGGTTTCTGCTCGTCATGTTTCGATTCAGGTATTAACTGGTAGGCACTGGAAAGCTACTGTGCTGTGCCTCAGTTTGTGCACAGTCACATTTGTGTTAAGTTGCAGCTGGTTTTTGGAAGACAGTAACCTTGGCTTCTATTTACAGAACTTAGTGTTTTGTTTGTCTTTTATCAGGCATCTCAATGTGTTTGCACCCAAAGTTGTATCGCTTAATAGGTTTAGAGTAAATGGAAACAAATGACATCTTGTTCTATCCAAGTAAGAGCAAAGTGCTACACTAAACTTGTGACTTTACAACTTTTTACAAAGGGGGACATGTATCAAGCGTTTGCAATGGCGTTAAGGCCATAGCGCTGAGTTTACATCGCCCTTAAAATTGCCCCGTGTGTATCATGACACTTTTGGCAAATTAAGGCTGTGTTACTAGCGCTGCCAAAATGCGCTCTGCTGCTCATTAGCCATGCATTTTAAGGCGTGTCAAGCCTTAATTATATGCATGTGCAAATTGTAGGTGGGGCTCATTTGTAAATGAAGTCTGTGATATTAAAATGAGATGAAGCGGCAGAACAGCTGCGCCGGCTCTAAAACGGTCCACAAATAAATCCGATTTCAAACTGGTCTTATTTGGGTGCAAAAAAAAAAGTCAGGAAGCAGCTGATAGGAAACAGCATTAAGGCAGCAGTCATAGGGGCCCGGAAAATACACTGTATTTTTAAAATAAATTCACGAATGACAATAAAACAAAACAACGAATTTCACGGAATGTCACAAAACCGACATTTTATTAAAAAAACAAAAAAAAAGCAAACTTTCTTATATTCTACTGATGTAACCAAGGCTGAAACATTTTAACATGTAGCCTAGCTAATGAGTCAACTCTTTAAAAATGTACATTGTAACTCAATTCACTACTGAATACTACTGGTTAAATAAAAAAAAAAGATATATATTTATGTAAAAACAAAACATAAAATACATGTTATCAGCTTATTTGTATTCGTCTTATCCAGACACAACAGGCCTATTTGTACTGAACTAACAATGTGCGCAAAAATCCCAAAGGTTTTGTGACTATTTCAAATAATTTCCCCCAACAAAACACACTGTGGCAGCCGCTTAGCTAAGGAGCACAATCCGCACATCCTCCTCACTCCCTAGCACCATCGCACGCTTGCATGATGCCTTGTGGGCGCAGACGCAGTGAGACGCTGTATAAAAAGCTGATCAGAACCCATTTCATCATGCAAGGCAAAAACTGTGAGCTGTGGAAATACCTGATTGGTTTTTTTTTTTTTTTGCTTTCAGATTACTAAATGATTATTATTTGTACTGTTGAATTTCATTTTAAATTAAAATATGTCTAAAACAGTGCTTGATGGACACGTTTCTCAAATCCAGTGAAACGTGATTCAGATAGTGATTCAGAAGAGGATGATGGACCACAATCTCATACTGTTGCTGATTCTAAAAAACGAAAGGAGGCATCTATGATGACGATTACTTGGTTCGGGTTTACAGTTGATGACAATGGAGACGCGTTGCCACAATGTGTTGGTGTGGAGAAGTTTTAAGTAATGAAGCCATGAAACCTTACAAATTGTTGCGCCACCTGAGCATTAAACCCAAGAATTTTGTGGAAAAGCCATTCAAATTCTTCCAACAAAAACAGGATGAGTTAAAGAAGCAGCAGAATCGAATGAGTGCAGTACTGCCGTGTTAAAAGCATTCTACTGTGCTTCCTTATGGATCGCTAAGACTCAAAAAGCTTACACTGTGGGAGAACTACTAATATTACCCCTTTCTGACAACACTGTAGCCGGAAGAATCTCTGATATGGCAGAAGAGATCGAAAATCAACTGAAGTATTTTTCCTGGTGCCGTTTGTCAATTTCAGTACAACTCGAATTGCTGTTTCGCTAGAGTGCACACGCAGACGCAGTAAAAGCAAAAGTTACTTCAGGAACATTAAACGATGAAGTATTGGGAAGAAATAAAATAGGCTACTATTCAAGATCAATAACTATGAAGAGTGTAAAAAAATGGCATTTCACCAAAAGTGAGTGGACTGCGTCCACTCCCCAGTCTAACACTGATAATAATAATAAAGTCAAGACACTTAGTCAACACGGGTCATTGCATCTCCAAATGACCTACCTGTTGCTCAACTGAGGTAGCCCATTTGGAGGGCAGGCGCTATTTTTCAGATTAGTCTGTTAGTCTGTGCTACCGTACCATTTTGAGGGTTTCAGAATACTGGTGTCACGGAATTCTCGCATTTAAATGTGTCATCTTACTCCGTGCCTCATTAATTTTGGGCCAGTTAATACATTCAGAATGAGGTAAAATTTGTGCTGCGGCAGAGCCCTACTTTACACTCCGCCAATTTAGCGCTGCATTGGTTGATCTTGATACATGTCCCCCAACATGTCTTTTTAAAGTGATTTTAAAACACCTGCAAGAATACAAACTTTCACACCAAGTTTAAGCACTTGTACTCCGGGCACCAGAAATGCTTCTCTCAATATCATGAACTCTTAGGGCAGGGGAGGTCAAGGTCACACAATGAACCAGTGGCTGGGAACAGGGTCTGGAACCAACTCCCCAGTAATGTTGTTGAAGCCGACACCCTGCTTGATGAGATTCTGGGATAAATAAGCTACTAACAACCAAACGAGCAAGATGGGCTGAATGGCCTCCTCTCGTTTGTAAACTTTGTTACGAGCCTCACATCTCCTGGCTCTTGGTGTGTTGCTCCAGATCATCCGACTACACCGCAGCAATGCTCATGTCAATATGCTGTACACTTCTGACAGCTTCCTGCAAATTTACTGCAAAAGAGACTGCAATTCCCTTTCAGGCAGACAGTCAACATTTAATTATTTCCTTATTTACTGTGCTGGAGCATTAAAGCAATCAAGACAATACTCAGTAGATGTCAGGTTGGTATTTTGTTATTCAAGAATGCTGCTTTAGCCTTGGATTGCTAAAAATATTCGACAGCTACTTCTTGACGCAGACATTTAAAATGCAAATCTGGGTTTGAAGTTTTGAAGTGCATAGTGTGACACAAAGAAACTTATTGGCAAAAACATCCTACAGTACATATCTGATGCACCAGCAGCTCACGTGACACTGTCAGCAATGGCAGCGCATGGAGCACATACAACACAGTGTAAGAAAACTTTGGTGAGATCTACAATCTCTGAATTAAGGTTGTTGAAGAGCTTGATCATGGCGAACAAACGGTTAGGGTGGGTATGTGACAGGCGGATACGTGACGGATTACTGTATTTCTATTATCAGAGTCCTACTGTGCAGTCCTATCATGAGCAGTCCATGGAAAACATGATCACATATCAAGGTCCTGGGGAGCCCATGGTGACAAACTGTGTTTGTTGCAGTCTATCTGTTGGTGCTGTCTGTCGGGAGTGCTTGTGGCGTGTGTGCGGAGCTCAGAGTGAGGGAGGGGGTTCTCCCCTGTTTTTTTCCCTCTTTCTAGTTATTTCTTCTTTTGTTATCATTAAAAAAAACAAGAGATTAAGAGTTGGTTCTTTTCTAACCTGACTTTTATAAGCTGACTGTCAGCGGAACGGTAGAAGTCGCTCTGGCCAAAACAGGGGGAACCCAGAGGGGATCCCGCTAGTCTTTTGCTAATTTGACACGCATTTTGAAATGGCATTAAGATTACTGTTGATGCTAGTGTTCCTGTTGAAAAATGCACTATAGAAGTTGGGAAAATAGTAGGTTGTGGCAATATTAAAAATCAGTCTTTCTGATTAGTGAAGGAATGGTTCAGAGAATTGTGCAGGAAGGGATAGTTATTAATGGAGTTCTAGTTTCAGTATTGCGTCCAGCTGTCCCTGCGTGCAAAAGTTACAATTTCAAATATACCACCATTTCTAAAAAATGAATGACTGATTAAAGAGCTGAGTTGCCATGCAGAGATCATGTCAGGGATCACATTGATCCTACTGCGCTGTAAATCCCAAGCTCAGACATGTCATGTCTTTTCAGAGACAACTGTACATGCTTTTTAAACACCTGAATAAATAATTACATATTGCGTTCAGATTTCGAGTGGATGTCAGTGATTATGTAGTTTTTGTGACCTCTGGATTAATTAAGTGCTTTTTTTGTGGTCGAGAGGGACACATTGTAAAGAATTATATGCACTCCCGGGGGGAGACAAGAGATGACAGTGAGGCAGCAGTATTCCAGCAAGCCAGGAAGGCAAACCATCGGGTGACAGAGACAGAGTAGACAGTAATGTGCACAGTGAGGTTGGGGTGGAGAGCGTAAATGAGGCAGGGGAGATCAGTGCTGGGGAGCAGGCAGGCATGGCCGCTAAAGAACAGTCGGAAGCTTCAAATATGATATAAATAGTCAGGAATTACAAACAAAAATGGTTGAAATCGATGACAGAAGAGCAGGTTAATGAAAAACAGACTGGCAAACAAGGGGAGAAGGTAGCTGCTGTTTCAGGGGGGAATATAGAAAGAGTGAATGTAGAAATTGGATTTAAAATCCCTAAAAGAAAAAAAATAAAAAGACTCAACGAGCCTGGCGAAACAAAGCTTTCTTACAGAAAGTAGCACTGCCATTCCTAAGGACACAGAGGAAGATGATGCTGGTAAAAGTGTAGCGGGTCAGTCTATACCGCTGAGTGCGGAGGTGAGCACAGCTGAAGACAGCAGTGACAGTGAAGAGGGAAGGAGTGATACTCCCTCGTCCTTTAGCTGTGAGCTATCCGATAGTCAGCTACTGAGAGGGGCTATAGTGCTCAAAGCATTTTAGAATTTTTAGAGGTTATTAAGGGTAAACAAGGGATTAGTGTAAGTAAAGTTTGCAGTTCCCTTAAACAGAATAAAAATGTATAAGCTTAGCATTCTTTGTTTTTAATGTTCTGGAGGCTGTGTGGTCCAGTGGTTAAAGAAAAGGGCTTATAACCAGGAGGTCCCCGGTTCAAATCCCACCTCAGCCACTGACTCATTGTGTGACCCAGAGCAAGTCACTTAACCTCCTTGTGCTCCGTCTTTCGGGTGAGACGTAGTTGTAAGTGACTCTGCAGCTGATGCATAGTTCACACACCCTAGTCCCTGTAAGTCGCCTTGGATAAAGGCGTCTGCTAAATAAACAAATAATAATAATAATAATAATAATACTCCTAATATGCAGAATATTAAGTTGGGCACTTTGAATATGAATGGAGGTAGAGATGTGGTAAAGAGGGTGGTGGCCTTTGATTACTTGCTTCAAAAACAAATGAGTGTAGCTTCCCTACAGGAAACGCACACTAATAATAATAATCAATCAGACAGACTGGGTCAGTGAGTGGGAGTGGACAGCCTTACTCAGCCATGGCTCTAATTTTAGTGCAGGAGTAGCCATTATATTTGCAAAAAATTTGAGTCCAGATTCTTTTAAAGGAACATAAGTAACAGAAAGGACGATTATTAACTGTTCAGGTATTTATGCTCCAAATGACGGCAGAGAGATGGTGTTTTATTTTTCAAACCCTGAGTGGTGCTGGCTCAGTATCAGTCTGAGGAAACTGTTCTGTTGGCTGGGAACTTCAACTGCACTGAAAATGAGCAATTCGATAGGAACAGCTCAGAACCTCACCCCAGCTCATTCAGGAAGCTGCTTGTTGTGTTAACACTACATGAACTGGTGGATACTTGGAGGAATCTGCACCCTAATGACAGACAGTACACATGGGCAAAAGGGGCTCCTGGGCTGGTATCTTTGGCCAGATTAGATTTTATAGTTTTAAACTCCAGTTAAATTTAGTTATACATTGTTCTATTCATCCAGCTGGTTTTTCAGAACATAGTATGGTCAATTTGAAAACTATTATTCCCTCACCAAGAGTGTATACACTATAGAGTTGGAGGTGGCTTTTGTTAAAACTGTTCTACATAGAGGCAGAGTTTTAATAATTAATAATTTGGTTGCTTCAATGCTCTGGCATGTGCGTGGACCCCTCACCATCTCTTTTAAAGGAAATCCAGAGACTGCTGCTAGACTTTTTCTGGGATGGGCTGCACTGGGTGCAGAGTGTGCATTACTTACCATTAGAGGAAGGGGGGCAGGGCCTGATTCATCTCACTAGTAGGATAGCTACTTTTAGACTGCAGACACTACAGCGGTTACTGTACGCTCCTGGCCCTCTGCCATGGAGGGACATTGTTTTTGCTTTCCTTCACAGGGTGGGAGGGCTGAATTTTGACAGGCAGCTGTTGTTAATGAACACCAGCAGACTGGCCTTGTCCTGTTTACCTGCGTTTTATCGAGGCAGTGAGGTGGGATTTTGAGTCGGTAGGGCTGTATTGGCTCTTAGAGGTGCCCTTATTCACAGTCCTGCTCCGATATCTCCAATTCTAAGTCTAATTTTTTTTTTTAATCTTTGTTGGTTAACATGGGGGTTACTAAGATTGGTCATTAATAGATCTATAAAACAGGACACTGGAAGAGTGTTGACTCTATGGCCTCTGAGTTGGTGGTCAAATCAGTGCGCTGTATCAGTCTGTTTTTAATGCAGCTTCGAGCTGAGCTAGCAGGGGCAGGTTTGGGGGTCCTGAGTGAGCTTTCTTCTGGGACTGTTACTCCAGAAAGTGTTTGAGCTGCAGGCTGGGACAGCTGTAGACCAAAGCTGTGATCAACCAGGGCATCTCCTGTGCTTTGGGACTAGAGCTTTCATTTCTGCTCTTCAGAGAGAAATGACTTGTACAGGCTGCTTCGTGTGAAAGTCACCTACTACAAAGCCCTCAGAGAACTGCCAAACACACAATCGAGGGAGAGGATGGGTGTAGAGGAGGCTATAGTTCCAGATTGGAGGGCATTGTATAAGCCACCACTTCAGAAAAAAAGTCAGGGATTTACAATAGAGAAGCTACAAACCATCGTAGCCAGAAACTCCTTTATGGTGATTATTAAGCCAGAAGACGTGCCTCTACTGTTTGCAGAGAGAGACTGTGTTTCATTGTTTTATGTACTCCCCCAGACTACAGCCACTGTTTTGGTTTCTGGTAGATATGTTTAGGGTCCTTGAAGTACATTTGTGTGAAACTCTTGTTTATTTTTGGGGTGAGGTACTTCAAAAGGGCAAGGAAGAAGTGCCAACTGGCAAATTTTTTAGTGGAGCAAGCCAAACTAGCAATCATTAAAAGCAGATAAAATAAAGTGACTGATGTTCTGAGAGGGGATGTTATTGCTGTATTCAAAGTGATCGTGGCATCCAGATTCAAGATGGAGTTTGCTTACTATAAACTCACCCATCAGACTGAAGTGTTACAGGAGGTGTGGGGAATACAGGGGGGGTGCTCTGTGGTGGACCTATATTGTCTATTTCTATTTTCTAATTTATTTATTTATTTATGAGATTATTTAATGAATAAAAAAGTAATGTTTTAATTTGATTGTGAAATGCAATGTTTTATATGATTGTTGAACAAAATTGATTGATAGGTTATTTTAAAAACGATCTATCTATCTATCTTGGGACTCCAACTTCGGACAGACCTGGATGCTGGCAGCTCATTTGAAGTTTGTCAGTTACAGTACTGTAAGCTGTAGAAAGGGGTAGTGAGGTCATGACGCCTTGTGTTAAGTCATTTCATGAAATACAAGAGAGCTGATGACTACTCATAAATAAATAACCGATTTCTAGATGGAACCTGATCTTCAGCCCACAGTTTTAGATAAGCACGCAGTTCAGAAAGCTTAGACTTAAACAAATACCGAAGTTCCTTTTTTGTGTTCCTAGTATTGATGTTAAATATTTCTTACAGACAGTCAATGGGGACAACATTTCAAAAACCTTTGATCATGAAAGCACAATCCTGTTGCTGCACGCACAATGTAATAATGTAAATTTTAATATAAATCTTTTGCAGTTGTTTAATTAGCATATTTTCTTTTTGACAGGCCTGACACATGCATCTGTTTTTACTGCACTGTATGGTCTTACTTATCACTGAGCAAATTCTTTGGATTAGTACTGTAAAGTAAAAATCAGCCAGATTGCCATCAGTGAGCACAGATGCCTTTATACAAGAAGGCTGTGAGCTTATTCCTCTGATGTACCGAGCCTACTGCAATCCAGCCCAGTCGGCCTTAAAAATGTGAATATCCTAAAAAAATAAATAAAAAAAAATACAAAAACATTTCACTGGGATGAAACCCCACAGTCTGCTCTGGCTCTGTAGAAGAGCCGCTACAGCAGCCTGAAGGACAGTACTGAGGGTGCCCAGGGTACAGACACCAAACCAGAGGCTCCAGCTGCACACCGCTTATTCAGCCTGCTTAGGACCTATAAAACACATTATAGCAACCCGAGGGACACTGCTGGATTTAATAGGGCTACACAGTAACAACTTTGCATAGAGTAGGAAATCGGCACAAATAAATCAATAAATAAACAATAACTGTTTTATAAGAGGCAATGCTGCAGCATGTATTACAGGACCTGCTGATAAGTTAGTGATCAGGAGTACAGGACTGCAGTTCAGAGGGTAGCCAGTAGCTCAGTGGTAAGAGCGCTAGTATACTTTGTTGTGTATTTACTGTAGGTAAAGTTCTTCAGAATACTGGGAACGTAATCACCTCCTGGGTCCAGGCAGGAAGCTCTATGAAAGCTCTTTTTAGATGATTTGGAATGACAGTAAATCAAAAGATGAAGCGTTCTATTAGACTGTTTCTGTTAAATCACAAAGAGCCTGTGCTCCAGGCTTTGTATTGTATGGCTATCTATCCGCTACACTTTGTTTACACTGACACGTTTGGGGTCCTTGCTAGAGCCTTTCATGTTAATCGGACGCCCTGCTATGGTATTGCTGGCTCAGCGTGTGTAATAAAAGTTTATACAGTACATAGCCTTGATCATGCTGTTTTGATAGACAAAACAGCAGACTTTAAACACATGGTAATTTATGGTCACCGCAGTCCACACAAAGACACTGCCTGAACAGTCCCCTTTTCTGTGACATTCCATTTTGAAATACTGATTTCACCACAGTACTTGTACTGGGCCTCTGTTTCCAGAACTAAAAGCAGCTCCTATTTGCCAATGCTAAATAATGGCCCGCTACATGCCTAATACACGGCTCCTGCTCCCCCAGTCAAGACTGAATGATTTACACCCAAACAGTTTGCATCACGTTTTTGGGATCATTCAAAGAAACTTCTGTCACCTATTCCCCTGCGCTCCCACCCCCCCACCCACTGAGAATATCAATGAAAAGAGGGAACGCTGAAAAGACACTGAATTATGTTTTAAACCTGATCCTGACAGCTGCATTATCACCCTGTTCCATTAATCTAAAAAACCCTTGCGCGGTATAATCAAATGCTGTCAGCGCTACAGTAACACTCACATACATTTCAAAGAGTAAATGCTGCCTGCACCTAACAATGAGACACAGTGATATCCTTTTGTTTGAAGCATGTACTGTATAGCTGGATCAGCACTGGCAGAGCAGCAGCAGTATTTTTCTCCTCGCATCCAAGAGCAAGGCATGCAAAGTATTAAACACAGATTGGGGCACAACACTTGTTTGAGCAGAATAAGTCCGATAGCTTTGATAACAGCATAAACACATTAGGAGGCCTCTACAGCATTATGATATATTTTAAAAGCGCAGGGTATCTCTTTATTTTGTATTTTTTTTTTATAAATATCAATACAGCATACTTTAAAAAAAAAGTTTTCTTTAACTTTAAATGCAGCCTTTTAATAATTTCTATCAATGTTTATTTTTATTTATTTATTTATTACTTTTTTTAACATTATTCTATGGCCGTCTACATTCTAGACTGTCTAACGCATTTGACATTTGTCCCATTGCTCCCTTGTCAGTCTAACTTAACCCCTTTACTACTGGCCAATGTTTGATTCTGTTTGGTTGAAAGCAATCTTCCCATCTAATTGTGGAATCTAATGCAATATCTCAAATGAGAGAACATAAATAAAAAACACTCCAAGTATTGCCAAGACATTTCAACAAACCCCGAATCAGGCCAAGCTCCCTTCCTTTGCTTGACCTCCCCTGATCTTGTTTTTGGATTGACAGTCAAGTATCATCTCATCTCTCATTAATTCTCAGCTCTCTCTCTCCCTCAGATATCTTATTCATTCAAATATTCCTGCATGTTGCCTGACTCTTGCAGTATTTGACTAGAGACTCAAGGCAATACTGCTGAAGGTAATACAGGGTTTAAATAAAAAAAAAACAGACAGACAATGACTGAACAGTTTGCTGACAGCTTTGAAAACTGATTATGAAACATCTTGGGGGAAAAAAAAGGGGGGGGGGGGGGGTTACTCATAAAAAAAAGTTTGTGATTTAAATATTGTACATTCATTCTTGTCTGTGTTTTTAAGCTGTTTTAGAAGATGATTTATTTATTTCACTCATTTTTCCCTGGCTGGATCACTAGTCAGGAAGCCAATTAGAAGGAATATAAACCGAGATGACCCAGAAGAATGGCATCTTCAGAGTCAGCTCTCCAATGTACGTCATGATAAATCAAACTGCTCTTCTTAATAACGAGATGTTTGGGTTACTTTTAAGCTGTTTTTAAAGTTAAAACATGTCTAAATATTCTGATGGGTCGATCATTTATTAAAACAATCACACTGACTGGTACCAACAAATGTGAAGATAAGATCTGATGATTCAATTACACAGGATGTCATTTTTTTGTAAATATATTATATATATATATATATATATATATATATATATATATATATATATATATATATATATATATATATATATATATATGTACACACACATACGATACATATTTAAATACTATATAGTACATATACGTTTATTCCCTTCAGATCTGTAGACTTGTGTAACCCTTTTCAGTACTGGAAACATCGAAGTAGTAATAGCAATAATAAAAATTTGAACAGAGTCATGTTAAATGTGCTTTATGCTGCAGGATTCTTTGCGAAATCTATTCAGCTGTTGTTGTCATTGTGGTTGTTGTTTTAAAACATGGCATCCAAGCAAAGAAGCATTGTGTGGAATTTCGTTACCAAAGCAGGAGAAAACAGAACTTGCAAACTCTGCCAAGGAAATATTTCACTCAAAAGGTGGAAGCACAATCGCTGTGCTAAAACATCTTCAAAACAGAACACCCCATCCAACCAGATGAGGCAGACACATCGCTTCTAGAAAACGAGTGGCACCATCATCGACTTTGGAAATGTAACTTTATTACAAAATTATTGTTGTGTGTGTGTCAATTTCTGAACTTGTTTAATTAGTCCTGCAGTTACAAAAAAAAAAAAAAACTGTCACTGTTCTGTGTTGCAACTTTTACAAAAACGATTTCTTTTTTCAGATTCGGCTTCAAGAAGCTGGTGGTTGAGCAGAGGCCTTGTGGGAAAGAGAGATCACACGCAATTACAAATGTACAGAGATTCTGAAGCTAAATAGCAATTGATCATATTTTCTCCAAATACACATTAAGATATTATTATTATTATTATTTATTTCTTAGCAGACGCCCTTATCCAGGGCGACTTACAATTGGAAAACAATTACCTGTCTGCATGTAGTTTCTTTGGGAAATTACTTAAAACGATCATCAGCTGAAATATACTTTGCTTTTTTTGTCGTCCATTTGTACTATTTTCCCTCCAATGCTGAAAACTAGATTTTAGCAACCTAAATCAAAACAATGCAGCACCAACTTTGTACCGCCCCCTCCTGCACAGTACAGGTCACATAAAAGCAGTAAAGACACACTGATAGGCTGAAAACTTTGTCATTTGAATAGTAAACAAGAACGTTAACTGCCTTGGAGAATTTATTTTGTAAATGTTACTTGTGGACATTTTTGTTTGTTTGTTTTTTGCTTAAGTGCAATGCACACGGGACGGCGAAGGAATAAAAAAGGGCTATCTGCAGAAGGAAGATACGTAGTTTGCGTCACTTGCGTTGTGCAGTAGTTCATTTAAACAAGTTGTCTTTTTTTTTTCCTCTCCGTACTTGTTTGTATGCATTGGCCCCTAAGAGGTGAATTTCACGGTGACCCCTCAATTTCACGATTTCCGCGAAATCGCGATTTAGGTAGGTCCCTATATATATATATATATATATATATAAAATCAGGGGGCGTACTCTGCGTGTGCACTCCCTAAAATGGCTGCCATCTGCTGCTCCATACTGCGCAGATGCATTTCACTAAAAATGGTACGTACTGTTTTAAGAACTAATACCGAAGGGTAGGGAAACAGGGGGACGTTGTGTTGGTAGCTGAATCTGTAAAAGAGAGGGGAAAAGCCGGTTTAAAAATGTTTTTCTTTCTTTCTTACGAACGCGGTGCTTGCTTGTGTTCATTGTGTAGAATAGGTGGACATATTCAATACAATGGATATACCCAAATACTAGCGAGTTGATTGACAGTTGAATCATTGTTATATTACTTGGTTTATTACTAATGGTAATCTTGTGTTCGTTCTTAAAACAGTATGTCCCATTTTCAGTGAAACACATCTGCGCTGTATGGAGCCACGGAGGGCAGCCATTTTAGGGAGCGCGCACGCAGAGTACGCCTCCTGATACAGACGTGAGCACGCTCAATGCACGTCTACGGGGAATGTATTAAAGGATAATAATCTATTGCATTTGTATTCTTAAAGATTGGGATAAAGAAATTATGTGAAATGATAAATGGATATTGTGCTGTGACAATACTGTTCAGTTCAAATAAATTTATGTGAACTTTATAAACTAAACGTAACTATTTCAGGTTATTGAAATGGTTTATCCGAGGGGAGGAGTTATGGGGCTAGAAGGTATAGTAGCTAATTTAGGAGGAGGTTGGCTGGATATTGCTGTTAGAGATTTGAGTAGCAGTGTACGTCAAATTATGTAAGAAAAAAATAATTGAAAAGTATAGTGAGGGTACAGAGTACTAAGGCATAGTGCCTTTTTTATTTCAATTTTTGTTTTGAGATATATATACACAGATTATTAGCATGTGTGAAGCTTATAATGATTGATTGATTGTGTTATATATATATATATATATATATATATATATATATATATATATATATACACACACACACACTACCGGTCAAAAGTTTTAGAACACCTAAATTTTTCCAGTTTTTATTGAAATTTACGCAGTTTAATGTCTCAATGTACTCTGAAATTAAAGCATAGAACAAATAAACAATTGGAGATAAAAAAGATATCATGGAATCGTTTTGTTTAACAAAATTTAATCTAAATTTTTGACTCATCAAAGTAGCCACCTTTTGCAGATATAACAGCCGAACACACTCGTGGCATTCTTTCTACAATGGAAATCAAATATTGTTCGGAAAGTTCTTCCCAACACTGTTGCAGAAGTTCCCACAAATGTGTTGCACTTGTAGGTTGCTTTGCTTTCACCCTTCTGTCCAGTTCATCCCAAACCAGCTCGATGGGGTTTAAGTCTGGAGACTGCTGGCCATTCCATGATTTGAAGCCTACCGTCTTGTTCTTTTCTTCTAAGGTAGTTCTGACATAGCCTGGAGGTATGTTTTGGGTCATTATATTGTTGTAGGATGAACCCCTGACCAACTAGGCGTATACCAGAGGGTATTGCATGGCGCTGCAAAATGCTGTGGTAGCAGTTTTGGTTCAGGGTGCCACTCACTCTGTGCAAGTCGCCGACTCTGGATCCAGCAAAAGAGCCCCAGACCATCACGCTTCCTCCTCCATGTTTGACAGTTGGTGTCACACACCGAGGAACCATCCTTTCGCCTACTCGACTGCGTGATGAACCGAAGATTTCAAATTTTGATTCATCGGTCCATAAGACCTTCTTCCAGTCTTCAGTAGTCCACTGGCAGTGCTTCATGGCCCAGGCAAGCCTCTTTTTCTTATTTTGCCATCTTAGCAATGGCTTTCTTACTGCCACTCGACCTGTCAAACCTGCAGCTCGAAGTCTTCTCTTCACAGTTGAAACTGAGACTCGCTTCAACCAGTGTAAAGCTGTGCTTGAAGCTGTTGTCCTGTGAGCCGCCTATCACGCAAGCTGTTGACTCTCAGAAACTTGTCTTCTGATTCTGTTGTGGCTTTGGGTCTGCCAGACCTCTTCCTGTCAGAGTTTCCTCCAGTTTCCAAGTGCCTTTTGATGGTGTAGGAAACTGTACTCACTGACACCTTGGCTTTCTTTGCAATTTCTCTAAAGGAAAGACCTACACTTTTAAGGGTTATAATGGTTTCTTCCTTTGTTAATTGCCTTTTTCTCGCCATTATGAGAGCAATATACTACTTCCTGCAGTACAATACTGTCCAAATAATGCTTAAGAGGGTGTAGTAACACAGTCTGTTCCAACACTGCTTTTATACAGACAGAGGGTTTGTAAGTAATCAACAAAAGTTGGGACACCTGTAGGAATTGTTAGCATCAACTTTCAAGGCTTAATTTACTTCCATTGCTGCAGAACAGCTGTAAGTTGTTAACCCATTACTTGTTCCCTGAAAAAGGCCTTTTTGTATAACTCTGAAATGTACATTATTTTTCAGTTTTTGGTAACCTAAACTTTTTTTTTTTTTTAACCTCTGGCAGTTTACCGCTTACCTTTGTACCATTTCAGGTTATTCACTGGACTTCTTAAATTTCAATAAAAACTTGAAAAATGGGGGTGTTCTAAAACTTTTGACCGGTAGTGTGTGTGTGTGTGTGTGTGTGTGTGTGTGTGTGTGTGTATATACAGTGCCTTGCGAAAGTATTCGGCCCCCTTGAACTTTGCGACCTTTTGCCACATTTCAGGCTTCAAACATAAAGATATGAAACTAATTTTTTGTGAAGAATCAACAAGTGGGACACAATCATGAAGTGGAACGAAATTTATTGGATATTTCAAACTTTTTTAACAAATAAAAAACTGAAAAATTGGGCGGGCAAAATTATTCAGCCCCTTTACTTTCAGTGCAGCAAACTCTCTCCAGAAGTTCAGTGAGGATCTCTGAATGATCCAATGTTGACCTAAATGACTAATGATGATAAATAGAATCCACCTGTGTGTAATCAAGTCTCCGTATAAATGCACCTGCACTGTGATAGTCTCAGAGGTCCGTTTAAAGCGCAGAGAGCATCATGAAGAACAAGGAACACACCAGGCAGGTCCGAGATACTGTTGTGGAGAAGTTTAAAGCCGGATTTGGATACAAAAAGATTTCCCAAGCTTTAAACATCCCAAGGAGCACTGTGCAAGCGATAATATTGAAATGGAAGGAGTATCAGACCACTGCAAATCTACCAAGACCTGGCCGTCCCTCTAAACTTTCAGCTCATACAAGGAGAAGACTGATCAGAGATGCAGCCAAGAGGCCCATGATCACTCTGGATGAACTGCAGAGATCTACAGCTGAGGTGGGAGACTCTGTCCATAGGACAACAATCAGTCGTATACTGCACAAAGCTGGCCTTTATGGAAGAGTGGCAAGAAGAAAGCCATTTCTTAAAGATATCCATAAAAAGTGTCGTTTACAGTTTGCCACAAGCCACCTGGGAGACACACCAAACATGTGGAAGAAGGTGCTCTGGTCAGATGAAACCAAAATCGAACTTTTTGGCAACAATGCAAAACGTTATGTTTGGCGTAAAAGCAACACAGCTCATCACCCTGAACACACCATCCCCACTGTCAAACATGGTGGTGGCAGCATCATGGTTTGGGCCTGCTTTTCTTCAGCAGGGACAGGGAAGATGGTTAAAATTGATGGGAAGATGGATGGAGCCAAATACAGGACCATTCTGGAAGAAAACCTGCTGGAGTCTGCAAAAGACCTGAGACTGGGACGGAGATTTGTCTTCCAACAAGACAATGATCCAAAACATAAAGCAAAATCTACAATGGAATGGTTCACAAATAAACATATCCAGGTGTTAGAATGGCCAAGTCAAAGTCACACAGCACAGGGGTTGAATACTTATGCAAGCAAGATATTTCAGTTTTTTATTTTTCTTAAATATTTCCCAACATAAAACCAATATCACCTTACAATAATTGATTTTGAGTTTTAGTGTTTTAAAATAAAATATCAAACAGAACGAAATTTCAATGTACCATTTGTAATTCAGTAATATGAGAGAATTGGTCAGGGGTCTGAATACTTTTGCAAGGCACTGTATATATGTGTGTGTGTATATATATATATATATATATATATATATATATATATATATATATATATTCGACCATCTTATTGGCTTATTGGATTTATTTGTTCTGATCCACCATTTCATCTGTCATTTCATTTCTTTTTACAATTGAATCGTGCAGAATTTTATTTTTGTATATAAACTAAAAACAACCAATAGAAGATCTACATTTTCTCCGCATCAGTTCAATTATAAGTGAGTTGAGGTGGGACAAAAACAGTTGAAGGTATTCTCTGCCTCGGCCGATGGTCTTGAGTAGGTTTAACCAATGGGAGAGTGTCACACGGCTGGCTGAGTGGTGACGTCAGAACCAGGAAATGAATACACAGAGACAGGACAGATGAGGTGAAATGATGAAAGCGCTGTTGCGTGGTTTATTATAAATAAAAGGTTTAAACAAACAGAAGACAGGACACGGCACTTGAGGCCAAATAAAACAGATAAACAAAACGGACTAACACTTAAACAAACGGTGGACGGACAGACAAACAAACACGGTGATTCAAACAGTTATTATTATTATTCTTTTTGTTATCGTTTATTTTACCTCCTTCTCCACTCACCGAACACACAAACCCTGAGTGAGTAAAACGTGCATCTATATATACTGTTGTGCCGGGATTCAATTACTAATTAATTATTCACTTGAATCCCAGCACGTGAATTAATTATGTGCAACCTCGTGCTCGCATATTAATTACTTTAAATGCACGTGAAGTGAACCTCGTGCTTAAATACAATTATACATTTTAAATCACACGTGAAACACAGACCCGTTTATATCCCGTGTACCAATGCCTATACACCAACATTAACACAGCACACGTACAACACATAAAAGCACACAGGGGCAGGGCACATTGCCACAGACAGTCAAAGATCTGCCCTGGTTTTAGCAGCTGTCCAATCATGAGTGAGCAGAGGCAGGACATAAATATGCAAGGCCCTAAGCAGTGTAACAATAGCTGAATTTTGTGCAATATTGTTTATTATAGAGCGTTATTGAGAATTGCATTCAGAACGTAAAAGTAATATTTCTATTTCTTCTACAAATAAAAAAATAATAATTAAATCAGACAATGAGATATATACCACAAAAACCCAAACCGACACAGGAAGGGAAGAGATATACTTGCCATTTCCAAAATTGAAATTATTAAAAGGTATCCGTGGCTTACCGGTATCTGTCAATTAAAAAAATAATACTGCTGGAACTGTCTTTTGTTCAGTACAAAAAAAGGCGACATGAAACAGCACTGGCTACAGCAATCTAAGGATATCTAACAAAGTCCCAATCTAAACCTGATTGAGAATCTCTGGTATGAGTTGAAGAAGGCTGTGCACAAGAGAAGTCCTCGGAATTTGAATGAACTGAGTCGTTTAAAAGAGGTTATTATTGCTAAAGGTGCCTCAACTAGCTATTAATTTAATTGTCCTTGTCAGGGTATGAATACTTTTAAATTGGCATTTTTGGAGTTTTGCTAAAAAATTGCTGAAATAAATAACTGTAGACATCTATTTCTTGTAACTTTTGCTACAAAAGATTTTTCCTATAATTTGTTTTCGACAAATTTTTAGTTATCTTTTGACTACACACACACACATTTATTAAAAATGTATACATTTATTTAAGTTAAACAAAAATCTGTAGAGTTTTTTTTAGTTTCTGAAAATACGGAAACAAATGTGTTATTGTAGTTAGCCAGCAGTATGAATGGATTGGCACAATGTACTTGAAGACCTCACACTGCACGTCCTTACCTCCACTCATCCTGGGGATGGTTCAGCTCATACGTCTCCCTCACGTGAGACACACCCATGTCTGGATGAAGCCAGTGAACCTCCTCGGACTGGAGGTGGCTAAGACGCAAGCCATAACAAGACACACACTTCACCTTATGGATGTCCACTATCTTCTGTATTATGCCCTGTCAATGCAGAAACACACAGGTTATTTATAATTATTTTTATTTATTTAACCTTTTTTGTTAAACTAGGAAAGTCCCATTGAGATTAAAATCTATTTAAGGGATATAGCAATACAATAAACAAACAAACACACACATTCAAATGAATGCAACCAATACAAACAAGTCAATTCATTGCAAGAAACAATTTAGGAGCAGCAGCCAAAACAAATGTCTCAGGTTACAAAGATGCACATTTTTTGATTGAACTCCTTTAAAAGTTTCAGTTCTTCCTCAAGTTTATTCCAAGACCATGGAGCTTGAAAACTGAAGGCCCCCCCCCCCCCAAAATTCCATACAAACTTTAGGAACTGAGAAACAATGACCAGGTCTGAGATCTTAGATTAGACTGCTACTTAATTAGCAATGTATTCGATAATGTGGGGTTTCGCTAAGGATAGCCTTATAAACAATGATGGCCTAGTGTTTCAGTCTTCATGAAGATAAGGAAGTCAATCTATATAAATCAGAATGATGAACAGAATAACCCAGGTTGCTTATAAACCTTAATTCAGAATGGTACAAAGGATCCAGTTTTCTTAAGACCGTGATGTAAATAATGTCACCATCGTCAAATCAGAGACAAAAACGTACTCAAGATCAGATGTATTCTAGTTTGTGCTGAAAAATAGGTTGTATGTTTATAAAGGTAACCCAATTTCAATTTAGAACCTAAACATTCACATATGTGTTATTACCAATGTCTGTGGCATTGCTGTTGACCTTTCCAATCCTAAGAAATTAATGTTACCAGTTTCAGACAGAAATCATCTCCAACTGAACGGTACTGATGGAAACTGATCAATGCATATTTTATTAGGCGTCTGAAACAGTAAATTCAACTCTTAGCAGGACAGGATGGATTTAGTTGCAGATAAAAACAAGAAAATCTGGTGCGTTTGGGAATTCAGTTTCACTTTTTACATGCTGTCACTTCACGTAACTGCCCAGTTTAACCATGTTAAATAAAAGAAAACAAGAAAGGAAGGGATTAATACAATTACTATACTGTTAAAAAGCCAAAAGAAGATTTATTCGCGACCTCCAAAGCCAGTTTATGTACACGCTTTCTTTTTGTTTCTGTCTCGGGTTAACACTCGCGGTGCAATAAAAAAAAAAAAAAAAAAGATTATTGTGGCATAGCCTGAGAAAGCACGGTAAGAACTGTTTCTGGAATGACGTTTTCTAAATTGACAAATGCTTTATTACAGTACTTTGTTTTGCAACAATTTTCAGATTTTCTTTGTATAGTATTTGTGCGCTTTGGTGTTTTAGACACACTGATGTACCTGACATTGTTAATATATAATGCCCCAATGTTAATAAAGCAGCTACAATGCAGTATAACGACTCCCTCGGAGATAAGATATTTTTACATACCCGATTGACCACTGGAACCAATTAAATCTGTTCTGTTAATTTGTGCTACATTTCCATAAATGTCCTAGAATAACTAATTTGGATATCTGACACATACAGTAATCTCAAATATTGAGGGCAATTCACTGTCAGTATGGCCTAACAGTGAAATAAACACATTTGTGAAATCCAGAATCAAGCACTGTACAGCACATACAGTAAAGCAAACCTTCACTGAAACTGCATAAGGGTAAAATTTACAAAAGAAAGCGTGTCAAATGTAAATCAGCTAAGTGCTGCATTCCACTCCTGTAAGGCTCACAGGGTTGATGAATCTCATTACCTTTACAGCACCTACACCCTCTAAAAAGTGCCTGTCAGCGATGAATTAAAGCAGAATATTGAAAGTGGCAAAAAAATTATATGCCTGTAACCTGCTACTGTACGTACTGAGCTGTGACAAGAATGGCTGAGTGGGTGACGTCAGACCAGAAGACAGGAACACAAACGACAGAGATGTGGAGTTTGGTTTAAGCTGAGCGCGTGATTGCGCTCAGCATTTAATAAACAGAAAATAAAAGGTTTTAAACACAACCAAAAACACAGGACACGGCACTTGCGCCAAAATAAACAGGTAAACAAAACGGACTAGACAGTAAACAGACAGTGCACAGACAGACAAACGAAACACGGTGAGTGAGACAGTTATTTACGTTCTTACTTTCTTACTATTTACTTTCTCCTTCTCCACACTCGTTCTCCACTCACCGAACACCAAACCCCCGACTGAGTGCTACGTGTCTATATATACTGTTGTGCTGGGATTCAATTACTAATTAATTATTCACTTGAATCCCAGCACGTGAATTAATTCTGTGCAACCCCGTGCTCACATATTACATTTAACCAGCACGTGAAGTGATTTGTGCTCTCCTCGTGCCTAAATACAAATCTACACTTTTTAAACACACGTGAAACACAGACCCGTTTATATCCCGTGTACCAATCTATACACCAACATTAACACACGCACGCAACATACAACACAGATCACACAAATGCACACAGGGGCGGGGCACTTTGCCACATGAGCATTTTGCTAATGAATTCAAGTAAGTTGCGAGTCTCTAACAATACAACCCCCGCCACCCCGACTTCGCACAAGGAACAAAATAATACACCATCAATCTATGACAACCCGTGATTACTTATTTATTGGCACTTCAATGCAGCCTGATTTTATTATGATTACACTGGAAATTGGAAACACAAACCACGATGGGGGCTTCTCAATAATACTACCAAGTCAAATTTAAACTTCTGACAGATCCACAAGTCATCCTGCTACTGATGGCTTACTAGGGGTTGTTGATTCGATCCATTGTGCACCTTAATTCTTTATAGGACAGAGCACATATGCTCTAGAAAATGTCATTACCAGACTTTTTTTTTTTTAATTAGCATCTCGAAACAAAAACACATCTCCCCTAGGATAGTATGGGAATGGTTTTGGCAGTCAGGGATCAGCTGCTAATCCTTACTAAGAAGACGATATCGACAAAGGCTGCAGTCAACTATATCTACACATTGACGGAATGTTTAAGTCAATATCTTACTGAACGTGGCAGCTTTAACAAACTGTATGCCCAGGGGAAGTTGGATGGGAAGTTGGATGGGAAGGCGTACAGTTGGTTCAGCACAATAGTGAATGTTTTATATTCAGGGCTTGGAATAGTTTTATCAAATAAATAAATAAAAAGCACAGTGTTCTACAGTGACTATATCTAGTTTTCAGCCATCATTAGCAGTCTAAGTAGAGAACAGCTGCTGTTGCAGTCACTGTGCTGTGTCGTAATTGAAGTTACTTAGCCATGCAAGCACAGAGAGCAAAATGTGTTCAGCACAACCTGGCTGGCCTACAATAAACCAGTAATTAAATTATTAAAAATCAACAGCTATAAGCGATTCTTAAACACTTCTCTCTAGCTTGGACGACAGCTCTTATAAACAAAACGAAACAGCTGGAACAAATCACGAAAACATCCCTAGTCTGTGCAGGGATGGAAACAAGACTCCTATTGCACTGCAGTTTCATCCATTCAAGGTTTTACTATCAGCTTGATTATCCCCAGTGTATATGTAACACGCTCAGGTGTGTCTGATTAGACTTATCGTAAAACCAGGAATGGATCACACTGCTGTGCAACGGGAGTTTAGTGTCCCTGCCTGTTGTGTGTTCACGCGCAGCACTCACCCTGACGTCAGTGGCGTCCCCATGGCGAATGTTGCTGGCCCAGTTGCAGGGCTCGTTGCTGCTCTCGAAGTAGTGGAACACCTTGAGGACCCGGTCCAGGGCCCCTGCGGAGCGCTCCATCCCCGTGCTCAGCCGGGACTTGGCTCCCGAGCCTTGGGCGTGGTTCAGGTTCGGGTCGAGGTAAGCAGCTGCCATGCCTTTGCTGGGTGCTAGGTGTCTGTCATATTCTGCAGAGGAAAATAAAATACAAAAAAAGAGATATATGAGAGAAAGTTTGCAATTCTAGTAATCTTAAAATAAAAAAAATACAAAAAAAAATCTAAAAGTAGGTAAATATTTGAACTGGGAATTTGAGCTCTGGTAAGGTTAAGCTTGGATGTACTGCATGTGTGATGGTATTGAAACCATGTACTAGATTGTATGAAAACTGCTTGCCTAACAATACTGAATTTTGTATCCCCAGTAAACAAATATTACTGTAAATAAAATGACACCACTGTTAATACGAAAAATACCCCTAATTTCTTTCAAATGTGCTACAGTACAAAGAGGACCTCTCAAGCAAACACCATCTCAGACAGACTCAGATAAGCAGTTGTGTTATGATCAGGGTAGTGGGTGATGATGGGTAAAAAAAAAAAAAAAGTTACATACTGTAACAGTCTACTACAAAGTTAACTGGACAATATCTAGGCTACATTCAAAGGAGAATCCAAGTTGATATTTACAGCAGTATCTACAGGGATGCAAGTTGCACATGCTTTTTCTTTGATTTAGGCTACATCTCTAATGTCCACGGAGCACCCAGAGACCTCTTCTGATCTAGCAGCACCATCTGCCAACCTAGAAACCCGAAGATGGCTTTGAAACAGCCATGTCGGGCTACACTTGTGCAGGTTATGACTAGCTTCTGTTGTGTTGTAGGCATGCAAATGCAATGTACAGCAGTCTGCCAAAAATGAGATTAATAGAACATGGAGAATAAAACAAACACAAATTGTATATTATATATAAAAAAAAACAAAAAAACATGGACATATGGGGATGTCCATTTGTGCAATCCAGGCTTGAAAAGTATCTAAGGGTTAACGAAGGTCATTGTCGGTTAGTAGTTTAGCTAATCCATCTAGATTATGCACTTTGTGATACAGAATTAATCATCTCTGAGAATCCAACCACACAATGCAGTACATTAGTGTTCCTTTGCTGTTTTTAAGCATCTTATAAAAGAGAAACAGACTTATAAAATAGAAACATGCAGTGAAAAGAATCTGATGCAAGAGGCTGGCTGAACGTCACAGTATAGCCTACATTCTGATTTATCTTTTGCGTTCCTCCAGTATCAACTGTCATTCTGTTACATTTCTCCATCATGCAATCAGTTGTCTGACGGGTTGGAGTCAATTCCTGTTTTTCAATTCCAATTCCCAAGGAATTTGAATTGGAATTGATATTTTAAGAGACAAAATTGTTGTGATTGCTCAACTGCTTTCATTTGAAGCCAATTTAATTGACTAATGACTTCAATTTAATGACTTCAACTGTGAGAAGCACATTTTAGAAGAATACTGCTGATTGCAATTGTGATGGATGAAACGTTGGAATAGATTAAAAGGGAATGGAAATTGACCCCAGCCCTGGTTGTCTGCATGTTTATCTGCTGTATTGTACGATCTGCTATGTTTTTTTTTATTTTTTATTTAAATGTAGCATTTCCCTTTCCTTTGAGTACAGATGCCATTTACAGCAACAATAGCTATTCACTGAAGTCTGGTATAACGCACATTTGAAACAATTTAATTACTTCAGCATGCAGTAATGCTCTCTTTGCTTCTGTCAACAGGAAATTCCTGTGATTGAGATGCTGGTATGTTTTTTCAAGATGCACAGTATAGAAAACATTTACCCAGAAAACTGAATGCATCATTCAAAGTAGCTCCTTCTATGGTACAGTACCACCCACCAACATTTATTTTGAATCCAACCTATGTTTAAAGTCAACTTCAGAAAATACTGTATTTAGTGAGGGTGATATACCTAATACAAGCACTGTTTGCATTATTGTACATGATGCTTGAAGGTTCGTCCCTGAGCTACTTTGATAAAGTCCAGAAGGGAATGCTGCACATCAGAGCAGATACCATACTGTATATAATGTAGGCTCCCACATTGTAGGACTCCCATACCACAGTAGCTCAAATCTGCACCCTTCCCAGGGCTATAGATCATCAACACTTGTGTTGATAGTGTCACAACACCAGAAGTTTAACTGTACCACTTACAGTACATTCAACCATCTTCTTATTGTATTACTTGTATTGTAACACTTGAATGTATTTGTATTTGCTTGCGATTGTAAGTCGCCCTGGATGAGGGCGTCTGCTAAGAAATAAATAATAATAAAATAATAATTCTGTTGTACACGAGTAGGACAGAATCACCACGGTACCATGAATCAGTTTACAATGGCTTAAAGGAGCGATAAGGGTCAGTTATTTAATTAATCCAAGATGCAAAAAAAAAAGTTACCGGTACATTGTAACATTCCACATGCTGTACACTTATAACTCTGTTCTAAGACAGTATTCTAATTACATTCATCAAGGGTAAAAAAAATAAACAAAAATAATAAAAACTACTGTGCGCCTCTCAAGTCCATGCTAGATTTTGAATAAAGCTACATCTTAAAAGGATTGTAGTACAAGCAGAGTAAACACTTTTTTAATTAGAAGCCTTATAACAGAGTATTGCCTGCCTGCCTGCCCTTCATCATTGCGGATCAGTGCATCCTTAACCCTTATTTGTGATGTCACCACCAGTCATATTTCAAAGACTGTCGAAACACTCCCTGCCTCTTCCTTGAAACACAGGCATATCTGGGGCAGAAGCGGCCACTTGCTCTGCCTGCTGCCATTAATAGTTACAGCAGCGTGGCATAATTATTCAATAAATGTAATTAAAATCTGCAAATCTATTTTCATTTGCGGCTGTTAATAATAAAGAAAGAAAAGTAAAGACTGCACAGTGGTCTGTGGCTGAAATGCAGTTTGAACCCAAGACCTCACATCTCCCTGTCACTGCCTCAAACCACACAACCCCTGGGTTTTCTGTTGTGTTGTGGGGTGTTATGTAACATTCTTTTTTTGTACTAATGAATTATTACTTTTATGACGTTCTCCCTTCCAGCCTCATCACTGACATTACCAGAATGGAACACCTGGCTGAGGGGTTAAACATCTCATTTTAACAATGCCTGATAACGTCTCCGCTGTGCTACAATAGCATGTTCCTACAGGGCCAGGGTGGGGTCAGCGGGGGTATTGTTACAGTGCTGCTCTAATGGTTAAGAATAAACCAAGACCATCAACCCCAACAACAACCCTGCATTGAAAGCTACACATAACAAACCAACCAGAGAAAGTTAACTAAAAAAACAGTGTAACAGAAAGCTACACATAACAAACCAAAGAAAGTTAACTAAAAAAACAGTGTAACAGAAAGCTACACATAACAAACCAAAGAAAGTTAACTAAAAAAACAGTGTAACAGAAAGCTACACATAACAAAGCTAAGAAAGTTAACTAAAAAAACAGTGTAACAGAAAGCTACACATAACAAACCAAAGAAAGTTAACTAAAAAAAACATGCAGTCCATATTCTCTACTGTGTGAAACCACTGACCCAGGCCCACACAAAATAAAACAAAAACAAAAACAAATACACTGCAATCCAGATCAAAAAGAAAAGAAAACATGACCAACACACCTAGTCAAGGTTTTTTAATCAATCATTAGTTTACAACCTATTAGACTGCCATTAGGATGACCTTAATCAAACCCAATGAATACCCTGTTTCTCTCTCTTCAAAAAGAAGCAGCGGCTCCCTGTTCTGCTGCTGTATTCTCTGTATCATACTCGGTCTCTTGCACAGTATTATGTTCCTACCTTTGAGGAGAAAGGGCCAGCAGGTACACGGTATGCCGGAGTCCCGGGGGGATGGAACACAGGTCTCTGAAAACAGCATAAGTTTTCAAATATAGAGCAAGATAACACTATGTGCGGTCTACTCTACATCTGTGTTGAAGGTGTTTCAACAAAACAACTGAAACATCTCTTGGTTCTTTTCCTTGCTAGTCACGTCACATCCTGAATCTCACGTTGATCCCTACACCCCAAACAGCACAGTGAATCACCACAATCAACAGCTCCAGGGCCTTCGTTCATTCCTGTCTCCTGCAACCACCCTCTCAGGTATTTGGCAATACCTTTCCTGGTTCAAAGAAGCACGATTACTAACACACAGTCCTGCAGGCAAGTCGTTTGGCTTGAGACAAAGTACTGTAAACAAGAAGTGTGCGCTCCTCCAAGGTGGGGTGGGGCTATGCAGTATCGTACCTGCCGTGCTGCTAGTTAACCACTAGCTTGCCAAACACACTGCAAGTACAGTATCAGGCCTAAAAACAAGACCAGCCCATGTTTTCTTTGAAATCTGGTTTATTTGAGGTCAACAACATATTGCAAACAGATTTTGTAAACTTTAATCATTTCCCTACAGGAAAAAAAGAAAGCAGGAGTCCAAAGATTCTTGACAGATTTTTTTTTTTGTCAATGAGAAGAGAGCTAGCCTTTTAGTACTATTCCAAGCTGTTTGAAGCAGATGGGATGTGAATTCCTGTAACACACAGAAGACAGACACACTTGCGCCAGCACCTCCAGTCTGGGGATCACACTTCAGTTTGAAATGGCTGTGATTATACAGGGCTGTTTGCTTTGTTGCACTATGCCTGTTCATTTTCCTGACAGAAAATCATAGACAGTAGCAGAACATCCTCAACACCGTGTCAGCGCAAAACTGTTCACCTCGCATAGAACTACAGCAGACAGCACGCCAGGTCAAACACAGAGAATGTGTTATAGTGGAAGAGTTTTGCTGCTCACTACATGGAAGTGTCCAGTGTCTTTTTAAAGAGAAATAGCATTTATACACAGTAATTTAATTGGTAAGCATTCAATTTCACAGTAAGCCAAATTTTAAATATTTAAACACATTATCCATCTCTGTTGAGCCGTCTTGGTTTTTAAGGCTTAATTATTATTGTGTAAAATGAAGTACGATTATATGGGCTATACAGCACTAAATGTTTTGTTGTTTGCTTGTTTAGATTTTCAATATTTAAATTGTAATTACTGCAAAGCTATTCAGATATTACATTATTTTTGCAAAAGGGCTGGGGATAAATAAGGACACACATTTTTTTAAACATCTTACTAAATCCCTAAAATGAGGCATTGTACTTCTAATAACAGTAATCATTATTTTTATACACGCTGAATCCTCCTGGTACGTGGGCAAAACCAAAAAAATAATGCTACAATAGTAACATTTGCAGCCACAAGCTAATAATGTAGTAGACACACACACACAAAACATCTCACCAGGGCTATTGCTGATAACCTCAGACTAAAGGAACTTCCCTATTCTTGTCTATCGTAAAGGGCCAATTGTAGCTGGCAGGGACACACATTAATTATTAATACTGCAACACTGGTGGGAACAATGATGCAGCAAACAAAAAGGGTCTTAAAACGTGATCACTATGACAATGCCCTGAGCCCAGCAGGTCAACTGCAGATCACAAGGAGGGATACAACTATAAGGGGTGTTTTCTGAGGACCAGCTGTTTTTATGGAAACCCCTACAGACAGCAACATCTGCCCACTTTTTAATTTTTTTTTGTATTAATAGAAAAATGTGTTATTGGGTGACTTGGCCAAGAGGGTAGCACATGATAAACATCATAAAATACAGACACCACAACAACACAGCAAACATCAACATAGTAAAACACTGCAATACAACGCAGGTCAATGTTATGTTCAAAGCATTTTCTAAACAGGAACAATAATTTACTGTATATACTGACCATTTTACACAAAAATGTCATTCCACGTGACCAGTGAGTGTAGAAACGAATTGATTTTTTATATGTTCAGAAATGCAGTAGAGACCTACAGTACTGTAGCTCTTTGTTTGAATGTGGAACTAACTTGGTATTCCGATTTCCTGTCTCTTCAGAGTGGTGGCATTACTGTACAGGAAGTGCATTCTGGGCATCTTTCAACTAGTTTCCTAGTCTTGGCCGATGGCAGCAGAGGCAGCTTCATGAGATCTATGTAGTTTTTATTCATCTCCCAACTTAAATACATAAGGACTGTGAGGATGCAGACAGGCTGATTAGCAGTGCCTCCTGTTCACGACATGCGGGCTCAGCTATCTCACACTCCTTACTTATTCTCATTATGCTTTACTCTTGGGGGGCCTGAGGCAGGATAAAGTACAGGTAATACAAATAACATTTTAAATGTCTTGTCGATCGTTGGCTCCATACAGTAGCAGACTAGCCCCTGCAGCATGAAAAGGTCCTAATGAAGCCTAATATAGCCCAAACAGGGAGGTTTTCAGGTTCATTAAGTTCAACAGATAACTGTCATTTACTTGTGAATTTAACCCAGGTACTGCAAATACCTGGGTTAAGTTCAACAATGTTGCATTTGCTTAGTCTTCTGGGTTGTCCCTGGTGTCACCACAAACAAACCCACAGGCGTTGAAGAAGTATCTCTCACAAAGCAGAAACCTGTATTGAAAAACAAATCCACTGTACAGCAAAAATGCTTACAGCAGTCTTAGGAAGAGACAGACTGATGAAGCCACAGCTAGATTGGGAAGAGACAAACGCATGAAGCCACAGCTAGATTAGGAAGAGACAAACGCATGAAGCCACAGCTAGATTGGGAAGAGACAGACGCAGTACCACAACCTTACTGTTTTTAATACAGTACAATCTGAACCCTTTAGTGATATCCCCAGTGTACTTAAATAGTATATAAATATACTACAGTACGACAGAATATAAAACAGAACTCATTTTATACACCATTTCAACATTTGTTACTGGAGTAAGTACTAGCACCCTTAGCTGTAATTTTCACACTGCTGTATGTCTAAAAACAATTCTAAAACTTTCTTATGGATTAACAATTCCAAGTAAATAAATACATGAATAACTACAAATCAATCATGGTATTTAAGCTAAGGGTTTGCAGAATTACTGAACAAAAAAGGCATTCAGTACGCAGTACAGTTTTACAATCATGACAAAGTTCATCAGCTACAGTACTGTATCTTAACTACTGTGCACAGGTTTAGTGTGAAGAAACCACCATTTTATAGCATATACTGTACAATTTTGGGTTGTTGTAGCCCAACTGGGTAGAGGAAAACAAAGGGTACATTTGGCTCTTCCTGAGATTAGCTGACTGAGGTCCAACAAAGGAGGAGCTGAATCAATGCTGGACCCCTGTTTCAGCTTCACTGAACACTGATAAAACTGAAAAGCCTTTGGCAAGCTGGCCATCACACAACAGCTTAGAAATTCTTTGGACTGAATCTGCAAAAGTACTTGGGCTGGATGGCTGGGAAGGTGGTGGTGGGTTGGGGGGGGGGGGGGGCGTCCTTCCTGCATATCCTGGCACAGGGCTTCATCTCATTTAACAAACCTTCCTAGGATTTTGAGGTCAACACAATAGGGAAAAAAAAGCTACGCAAAATGTGTAGTAAGGAAAAGAACCAGAAATGGGTATCTTTGAAAATGAAGAAGCAAAAACCAGCTTCCTTTGACCGTGCAGTGACAGGGTGATTCGTGCTCGGAGTACTGAGGAGACTAAGCAGTGTCATTTAAGCTCTTGTAGATTCAATGGCCTATGGTGATACTTCGTCTCTTTTCAAATCTAACTTAAAAATGCCCACGTCCTAAACGATTCCTGCATCAATTCAAGTGAAACACAGGAGAACACTCACGCTACCGAGCACGCAGTGCACTGGGTCGTCAGAGCGTATCTGAATTCAGGATGAAGGGCAGTATAGAATGTTGGCTGACAAAACGGCATAACATGAAGATCTACTTATAAATAGCTACAGAAATTAACTTGTTTACTTAATTTAAATAACCAAGCAGTCATCACCTGTATAACTTATTCTTTCAAACAAATAGTGTCACTAAAAGTGGTTGAAAATACGAGAATACTTTTCGCTCAATGTAGAACACAACATGGAATGGAACCGAGAATGATTGCATTCAGTATGTGGTATAATTACAATTACGCAGGTGTGCCTAGGTTCAACTGCAATTACATTGAATTGCAATTAATTACAAATTACACAATTACAATTGTAATTTCAATTAATTACAACTGGAGTTGTGTCCAGGTCTGATTGAGAGCTAGGTTGACCGAGGGCAGGCCTCTAACCGCCAACATTACAGACTCCAATCATCTGATCTCCCTGCCCCTGTGAAAATACCAGAGCTCTCCAAAACCACACACAAACATTACAGTGCTTAATGTCTATCTGCTAAACTGCGATCCCAGCTTGTCTTGCAGAGCCAGGACTGGCACATGGACCCAGGCTAAAATTTGCCCCAGACTTACGAGACTCCAATAGAAAAAAAAAATTAAAATTGAAAAGCATAAATAAACTTTCAAAACGTTAAACACAACATTAAGCTATTTGTATTGTGTTACAGAACATTTGTATTGAATTGTGTTTATGATGGAGCATTTTAATTAAGGTAATATGCAAAACTACATTAGGCCTACTATGCTTTGTGCAATTTACTGTAAATATCTAAACTTTAGATATATATCTGAGTGGCTTAAAGAGAATTAAATGCATTCATTTTTTTTTTACTTTTTTGAAAAGTACATAGAATTTATTGGGAGAATGAGCTTTAAAAAATAATAATAATAAAAAAAGACGGTTTCATTCCACTTGCTCCTGTCCCTTTGCCCCAGCACAGTGCCACTGCGTCCCAATTTCTGGAACAGTTAAAAGGAATACAGATGGAAGCAATTTACATGTAAAGCCCCCTGGATAGAGAGGCCACCTGTGCCCAATCCTCATTTTTTTCTCATTTGGACTGCATATTGAATCCAGGGCTGTATTTTGCCCTGCAGGCATGCAATTAGTTAGCTTGACCTGCAATGTGAAGGCTTCCTTGAATTCCCTCTATTGGAAATAAAAATAAAATAACAAAAAAGAACAATGGCTGTAATACCACAGGGCCCATTCCCACCAAGCCATTTAACGTTTTGCTTCATTAACACTTTGTTTTTCAAGTGTTGTTAGAAAGATTCTTATTCAAGGCTGGCGATCTCCACCATGTCAAAAGATATAAGCTTTCGAGTGAGAGTGGATCTTTACTCAATATTTACACAACTGAAACAGCACAGTAGATCTTACTTTGGGGAGGAATGATTTCAGAACTGCCAACTACTGCCTCAATTGCCAATATACAGTATAGCATATACCTCCCTTAAGAGTGTGCAAAATGTTTGAATTTATAGCTAACCTTAGAGGCGAACAATAAAAGCGCTGAATAATTCCCCACAATACTGACAGTATGCCATCAATAAATAATACATACACTTGTAAATAAATAAACAAACAGCAAAACATGTGCAATTTCGGTTCATACAGTAGCTAGGCTACATTAAAAAAGACATAAATCAAGCAATAAGGGGCTGTAGCCAACAGTATGTTTATATTTAATGACACAATACCATGACTGTTTTAAGCAGTTTTTGTTTCAAGGTTCTTTCTAGTGAAGTTTGCTTGATGAATACTGAAATACACAAATACTGTATCAACTATGTGGCGTGCTAATCTCACTGTTTTTGTAAAGCAGGATACTATACAAACAGAACCTGACCTACTATAGATGTATGGTAGACAGACACTGTAGCAGTCCTACGATACCCAAAACATACATTGCGTCAACATCAATGCTTGCTTTCTGGTCCAAAGGGTTTAGTTGCTTCCTGAGAGACACAGCAATGCTGCAATCTCCGTTTGAGAAATCAAACAAGCAACAGGACAATCAATACTGTACAGTAGCCTATCCTTTCCTCCGTCTCCAAAAAGAACTCTCTCTCACACACAGTTCTTCTGCTCTACAGCGATGAGCAACAAGGCGAGTGTAAAGTACAGCATACTGTTGTTCATACTGTAATGTCCAGGTTACTGTTGGTCCACAGTGAAGTCAGATAGGAATCCACTGTTTAATTTCAGAGTGATTAGCAAAGACAAATTGTGTTAGTCGCTCACTGCAATAATTACAGTACACTGCGAGCACAGTAATTGTTGTTTATGTAAATGAAGTCTACAATAGCCCCCATTGTATAATCAATCATGTCAGATACAGCTTTTCAAACTCCCTCAGGGGAAAGCCTCTGGGAACACAGAATCTAAAGTCAGCTGACCTGTCATTTAAACTGAACCTTTTAGTCGACAGAGAGGGGAAGATTAAAAGTTAATGTTGTGGTTGAACCTGTATGTTGGAGTAGTAGTCCAGTACAGCAACTTCAGCACACAGTATTGCTTTACTATAATGAGACCAAAAAGTTTGTTTAACGTTAAAAGGGTGCCCTGGGCACGATTCTTCTGGAAAGGAAAACAGTATCCAACTTGCAGTAAAAAAATAATAATAAAGTTAGTTACTAGTTTTGTAGGATTAACATTTTTATTTTACATTTTAAAGCTTTAAACTTCGGAATCAAGACCTTTTTCCCCCCTATGTGATCTTTTAAAAACACATATTATGCTGTATATGCACAGCCCCCTGTCCCTCACAAAGCAAACTTGAACTAGGACTAACAGTTCCAGGTACACTATAGTTAGATCAATGCTGTAGCCTCAGATACAGCCCCCCTGTCCCTCACAAAGCCCCTCAGACCTGGTCAGACAGCACCTGCTTCAGAGCACACAGGCTGCTTGTTAGTGGCAGGGAAATGCATTTCAAACTCCCACTGTTCCCTTTGCAGTAGCTGCTCATTAGAGCAACATTTGATCGCCAGTATTCAGCCATCCCTAATCTGTACATATTGCAACTGCCAGGGCATTAAAAAGAAAGCTTTTCCTAGAACCACTTTGGAGACAAATTCAAGCAAAAATAAATAAATAAAGCAAAACCAAAATGTTTTCTTTTTACTGTATGACCAAAATTCAACATAAAGAAAGCTGTGAATGTGAAACTGGACATCCCTTGTCCTACTTATCAGCTGGCTCCTCTGGAAGAGTATTTAAAAACAAGGCAGAGTAATAGATACAGTCTCAATTAAGAAAACAGCCACAATACACTCAAATAAAACAATGTATAATGCTAGACAGCAAGCTACATCATACTGGAGGCATATTTTCATCACCTCTGCAGTGAACAAGGATGCAATTAATGTACAGCAGAACAAAAGCCAAAACATAAATCAAACCTGATAATGTACTGTAGCAGACCTCCGAATTCAAACAATAATGCCATTCCACTACAATCACATTACAGAACAGAAAACCACGTGGAAGGACAGAACAGCAAGGGAGGTTCAGTAAAAATGCTTCATATAAAATCCATTGCTCTTCCCCAGATTCCTTCAGTTACTGTGTATCTGACAGATTAGAAGGTGGATGCGAGTAAACACTAAGTAATGGAAGGCTGTGGGTACCTCTAGCCCAGCACATGGGGAATGGGCTGCAGCCACTTCTCTCCATGCAGACGGCACCTGCTTCTCAATCCGGGGCCCGGTGGCCAGCCAGGTCCAAGCGCATAGAGGCCAGGCTGGTTCCCCTGCATGTACTGTCCCCCCACCCCTACTGTCTGCAACGTGCACTCCGGCAGGCAGGGGGGCTGGAGGGGTGCGAGTGTGTGAGAGACAATGAGAAAGAGGGTGCTGAAAGGAGAGGGCGGGGGGCAGGTTACAGCAGTCAAAAGCTTCACTGCATCCAAGCCATCAAGTTAGGCTGAGCTGGAGCACCAGGACCATAGATGTTTGTTTTTCCTTTATTTCATAAAAGGGCTCTTCTTTGACTACATCTGTTCTTTCTGAGGAATCCACAGCAGCCTTAATATAAATCCCCACTGTGAGTTCTCTTGAAAAAAACAAAACAGCACAATGTTTGCAAGCAAGCAGTGATACAATTATAATAATATAAAAAAAGAAAGCCCTTCAATTATAGATTCCTCTCAAGAGATGTCCTTTGGTTTCCTTATTTTGTATCCAGTGCAAGCAGCTGCACAAAATGCGACCAAGCAAGCGTCAACATGGCTGTGAATGAGCGAGTGAGACTGAGTGTGTGTGTGTCTGTATTCTACTGCTCCATTCAGGAATCAGGAAAAAAGAAGGGCGGGGAGGGGGACTATTAGCGAGGCAATCTCATTAAAATGCTAATCTCGCTCTCACTCGGCATACTTCTATTTACAAAACTGGCAGGCTGGGGCTGCAAATCAAGGCTGACCAGGTCATGTCTGCAGCTCTGTTCCTTTACTAAACATCCCCCACCCTGTTTTTGTTGTGTGTCTGTGCCTCTGGCACTCTTCCAAGCAGCTTGTCCCCACCCCTCTCTCTCCATCTTTTTATTAGCAAAGATCGTCCTGTCCAAAGGTCAGGTTAAGAGAAAGCAGGAAAAAAAAAGCATCTGCAGCACATTCACCTTTTGATTACACAAACAGAGGCTGACAGATAATAGAAGAACCAGAAAGAAAATTAGAAATGTATTATTCTGTGTTTAAGAGCAACGCATAGTGTAGCTACAATAAAATACTCTGTACAATACAAACCATAACCTTCAGCAGGGTTTTACAATATTGAATTGCTACAGTAGCAATCTACATTCAGAGAAAACTTGATTTATTTACATCAAATATATTGTATTAAACAAATTATCAGGGTTGGGGTCAATTTCTGTTTTTCAATTTCTTTTTTAAATCAATTTCCAATACTCAATTCCAATTCCAATCCCTTTGAAGGACTTGGAATTAATATTTTACAGACATAACAATTGTTGTGATTGTTCAACTAATTTATTTTGAAGCCAATTTAATTGACTAACAATGACTTCAATGTAAGTAATTTGTTGCCCCTAATATTTTACACACACATAGTATTAGCAGATAGTTTATGCACAGCTTGGACCGGTCCCTTAGACAGATTGCAGGAAGTGCTGCAGTGAGTTTCCCTACTGAGTGATCTATCTTTGGCATTGAGAGCACACTCACTCTATAAATGGCACACATACATACTGTAGAGTAAGAAATAGTTTGTTTCTATGGCATTCATCTCTTCATAGATTCAAGAGTAAGCATTATAGTAAAAAACACATTCCTGAACAAAAAGGTAGATTTGCCAATGAAAGTCCTGCAGTACTGTTGGTGGTTCTGGCATGATCGTGGCAAGAACGAGGCTAGGAAGCTGCAGTGAAAGCACTAAAGTGCACATTAATAAACAAAATAGCACAGGAACAAATAAACAGGCACACAGGCCAAAACAAAAAGGGTTAAACAAAGTACACAAATGTACACAAAAACACTGCTGACTGGCTGGGCATTCACCTTCACTGAACAGATCGAAACACACACACACACACACACACACACACACACACACACACACACACACACATCAAAAACTCACCAGACTCCCTCTCCAAGACACAGGGTTTCTGCCTGCTTTTATGCAGGTGACCACTCTCCAATTACCACCAATCTGCAATAACTGGAGAGTGGCAACACCTGTGGTTGCTGGCAGAGACATTAACCCCATCCCTGCTACAGTGGTCTAGGAGCACAACTGCATTATGAAAGTTTAAATAATAAGCCACTCAGTTACTGAATAATGTTTTATTTCAACTTACTGTATTAAGGAGGACACCAGCAGGAAAGGGTCATAATCAGGGTTTCAGACAGCAAATACAGAAGCGCTTACATCTGAAATTAGTATCAGTTACTACTATATCATTAGAACCTGTTCTGCACAAGTGTTAAGATTACAATCTGCTTACAAACACAGTACACATATTACACATGTAATAGTTGGAAATCAAATGGGCCAGTACAGTAAAAAGGTCACATGACAATTGGCTCTAAAACTGAATAGGCAGATCCTAACTAAAAGGCAAAGTATCCCCAGCGCAACATGTTTAAAAAATATATTACCTGGAGCACGGTCAAGCTGAGCTTTAGATAAGATAAATGCATGCAGGTATTCATCCAGGTTGGCACCAGGACCCAACACACAGGGTATGGAGACCAAAAGCAGCACTCTAGGAATGAAAAGGTGTTACTTCACTCTGTGCCAATCCACAAGCCTTAACTTAAGAATAGTGGATCATGGATCATGTGACCATGCTTTTGTAATTTATCATTAATTGCAATTACAATGTAATTGGAATTGTAGTTGAACCTTGGCACACCTGTGTAATTGTATTTGTAATTGTCATATCATTGCTCAATTACAGTTCAATTATACACCTTTCCAAGCTGAATCATTCACAGCTCAATTTTGTGTTTTTCAAAAGACAATCTAAATAATATGGAACACTCCTTTGTGAATTCCTTGCAGAACACTACAGTAGTGATCCCATATTGTATGAAGAGAGGGCTACCGGTACTGTAAATACAGCAAGACCGCTTATGAAACGCTATGCCTGAGGCTTTCCATCATCAAGGTTGATTGTAAACTGCAGCTATCATCACTTTCAGTTGCAACTTGTACCTGGTGAGATCACAGGTAAATCAACAGTACACTCAAGATTTTTGGTATCACAATCCTGTGTGTGTGGGGGGGGAGCGGGGTGCAGTAATGGTGGCCAACGAGAGCCAACAATAGCAAAATGCATCCAGTTTGAATTCCACACCGTTTCCCATACCTGACGGACAAGGCATGCTGTTTACCCACGGATTAATTGAATAAGATAAATGCCAGTAACCACAGGCTGACTGAAAGAACAAATACTGAAATTAAGATCCTGTATTATTGTAACACTGATTTTTCTTGGCTCATTAGGTATCTGAGTTTGAATCGTGCAAAGGGCAAAACATGTACACACCAAACGCACCAGCATGGTGTAGGAGCAGTGCCTCTCAAGTAGCATTGTTCTTGCTACAGTAGTATACATGACTTTCAGGGGAGCTCACCCTGGTATCCTGAACAAATTGCTCCAGCAAAGCCTGGGAGAAATATCCTTTACTGGATATGTTCAAAGATCAGTCTGTATACAGTAAATAACTTGTCCCATCAATCATTTTTTGGGTAAGGCCATGAACTCTTCACATGCAACCCTATCTCCTTTGATTTCAGTAACAAGATAGCACAGACCAGGGCAGTCAGGAGCCATACTGTAACATATTGAATTTCACCAGTTACCTAGGTTCTTATTCCCAAAGACTTTGCACTCGATCTAGCAGTGATCGGTCCATCTGAGCTAACTAGGTCTTCCGTTAAAAATAAATAAAATATATCTACAATTATAGAAAAACCTACATGTTTCCCCTAAATATACAGTAGGGTCAAAATGAACGAAGAATGAAAAGTAATTTTGTTATTTAAATAATTCATGAATGTACTGTGCTAGATCTGTGAGTACCCGATTAGCGTTCCGCCTGGCTAGGTCTGCATTTCATCTAGCTGCAGCTCTGAGCAGGCAGGGTGTCACAGAGATACAGTACAGTAAGAGGTCAACAGCCAATGTAAATCACCCAGTGGAAACTTTCATATGCCAGGCACTAGAGTAGTTATGGATGACTGGGCTGTTCCCTGCCATCAGCTCAGCAATATACTCTGTGGTTCGTCTTCATCATTCAGCAGTGTACTATCCACTACGGCAGCATGTGATGGATGAACATGGCAATAGTAAATACAGCAGTACATGTAGCGTACCCTAGAGTCCCGTTGCAAACTTCAAAAAAGAAAAAAAAAACAACAAACAAACAAACAAACAAACAAGCAAGAATGTCAGTAACACTCAAAAACAATTTCTCCATATACACATGTGTGACACTGTACAGAGAGAGATGCACAGACACTCCCCTTATTACTGTATCTCCATATACATGTGTGTGACACTGTAGAGAGAGATGCACAGACACTCCCCTTATTACTGTATCTCCATATACATGTGTGTGACACTGTACAGACAGAGAGATGCACAGACACTCCCCTTATTACTGTATCTCCATATACATGTGTGTGACACTGTACAGAGAGATGCACAGACACTCCCCTTATTACTGTATCTCCATATACATGTGTGTGACACTGTAGAGAGAGATGCACAGACACTCCCCTTATTACTGTATCTCCATATACATGTGTGACACTGTACAGAGAGAGATGCACAGACACTCCCCTTATTACTGTATCTCCATATACATGTGTGACACTGTACAGAGAGAGAGATGCACAGACACTCCCCTTATTACTGTATCTCCATATACATGTGTGTGACACTGTAGAGAGAGATGCACAGACACTCCCCTTATTACTGTATCTCCATATACATGTGTGTGACACTGTACAGAGAGAGATGCACAGACACTCCCCTTATTACTGTATCTCCATATACATGTGTGACACTGTACAGAGAGAGATGCACAGACACTCCCCTTATTACTGTATCTCCATATACATGTGTGTGACACTGTACAGACAGAGATGTTTTTTGCCAAATCAACAATATCGACATTTTAGAAAGAATTTATCGTTTTTTTTCGATCTTTATTTTTCAATTTTTTCCAGACTTTTTATGCCATTAAGAAAGCTACATCTCATTTAGCGAAAGCCCTTTACCATAGTCAACATGCAACTAAACCATGGTTACCAACACTCCAATTAACATTTGGTCACAGCAGAGCTATATTAAACAATTGTCTCAAATAAACCGTAGAAAACACGCATATGAAAGTGTATTACACAGACTTATAGCATAAATTTGAGTAAAACTAATATGCACAGAAAAAAAAAACATTAGATTCGTTGAACAGAACTAACTTGCACTTATTATTTGGAGTCGGAGCTCTACGCCTCTCCTGCTTCAGCACATCTGAACTCACTGGAGGCAAGGCAGCCTGGCCCACTTCATCCTGTCAAGTGTTTCCGCTCCATTTTCAAATCAAACTTCTAACTGTCACCATATACCTATAGCAAAAGCCTACCTACACCTTAACCCACTAATATCAAAGTAAGCGCTTTGAATGACAGGCACTGTAGCTGGCAAATGAAAGTGCACAGTCAGTGCAGGTCTTGATGATTGACAGTCGAATGACTGCATTCTAGCGCTGCTCAGGTCAACGAGATCTGTCAGAACAGGATGAAATGACTGACACTGAAACTACAGCACCCCCTAGCCATTCAAAGCAGAACAGAGACAGGACAGAAAGCAAGTATTAAAACTACACAAACTAGAGATGATTTCTAAATTATGATTTTTGGCAAGAAAATAAAAAATAGCGAGTGTTTTTTCCGACATTTATCCTATGTAAATTTATTTCAGTCTAACTCATATTTTTGGGGACTTTGGCGTTTAACAAGCTTTACCCGTTAAAATTGAAAAGTAGCAAGCCTAGCAATAAAGAACTGTCAGCTTGTGTCATCATTTTAGAAGCAAGTAGTAAGAGATGCCCCCTCTATCCTGAGTTATTCTGCCTAATCTTGCTACAGCACAAGAAACATCATAGGAATAATACTTTCTATGTGTACACATGCCGTGTACAGCATTAGACAGACCTACTGTAACAAGCAATATGTAAAGGGGCTGGGTTGTAATAGAGTAGGTGTCAAGTACAGCATATTCTTATGAGTGGTGGACAATATCCCCAGTCAAAGAACAGTTGGGTGAATATGAACATTGAAATGTGCAGGGATTCCAATAGCAGCAGCAGCAGCTCCGGTTAGAATAATGTGTGATGAATCTCCTTGTGTACCAGATTCACAAAGCCCCAAATCAAGCAACACGTTCACCCGCACTTACTCAAGCCACACATCTCCATGTCCCTTACAACAGCCTTATTACCGAAACCGAGGAAAAGAAAATGTTCTGAATGACTTTCATGAGCCACCGACTAGGAAAGACTGCTTCCATAAATCTTTTCCTTTTTTTAGCATCTTTAAAAAATAAAAAAAAATGGATTCATGAGTTAGGATAGAATATAGTACAGAGGTTTAAGGCTGTGTTCACAATGGGTCTGTTTAGAGCAAGGTTCTTCAATAGGAGGCCCGCAGGTCAAATCTGGCCCGCGAGAGCCTTCCTTTTGGCCCGTCAAGCGTCAGCTGTCCTTCATTACAAAAACTGAAACTGCTGATATGCAAGATTATAAAGTCGCCGTAATCTACAGGGTATTTGCTTCCCCTAAAAAGCATTTTTTTTTTGGCAGCCTAATACAGGAACAAGTCAGTTGATTGGCCAAGCTTTATTTCTGATGAGCTATCATTTTGGCATGCGTCACAAATGTCCGCCCATTTGCTTAGTTTTAGTGTCTCATTGGTTCAGCAATGAGAGAAGGCTTTGTGCAATATGAAAACAGCGGTAGTAATATTATTTTCTTTAGTACTGCCAAACTATCTGAATATTCTTACAAACATTGCTGCACATTAATTCAAAGCCAAAAATCCACGTCTGTGTCTAAAATGCAAGTGATGTGTGGGATTAACATAAAAAAAACAACAAGGTGCTGCTTTAGATTTGGCAAGCTTTACATATTTTAGGATAAATAGTATTGGAAATTACTTTCATTTTGTAAGATTTAGCTGGGAATTGTCCAGCATGTGATTGGAACAGGAAAGTGAAATAGTTTTTGCATTAATTTAACTTAAATACATTAGTAATATACTTTATCTTATGTATTGTATTAAGTTATATGATTGATTAACCTATTACGTTTGATCTGTTGTCAGAGCAATAACATTTTTGTTTTTTTAAATCTTCCAAAACACCAGATGTTTGTCTCCGGTTTATTGTAGAAAGTCTTGGGAAGTTGAGGGTGGCTGCTGTATGTTTTAAAATGAGAAACAGTTTAGTTTTATTATAGAAATACATGAAAAAACTAAGTGCATATGTCTATATTTCCTTTATTTTTCATATGATAAACTAAGTATTGTTAGGAAAATTAGCAATGCGGCCACCAGTGTTCAGTCACAGGAAATTGGCTGAAGAAACCGAGCCTGTCAAAGATCTTTTATTTGGGCTTAAAAAAACCTGTTTGGCAACAGTAAGAAATGCACTGCGGCACACCTCTCAAAGACGATACGGTGTATATGCACTGCGGCACACCTCTCAAAGACGATACGGTGTATATGCACTGAAGAACGCCTCTCAAAGACGGCACGGTGGATATGCAGTGAAGTTTATTTTCCCTCCGTTTACTGTCATGCCATGTGTTTAATTTAGAAACATTTCATTGACATTTCAACACATTGGAGCTAGAACATGCATATTTAAACACCGTGCTACACTTTTAATTAGGCACTTAATAAGATGCTTATACAACATACGTGCTTTCGTTAGTTAACTTGAATGCTTGCTGTGCAGTAATTGTCAGAACATTTTCTAGTTTTAATAAAATTAAAATTAATAACATGCTGTTTTAATAGCATTACAGTGAGATTTGTATAATTATTTGTTTGCAAGATGTCTTTTAACACTGGTCAGGATATTATATTTGCTTTCTATTTTTATCATATTAAGTGGTTATTTCTGAGATGTATGAGTTGATTGGTGCAAGTGCAGTGTTGCAACGTTTTGTTACTGTATGTAAAGTCTGATTGGATAGTCAGATTTTCATGACCATTTAAACAACCCCCCACCACTACGCACATCTTGATCCCCTGTGGCCCCTCAAGGTTTGGACATTGCTTTATCTGGCCCGCCAGAGAATGTAACTGATTACCACCGGGTTTGGTCCGCATTCTGTACGTTTGATGTGAAGTGCGAACAATAAAGTCCACTTAGGAAACTAACACAGTTGCCAAGTCCGCTTATAATAAGCGGGTTCGAATTTGTATAAACACTCATACTCTAACGTGGGTTGCGCTTGTTTTGGGCTTGTTTTGAAAGGCAGTGCCGCTTTTTTCTCGTGAGACCTGGCAACACTCTAAACCAGGGGTGCCCAATCCTGGTCCTGGAGGGCCAATGCCCTCCTGGTTTTTGTTCAAACTGTACACTAAATTTTTTAATTGGACCAATTAAGCTTCTAATAAGGGCTTGATTGGTCCAATTAAGTAATTTAGGGCACAGTTGCAACAAAAGCCAGGAGGGACATCGGCCCTCCAGGACCAGGATTGGGCACCCCTGCTCTAAACAAACCATACCGAGTCCACCTAAAGAGGTTTGCTTGCTAAACGTCAATGTGAACAACAGCTGGATTTGGTCCTTTTGCACACAGGAAACGAACTATACAAGGTAACCTGACTAGGAAGTAAACATTCCATTTCATGAGGAAACAAGTAGAGCAAAAAAAAAAAAATGTCTCAAGGAACTACATTATGGTTACCATACACCCTGCGAAAACTGAGACTGTCACAGATTGCAGCCTTACGTTTTTTTGAAGTACAAAACTGTATCAGCGGGCTCAGCAAGTTAATCGCAGAATAATGTATTAGGTTGTGTGTTAGCGCCATTCAAAAATAAAATAAACAACCTTACAGATGGTAACAGATTTGTGTACATTTAACATGTTTTGTCTAGATAACAATATAAATAAAACAATGAGTTGTTAATGCTCAGTAATAAATTCACTATTATTGTGTTATTTTTAGGCTTCTAACGATAACGATAATAATCAAAGTATTTATCGATTGGGACCCCACGATAACAAATCGATAATATTTTAATGAAATCGAATATTCCATGAAATTAAAAACGTGTCTTGTACAGGGCTGCCAACACACACGCAATGGCCGTGAGACTCACACATTTGAGCATATTCTCACGCTCACACGCATTGGTAAAAAAGTGTCACGCAATTTTTGGGGTCAGTTTCTAACACTCTTCTTGGAAGACACTGTAACTGAATGGCTGCACGTGTAATGTTTTAATTTATTACTGCTGAAAAGTCAGAGTGTCGCACTTCATCTGCCGGAATGAACCACCTTGCTAACCAGTCAGGGGTTCGCGGGAAGAATTGTAACAGTCCATCACAAGTCCTCCGCGAGCTTAAGCAGCGGCGAGCGGGAAATGCGACAGAGACAGCAGTGAGAGGTGCAGATACAAACCCCGGTACAGCTTGAGAGGTAGGAAAACGGTTACACACAATTTTTTTTTTAATCTTCTTAAGATTTGTGCTTATCTGATCATCCGTGATTATTTATGATGCTAATAATTATGCGTTGCTTTGAAGTTCATAGATATAGCTAGTATCCTTCGCTGCTATTATAAAATCAGATTAATGACATCAATTGTAATTTTAACAAAAAACTTTATTATAGTTTATTTATATTATTCGTGGTTAAGTTCAAATTGCTTTGATGATGGTCTGTCTGCTTTGAGTTCTTTTTGACAGATAAACTGTTATATATATATATATATATATATATATATATATATATATATATATATATATATATATATATATATATAATATAAAAGCATTCTAGAGCTCGATGTTGAATGATTTATAAATATGCAAATATCCGTTACTGAAATTATAGACCAGGAGTATTATTATTAATACGATTGTTGTTGTTATTATTTATTAATTTGTCAGACACCATTTTCAAATATAAACTAAATAACTGTCTAAATAAAAACTGTCTAAATGAATAACTTTGAACTGTCTAAATAACGAGTTGCCACACTCCAGTGTTTGATCTCTTAACTGAGCACTAGACACCGATACAAAAAAAGTGTGTTTTTTTTTTTACAGATGAGTAAATCAAACAAGCCAAACCATGCAAAGGGCTCTAGAAGACAGCAACAACCCAAAGTGTGTCCACCAGGATCAAAGCGAAAAGTACCAGAGAGCCAAAAACTGACAGCCTTCTTTGGCCTAGGAAGGCTTGACACACCACTGTCACCAGAACCTGGTCATGCTGATGTACCTGCTGAAAAGGCAGCCAGGATAGAGTGTGTAGGGGAAGATTCAGCTGATGGGACAGAACCAGATGACTCTACAAAAAAGTCTGTGCCAGCCAAGAAGTCAAATTCTTCTGGAAAATCAAGAACCAAATGTGGGGCAGCCACTTATAAATCCAAATTCCAGCCCGGGTGGACAACAGAATGGCCCTTTATTAAGAAGGGACTCACGCAGCATCATTTTTGGTGTGAGATTTGCAGAACTGAGAATGCTTGTTACCATATGGGCCATGCAGATGTGGAGCGTCACATAGAGAGCGAGTCACAGAGGAAGGTCAAGGCAGTGGAGCAATCGCAGCAAATTACCAAATTTACAGTGAACACAGCTCCAAAGGTGGATAACATGACACAACTTGAGGCGAAGGTATGAATGAATAACTTCTTTAACATTTTGTTTTTCCAAAATTATTTTCTTCTTGTACAGAAGATATTGGCAAACACATTTGACTGGTACTTTTCCCATTTGTTACACTGGAAGACTAACCACAGAAACAGCTTTTTGTTCTGACTGTAAAAGTATTCTTTTTTTATACTTTGTTTTCAGGCACGACGAGCTGAGATCAAAGTTGCTGTGACGATGGTAAATCACAATGTCCCCCTTGCAGTTGCTGACCACTTCAGCCCACTGATGAAAGAGTGTTTTAAGGATTCAGATGTGGCACAGAGATATGGTGCTGCAAGGACCAAGACTACTTGTATTATCAACAGGGCGATAGCACCATACCTTCATGATGAGCTGGTCAAAAAGATGAGAAACAGGCCATACACCTTGTCAACTGATGGATCAAATGATACAGGTACATCTCATTTTAGAGAAAAGAAGGACTTTTAATGATTTTCATTAATCCTAGTTTTTGATTAAATGAAGCACAATAACTGTGATGTTTGTATTTATCCACAGTTTATTTTTTTTATCAATTCATTTTTTTTAGGAAGGGAAAAGATGAACCCATTGACTGTGAAACTGTTTGATGTAGACAGGGTGGAACACATGTTCCTAGATATGTGCATCACAACTGGCACTAATGCTGCCACAGCAGAGACCATTTTTGAAAAAATGGACAGTGTCCTCAAGAAGGATAACATCCCATGGCAAAACTGTGTAGGTCTGTCAGTGGACAATGCCAATGTGAACATGGGTGTCTGTAACTCTATCAAATCAAGGATATTAAGCATAAATCCGACTGTTTATGTCCATGGTTGTCCTTGCCACATAGTTCACAACAATGCCAGTGCTGCTGGGACTCATTATATTGAGGTTTGTACCGACACTTTATACTGATGATATGCATTAAGTTTCAATTCCTTCAAGTTTCACTGTATCATTTAGAGGATTCAAATTAGTGTAAACAATCTAGTTAGAACCTGATAATTATAGAGTGATAATTTTCTGATAAAACAAAAATAATTATGCACAAGAAAAAACAATAATTTAAAAAGATATGTAGATAGAAAACTTTGGCTTAAATTATAAATGTTGAAATTAAATTTCCTATTTCAGTTGTCAGACTTTGATGTGGAGGATGTGGTTGTAGATATTGGATACTGGTTCAAAGCAAGCACAAGAGAAAATGTAGACTGGATGGTAAGAGTTTTTCATAATATAATAAGCCTTTTTGAAATGATAACAATAAATCATGAAAAGCCATCACAGCATTTTAATTTTTTTTTTTTTTTTTCAGAATTCTGTGTGTTTTGTGATACTGAGTACATGGCTGTCATAGACCATGTTTCCACACGGTGGCTGAGTCTGGAGACGGCAGTAGTCCGCATTCTACAGCTGTATCGAGCACTTGTCAGCTACTTCAAGTCTAACAGTGAGTACTAATTAGGCTTGCCACCCGTTCTGGTTTTGCCTGGATTGTTCTCTTTTTAAGGCTGCTGTCCCGGGAAATCTCTAAGACTTCCCGGGACATTAAATATTAAATATACTTAAAAGTATACTTTTTTTTTGTACAAAATGACTCTGGTGGCAGGTGACAACCCTAGCTCATCCACCTAGATATTTAAAATGCCAGTTGCATCTTGCTATAATGCTTGATATATCTTTGTCTCTGTCATTTACAGTTGAGAAACAAGCCCGCTTTAAGAGGCTTAGGAAGCATTTTGAGGATCCAATGACAGAGGTACACCTCTTATTCTACCAGGCCACACTGCCTGTCTTAACAGAGTTTAATTTACTCTTTCAGCGCCAAGAGCCATCTGTGTATCTTCTCCATGGACAGGTAAATATATAATATTCTTCACTTCTTTCCACAACATTATAATTAAAGTTGTATAATTAAATAATGATTTGTTTTGAACATTTTACCATTGTATTATTATTAATATAATTTGTGATTTTTTTTTTTCAGATGAGGTCTTATGTTAAGAAACTCATGTCCAAGTTTGTTACCACAACTGCAATAAAAAATGCTGATGTGTGTGAAGTTGAGTATAAAGACAAACAGAACCAGGTGGCAGGTATGTGCTAAAAATAGAAATCTATGTAAAAATAATTTTAAAGATGTGGAATTCAAAGGCAGGTATTAAAAATATTTGAAAAGATTAATTTCTAGGAATGTTTACTGTTGATGTTAATTACTCTTTTGGGTAATCTTAAACTTTGTAAAACAATGTCAAACTGAATCTGACTATAACAAAATAAAAACTTGCATAAAGCAGTAAACACTAAAGGGAACAATATATTTATTCTAAGTTTTGTTATTAACTAGATCACAAGCTTAATGTTGGCTGGACAACAAGAACAACCCTCAACCGTCTGCATGAAGCTGGTGAGATCAGTCAGTACCAGGTAGACAACTTCCACAAGGCTGTGAGGGCATTCTTTGTTGCAGCTGTTGACTATGCCTTTAAGAAGCTGCCCTTCAAGGAGCCAGTCCTTGAACATTCACAATTCATTGACTTTCAACAGAAGATGGACTGTGATGTGAATGATGCCCTATACTTTGTGTACAGGTATGCTTCTTAGATTCATGGTAATGTATTTACTAAAGATAGCAACACAGGAAACAGATACAATGTTTTAAAAAAATGATAAAACATGTGAAAGAAACAGAAAAGTAAAGGGTTTTTAATTATATAATGTCTTTCAATCTAAATATTTCAGGTTTAGTCATCTGCTTCCATATGGAGATCCCAAAGAACAGGACAAGTTGAGTGAGGAGTTCCTGGACTATCAACTTATGGAGGAAAAGGACATTCCCAGAAGCATTTGGGAGCAGGCGGTGAGCAGAGTCAGTGAGCAGGAGGTGTACCACAGGATGGATAAAGTGTGGGCACACATGGCCACAATCAAGAGTCCAGTAACAGGAATGCCTAAGCTACCCATGCTGAGCAAGGTGGCACAACTAATTCTAACCCTGCCACACTCTAATGCTGATGCAGAAAGAGTTTTTTCAATGATTGGACTAAACAAGACTGACACACGGAATGCTCTGGCCTTGGAAGGCACACTGTCTTCTATAATGACAATAAAGATGTCCGGTATGGAGCCCAACTGCTTCAAGTATGAGCCCCCAGCAGAAGTAATCAAGGCCTCCAAGTCAGCTGCTTCCAGTTACAACCGTGAACATGCAGCAGCTTCAAATGCTGGCTCAGAATGCACCTAAGGTAATGATTTTCCATCTTTTAAAAAAAAATGTCTATTTGTTTTGCAACTAAGTCACTCACAGCACTTCACCGCGCGCTAAAATTGTACTTGTTCAAAAGTCTCACTCAAACAGTTTCCTAAAAGTTGGCAGCCCTGCTTGTATATATCAACTTACTGTCAAGAACGTAATATGTGTTGTTGTTTATAAATGTTACTGAGAATATGCGTCTGTGAACAAATACAGGATGATGATGCAGAGATCAAGAGTAACTTGCTTTGTGAATGTATTTTATACATATTATTGTGTTTTAAATCAGTCCCAACGGTAGCCGTCTGTCTTGAGCGAAACAAATAGTAATTAACATTACTACGCTGTCACGTGCCTCTGTTTCAGAATTTTTTTTATTTCTCTTATTTTTTTTTACCTTTTCGTTTTGAAGCAATGCACTACCCGCAACCTTTTTTTTCGTTTTTGATTGCTGTTCCAGTCTAAATGTCGCTGGATCGTAGCTCGACGTTTGTGATCCAATGAAACATTCCAGTTCAGATCTCCTAGGATACAAAACCCGACCCGACCAATCAGTGAGGAGAGCCCAGAGTGGTTATTGGCTGATGTTAAGTGTCAATCAATAAATCCTGTCCAGTTTTCTTTTTGAAATTGAAACAAGATTATATATAGGGCTTCTGTTTTTTGGGTTTATTCATTGCATTTTTCAGTGCTTATTTTTAGCTATTTTCGAGTTTGATGTAAATCGTTTTTTTTCAGGGCTTTCGTTTTTGATATAGTGTATGAAATTAGTGTTTTCGGTTACTTTTCAAAATGCTTGAGTATTTTTTTTTTTGGTGTGTGTGTCAAAATATGTCTAGTACCTCGACAGTACTTGCACACTTAAGTTGTACCTTCTTTCCTTTGCTGTCTTCCACAACGAAATCCCTATGGTCACAGGCACATTCTTCTGGGGTTTTTGTGTCTACGCATTTATGTACATTTCAACACAGTTCTGTTTTAAATCCTCTGTGTCTTAACTGTAATACAGCTTTAAATCCCGCTAACAAGCCTCAATCCTGATTGTAATTTCATTTTACATCTCGCAAGCGGAGTCTCCAGTAGAAATGTAGGAATGTGCTGTCACTCAGTAGTTGAGGCGGGTTTAAAGTATTCAGAACAAATCAACGATAGATGCAAGTCAGGAAGGCGGGACATTGCCCAGCAGCACAGGGAAATGTATTTATTACTATTTTTGTAGTAGATTTTATTTTTTTTAATGTGAAAAGGGTAAAGTCAACGTGAATAGATTAACCATTTCCACAGTTTTTCCGGTGTTTATTGCCTATCCACTGATTTAATTTTTTTGTATAGGGGGTGTTTAATCGGTTAAAACCGAAAATCAGAAGCCCTAATTATAAAATCACACCAGGAACCTGGACCGGTACACATAACTTCATTGGATTTAAGTGCAGGGTAAAAAGTACACAAGAAAAGACCTAGGTAGGCAGGGCCTTAGTAATGTACTGTATAAGTATAAGCGAATCCACGTGGGCGAAACGCTTCTCTGAGCACTCCAGTACGAGACGCATTTTTGATTGCAACGTGGTATGTAGATTGATTAAGCTATACATGTATGAAAGAGATATTATACACATTCAAGTGTGGAGACGCAAAATAAAATGATCAACCAGAGAATGTGTCGCTGTAGAAAGTTCTGTTGCAGGAAAAGGTAGGCTACCTCTAATGTGCTGTTTGGAAAAATGACGATATAGCTGTATTCACTGAAGATAATGCAAATCGAAGTCTAAGTGGCTATGCAAAGTCATGTAAAGTTTTGATTAAAACATGACAGCAAAAAGTGAAATGCATCTCTGCAGCCGCGGCACACTGGAAGGGAGGGCTGCTTTCACTGGCAGAAGCTGGACCACGCAATTCATAAAATCTAACCAACAGCAAATTAAAAAAAAAAAGATTGATTTATTTCCATGTGAATAGGACATAATGTTAATGTAGTTTTCAAATCTTTTTTTTTTTTCTCCTTTGGACAGTAGGGTTTAATTTTTTTTTCTCAATTTACCGTTATGTTTACATTGGAAATTTGTCAGATTTTACACAAAGCAAGGCAAAGACTAGTGACTGCAGGAATAGAAAATTGGAGAGTGCTATATTTAAATGCCAATGTATTTATCAAATGTGTCCTAAAACATCGGGATTTGTTTGAATGAGTTTTGTATACCATGCTCTATAAAAAGAGGACTTATTGTTCCTTTAAAAACTGTTAGTGAGGTAATTTTTTTTTTTTTTTTTTTTTTTTTTTAAACCATTTAAACTCGATAATGAATGATAAAATCATTGTTAGAATTTGCACGGTAATTGATGTCAACGTCAGGGTTCGATTTACAACACTAGTTATTTTATATAGTTTTTTTGTTAACGGCTTCAGAGTTGCTACAGTGTCAGTGAATTGAAGAAAGAAAAAAAAATCACTGTGTAAATCTAGTAATCCGAAACTACATGGACAGTGTGAGAAACTGAAGCTTTGATCGAAAATTTGGTCAGAACTGGATTCATTAAATTAGCTCCCCCAGTGCTTTCTTCCACAGTAAATGTAAGAATCTAAAACATGCTGTATTAAAAACCGGAGCAATACATCAATAGCTGAACAAACTTTAGATCGCATCCAAACAAACTGGGTCCCTTTGCTCGCAGATAAGTGAGAACAGCAAGGACAAAGATACACTGTTTCAAACTAAACAAACCCAGAGTGAATGCAGCCTAAAAGGCCTTGATTATGTTAGTGTTAAAACAAAGCTTAAAATAATAGAACTTTGAGGTCAGAACCTTTTAAAGGTATATATATATAAAAAATGATAAACTCTTGTGCCAATTAAGAGCAACACTGACTGAACGAGCACCCCTAGGAGAACACCCCTGTAAGCTCCCCCACGGTCGCTGCCTGTCAATCTCTCTGTGTTGCAGTAATTATTTATCAGAACTAAATAACCTATAACAACAGGTTATGTGAAGCATTTTGAATAAATTAAACATTTCCGTCTGCAAACCAACAAAACTGACTACAACAAAATACAGCTTTGCTGTATATTGACTAGATCAGTATAAAACCAGCTCACCATTAAAAAAAGCTCAGACCCTTTAAATTGGAGATGTGGTCAAGATCAGCCCTCTGTTGGGGCCATTGTACTTTACCCAGTTCCTTTTTTGGGATGTATTTTGTTTCAGGACCAGGTTCCACATACCGAAACACGGGCATAGCGAAATCAACATTAGGGTTACATTTGAGCAGAGATGTTTTTTTCCTGCTTGCATGTCTACAGCAGCATCTGCAACGTTATCAAAACAAATTAAGGTAGTCCTTTCTAGATTCTGCGCTGCCTAAACACGCAACCGCAATTAATGCAATGTTTCTAGAATAACCCTACAAAATTCATAGAACTTCTACAATGTTCTTAAAAAAGAAAATCAATTCCATTCCTCATTACATACATCTATATAAATACGGGATAATTGATTCAATAACTACATTTCTGAACATGCATAGTTAATAACATTATTTAATTTTATTAATAAAATGCACCTAACGCCTTGCCTTGCTATTTACAGTATTTCTGCCAGACAAGCAGTGGGCGGGCTCTTCTTTTCCTGCTCATGTTAACTAGCATCTGGTTTGCTGGTCCCATCCTGATGACCAGTGAATCAGTTTGGAAAATGTCTGTGGGCGGTACAATCATCGATATTTATTCAAACAATTATATTTTGTGCCCAATTAACTGACTGCTACTGTACACTGTATTTACAATCACAAAAATCACTTCCAGAAATCACAAGTCTGAGGTTTCTATATTGGGTGCAACATGTTAAATAATACCCAATAGGAGACAAATCCAGGTGGCAGCAATTACTGTAGCATACTTGATATCTTCCTCAGGCTTATTTTATAGTGATGTATTTAGGGCCCCTGATACCTATAATTCATTGCATCTTTTATCCACAGTTTAGTTGGTTTACATTATAATCAATACCTTCCCAGCTCTATATTTATTTATTTTTTCTTGTTCAAACAGTTCCGGGTCTAAATCAAACACTGAAGCAAAAAAAAAAAAAAAAAAAAAAAAAGCAGCTTGATTGTTTCACTGTGGAAAGAGAAGAAAAAGCTATAGAACAAGATACTACAAAAGACAAACCAGCGACACTGAGAGAGAGAGAAAGAAAGAAAGAAAGAAAGAAAGAAAGAAAGAAAGAGAGAGAGAGAGAGAGAGAGAGAGAGAGAGAGAGAGAGAGAGAGAGAGAGGCACTCACCTGTGTAGTAGGAAATTCTGGAAATATCTGTAAGATAAGAAAAATGGAAAAAATATCAGTTTACCTGGTAAAAAAAATGTAACGATTCAAGCTTTTTGTTTGCACCAGCTGAAGAGTGGCAGAGCCCCCTAGCTGTGAGACGGTTAGCACAGCCAGCAGCTGGCTCTGGACACACAATAACAGGACTGCCTGGAGAACAGGCCTCGGAATGAATCCTTCCGCTGTTATTCCCTGAGCTTGCTCTCCTGGGTGGGAGGATGTGATTTCAGATGTACGATTACTCAGGTGAGCATTTCCTGGAATGCCTTTTAGCAATACAGTGAGGGCACATACAGGGGCTACATGATGATGGTGATGATGATGATGTGTAAAGTAACGTCACATCCCTTTGTGTGCTGTCTGATTCCAAATATGTAGGTCTACTATATCATTTCAGAGAAAAATGGAGTTTAGAACAGTAGCTGTCCATAAAATAAATTACAATATCTTGATCTTAATAGCTAAAGTTTGTAGACGCTGTAACAAAATACTTAAAATACACACACAAGCTGGAATTGTACTGTATATCGCTGTCTTCAGAACATTCAAACTACAATATATGAAAAAATATGATGAAATGAAAAAACTAAATTTTGAACTAATTTAGGGCTACTGATTTTCCATTCCAAAATGTTTTTCCCCTTTTTATCAGTTGATTCCTAATTAAACATGACATTTGAACATAAATATAATGTTGATACTTAAAATAAGTACATTAATAAGTATTACCACAATTCTTTTCAATTAGACTCGTATAGGGTTATATAGGGTTTATATTTGATTGAAAATCCTATTATTTTACAGGTAATCCATGTAAATAGAATAAAACATTCACATGTTTTTATAATTTAAATAAAAATACACGTTGTTTATTTACACGTAATTGAGCCTGCTTGTGATATATACAGTGAACTTGCATTGCAGCAGCACCAACTGCAGCGGACAAAGCTGTATTTAACAGTCACCGTTCCAAGCAGGATATCAGTCACATTTCACTACTACTAAAAATATGAATACTAATAATAATATGAACGTACGCTTGCCAAGTGACCCCAGAAATTGGTTATGCCTCCATGATATGAGCCGCTTGCACAGTTTGCATTCAACAATTTCTTTGTTCGACTGGGCATTTAACAAAAAAATCCCAAACAGCAGAGGGTTTGAGACATTTCTTTCAATACAGCTTACGCTATACAGCGCTTTGCTGTCGAGATGGTGAATGAAGAAATTAAAGGTTTGCTTCTAGATAACATGAGCTGGAGCGGAGAGGGGTGGACGGTGGTAATTCCTATTAAAATTACTAGTGTCGGCATTGCATGCACTGAAGTACTGAGGGCTGAGCGTGCACCAGGGGGGTAGATAATGCAGCGGTGCCTACCCTAACCTAGTCACACACCTGGTCAGAGCGCAGCGTACACCAGGGAGACACAAGGGCCGAATCAGTGGTGGGCGAGCTGAAAACCAGTGTTTTTATTTAGTAAATTATCTGTTTTGCATCACGCCCTATAGAATTAATAATGTTACGTTGACATATTGAAATTAAATATCGCTTTGTAGTTTTCCAAAAATTGAAAAATGTGACATTTCGAAATCAAACATGAAATACTGTACTACTATATTGTAATTTCTGGTAGACTTTTGAGATACCATTTTGTAGTTTCTTAGATTGCATGACATTAAATAAAATATCGAAATATGTTCATATAGGTTTTTTTTTTAAATTATGTCTGCATCCTAATATTCTACTAGGTGATGCAAAACTTTTGGCCATATATGTAAATAATAATAGAGTACATAGCCTACGGTGTGGTACTGACAACTACTACCATTCAATTTTTCTATATTGTAAAAAAAAGTCAGTCGCATAGTGCATACCGCGCCTGTGTGTCCAGGTGCAGACTCGCGGTACCGCACCGTGAAAATGCCAGCAGTGCCATGCCCTGCTGTACCGGTCTGTCTGTCTACGGCTTTACACTCCAACTTTTAAGAATGTGTTTGTTAACATTTATGTATTTAGCTAAATCTGGACCTTTTTTTTGGTTAAATCTAGGAAAAAATACACAATTTACATTACATCTGGGTAAAAAATAAATGTTAAAACATCAGTGCTTTATTGTTTTACACTTGTCGCCCCATACGTGGCAGCCTTCATTTCGGCTCTGTTCACTGCAGCTTCACTCACACTCGCCACATCAAACATCATTTCTCCGGTTCTACAAGCCCTAGAGTGATCGTCAATGACTCATTTGAAAAGGTAAGAACTTGGACTAATTAGCTGTCACTTATGTATTTATTTAAAATGTTCTATCCTTTAATAAAAAAAAAAAATTAGAAAATGGTTTTACAGAACTGCCTCTTTAGGGCCCCCCACTTTGCACACCACTGCGTTAACATATTGAATTATATACAGTTGTAGTTTTCCCATATAGGCCTACTTAATGAAAAACTAAAATAGAAAAATGTGACATTTTGAAATGCAACATGAAATACTGTACTACTATTATGGCTTCCAGTAGGCTTTTGCAATTTCTTTGATTATTTCTCAATCATAACATTCTAGCTGATGCCAAGCTTTTGGCCATAGCTGTACATCTATAGGGTTTGAATTGGTTTTGGTTCTCTCTTAGCAATGAGCTTTTGCAATCTTAGAACAAAGGCAATTCAATAAGTCTAGTGTGCAAGGGTCACCAGCAGCTATTGAATATTGTTTTTTTAAACAATAAGCCCTGCGTCTATCTGTTCCCTTTCATGAACAGACATCTGGGCCCTTCTAAAACAACTTTAGCGCGCATGGGCTTTATAACAGAGACACAGATCAAATCATTAAAGATTTTTTTTTTTTTAAGTAAATACAACTGTGTCAACTGAATCACTCTTACTATATGACTGAACATGTCACTTTGCACAGTATTGATATTACAAAAGCTTCATTTTCAATTCAAACATATTTTATGGAAACCTTCTTGCCTATTTCGGGACTTTAATGAGCAGTAATGAAAAGTAAACACACAAATAAATAAATAAATAAATAAATAAATACTACAGCTAGAAAACACTGTAAATACAGCAGGCTAGTTTCCAACTTTGTCAAATGACATTGGATGACCATATTTTTAATAGACTGGTCTTGCTGCATTACACAGGGCATGCTCCTTTTTCATAGCAGCTCTGACCTGTCATGTCCATATGTCAGAACATAAGAGTTCACTCCAGCCAGTGCTGGAGCAGGCTGGGCTGCTTTCAGCTTCTGTCTGTTAGGCTGGCGAGTGAACAAACACCTGCTCCTCAAGCTGGCTATGCAAGCCACTCCCCAGTAACATTTCCAAAAAACGCAGGAAACCACAGATCGGCTCACAGCAGTGAAGATGACTCAATTCACATACTTTCAGAGGAAAACAGCATTTCACCTTCTTTCAAACAGAATAATGGGCTTCACATAAAATGTTCTCAGTGCACCCAAAACCTTTTAAATGGTATCACTATATGTAGGCCTATGTATGCCTGTTTTCATTAGAACAGTTTGACCACTTGTACTGTACTTCAGCTTCAGATCATGCTCAAATCAACCATTTAAAAACACAGTAATATGCAAAAAGTCTTCCTTTGCAATATGATCAGCTACTACACCATACACTATGTGCACAGCTCCTCTCATTCATTATGATCAGCTACTGTATTACACCATACACTATGTGCACAGCTCCTCTCATTCAATATGATCAGCTACTACACCACACTGTGCACAGCTCCTCATTCAATATGATTAGCTACTGTATTACACCATACACTATGTGCACAGCTCCTCTCATTCATTATGATCAGCTACTACACCATACACTGTGCACAGCTCCTCTCATTCAATATGATCAGCTACTGTATTACACCATACACTATGTGCACAGCTCCTCTCATTCATTATGATCAGCTACTGTATTACACCATACACTATGTGCACAGCTCCTCTCATTCAATATGATCAGCTATTACACCATACACTATGTGCACAGCTCCTCTCATTCATTATGATCAGCTACTGTATTACACCATACACTATGTGCACAGCTCCTCTTTCAATATGATCAGCTATTACACCACACACTATGTGCACAGCTCCTCTCATTCAATATGATCAGCTATTACACCATACACTATATGCAAAGCTCTCATCTCTCCATCTTGTTGCTCCTTTGCTCTGTCCACAATAGTACTCTTAAATGAATGAATTTTACTTTACACAGTGTTGTCGTGGGGTATGTGATCATATGTTCCTGTCAATAAAGGGACGGAAATAAGACTCCCATTGCATAGCAGTCTGATCCATTCCTGGTTTTACTATGAGCTTAATAAGACACACCTGAGCTTGTTACCTATACACTAGGGCTGATCTAGCTTGTAATAAAACTTGGAATGGGGGAAGACTGCTGTGTAAGAGGAGTCTTACTTCTATCCCTGCAATATATAAACCCTTTTTCTTACCTTATTTGAGTTTAGTATTTTTGGCTCCATTCATTTTTTTTTTTGTTATCAGCATAAAAGCCTATTACAAGATGACCTTCTCCATGTAGCCTTGTGCTGTACTAGAGAAAAGGTTTGGCTCCCATGGGAAACACTTCTCCAAAGCGTCACATTGGCAGAGCACACATCCAAGACTCACGAGTCAAAAGGGGGAACAGAGAAATGCACTGGACAATGTGCTATAATGAAGTAAGAAGCTGTAGTGCCTCATGGGAAGGTAATGTATGACATTGTTCAGTTACATCAGTTTTTCTGCAAAGGAGAAGTATCAAGAGATTTAAAACAGATTTCTAACAACTATTCGAAAAAGCTGATCCTTACTGTAAAGCACAAGCACTCACAGATTACAAGAAGCTGTTCAGTGCAGTGCTGTATGTTCCCAACTACTGTAGATCCAAGACAACGTTGTGTTGAGTCCAGTGGGCATGTCAGGGCTTGGATCCCTTACAGAAAATGACACATACTTCTGCTGGCTTAGATTGAGGGATTTAACATATATTCAATAATAAGAACAGCTGAACTGTTTCCAGCACACACCCACTCCCACAGGCCTATGTGGGCCCTTGTTCCAGTTCTATCACTAAAACAGAGGACATGGTTCAAGAAGTAATGTGCAAGCTCCACCCCCTGGCAGGCTACTGGGAATTTGACAAAGCGTCATTTCACTGTTGCAAATGCAAAATAACACTCCACTTCAAAGAGTCCACCTACACTATCCCCACTCTCACTGACTTCAGAACATTCTGGGCACAGTATGTACATACACCAATAGAACCCCAACAGAACCCAAATAGAATCCCAATTTAAAACACCAATAGAAGCCTGCAACAGACTACAATAACATGACTGTGCCAAGTTCAAAGTACAGCATGTGATGCACCACAGTTCTCATCTGTAAGTGTAAACAAAGACACGGTTACAGAGGTTGTAAACTTTTAATCTATTACCCCACAAGAAACACACAAATGACATGAGTCTTATGGGACAGGATCGCAGAGATACTGTACAGTAATGATTTTAAAATATTATATCAATACAGTTTTTCACCCCGTCAGACAGATATTCATGCATGTGTTTTCCTTTTTTTAAAATATTTTAAGCTAAACCTTTGTTAACTTGACAGATATTTCCCTGAGCCTTCACATGTAGTTCTGGAGGAGTATTCCCTAAATTAATCAGTTAGACATGCACTAAGACCCAGAGGATATCCTCTTAATTTCCAAAAGGAGCACCTCAACACCAGCTGGCTCCACTCCCATCCCATCTCAACTTTCAATGCTCCACAAGGCCATCAGCTTCTCATCTTATAACAAAGAGCCTGGGACAGAGAATGGGGTCTGCGCGTGCTGCACAATGCGGACAGGGGGGCAGTCAGCAGGAATCCCCTAGGATCCAAGCACCTGCTAAGTAAACACACACTTCATCTTTAAAAAAAAAAAAAAAATGCATAGTATACTATAAGAGAAGACTTATTGCATCCTCTGAGATGCTGCCTTATTCTCACCCCTACAAGAAACCAGAAAAAAGTGTAAAGGATTGGAAAGTTATTTCTAATAAAAAAGGTACTGAACGTTCAAAGCACCTTCCAGGAACACATTCAACTGAATTGAATCTATTCAGTCTTGAACAAAGAAGACTATGCGGTGATCTGATTCAAGCATTCAAAATCCTAAAAGGTATTGACAATGGGGCAGTTTACAAGCAAAAACTGAAAAGCGTGACAACAGATCTCACGCTTTTATGGTCATGACAGTTCTGCTTCCACGTTTACATGAGAGTTTATTTTAGAGCGAGAATTTAGTCGTCCAAATGCAAACGACCTAATTAATAATAGAATAATGGGAGGGTTTATTTAAATATCACCAAACGCACTGAAAAGAGATGCTGCGCGATAAAGGATATCGTTCAAATAATGCATAGGGGTTTACATGAGGCTTTATGTGCTAGGCAGAGATGAAGAGAAGGTTACCCCCATCTGTCTAGAATGCAAAAGGCTTGCAGTTAAAACGGTTCATGTTGCCAAGAAGAAGAAAATAATAATAGTTATTACTATTATTGTTTAGAATTAGTTGTTCTAGAAATGGTAGAAGTATCATGTGTACAAAAACCGACAGCACTCACCAATTCCCATTACTGCTTTTCTTATGCTTTTTAGGCTACTGATGTCCTTTCACACACCCATATATATTAGTATTAGCCAACTGCGTAACTGTTAATGTGCTAAACAAAAGGATTATGCGTTCAATAAATCACAAATATGCGTTAATGTGGAACAAATATATTAAAAACAACTCATGATGTGTTGGTTTCAAACACAGGTACTTTGTTGAAATATTAAAATTAATTATGCAGAAAATGTGGAAACTTACACAAACGCTGTTAATATAATAAATACATAATTTGTGTGTATTTGCTAATTAGTTATAAGGGTATATAAAATCATAGGCCTACTTACAACGTAGTTGCGTCAAAAATGGATGGAGAAGACGCAGACAAACACTGGCTAGATTAAGTCTTGAATGGGAAGAACTACTTCAGTCCTATGCAATGGGTTTGCAGGAAAGGAATCGTGCATCTATTGCTTTCTTATCTAGAGCTTTCTTTCCAGCAGACACCCTCATCCACTTTGTTCCTATGTACAGACCTCTATTTGTGTATTGGCAGGAAAGACGAATGCGGGCGCTTCATCGTCCCTCTGTTTGGTGGGAGGAGGTTGTGCTTCACGAGTCTTTCTCTGACAAACAATGGATTGAAACATTTCGGGTCATCCGAGCTACGTTTGATCAACTGGTGGAACTTGTACGGGTGGACATGGAGCCGTCACCAATACATGTCCGTACATCTGTGCGCTGCAGAAGCGAGTGGGTATTGCTCTGTACAAACTTCTCGGACCGCTGATTCGGCAGGCCTGCGCACAGCAGAACGGGTGCCCTTCTCAACGGGAGCTGGGGTAGGCACCTGCAGTTCTCTTGTTATTGTGTGCAGAAATTCGGCGTGCAACACAACCACTTCTTGGTGCTGTTGATCAGCGTGGTCCAGCCTTTCCAAAAGGTGGCTGTATTGCTGATCCTGCCTGGCAGTGGTGCGTGCAATCAGACAGTACATCCTTCTGTACTCCAGGCGCATCAGACGATGCTCCTGGATCAGCAGCTACAGCGTTCAAACCAACTTTAATTTAAAGAAGAGCAGTTGTGAATTGCTTCACAGCTTTTGTTTTACATGTGAATCCTAAGAATAATATGTGAAAAACAAAACAGATCGCATATGCGCACACTCAGCCTGACATGCGTAAAATGGCTTGATATCCCAAACCATTTGTTTTTTCACAAATTATTATTAGGATTCCCATGTAAAACAGAAGCTGTGAAACAATTCACAACTGGTCTTCTTTACATTAAAAGTTGTTTTGAAAATGCTAGCTGCTGTGGTTGGGGATATCAAGCACTTTTAATTGACGCTGGGATGGTGGTGTTATCGTATTCACAAATTATTCTTAGGCTTCACAGGTAAAACACAGACTGTGAAACAATTCACATTTGGCATCCTTTATATTAAAGTTGGTTTGAGCGCTGTAGCTGCTGTGATTGGGGAGATAAAGCCATTTTACGCGTGTCAGGTAGGCTGTGTGCGTATATGCAGTATGTTATTGTTTTTCACAATTTATTTGTTTGATTCACATGTAAAGGAGAGACTGTGAAACAATTCATAATTGGTCAATCAGGTGTTGCGTGCTGTCAGAAGGGGTGGAAGCTTGAAACATCCGCGGGAAAAAAGCTACATTATTCGTAGTATTATTATTATGATAATAATGCTGGTCATAACGATCTAGTAGTTTCATAATATGCTGAAATGAATAAATAATGGTATAAATCAACATCTCTATATGCAATTTATATATAATTTAGCCGCGACCCTCATCAGGAGATGCGGATTGATAATAATAGATGGATGGATATTTAACTGATTTGTATTAGTAAGACTGGGATAAGGAAAATCTTACGCTACAGAGGAGGACAGAAAGACTGTATCCCAGAGAAGAGCGTTCTTTTACATAGGGGAAGCGGAGGAGGTATCGTGTTATTTCATGAAAGTCTATCGTTAAGTATTTTGCACGACTGTGGAGTTTGTTGCTATGGGACTAATTAGGCCAATGAGCGCGCACTTTACCATGCTTTACCAAAGTGTAATGTCACTTTTTTTGCCGTGCACTTTTGGAACGAGCACAATCATGCGTCATTTGCGCGTGACACGTCATGAATGCACTATAGTAGCGCGATTAAAACTTGCATGTAAACACCGCCAATCTCGACCCAGGGGACTTTTTCGACCTGAAAAAAGAAACAAGGACCAGGGGTCACAAATGGAGATTAGATAAAGGGGCATTCAGAACAGAAAATAGGAGGCACTTTTTTACACAGAGAATTATGAGGGTCTGGAACCAACTCCCCAGTAATGTTGTTGAAGCTGACACCCTAGGATCCTTCAAGAAGCTGCTTGATGAGATTCTGGGATCAATAAGCTACTAACAACCAAACAAGCAAGATGGGCCGAATAGCCTCCTCTCATTTGTAAACTTTCTTATGTTCTTATGATGAAAAAAAAATAATTTTATAGTGCTGGGACGAACATGGAATTTTCATGTTCGGATATTCGCTTATAATTTAAATATTCATTTGACTATTCGTTCATTTTCAAAAAGTAATAAGCGCCATTATATTGCTGTGAACGCAGGCAGAGATGACATAGAGTAGCAGCAGGGGCAGGGGGCGTGGCCGTGGCCCCTGTATGTGTGCCTTTATTTTACAGCAAGACCGTACAAATACAAAAATATCCCAGGAGTAAAGAATATGTTGTGTAGGACTTACTTTACCCCAGTGAATTAACTACAAAACAAACGATGCCAAATCGCAGTTAAATGTTGTTTTGTTTATTCCCAAAATACAGTACATAAACAGTGGCCATCGACACGTTTTCATAAGGTAATAACATGAGGTTTACTTGTGCCTTTTTGTAGCTGAACACGCAAACAAAAACTGAAATTTAACTTTAAACACTTCAGATAAAACAAACATGGAAATGGTGTTATAAAATAAAGGGGAAAAAAACTCACGGTTTGGTTCTCGTTTATTACAATCCACATAAAGTCTCAACAAAAAATATATAATATATACAATCTATATAAAAATCCTTATACAACATTTTCATCAAGTTGGGCATTGTTTAAGCGAGGCACTTCAGAATGACGTGCTTGCCTTTTTTATATCCCATGAGATTCTGACTCGCTCTAAAGCAGCACAACGCAGACGGCCTTCCACAGCGATCACTATGAGTGCGAACGCATAATCTGGTTTGTTTATTTTTTGCTGTCTAAAATTTTAAATAGAGCTGCTGTGTTGATCCTGTTTTTTTCTTTTTTTATATTTTTTATGCATTAATCTCATATCACACAGAGCTCTTTTTCAATTGCCATTTTTCAAACTGTTGCGCAACTTCTGGTGAGGTGTAAATAAGTGCAAGGTATTTGTCATTTCTAGCAAATACATGTCAAATATTAGTTTGAATATTCAGATATTTGTCCCAGCATTATCAGTTTATATTTAAATTCCAGCACTACCGTCATATGTATTGTATTGTTTTTTTTTCTTTAGTTTGCCAGGCTATTTTTTTTTTATAAAACTGCATCTCAGAAATTTCACAAAAAAAATACAAAACAAAAAAAACACCACATCAGTGCAAGCTGCCCCAAAACTGTTCTCCCGTTTCCCTCTACCCAGGAGTTTTGTATTTTGTATAACTAAAATGTATTTTAATAAAACTAAAAGATGTGTGAAATTAGAACCATCAAATCCGTACATTTTTTTTTTTATTTTCACACCAATGCCTCATTTAATTTGTGTAAAACCATAGGACTGATTTTTATTATATGCACTTACAAGTCAACTCACAAATTACCTATCTGTAAAAGCACATAGTGTACAGCAATTCCCTTTTGGCAACTGCTACAGTAACTTCTACTTCAGTTACACTACAACTACAATCCAAGACAGTAAGATAAACAATACTGTTATCCTCAGACCTTGGAAGCTTAATATGGTGTATGGCTGCTTTCAAAATTACTAACAAGCTATGCAGACAACTTCCCTTTTTTTCCTTTCCAGTAAAAAATGCCTAACCGTACACTGCACAATTACTGTATTATTCATACTGACTATTTGCATTCAGTGACGACACTGTTTTCTTCAGTCTCAAATTCTTAACACTTTCATTTTCAAAAGGGGCCAACTGCAATTACTGTGCAATTCAAAGACAGCTGGTATTGTAGTTGACTCCCATACAGTACATTAGAGCAAAGGAGAAGCGAGGTTTCAAAAAGCAGGTGAAGCTGGGGGCACTCAGATGCACACAATAATTCAAAGCCTGTTTCTAAAACGCCTATCCTTACATATTCTGATCTTTGTACTATACTAAACACAGTGACAAAACATGCAAACTTACCATGGTACAGCCCTTCCATTAAAAGTGTAATTGCTCCAACAAAATAAGAAAAAAAAGCTATTGTATATGTAATCCTTAAGGCTCCCTTCTTCACAGATAAGCTCTAGAGTGAATCCTGAAAATGTAAAAGCAATTTCATTTTTTCAACCTTAAATCTCAGGCAAAATACAAACCACATACAGTACAATAGCAGAATATGAATTTAGCTTCCTCAGTTGCAGGTCTAGGTACAGGTACTGTATGAGGATGGACTACCAGAGATACTGAAAGAGAGGAGGCAGAAGAAAGGATTGAGGGCTCTCTTTGTCTCTCCCTCAGAGAGAGAGAGACACACACACACACACAAAAGGCATTCATCAATAGGGTCCATTAGCTTCCGCTGACGAGACAACCCTTTTCTGCCAGATGGGTGAAATCTATTTCCTTATCTAAAACCACCACAGTAAATCCAGTACTGGACACAGCTCATCAGTACAGTTCTTTCAATAAAGAAAAAAAGTAATCTTGCAGAATACTTAAGAACATCAAATACAGTAGGCCTGCTGTAGATTAGCATGGCAAAAAAAGAATGAAGCATGTTTACAATTTACTGTGACTGTACCACAAAACACATCTTCTTCCATCCAGGCACCACACAAAATCAACATAAAACGTGCACAGTATACCCCACTACTATAAGAAAGCAGTACCTAACAGACAGGAATATTTCAAATCCCTAATCTACTTGCAGAAAATGCATGTATTGACTTTTTAGATAAAACAGTCAAAAGATGAGGAAAGTTAGTGCATTTATCCACTGGAAACACAACGTAATGCAGCACACATTTAATCACAGTCTTGATGGTCAATCAGTGGGCTACAGTACACTGATTTTAATACTGCGTGGAATAACCCAAGCAGCGCAGTGTGATTGTAAATAATACTGTACGCTTAAAAAGGCCCTTGTCCCTTGAGGGAAAAAATAAAATAAACTCCCCAACACAATCATTTAGGTGTTGTGGGCTGGAATGCAGTCTTTGCAGCAGTGAAAAGGTTAATATAGCACAGGTGATACCCCCACGGCAAGAGGACAACATACTTTGAAGGGAAAAGTTGTATGCTTTCATTTGTAACTGTTTCAGAAATTAAACACCAGCGCTCGCTCTCAGCTTTTTAGATACTGAGAAACTTTTCTTTTTTTTTTTTTTTTTTTTTTTTAACAATTATGTTTGTTAATTTTCTCCCAATTTTGGAATGTTCAATTATTACTCAAACTGGCTCATTGCTGCAACCCCCGAACTAACTCGGGAGAGACGAAGACGAGCACTCACGTCCTCCAAAAACAATGCCATCAGCCGTCCACTTTTGTTCACTGTGCAAGCCCGCTGTGCAGCCACATCCAGAACTTAGAGCATTGGAGGACCACAAAGTTCTGAACTGTGTACGGTTTTTCCCCACTTTATTAACGTATTAATAATTACACCTGGCATTTCAACAAAAATATAATGTTGCTAGTTAAAATAAGTAAATTAATAAATATTACCACAATTATTTTTATTTAATTTTTTAGAAGACTGTTGCTGTAGCTTTCTTTTTCTCTCTGAGTTTAGTTTATGACTGTCTGGCATTATGATACTACAGCACAACTTTAAGAATAGTACCCCATCAACCTCATATTAGATAATCAGATTTTTTTTCGCTCTGTCTTTTACTGAAACATTGCATTTTTTTTCTTCTTTGGTGCAGACGCCATGTTGAGTTTCAGCAGAGACATGCGAGTGAAGTCACATGATGAAAACTGAACTTGCAAAAAAAAAAAATAATGCACATGGTAGGTCTTCAAATTACCACTGTACACACTTAAATGTGTATTTGACTAATATTCTGATTACATTTTTACCCGTTTCAAAACGCTTGAGATGATGATAAAGTGCACTCCGTTTATAAGAATCACCAATATAAGAATCAACCACATAGTGATCAAAACCACTGGGACCAAATCATTCCTAGACTAACCATGCTAAAATACTCCCGCTTATAAGAATCAAGCAATCCACTTTTAGGACTCATTTCAGAGCAAACTGACCAATGTAATATATGGCTGTACACGTCATTGCACTTTGAATGTTCTCTTGCTGTTATAATATTGGAAAAACATTTTGGAATTGGTTTTAGCCCCCTTAGCAATATTGATTTCTATCTCTCTCTTGGCCTTTCTAACTTCCTTTTTGACTTGTGTTTGCAGTTCCAAGTACTCTTTCTGTGTGCTTTATTTTTGGTCCCTTTTAAACGCTCTGTAAAGTGCCTTTTTTCGCTGAATATTTTTTTTAATTGATCTATTAAAAAAAAATATTCAGATATTCAGATCTCTTACTCGCTCTTTGGTATGGATTTCTTTCTCTTCTGCTTCTGCAATGCACGCACGCTTCCGGTTCCTTACTCCTCTATACCCCGGTCACAAAGCTATCGGCTAAGCCCTTTTTATCGAGGTGTTATTAACTTGAACAAGCAGTTAACCAATTGACCATTACCCTTAACCCTTTGCGGTCCATTGTCGGACTGGGTCCGACATTGCAATTATTCCTCACAGGTCCTTTGTCGGACTGGGTCCGACATCATTATAGCAACGCAATAAACGGGGGTTTAGTCGTTTTTTCTCCGGAAAAAGCCGAGAAAACCATTCAATTGCCGAGTGGTAGCGACAGGAGCCGAGACAAGTCGGAATAAAAAAAAGAAAAAAAAGGCGTATTTCATGAATAGTCATACATGGTATCAGGTATCAGATAATGGGCGTTCATAGTAAACAAGCTGGCTAAGTGCGTCAGCACACTGAGACTATCATGGACATTTGCAGAGCTTTTTTCAGATGTTATAGTAATAAAATAATGACTTGGATCGCATTATTGAGGAGTTTGGTGATAAAACGAGTGATCTGGAGATGATCGATCGGTATGTACGACTATTATTATTATTATTATTTATTTCTTACATAGCTGAACGCTATAGCAAACAAAAGGGTGGGGCGGGGCTGGAGATGCCTAGTGTGTGCTTTGTTGATATGCAGGGCCATTTAAACCCGTTTGACTGTGAAAAAAAATACTTTTAAACAGCGCGTACACAATTAACTGCGCGTGTGAAAATTAATTAGACCTGGCGTGCCTGACGCGCGATTAATAAATGGACCGCAAAGGGTTAATTCGTTAAGGAAATAACTACAGAGGCGTGCATACATGCGGGAACTCATGACATCTAGTGGTCAACCCATTACACTGTAGGGAACAAAGCTCTTATTCTCAAACTAACATACTGATTCTGCAGCACTTCACCACAATCATATCGGCCCGCTTTTAAGAATCAACCACTTACAAGAATCAAATCATCCGAGACTCTCCATAGAGGCAGAATCGCCAGACACCTGCTTCGCCCACCCTGTACCAGTACTCGCTGGCACCCGAGCGAGCGCTGCACGAATGTGACGTGCATTTTTACAAAGGGAAATCAGATAATCAGCTGCAGACAGATGCAAATATGCTTATGTTAATGCTTTGCAAGAATGCTCTCAAAATGAGACGTTGGAGTCTCGATTCAGGTTGATATTTATGACAACTTGCAAAAGTTAGTAAACTGAGTACGAAAGTTGTTGCCAGTTATTGCAAAGAATGTGCGCATTTTAGCCTTGGAGGGAACGCTGTTAAACACTGTACAGTCTTTAGCCTACGGTATAAGGAGCCGATGGATTCTAAAGTCGTCATGAAAAAAGAAGCTTTGCAAGAGTGGTACTGTGTACTGTAGAACTTTTGCCTAAAGCTTACAGTATATACAGTAGTACTACAGGAGTTCACACACACACACTAAATGAGCATTTTTTTTTTGTAAAGTTCCGTCCCTAGAATCCCCCAGAATACAGCCCCCTTCCTCCAACATCAACCCCCTGAAGTGAACACATGCAGTTCCACCAGGACACCCACAATACTGCACTGCTGCAGGATAATCAATCAATGGCTTCTGACAGGGCATGATAAATGACGCAGGCTCTTCAAATGTTATTGCCTAGTGAGAAGTTTGGCAGTAATCCATAAATTATTGGAAATGGTCGCTTGAAAAATGTGACAAGCACAATCAGGATTTCTGTCACGAGTATGCAGGCCATTTCCAATAATTTAAAACTGTAAAGTACAACAGAACTCTGTGAAGGGGGGGATCAAGGACATGTACTGTGCAGTTAGCATAAAAAAAAGATATGCAGCAATTTATAAATATTTGTATATATTATGAGAATGTCTTACTCGAGGGCTGGGTGTTGCAGTAATGTTATCAGTCAGATTACTAAATGAAAAACCAGATTCAAAATACTGAAATCTAAATAAATAAACTACAGTACATTTTCTTCAAGTGATTAAACATTCTTTAAGTTATGTAATGTATTTGTATAATGGCTTTGCTTTTCTAAAAACATAATATTTCGACTATCAGAACAAGTTGCTTTATTTGTTTAGTAAAGAAGACAAATGGGAGAGGAGATCTGAGGAAGCTAAGAAGCGCGTTTGGAGAGCCTGCGCGCCAAACCTTCAAAATAAATCTGGGTCAGACTCTAATACTTGGTACCAATAGGCACTGTAACATTTGTTCAAGTTTACCTTTGTTATGAAAAGTTATTTAAAAAATATTTGGTACAACACACAAACATAAATGCAGTATATTTAAAAATCTTGACAAACAGTGTGTGTCATAAAACCCCCTGGTATTTGTGACATGTACCTTCAATTAAGATGTATTGCTGCACTCTCATAAGTAAGTTATTTGTATCCAAAACAACAACATTTTAATTACATACTCGCTGTTCGCGTGAATGTCAGAATATGATACGTTTGTATGGCAGTTTGTTAAAGATGTCCATACTTATCATTAATACTGCAATCCAGTATTTTACAACAATCACAAAAGTTGTTTTTTTTTTTTTGTTATTAAATTGCATGTTTGTAATATTGGCTTGATGCGGGAATCTGTAACTCTGCATATTCCTCAGCCAGTATTGTATTGGTCTTGGATTGCAGGGGACTTAAATGATCCTAAAGTCAGTTTTTTCTTCTTGTTGATCTTACCTTGCTGTGAGCAGTGCTGAAATAAAGCTCCTTCATTGCACTAATGGAGCACTTTGTCAGAGACTACAAGCAGACCACTACTATTCAAGCACATGCTTAAACCATGCAAAGATGTGGCAGAATGCACCATTTTAATCCCTTTTTTCAAAATTTCAAAAAGGGAGGACACCCCCTCCCACACAATTCCCCCCTGGCCGCAATGCGCGTCGATGGCAGTGGTACCGCCTACTACCACTGACGTGCGATGGATGACATGTCTGGATAGGCATTACTGTCAGGTCACATTATTGGAAACACATTACATTATATTAAATGCATAAAATATAAACCAGTATTGAATGCGAGCGCCACCTTGTTGAGACTGTGGCATGCATTATTTCACTACCTCGTCCTGGTGCGTTTTGTGGATTTATTAAAAAAATGCAGCCAACCCCTCTACATTTAGAAAAATATCTTGCATTTTGTAAGGAGATCTGCCGACTGGGAAAGCACAAGGTTTAATTTATGGGCAAAGCAATGAGTGAATGCTGCTTCCGGCACTTTGATTTTTGCCAGCAATCCATTCAGTTCGTACGCCGTTGTAAGTCTGTGCTCCCAGCTTTTTAACACAGTTGTAATTTTCTAATTTCTTTAACACATATTCCGATATCTCCGCTGCTATTCTGTCACCGCTCACATCATCAAAGCCTAGGAAAGCCTCTTTGACTTGATCGTTTAACACACATACACACCTCAAAATGACAGATGCCTGAGCTAAGTTTGAAATGTCCGTTAACTCGTCAACTTCTACAGCAACAAAAGGAAAATTTCTTCAAAGTCTCGATATACATTCCTACTTCCCTTGACATTAATTCATTGCAATGTTTAAAAATATAAAGCATTTTTTTTGTAATTTAATGAATAGTATCCAAAAGCGCAGTGATGTTGAGCTCATGAAAGTACAATGGCTAGACAAACATGATTGACAGGTACACTACAGAGATAAAGCAGTTCCGCAACGTGCTTATTTCCTGTCTTTGATCAACAGGATTGGCTGCGTCACCTTGGATTTCTGCCAAAAATGACATCTCGCACAGATTGAACGAACAGAAGCACAAGCAGTCATGGACTCAGCTTTTTTTGTCCCATAGAGTGCATAGAAGAGTAAACATGCATGCGTAAACTGATCCTATCTTAATACATGGTAAAGAGAAGCAGCTTGAGAGGCATCTTTTGTGGACATCGCGTTCCTCCGACACAGAGCTTGAGCGTGTAAATGGAAAAGCATTATCCATCTCTTTCATAGACAGATGCACAAAAAACAAAAATATTTAAAAGGTTAGCAGTGCCTACCTACTACCTTGTAAGTGCCACATACTTCGAAACTAAATGAAAACCCTGTGTACTTGCTACCTGTAGATGCTTTAGTCCTGAAAACCTGAACCGATTGCAATGTTGCTGCAACTGACATTTACACAAAATGCAGGGCTGTACATCACGGTGGAACCTGAATCCAACTCCCTTAGATCACATTTCAATATGGACCATGACCGCCAACCCACCAAAAATATAAACTCATGTTATTCACTTTATTAATATTACCTTATCGTATATTTTGTATTTGTATGGCCTGCTGGGCTATATTCTACAGGATACATGGGATTTTAGTTTTTTTTTTTTTCCTACACAGACTGATGCATTATGCTTTTGTCCAGCAGAACAAGCACCTCCTCTAGCTCTGCAACATTGCTGGTACTGCACACATTTTTCAGTGATTCCTTTGCCACAACTAACCCATTCATGTCCAACTATGTCTTTTGAAATAAAGATCCAGAAAGTTAGCCTGGATCAAGACTGACTCTTCTGGAGAAGCTACAGCAAGACAAGTCGTAGACGTAAGATTCATTTGTACTGCAAGGCATGTTCATCTGGCCATTTAGTCCATTATGAACATCTTTGCAACATAAGGGGTTTTGTTTTGTTTGTATTTTGTTTTAAATACAGGAGCTTCAACTAGATTTAAAAAGATATGGGCTCCCGAGTGGCGCATCCGGTAAAGGCGCTCCGCGTGGAGTGCAGGATTCCACAGCTGATTGTGGATAGGTCGGCCAGTGTGTCCTCGGCTCACCGCGCACCAGCGACCCCTGTAGTCTGGCCGGGTGCCTGCGGGCTTGCCTGTAAGCTGCCCGAGAGCTGCGTTGTCCTCCGACACTGTAGCTCTTGGGTGGCTGCATGGTGAGTCCGCAGTGTGAAAAAAAGCGGTCGGCTGACGGCACACGTTTCGGAGGACAGCGTGTGTTTGTCTTCGCCCTCCCGAGTCATCGCAGGGGTGGTAGCGGTGAGCTGAGCCTAAAAATAATTGGCCATTCCAAATTGGGGAGAAAATAATAAAAATAATTGGCAACGACTACATTTTTTTAAAAAAAAGGTACACAATATAAAACTTAATATCTAAAACGAAAGACGAAATGATACAAGTCAGCCTTCCTCAGGAAACACCAGCAGAGAAAAGTATTTCCTGGTATGTATAATTCTCTCAAAGCTTTCATTCTAAAGCCTATGTAAGACACACACACAAACATGGCTATGGCAGACAACTCCTGCAGCTATTCAGCTCTGCTGTTCTGGTACACAACCTGCCTTGTTAGCGTGACACACAAGCGAGGAGTTTCAGAAGTTTCATCTCACATCTCTCATAGAAGGGCTGATTGTTGCTGACACTCCTTTACACTGTGGCATTGCCTACAGCACTATAACCATTTGTAACAATAAATCATTGGGGGGGGGGGGGGGATTAACATATTACTTTGAATCACAAGCTAAATTGTGTGCGTTTACTATACAAAGCACACTGCCGTGGTTTCCTGAAAATCCTGTAATCACTACACATGAATGTTACAGCCTATTCTGAACACGTAGAGGTTTCTTATTTGAACTCTAAAGGAACATTCTGAGGTACTGTACACTACAGTTTAAAGGCTGACCCACATTTCCAAAAGGCCATATCTTCTTATTATACCTGCTGGTCCCTTATGAACCTCACTAACCACCTTTAAAAAAAAAAAAAAAAAAACACACTGAAGTTTGACATGCTGACAATCAAGGGCAGACCGAGACAGACTAACCACCAGACTCTGATAAACTCAACGTGTGATCAAGAATGCCCTTAGTGTTCATAACAATCAGAGAAGTATTTCCATATGTAAAGATCTGAAGTGTGACATTACAGTACGTAGCCTGCATGACCAGGGATATGCACTCTCACTGGGGGAGGATAACAAGCAGATGTGTTGAAAGCTGAAACTCATTCATTTCTGGTCTTATTTAATTTTTTTTTTGTTTTCGGAGCAGTGTCAAGGGCATTTACTCTGAGACTGGTGTTACAGCACACCAGTACAGGCCCATCTGTTAGCTTTAAAAAGGCACAGAGTGTAACACAGGACTCACTGACAAAGACCATGTCTGGCACAATCCATCTGGTGGACCTGTGGCCTGCTCTCTTATTTTAGGCACACCACCCACCCCCATCCCTATTAATCTGCTTCTCATGCACTTCGTGTCTGGTACCTTGCAACCTGTTTTAGAACAGCAGAACTCTACTAACTGATCCCCCTCCCCCTCCCCCTCCCCCTCCCAATACTGTACTGTAATGTGCAAAGCATTCTGTTTTAATAAATGTACTAGAACATCCTGCCAGGGAAGGCATATATACTGTATCTGACCGTTGCAGTGTACAGCATGTCTTCGGTTTCAAAACCAGCGAATTACTCCGGAAAGCTAATACAGCCCTGCAGCTTACTGAAATGCATCAATCTGTCAGGGCAAAATGAAATAAGCTCAAACACATCACAATACATTTAATCAAAACATGACTATTTTGTCAGCCCTTTACGCTTTGGTGGTTCACTTTTCTTTTCAATAGATGTTTATTGACTTAGTTTCATCAACAGCTTTTGTTCAGAGTGGTATTGTTTCCTACGTGCACACATTTCCAAAGTGGTGTTGGTACGGTACAATAAACTGAGATCTAATGGAAATGCACAAAGTAGTACTTTCTTTGGGTTACTGTACAGTGGCCTATAAATCTTGAGACCTGTTTTTGAAGGTTAAATACTATTCACAATATTGAGATGGCCTCATCACTGGCATGGAGATGGAACTCTGAAAACATAATTGTATTCCAAGATGATGGCACTCTGCAGTGGGACTCCATTTACAGTAGTGTCAACCCCCTACATGCTAGGGATGAGCTTTTGGTACATTTTTATGAACGTTTAAACACTTTGCAGTGTCAGCGTTTAAACCAACTCTACATACACACACACTCTTTATATTACATTCCGATACTGACAGCCCTGGTTGGTATTTTCTAAGCAAATAAACCCTAAATAAGCAAATAACGGTTTTAACATCGCAAAGACTGAACTACAAAGTAAAAATAAAAAACAAAAACACGTACACAACAAAGTATATCCTGAAATGTTTGTATTTATGGTTGTAATTAAAGTTGCTAGTGGAGACATAACTATATACAAACATATTATTTAACACATTTTTGGATAGTATAATGTTTTTAGAATAGTGTGTTTCTTAAAGGTTCATTTAACAACAAAAAAACAGGAACCTATTCGTTTTTTTATTTTTTTATTTTAAGTAACTTTGCTCAACATTATATGGTTTTAAAAAAAAAAAAAAAGGCCCGAACATCACCCACTGTACACTGTAAAAAAGTTGGAAATACTTTCACTTCTGGAAAAGGTAATTACCAGGGATAAGAGAGCACAATATTTTGGAATTTTAAAAGAGCACTGTGACTGGTATTAAAAGGTCTGCCTCAGAGATTTAAAAGTTTGTGGTCGTTGATAGTAGGGGTGGGATTTTTGAGATCTATCGCTCGAGTCGAGTACTTGAGCATGACAATTTCCGAGTACTCGTATCAAACGCCACTCTCCTCTACATACTGTACTAGTGTACATAAACCTCCCAAACATTGCCACAAGTCCTAATTTAAATGTCAACCTAACACACAATCAAGTAATATATTAAGTGATTAATATAATGTTTGCCTTCTTGTGCAGTTAATTGTATATGGTCAAGTATTACTAAATAACGTAAAGTATCCAAATTCACGTATCCACACAACTTTACATACAATTGTAAAAAGAGATGCCTGGCGTACCTGTTTGAACTGTGTCTGAGGGGTCCTTTACTTTAGTGCAGTAGTTCCAACATACAAATAAAAATTGTACAAAACGTAAACGGCCGTTTGGTCCAAAAGCTTACAGAACAATTTCAAGTGAAAAAAGTCTTCCACCATTGTGAGGATTGGGGAATGGGGTCCATGAGTCTGTGGTAATTGCAGCTTTTGAAAGTTTTGTATGAACAGCTGCAGCACGATTTTCTTTATGTTTTTACAGCCTCGCTGCTATTGTTTTAGGGGTCGGCACAGTATTGAGATAATCTTGCATCGATTTAAAAACCACAGCATTCACGATTTCACACGCGCTGTCATCATGGGGATAACGTGATCACGCCCTGTTCAGCCAAATCTATAGCTTTTTATTGCCATCAGTAGCTCCATCCACAACAATTCTGAATGTTTTCATTTCAAACGGTAAAGCATTGAACTTGTGTTTTTGTGGGATGGCAATTTTGTTTGGCATAGTTATTTACATAGCACAGTTTGCTCGTCCGGTTCCTCAAAATACTTCCAACCGTGGCTTCCTTTGTTTAGAGATGCCATTTTAAATATTGAACAAAACTCAGAAAAAACACTTGTTATTAAACGTTATTACTCCGCCGTGGAATTGATACCAAACCATGCCTACTACAGGAATGAACACACACAGTGCACCAATGAAGCGCCAGATCGACCAAGAATAAAACCCGCCCCACTGTCAATCTTTCTGTTGTACCAATTAGAAAATCTACTTGGAGTCAATTGCCAAACCCCTTCCTTTTTATAATATCCACCCTTACTAGAGAAGTCTGATACGTGACGGACTACTGATGATAAATTACTAAAATTAATGCAGAAAAAAATGTGTTTGGTGACATTTGTCCCATGACCGGTTATACGTCTAGCATATTATTAAACGTTTAACCACTTCTTTAGAGTTTATACGTTTAAACGTTTAAAATTCCCATCCCTACTACATGCAATGACCTTTACGAATATATGCGTGGACTGTCTTTTAGAAGGATTTACAAGACTGAAAGATGCATACTCACAAAACCCCTGGATCTCTAATAAAGTTACAGTCCCTACAGTGCAATAGAAATGACACACCCCATCATCTTTCAATACCAAATGTCCCAAAGTGCTGTGACACACCTCAGAAGCAGATCTTCAACCCTTTTTTGCAGAATCATGCCTTTCAAGCTGTTGCAGCTCAACAAAAACAAGTCCTGACAGTCCCTTCAGTGTGCTGTGCTGCTGGGAGATCCTTCAGTATGTTGCACTGCTGTTTTTATGCTGTTGCAAACTTACTGTAGTGTAGTTCAACTTTAGTTTCAACTACTATTCACACAAATGAACAATAGACTGCAGCTGCAAGCAATTCTCAGTAGTAAAAATAATAATTTAAAAAAGAAACCAGACCTCCGGCACATCTGTATCCTGATTACTTGAATGGTCGGATAAAGATCTCTTTTTAAATTTGTTCTGTAGAATGAATTATTTTATTGCTCTTTTTTTTTTTTTTTGTGTTTATTGTTTGACGAACATCCACTGGTTAAACAATATACACTTACTACCTCCCTTTAACTCTCTGGTAATCCTGAAAATAGAAATCAAGCATCTTAAAAATACAAACTAATTTCAATGAATGGTTGAATTCAGACATCTATACTGTTATACTGTATAATCAACACTGTGTGTGCTCTGAATTACAGTGCCACTCGCTCGCTGTTATAAACTAGAAGCAGTCTGTGTGCTCTGAATTACTGTGCCACTCGCTCACTGTTATAAACTAGAAGCAGATTGTGTGCTCTGAATTACAGTGCCACTCGCTCACTGTTATAAACTAGAAGCAGACTGTGTGCTCTGAATTACAGTGCCACTCGCTCACTGTTATAAACTAGAAGCAGACTGTGTGCTCTGAATTACAGTGCCACTCGCTCACTGTTATAAACTAGAAGCAGACTGTGTGCTCTGAATTACAGTGCCACTTGCTCACTGTTATAAACTAGAAGCAGACTGTGTGCTCTGAATTACAGTGCCACTCGCTCACTGTTATAAACTAGAAGCAGACTGTGTGCTCTGAATTACAGTGCCACTCGCTCACTGTTATAAACTAGAAGCAGACTGTGCTCTGAATTACAGTGCCACTCGCTCACTGTTATAAACTAGAAGCAGACTGTGTGCTCTGAATTACAGTGCCACTCGCTCACTGTTATAAACTAGAAGCCAATTGTGCTGGCTGATCAAAGCCAAATAAAATTTTTTTTTTTTTTTATTTATTTTTTTTAAACCAAACTCAGAAGAGCATTTTTATTTTGGTCCAACTTTACACGACAGGGAGGAGAGAAGTATCCAGTGGACAATTAGCCTTTTTCAGTAGGATTTGCAAAGTGGTTTGAGCCGAGGCCTAGGATCCTTAGACGCAGACTAGGGGTGTAATTTACTTGCCCATCCATTGGTGTTACTGGGTAATAGCAGGATCCAATGTGGATAGGAGATGTTGGTTAAATAGAAAAAGAATGTAAAAAATACACAACTGAAATAATTCTAACTGCGTTACTGTACGCTATGAGGAAACATATTGTAAAACATTAGCCATCTACTTAAATCCAACAACATGTAGTTGCAGTACTTATTGTAAATTCCCTTTATATAACAATAATGGGTGGTTTATTGCTTTTCGCAACATATGCAAAAACAAAACAAGGCATTGTGCAGACACTCACAAGCCTATTAGCCAGTCTGTTTTAATGAAAGGGAAGTCCCATTATTTCAAGACCCTGCATCTGTCCATAAGGGTTATCACAGGCCACATGGCTGGCTGAATAGCACTTTCAATAGAGCTCCCAACGGACGAAGTCTATTGTTAAGCCAATATATGCCTATGTTAAACATAATCGTTATATAGTTGCAGTGCAGTATTAAGCAAATTATTGAGACACTGTATTAGCATGCTGAATGAAAAAAGCAGAGTCAAATATATTAACTGCAGCTGAAAATAATGTCATTTCTATGATGGAGAAATGTTTTCCTGTGTAGATAGAGTGAGAAAAATGGTCTTTAACCATGAAAACTAGCGAGGGAGCACTGTATATATATATATATATATATATATATATAAAATTAGCGGTGCAGCAATTAATCGGTGCATCGATTATTGATCATCTATCCTTAAATTTACCCAGCTTCGATTACATATTGATGAATCAATGCATCAAATTAGACCCCAGTTTGAAGTCTCCTGTTACCGGTTTGCATTAAAACCTTGCGTGTGTGAGAGTGCGCTTCTTTTAGTGCTAGTACGGTAGATTAGCGTGTTGCTAGGATACACACTTTAGGCCTCTATATTCGCGTAGGACAAGCCAAATCAGAAGTAGGCCTATTGTATTCACGTTTTCTTGATTTAAAAATGAAGGCAATATGTTTTTTTTTTTGTTTTTTTTTAATCTATTAAATCTACCGATGTACCTTATCTTGTTTCAAAGCATGTTGTGTTTGGATTATATGGCAATATTATATAAAAAATAAGGTGAATTTAGTACAACAGTTAAATTAGTCAAGATCCGTGAGACTAATTCAAATGTTTCGCTTTGCTTTTGGACATAACATTTTAACCATAGTTCAGATAGAAATGACTTCTGTTAAAATATAGTATGTTTTATTATTATTACAATGTTAAAGGGACACGTGATGCAGACGCAGCGTATTCTTTTCAGCTGTTAAAAACTGAAGTCCTTTGTATTTCTTTTTTTACAATCGGAAGTGTTCTAATGTGAATGTAAGTCGTGCCTTTTTGTTTAACTATTATGCACAACGGTGTTTTTAGTTATTGGGTCTTCTGTTAGAAATTAGGTTGCCGACTGCAGCACTAATATATATATATATATATATATATATATATATATATATATATATATATATATATACACATACATACACACAGTACTGTGCAAAAGTTTTAGGCAGGTGTGAAAAAATTCTGTAAAGTACGAATGCTTTCAAAAATAGACATGTTAATAGATCATATTTATCAATTAACTAAATGCAAAGTGAGTGAACAGAAGAAAAAGCTACATCAAATCAATATTTGGTGTGACCACCCTTTGCCTTCAAAACAGCATCAATTCTTCTAGGTACACTTGCACACAGTTTTTGAAGGAACTCGGCAGGTAGGTTGGCCCAAACATCTTGGAGAACTAACCACAGTTCTTCTGTGGATTCAGGCAGCCTCAGTTGCTTCTCTCTCTTCATGTAATCCCAGACAAACTCGATGATGTTGAGATCAGGGCTCTGTGGGGGCCATACCATCACTTCCAGGACTCCTTGTTCTTCTTTACGCTGAAGATAGTTCTTCTTCTTCTTCTTCTTATTATTTATTTCTTAGCAGACGCCCTTATCCAGAGCGACTTACAATTGTTACAAGATATCACATTACACATTATTTCACATTATACAGATACTACATTATTTTACATACGATTACCCATTTATACAGTTGGGTTTTTACTGGGGCAATCTAGGTAAAGTACCTTGCTCAAGGGTACAACAGCAGTGTCCCCCACTGGGAATTGAACCCACAACCCTCCGGTCAAGAGTCCAGAGCTCTAACCACTACTCCACACTGCTGCCCTTAATGACTTTCGCTGTATGTTTGAGGTCGTTGTCATGATGCAGAATACATTTGGGGCCAATCAGATGCCTCCCTGATGGTATTGCATGATGGATAAGTATCTGCCTGTACTTCACAGCATTGAGGAGACCATTAATTCTGACCAAATCCCCAACTCCATTTGCAGAAATGCAGCCCCAAACTTGCAAGGAACCTCCACCATGCTTCACTGTTGCCTGCAGACACTCATTCGTGTACCGCGAAATATTTCAAATTTTGACTCATCAGTCCAGAGCACCTGCTGCCATTTTTCTGCACCCCAGTGTTTTCGTGCATAGTTGAGTCGCTTGGCCTTGTTTCCATGTCGGAGGTATGGCTTTTTGGCTGCAAGTCTTCCATGAAGGCTACTTCTGACCAGACTTCTCCAGACAGTAGATGGGTGTACCAGGGTCCCACTGTTATCTGCCAATTCTGAGCTGATGGCACTGCTGGACATCTTCCGATTGCGAAGGGAAGTAAGCATGATGTGTCTTTCATCTGCTGCAGTAAGTTTCCTTGGCTGACCACTGCGTCTACGGTCCTCAACGTTGCCCGTTTCTTTGTACTTCTTCAAAAGAGCTTGGACAGCACATCTGGAAACCCCTGTCTGCCTTGAAATTTCTGCCTGGGAGAGACCTTGCTGATGCAGTATAACTACCTTGTGTCTTGTTGCTGTGCTCAGTCTTGCCATGGTGTATGACTTTTGACAGTAAACTGTCTTCAGCAACCTCACCTTGTTCGCTGAGTTTGGCTGTTCCTCACCCAGTTTTATTCCTCCTACACAGCTGTTTCTGTTTCAGTTAATGATTGTGTTTCAACCTACATATTGAATTGATGATCATTAGCACCTGTTTGGTATAATTGTTTAATCATACACCTGACTATATGCCTACAAAATCCCTGACTTTGTGCAAGTGTACCTAGAAGAATTGATGCTGTTTTGAAGGCAAAGGGTGGTCACACCAAATATGGATTTGATTTAGATTTCTCTTCTGTTCACTCACTTTGCATTTAGTTAATTGATAAATATAATCTATTAACATGTCTATTTTTGAAAGCATTCTTACTTTACAGCATTTTTTCACACCTGCCTAAAACTTTTGCACAGTACTGTATATATATCAGTAATACTTGCCTGGGCAATACGAAATTTGACAAAAAAATAGAGTGAAAATAAATTAAAATCGACAGGATATCTTTTATAGAAACGCCAGTGCAATGGATTTGGGTTTATCAGGGTAATATTTTACCATTATGAATGTGGAGCACTCAAGTCTGATATAAAATAATAATAATAATAATAATAATAATAATGTTTAATATGACTGAACTGGTGTAGAGTGGCTCATTTTTAATCCCACTTGATGTACAGATTTGGTTTTATATCTTTGAAAAAGCATGCAAAAGATGGCATTGTAGATCTACTTTTGCTCTAGATAAGCCCTTGTGATGAAGAGCCTGAAGCACATGTACTTAATCTCACCTTCTCAGCCGCTGACCTTGGACAACTACTGTAATTTTACCTTGCTGCAAAAAACAGAGTAAAAGCAATACCTCACTGGAGACAAGGTGATACCGTACTGTACATCTCCACTGGGCTACTCTGGGTAAATAAATTCAATAATTCAATTAACATCTCCTTATTGGGGGGCAAGTCTCGGCACATTCCCCCTTAGATGTACTACAGAATTATTAAGACATGCTGTGCCAATGTAGCACAGCAGCACCCATCTTTACAAAATTCAATTTGCAAAAGAAAACTGCAGATCAAAAATCAAAGTCAATTCAAATGTTCTTTCCCCTAGAGCTCACAGTGTTGTGTAAACACACTGCCCCTCACTCCCACCGTAGCAAACACATATTCTGTATTAATGACAACAACAAAAAAGATCATGGCATGTAGGCCTATACTGCAAAACACATTCTACTGATAAATGTCCTTACAAAAAAAATGTATGCATTCAACATTATTGCTGTACTGTAAAAACACACACACACACACACAGACACACACACACACACACGGTTTTGTTCTCTAGCACTAAAGTAGTTTCCAGGGAATTGCATTTTCAAAACCATTCAGTTCCACCAGCTATCAAATTTCAGGTCCTTGCTGAACGTTGAATCTATTCTACATGGTCTCCTTCAATTTCACATTTCATCCTGGGTCAAAACATGTAAAAAAAGAACACTTCTAAAAGCAGCCTTTCAAGATCCGATTTCATTTTAAACCAGCTTGCGTGCAAGGGAGCCCGGCGTTTCTCATGATCAATGAGAAGTCTGAAACAATCAATTACCCAAATATCAGCATTGTTAGGATGAAGCGTTCTCAAGTTTCCATTCTGGAGGGCGGGGGTGGGGGGAAAACTGTGTAAAATGTTCTTTCTGAAACCATTTAGTACATAATACTGCCTGTATTTCAATTACCTATAGTAGCATTCTTTTATATCCCATGTACTACAGCACTACAGCTAAATAACTGAGTGGTACCTGAAAGGACCCTCAATTTCCTCCGATCTCAGTCTAGTGGGTAACACATTAGTACAACTTATTTTTTTCTTTTTTCTTACTGTTTTAGAATACCAGGTTATCATAGTTGTATTAAATTTATCACATAACAGAAATCAACCAATCACAGTGTAGTATTTGCCAAAATTTCAGTACCTCTTATCCTGTGTACATCTGACATCCTGTGCGTAGAACACCACACCTAATTCCAATGTTCAAAAATCAAAACACACACAACAGATACCTTTTGTAAAATACAGCATCTTATTAACTTCACTCTTTCTTAACATGTTGATGAAATCGCTACAAACTTAAAAAAAAAAAAACACACACACAATGTTTCTCACACTGCACTTTTATTTTTAATATACTGGGGCTTGTGTGTACTTTTAATTGTAAATCTGACATTTTAAAGAACATACTGTACTAAGCTATAACCAAATATAGTATAGGCTGACAATTACAAATAAATACATCAATAAAGAAGACTGAGACGGCAGAAGATCCTTGCTTTAAATCTGAATTTCATACCACTGTGATGCAGAAGTAAACGGTGAGCCCTACTTTATGCTATTCGGAAGAAAAAAAAAGTTCCATGTATTCAACTACAGACCCATCCATACTTCACATCTCACAAATGTTGCACCTCTGTTAAGCGTGATCATTTATGGATGATCTGAGCTTTGTGAAGGTTCACAATATAAAAGCATGGGACTGGGTCAACATACAGTATGCATGACCCTCAGTGCTTCCTGTCAGTCACAGTCTGGTATTTAGAGAGACCTTCATCCCAGCTATCATCAGGACTGGCACAGATGGTCCTGTAACTTAAACCAAAGACTTAATTCCACATCAGTACCTTCAAGTGTGTGAACTGTCATTTAAAAATGTATTTTATTTGTTTGTCTTGACATTTTACACGCTGGAGTGTACTGTGCTGTAAAGTATACCGGCATCCGGAGGCAAGGCAACAGGAAATTAAATATTAATATAATCTAGTGGCTTCACTGAACAAATTTCTGGTGGACCTACTGTATCTACCATATTTCTGATGTTAAATTAAGGTCAAGAATAAGATATTGCAATTAAAACCCTGAAATCCATCCTCTCAATAGAACATTTAAAAAGAGCTCGGCAACATGTTTGGAAACCTGACATTATGCCACAGTCCTGCCTGCAGTAATCGTATACTACTTACCCATAATAAAATGTAGCTTTACCCTTCTTTATTGCACTATTTTATTCTCAGAGATTGCGCTGCAGTACAGTTCTTACAAATGAATAGCAAAGGAAGTTTTATTTGGAAGACTTTATGTTCATCCTACAGATTTAGGTTAACCATCAACACCGGCCCAATAGGAAATGCATGGAGAAAGCTGGGTCCAATATCAGCATGAAGTAAATGTATGAAGCTACTCTCATCAAATACAAATCAGTAACGTACTGGTAAGAGTCGAACCCAAGGAGGTACATTCTTAGAAACCGTTGATGGACTGTGGACTTGGTTTTCAAGCTTCTTAGCTTTAAAAAAAAAAATTAAAATAAAATACCTAATAGGCTAATAATGGGATGTGCATTTTGGTACATTTTACAGTTTAAACTCAATGTAGTAGTTTAAACAGTTTCAGTCTGTGTATAGACAGATATACATATGAACACAGACACACTTTTTTCTTTGTTATACAAACAGTAGACCGTCCACTCCTGCTCACCTGGTGTTCTCTCTGCCTCGCTTCTCCTACGCAACTCCACTGCTCTGCTCACTCCACTGGCCCCCGATCACCGCTCGCATCCAGTTCAAGACTCTTATACTCGCCTACAGATGCCTTGACCAGACTGCACCCAGCTACCTCTCCCTACACCCCCACTCGACCTCTCCTCTCCTCCTGCACTAGAAGACTGGCGCTACCTCCTCTACGCTCCCCTGCCTCCAGAGCCCGCTCCTTCTCCACCCTCGGCCTGCAGTGGTGGAATGACCTTCCTACAGATGTCAGGACTGCCCAGTCCCTGACCACCTTCCAGCGCTTCCTCAAGACTCACCTCTTCAGACAGCACCTGTAGAACTCCTCTTTTTCCCTCTGGACACTTTATCACTCTTCCTTAATGTGCTTTACTTGCTCTTATCTGCTCCCGATTTTACTGCATTTAATCCTGTACTTTAGGGTACTGTAATCTGTCACAAGTGTCATTTAATCTGTAGTATTTTGTATTTAATTATATCCTGATGTAACTATCACTGACACTTGTCTGCTCTGTTATTGAATCTTATTTTGTCATGTACTTGCTGGAACCGAAGTCATTGTATTTTATCTTGCTCTTAATTGTATTAATACTTGTATTGTGATTCTTGAAATGTATTTTTGTTTACGACTAAGTCGCCCTGGATAAGGGCGTCTGCTAAGAAATAAATAATAAACAAGACGGGGATTGTAAGCACTGTTTGTTGCCTTCATCTATGTGTGTTTTCATGTTTTTCTGCATTCCAATAACATCAGCAGCATCGCTGTGACTGTCTTTTAAGCAAAGATTCTTGAAAATCTGTACATCCAGGTGTATATGCTTTTTTTTGTTTTGCCCAGCAGCTCTTTCACACACACTACAGTGCATCATGCCATCTCGATAAACAAGCCACAGATACTTCATCTCCCATTAAAAACTATAAGAATGTATTTTTTGTTTGCATTTTTCTGCATTACTACATTACTATTCATAATCAACCACCATTTCTTATTTTTGTTTGTTTTAAATATGCCAACAGAGTTTACTGACCTTTTGTTTCTGAAGAACAAAAAATAATACTGTAAAGCTGTAGATACAACCAAGGTGTCTCTAGAATACTCACTGTCACTTTTGGGGAAAATATTGGGAAATGTGTCACAGTAATGCTGGTGTATCACTGAGTAGAGGATATTAATTTTACCAAATCACATTAGAACAGGGGTTTTCAATCTTTTTAAGCTGCGTACCCCTTTCCAAAAAATGTAGTCCACCGCGTACCCCCATCTGAGATATAAAATTAAAACAGAAAAATGGTCTGTACAATAACATGATACAACAAAACGCACAAGCCTTGGAGTGTGTGACGGATACAATTATAAAAGTTACAGTATTATAACAGAAATAATATATTATTATATTTACTTTTGGATAAAAATAGTCCCTCAAACAGATTTCTAGTTGTAGGAAACATCAACATAATTTTATTGTAATTACTAATTAATTAAAATCAACAAAGCCCCTGTGCTAGCCTCAATCACTCAGAAATGACATAGGACTATTCCGTGATAGCAAATGGCAATCATGTATTTTTATTGATAATAAAATTACATAAAAGAAGGCAAAGAAAATTCAGTATGGCAGGGAAATTGGAGAGCGCTTCAGTCGCAAGACATTTCTGGCGTTTTTAATCTCTGACGGTATTTTGTCTTGATTGTCTATTGCTAGTAATGTACTAGTATTAAGCCAACAATCCATATTTTTTCACTGGATTGAAAGCTAAAAACTCCTACCCTCACACCAGACGTAACGGCTTGTCAAATTAGACCGCATGGCAATACTTTGGTTTCTGGTTGGCCATACATTCTGTATTTTGAAATGAACCAATAGTACTTAAGTTACAACAAACTTTTAATCAGGTCATTGAAAAAAATAAATACAGATTTGCATGCATAAACGCACACAGGAAATAAAATGAGTTAAAGACTAGACTTTTAGATTTTTAAAATATGTATTTTTTTTTTTATCCCAGACAGACTGCAGTAATAGCCCAACTGTTTATATGACATTTAAAACAGGTCTTATTTAAAATGTACATATTTAATATGTAAATTAGTTATGTGTGCACTGAACGCTCTGTCACAGCACACCAGTCTGGTGTTTGCGCTTAAACGTTGATTACATGACAAAAGTCTGCAATAGATTGGCAAGTGGTACTAAATAAAATGCGTTGTCTGCCATTTCAGAATTATTCTCGCGTACCCCAGTTTGAGAACCGCTGCATTAGAAGAAACCACATTACCAACAGATACAGTTTAATAGTATTAGTATTTAAATGCCATTGTCCTGACTGGTAAATTCTTACCTTCCAGCTGCCCCTTTATTTTGACAATTTCCATATAAAAAATTGTATTTTATTTCTTGACATTTTTCATTCTTAGCCCCCAAGAGAATATTTTGGACAGTTTTCAAAACATGTTTTGCTTTATTTTTACAACACACGTTGATGTTGTTGATATAATAAACGCGTATATCTGCTCAGGTACTGTATTTAAATATTTTTACGGTTAAACGATGGCCCGTGTTACACAGAACACTAAAAATAAAATGTCAAATATACAATATGTATTTCGTTGGTTTTGTGGATTTGCTACATTAACATATTTTAATACTGCACATAATGATATGGTTTTGAAAATGCTACTCATGAAAACCATGACTGTAAGTGAACTGTATTACATAATAATTTCCATTATTCCGATTCCAGTGGTGTTTTCTCAATGCAGGATGTATTGTAGGCATACATACAGTGCTGTATAAAATCACACGCTGTGTGTGTGTATATATAATATATATATATATATATATATATATATATATATATATAATCATTCCATTATAGCCAAGAGGCAGTTGGTGCTTAACACATACTGAATTATTTTGCCCTGAATTTTAGAATTTGTGTCACAGAAAAGACACATTTAATATGTTTTATAACATTACCGTAGGCTACATTTTTTATTTTTTAATCAACGATGCGGTTTTCGTTTCACAAATCTACTGCACTTTGTCTATAGACTGTACCGTAGTCGCAGAAGTACATATTTCTCCCATTCACTTGCTAGGTCACTCCTTATCTCCAAACATCAGACAGATAATTTGTGTAGCATACAGTGGGTGAATTTCACAGTATTTTTAAGCACAAATGTAATTTCAACAGTCACTGCCAAAACTGATTACTTATTCTTCCAGAAGTAATGGTCGGATGTAACAGAGATACAATGTTATATTTGCGCCGGGCCATGTGGTTAACAAGTCTGATGTTGTCGTCCAGGCTTTACTGTGAAACTGACTGTAACCAGGGAGGGTGTGTGAGCGCATTCTACTGGACTGTAGAATAAAAACACAGGAGTTTAATTATGAAAACGCAAGTGTAAACAAACAAGTAAAACAGATTAGCCTGTCGTCAGACATGTCATGTTAATACAAAATGCATTAATTTACTGCATACTGGTATTGCGCCCGGTCTGGGAAGGGGGACACACGGGCGCGTTAAGAGAAATTCAGCGGGACATTATTTATTTCAGGGGGCATTGGTGCAATGGCGCGGCCTAGCGCGAACACTGTAAGTGTATGTGTAGTTTCATTAAACCATGGGGAGAATCTTTTAAAAAAAACATTCTTAGCTTTGATAGGTGTTATAATTATCTACTAGCATATCAACTGATCCTGACTGAATGGGAGCTGGAGTTGGCAAGGCTTCCAAAAATATATAGTAGTTAGTGAGTTATAAGGACGACATTTAATATAGTGCATTGTGTGCTTGGTAGAACTAGATAGTGATATTTCAAAAAGGACGATGGAATGGTCTGAAAACGCAAGGTCTGTAATGAATAGATTTTGACTATTTAAACGTGAATGAAGACTAAACTATGGCCATGGATATGGGTGGGGCCAGTAACATGTTGAATAAACCGACCTAGTGACGACCTAAAAGTTCCAGCGAGGGGATCTTGATCCACATCAACATGTACAGTATATTAAAGTCGCCTAACATTATAATCCTATCATGCTTGACAATCATTGTAGATAAAAAATCACAAATTTCAGTAAGAAAAAGAGAATTAGGTCTTGGCGGGGTCAGTAAATAACTATAATGTAGATTGGTTGTGTTTTTTTTGACAGTAACCAGCTGTGTTTTCAAGATTTAGATTTAGATCAATCCCACCACCCCGACCTATAGGAGGTGCCTTCTGATAGAGAAACCTGTGGGACAAGCCTCTACTACCCAACCCTGACCTATAGGAGGTGCCTTCTGATACAAAGAGAAACCTGTGGGACAAGCCTCTACTACCCCACCCCGACCTATAGGAGGTGCCTTCTGATACAAAGAGAAACCTGTGGGACAAGCCTCTACTACCCCACCCCGACCTATAGGAGGTGCCTTCTGATACAAAGAGAAACCTGCGGGACAAGCCTCTACTACCCAACCCCGTCCTATAGGAGGTGCCTTCTGATACAAAGAGAAACCTGCGGGACAAGCCTCTACTACCCAACCCCGTCCTATAGGAGGTGCCTTCTGATAGAGAAACCTGCGGGACAAGCCTCTACTACCCCACCCCGACCTATAGGAGGTGCCTTCTGATACAAAGAGAAACCTGCGGGACAAGCCTCTACTACCCCACCCTGACCTATAGGAGGTGCCTTCTGATACAAAGAAAAACCTGTGGGACAAGCCTCTACTACCCAACCCCGTCCTATAGGAGGTGCCTTCTGATAGAGAAACCTGCGGGACAAGCATCTACTACCCCACCCCGACCTATAGGAGGTGCCTTCTGATACAAAGAGAAACCTGCGGGACAAGCCTCTACTACCCCACCCCGACCTATAGGAGGTGCCTTCTGATACAAAGAGAAACCTGCGGGACAAGCCTCTACTACCCCACCCCGACCTATAGGAGGTGCCTTCTGATACAAAGAGAAACCTGCGGGACAAGCCTCTACTAGTGGTACAGTCTCGTCCTGTTTCAGCCAACTCTCAACTAGTTAAGTTAAAATATCTAGTTTTGATTCCAAAATGAAATTGTTGATTAGGAGAGATTTATTTCCCAGATATCTTGTATTCAGTAATGCCACACGAAGGGAGGTCAGTACTGAGCTACGAGAATTGTCACTAGCAGACATCTTCATTTTAATTACATTCGTAGAACATGAACCCTGGGACGAAGCTGGAAATGGACAACAAGGGACTGAAACTACCTTAATAGAGTAATTCATTTGTGGAGTTTGATCACATGGCTGAAGAGTGTGAATCAATTCTCCTGGTGATATATTGAGTCAAACAATTCTCTATGTTTTCTGCCAATCTAATAGAAAATGCTGCTACCCTAGTGTATTCACAACTACACTGTATGTATTGTGCATCACAGTTCACATGGAAGGAGGGTTCTGAACATACATGATCAGTTAAATGCTGCAAATCCGTAATTGTTTGTGAGCAATTTATTACATGATTTTGTGCTCAGAAACAAACCCTGAAGCATTTGTTAATATTAATCATCATGCACAGTATATTGTTTGTAATACGTTATCGTACACAATATATTAGTATTACGAATATAGATCCTTTATGCTTATGTTTTAAAGTGTATATAATGCATATAAACTAAATATATACTGACTAATATCTTGGCTGTAAATATTTAAAAGAGGTACAATTTCATTTGTTGCTGCATCAACTTCTAGAGTCCTGATTGGAGATAGCGCTGTCAATCATGGTACTGCATCCGGGGTTTAGCTTCACAGTTAAAGTCGGAAGCATTTATAGAAAAAAAAATAATAATTAAAATAAGTCGTAAAAAATTAAATGGATAAAAAAGTCAGGATCCACAAGAACCACAGGACATAAGTAACCTAAGGAATTCAAATTCAATTACCCACAGAGAATTATTAAACTGAAGAATACCCGCTAACTTACTAATGGTGGTGGAGCCTGACTGCGCGTGCTGAAGTTATGAGTTAGCAAAAAATAAACCATGCATGCGCAAAGAAATTAAAATAACTCGCTAAATCAATTTCTTCGGTTCCAAATAAAGGCACTCCTAGTGAGTACTATCCGCCTGCCAGATACAGTGTTTAAACACAGAGTTATTTTAGCGCAAAAAAAAAATTCTGACTAATCTGTCAAAACACATTTTTTTGCAATTCTGTAACTTCAAAAACTACAGCACGAATTTTCAAGAAACCTGGACAAAAAAATGCTCTGTCACATGGACACGGCGCATATGACATGCCGTCCGGATCCGTTTTGAAACGGCCGAGAAAACATACTCCTCAAAATGGAGTTTAAACAAGGCTCTGCCAGACGCTCTTACCTATACCAGTAACAGCGCCATTGCGCCATTATAACACCTTTGAGTGACAATTACTGTAGCATAGAACAGTAATTTATGTATGTTTATGTTTTTAAAGTACACAAAAGCAGTGAGTGCATACTACATGTATGTTCCGGATTCTAATTAACATGAAAAATAGTATACCATACTGTACAGTAACTGGTAAAATAGCATTCGTATCCCAGATCTACTGTATGCTAATAATGAGATATCAGTAAACAACTCACGAGAAAGCATGATTAAGTGTTACTGTATTAGTAAAAGGTGTACCACCTTTTTTTTTTTTTTTTTTACCAGATTAATGTACTATGCAAAGTGGACTCATTTCTTCAAACTCTTGTTTGTCAATTTTGCATAAGCATTCCACTCGTAGAGTCTTCTCGTCATCCCAAAGTTGCAATGTGCAATGTATGGATTCTTTCAGCTGTGGTATACACTACACTTCATTTTAAATTTGTCTTGTTAGCCTAAGTCATCAGGATGGCCTTTTGCCAGCAGCTTTTCTTTTCATCCACGCCCCTCCCACCAGCCCTAAAGTTTTGGTTTAACTCCAATGTTCAAAGTTAAGCTTACATCATTTGATTAGTCTAGCAGCCAAGTTCTGTGTTACTTTAACAAACATTAGAAAGTGTACATGATTTCCACAGTCCAAAATCCCATCTCTTGGACAAACATAGCACTGCCCTCTCTCATAATGTAACAATTACAGTATTATTACAAGGAGAATCAAGTTTCCCCAATGGCTTGGCAGGGCTCAACGAGAATAAATAAACTTGCACTTAGAAAGCGCAGTGTTCTCTGCCACAGAACTGGCCGGGGTGGGGCTCCCAGAGTGTCTCCCCTGGTAAAAGCACAGCCACATGGTGTGCAGGGGGAGTCATACAGTCAGGGGAGTGCAGGCTCACGTCTTCACTGGGAATTCTGGAGGAAGCATCGCATAGTACGCCCGTGGGTTAGGGAGGCAGACCGGCAGGGACTGTTTCTCCTCATGGCGCTACAGAGGACCCTACCGGCCAGGCGCCTTGTGAGCTCAGGTGGACACCTGCAGGGCTGGCCTTTGTCCTCCAGAAACTGGTAGCTCATTGACATCTGCTCTCGAGTTCCGGGGTGTAAAAAGAGAAAATTGGGTTGGTTGTGGGATTGGAGGACGCCCACTGAACCTTCAGTTCTCCTGAGCTGTTGTGAGGAATTACTGCTGTGAGGGAACGTAATTGAACATTTTAAACTGGGTAGAACATTGGGGGCACTGTAAATGGGCAGGGTGAATTTAAAAACAGCAACATCCTTTACAGCAACTGAGGAAGGGGAACATGACAATTCTGCGTAACTAAATAAAATTTGCTGCGTAATTACTGTTTACATTTAGTACTGTATCACATTCACAGAACACAATGCTTTAAACTCTCTACAGTTTGACTGTACACAGCCGACCCACTTCTTTTCTTTGTACCTGCCTGTGATTCATACAGTAGATAGACTTTATAATTACAGACAATGTCCCAAAGATCACTCATACCCCCATTCTTTCAGAGGAAAACGGTCATCAGTAGAGTCAGACCCATTGGAATGTTTCATGACAGAGACCAACACCCATTGTTACAGCAACCCTGACCTGCTGTACTTTATTGCTTACTGCAGCCTGCATGTACCATGCTCCTGGCATTCAGTACACAACCAGATCCATTACTATTACTACAGTGCATAGCTCCATTGCCAAAGATGAACAAGACAACAACATACTGGATATTTAGTAATTTAACAGTTTTTCATTTCTAGCATTTAGGGCAGCAGAGTGGAGTAGTGGTTAGGGCTCTGGACTCTTGACCGGAGGGTCGTGGGTTCAATCCCTGGTAGGGGACGCTGCTGCTGTACCCTTGAGCAAGGTACTTTACCTAGATTGCTCCAATAAAAACCCAACTGTATAAATGGGTAATTGTATGTAAAAAATAATGTGATATGTTGTAACAATTGTAAGTCGCCCTGGATAAGGGCGTCTGCCAAGAAATAAATAATAATAATAGAGTAGCTACTGTACATACCAATCAGAACTTTATGGTTTTATTTTGTGTTACATATGTTGTCCTGTTTGAATGATTTGTCTACTTTTGCCATTGATTTTATAATATTATTTCTTGATGCTTATAATGTGACTTTTGCCTATTGTTAAAATATAAACATTATAGACTAAACAGTATAGATTGTGGGACAGACTGCTTGTTGTAAGTGTGACTTGCCTTACTGTGGGACTTCGTTGGCTTCAAAGCAGAAATAATTGCATTGGAGTGCAAATGTTTTGCTAAATGCAGAACATCTGAAGAGTTCATTTTTAAGGGTTATTAAAGCCTGTCATCCTAGCAAGTGCCAAGGACAGATGAAATGATTGAAGAGCACCGCTATAACAGGCTGTCTCTGCAGACCTGGAACTGTACATTGCCAGGACTAATTCCAGTACCAGAGTACTCTGGACGGGCCACCCTGGGGGGGCGGGGGGTATTTCAACCCACATCATTATCCAATCCTTTAAATCTTTTCAGCAAATGCTGCCAACACCAACTGCAATCATGTTGGTGATCTGGGCTTAATTACATTGCAATAGTTGAGTCCAAAAAAAAAAAAAAAGGTGATGTACCTGCATAAAAAGGAGTGCAGTACCAACACCAATTATAATCAATAATACCTGTAATCATGAAAACCATATAATTATGCATCAGAAGATGTGCTAAGCTTCACAGTACAATTCCTTTTACTGCATTCTATTAAGCACTGTACAGTAGCAATAATTTTGTTTATTGTTCAGTATTCTTCAATCAGTTAAATTACGTAAAGTAGTCCCTTTGTCCCTGAGACAAATATTCCTTCAGGTTTACAGCCAGCATTGCGAAATCTTGCATAGCAAATGAATTAACTAAACATTATGCAACTATATTGATTTTGTACGCAATTGAGTTTTTAAAAAACAGAAATTGTTTCAGATTCGTACAGTACTGCTGTTTCACCCAGTACAGTATATCTGCCAACATTTACATACAGTATGTTTTAGTTTTTGTTACAGGACAGTTTTTTTGTTTTGTTTACTGGGAAGATATGTAGCAGTCATGAAGCTCCACACAAGCTGCCGCTTGTTTAGGGCAAGCATTTAACAAATTCCTCACCCCAGCTCAAGCACATTTGCTCTTGTGCATGAAATGCCCCAGCCATCTTCAGACACACAGCATGGCCTTCAAACGTCAGCTCCTGGAAATCTCGAGATTACTACATGGATACAAGCATCCACAAAGCGCAAAACCAAAAATGTGAAGTAGAATCATTTATCACATACCTCCAGCTGCACAGTTCAGAAAATCAAAAAACTGCATTTCCAAAGCATAAAAATAGGGACCTCGCTCCAAAATAATCCTCATTCAGCTTACAGTACTTCCTTAGGACTGCACACCACACTTTGTAGTTCTCTCTCTCCCCCTCACCCCTCTTCTCTTGCTTACATTAATTACTAAAACCAGCAAGGTGAAGACATTTTTTCAATTCCAACAGGCAGATCAAAACATGTTCCTTGTCACAAATAACCAGAAAAATGTCTTAAATCAAGATACAGCACAAAATGAAAACTACTGTAGAGGAGGCAAATGTGATAAGCCCCCTAACGCAACTCTGCTATAGCAACAACTCACAAAGGCTGAATTACAGTATGCAGAGCTTCTTGTTTTTAGGAAACATACACCACCACCACCCAGGTGGAGCAGCTCTTTTGTTTTGGTAACTTTAAAAACGCCATGAAAGTTTCTTAAAATAGGCTTTTTATTAGCCTGCCTTCAAGGTAGGAGGAGTTAGACTTTTAAAAAAAATACACTAGAAACAAAGTGTACAATACATCAGTGTGTGTTTAAGGAAAAAAAAAAAAAAGGTATTATCTTACAGTACAGTATTGTGTCAGTTTTCATGTACTGTGCAGTGTTTACAATGCATGCCACAAATCAGTTTACTGAACTACAGGTCTCTTCTGTAGTTAGAACTCCAAGTTACTGTAAAGCGTGAGATTGGGGGCCAGTGAAAACAGAAAAGGTATGGCGGTCAATGGAGATCTTCTTGTGTCGCTCCTCATACTGGTTTGCTAGTCCTGACATGGACTCAACTCTTCTGCCAACGGGCACATGGAATAAATTAATTTGCTGTGCAGTTATTCTTGCCACCCTGAGACTTGAGGTTTTATCTGAAGTCAGCTGTGTTGCACTATCCATGTGCTATCCTGTTTCACAGCCACAGCCGAATCAAAAAGTCGCACTTCTCGAGCATGTCCTGAAGGGTTTGTTTTCCTCTTCTCACCCCAGAAACAGCATGACTGTCCTTCCTTTGTGGTTTGTGGCAGGTCCCTGGTGGGAGATCTTTACGGTTATTAATTAAAAGAAACAAAGGAGGAAAGACAAGGTGACCCGATCAGTACATATTCATTATTACTGCAAATGTGCTGCAAAGATCACTCAAGATTCATGTAGAACAAAGTGTATTCTGCTCAGCGTTGGTGTACAGTTGATCAGCCTTGATTCAGCACAAACTTACTGTGTCAGAACAAAACAGTTTGAGCAAAATGCAACATTTATAAAAAGGCTTTTGTGTCAATCAACCTTTTGAAAAACAAATGAAACTACATATGTCTTCTCAAGAAAACACCCGGAATAGATCAGACTATACAAATGAGATTCATAACTTGTACACACAGTCATTTGCCACCAGTGTACTGCAACCCTAGGCGGGGATGATTAAATGCGGTGTCCAGAACATCAAACAAATGCTACAGTAGCAACCGCATCTTAAACTTAGTATATATAGGTGCTTCATGTAATCATATGCAGCTACCAGTAGCAGCTCCAGACTTTAGTAAGTGGGGAGGCTAAATAAATAAATAAATAAATAAAATAATAAAATACATTTATTTTTGTATTTTTATTATACGCAACAAAAAATGTTGCATGTTTCAAAAGGTACTTTGTAATTTAATAAGAAATGTAGTATAGTGTAAGCAGCACATAAGGCAAGCAACAGAATATAACAAAATCATTGTGGACTTACTTGATTGATGAATCGTGAGTCATTTGTAGAAAGAATATTTTTACAGCCTTTAAATCACTATAGCCCACAGAAATGGCAATTTTGTTTTGGTCCTCCCTGTTGAAGAAGGTCCAATTTATGCTTTGGATGACCTTGTTATTTTTTTATTTTATTTATTTTTTTCCTCAATTGAAAGTGAGGAAAAAGGCATATGATTTAAAAAAATGCCATTAAAAAAAATCTACAGCGTACTGTATGGAAATCGAAACTTAAGTGAGTAGCCATTTACGTGGTTGAGTGGCAGAGGCTAGCTGCAAGCTTGCATCGTGTAGCCAGTACAAATACAGTATAACCTGACAGACAGAGGGCGATTGCAGGTTGAAGACACACAGAATCCCATCCATTTTGAGACTACATTAGCCAATAGCAATACAGTAGACCTTGGAAAGCATGATGTAGGTAAGCTTTTTTTTTTACTTTTACAAAATTACACGTAGGCTTAGCCTCTGTAGCCTCTTATGACGAGCTGCCACTGGCACCTACATATACTAACGTTAAGATACAGTAAAAAACATTAATTATATTAAAATGTTAATGAAAACTTGTTTCAGTTGGTTTTATAGAATTCACAACTTCAAAACACTCAGAATTCCATTCTACGTATTAACTTTTTCTAAAACGGCAATGCCCCAGCAGGCCTATAGAAAAATACTGTAATGCCCGACTAAATGGGTTCTGACAGGTCGACAGCGAGAATAACCAGACAGAAATAAATACATAAATACATAAATAAAGAAATAACACACTGTGTGCAATACCACTTTGCCCCCCCTTCAAGTTTTTTGTGTTTTGTGTCGAGTAAATATTAATAAACATTTTTAACAAAATGTACCCCATACCTAATCACACTCGTATTTGTCATATTTTGTAAAAAGGAAATTCTGCCACATCTCTCTCATCCATGGCAAGACTCGTAGCAGCCTGCAAATTTTTTTTTTTTTTTAAGAAAAGAAATTCATAAACAAACATGCACTTAAAAATAGGGTACTTTAGATGTGGGAGGTGTAGTTTAATTGTCACTATTATTCCATTCCATTCAGATACGGTATTTTACTGGGTTAAGAAAATAATCTAATTAACAAAATGATGAACAGTATTAGAAACAATCATGCTATATATATATATATATATACAGTGCCTTGCGAAAGTATTCGGCCCCCTTGAACTTTGCAACCTTTTGCCACATTTCAGGCTTCAAACATAAAGATATGAAACTGTAATTTTTTGTGAAGAATCAACAACAAGTGGGACACAATCATGAAGTGGAACGAAATTTATTGGATATTTCAAACTTTTTTAACAAATAAAAAACTGAAAAATTGGGCGTGCAAAATTATTCAGCCCCTTTACTTTCAGTGCAGCAAACTCTCTCCAGAAGTTCAGTGAGGATCTCTGAATGATCCAATGTTGACCTAAATGACTAATGATGATAAATAGAATCCACCTGTGTGTAATCAAGTCTCCGTATAAATGCACCTGCACTGTGATAGTCTCAGAGGTCCGTTTAAAGCGCAGAGAGCATCATGAAGAACAAGGAACACACCAGGCAGGTCTGTTGTGGAGAAGTTTAAAGCCGGATTTGGATACAAAAAGATTTCCCAAGCTTTAAACATCCCAAGGAGCACTGTGCAAGCGATAATATTGAAATGGAAGGAGTATCAGACCACTGCAAATCTACCAAGACCTGGCCGTCCCTCTAAACTTTCAGCTCATACAAGGAGAAGACGGATCAGAGATGCAGCCAAGAGGCCCGTGATCACTCTGGATGAACTGCAGAGATCTACAGCTGAGGTGGGAGACTCTGTCCATAGGACAACAATCAGTCGTATACTGCACAAATCTGGCCTTTATGGAAGAGTGGCAAGAAGAAAGCCATTTCTTAAAGATATCCATAAAAAGTGTCGTTTACAGTTTGCCACAAGCCACCTGGGAGACACACCAAACATGTGGAAGAAGGTGCTCTGGTCAGATGAAACCAAAATCGAACTTTTTGGCAACAATGCAAAACGTTATGTTTGGCGTAAAAGCAACACAGCTCATCACCCTGAACACACCATCCCCACTGTCAAACATGGTGGTGGCAGCATCATGGTTTGGGCCTGCTTTTCTTCAGCAGGGACAGGGAAGATGGTTAAAATTGATGGGAAGATGGATGGAGCCAAATACAGGACCATTCTGGAAGAAAACCTGATGGAGTCTGCAAAAGACCTGAGACTGGGACGGAGATTTGTCTTCCAACAAGACAATGATCCAAAACATAAAGCAAAATCTACAATGGAATGGTTCACAAATAAACATATCCAGGTGTTAGAATGGCCAAGTCAAAGTCCAGACCTGAATCCAATCGAGAATCTGTGGAAAGAACTGAAAACTGCTGTTCACAAATGCTCTCCATCCAACCTCACTGAGCTCGAGCTGTTTTGCAAGGAGGAATGGGCAAAAATTTCAGTCTCTCGATGTGCAAAACTGATAGCGACATACCCCAAGCGACTTACAGCTGTAATCGCAGCAAAAGGTGGCGCTGCAAAGTATTAACTTAAGGGGGCTGAATAATTTTGCACGCCCAATTTTTCAGTTTTTTATTTGTTAAAAAAGTTTGAAATATCCAATAAATTTCGTTCCACTTCATGATTGTGTCCCACTTGTTGATTCTTCACAAAAAATTACAGTTTCATATCTTTATGTTTGAAGCCTGAAATGTGGCAAAAGGTCACAAAGTTCAAGGGGGCCGAATACTTTCGCAAGGCACTGTATATATATATATTATCTATCTATCTATAGGTATCTATATATAGATATATATAGATATAGATATATATATATATATATATATAGATATATATATATAGATATATATATATATATATATATATATATATATATATATATATATATATATATAGATATAGATATATACCCAATTAAAGGGATAATTAGGGTCAGCTGTTTGAGTACTTTGGTTAACAACCAGGCCTGATTTGGGCCAGCCCTCCCCAATATAAATCTGACTAACTTTGGCCCTTACCATCAGAGTGAAGTTGTCAGCACACAGGTTCTAGAGGCACATCATGCCACGAACAAAAGAAATTCCTGAAGACCTCCGGAAAAAAGTTGTTGATGTCTATCAGTCTGGAAAGGGTTACAAAGCCATTTCTAAGGCTCTGGGGCTCACCGAACCACAGTCAGAGCCATATTGTCCAAATGGAGAAAGTTTGGGACAGTAGTGAATCTTCCCAGGAGTGGTGCTCCTGCCAAAATCTCTCCAAGAGCAAGGCGTAAAATCGTCCAGGAAGTCACAAAGAACCCTAGAACAACATCCAGGGATCTGCAGGCCTCTCTCGCCTCGGCTAAGGTCAGTGTTCATGACTCCACCAACAGAAAGACACTGGGCAGAAATGGGATTCATGGCAGAGTAGCAAGGCGGAAACCATTGCTCACTAAGAAGGACATGAATGCTCGTCTCAAGTTTGCCAAAAAGCACCTGGATGATCCTAAAGAGTTCTGGAACAATGTTCTGTGGACAGATGAGTCAAAAGTGGAACTTTTTGGCCGACATGGGCCCCGTTATGTCTGGCGAAAACCAAACACTGCATTCCACAGTAAGAACCTCATACCAACGGTCAAGCATGGTGGTGGTAGTGTCATGGTTTGGGGATGCTTTGCTGCATCAGGACCTGGACGCCTTGCCATCATTGAAGGAACCATGAATTCTGCCCTGTATCAGAGAATTCTACAGGAGAATGTCAGGCCATCCGTCCGTGAGCTGAAGCTGAAGCGCAGCTGGGTCATGCAGCAAGACAATGATCCGAAACACACAAGCAAGTCTACATCAGAATGGTTGAAGAACAAGAAATTTAAAGTTTTGGAATGGCCTAGTCAAAGTCCAGACCTAAACCCCATTGAGATGTTGTGGCAGGACCTGAAACAAGCAGTTCATGCTCGAAAACCCACAAATGTCACTGAGTTGAAGCAGTTCTGCATGGAGGAGTGGGCCAAAATTCCTCCACGGTGCTGTGAGAGACTAATCAATAACTACAGAAAGCGATTGGTTGCAGTTATTGCTGCTAAAGGTGGCATAACCAGTTATTGAGTCTAAGAGGGCGATTACTTTTTCACACGGGGGCATTGGGTGTTGCATAACTTTCTTTAATAAATAAATGAAATACGTATAAAATGTTTGTGTTATTTGTTCACTCAGGGTCCATTTTATCTAATATTAGGTTTTGGTTGAAGAAAATCAGACGGGGCAAATACTTTTTCACTGCACTGTGTGTGTATATATATATATATATATATATATATATATATATATATATACAGTGCCTTGTATTCAGACCCCTGACCAGTTCCCTCATATTACTGAATTACAAATGGTACATTGAAATTTTATTTTAAAACACTGAAACTCAAAATCAATTATTGTAAGGTGACATTGGTTTTATGTTGGGAAATATTTTTAAGAAAAATAAAAAACTGAAATATCTTGCTTGCATAAGTATTCAACCCCCACACATTAATATTTGGTAGAGCCACCTTTCGCTGCAATAACAGCTTTAAGTCTTTTGGGGTAAGTATGTACCAGCTTTGCACACAGTGTCAGAGTGATTTTGGCCCATTCTTCTTGGCAGATTTGCTCCAGGTTGTTCAGTTTGGTTGGACGACGCTTGTGGACCGCAATTTTCAAATAGTGCCACTGATTCTCAATGGGATTGAGATCAGGACTTTGACTGGGCCACTGTAGGACATTCACCTATTTGTTCTTGAGCCACTCCAATGTTGCTTTGGCCTTGTGCTTGGGATCATTGTCCTGCTGAAAGGTGAATTTCCTCCCAAGCTTCAGTTTTTTAGCTGACTGAAGCAGGTTCTCTTGCAGTATTTCCCTGTATTTTGCTCCATCCATTCTTCCTTCAATTTTAACAAGATGCCCAGTCCCTGCTGATGAGAAGCATCCCCACAGCATGATGCTGCCACTACCATACTTCACTGTAGGGATGGTGTGTCTTGAGGCATGGGCAGTGTTAGGTTTGCGCCACACATAGCGCTTTGAGTTTTGACCAAAAAGCTCTATCTTGGTCTCATCTGACCACAAAACCTTTTCCCACATCGCAGCTGGGTCACTCTCATGCTTTCTGGCAAACTCCAGACGTGCTTTCAGATGGTACTTTTTGAGTAATGGCTTCTTTCTTGCCACCCTCCCATACAGGCCAGTGTTATGCAGAGCTCTTGATATGGTTGACTGGTGCACCATTACTCCACTCCCAGCCACTGAACTCTGTAGCTCCTTCAAAGTGATTGTTGGCCTCTCTGTTGCTTCTCTCACAAGTCTCCTTCTTGTTTGAGCGCTGAGTTTTGAGGGACGGCCTTTTCTTGGCAGTGCCTGGGTGGTGTGATGCAGCTTCCACTTCCTGATTATTGATCCAACTGTGCTCACTGGGATATCCAAACACTTGGATATTATTTTGTACCCTTTCCCTAATCAATGCATTTGTATTACTTTATCTCAAACTTCTGTAGAATGCTCTTTGGTCTTCATTTACCTTCAGATTCATAGCCTGACCAATGATCCTTCAACAGTGGGGTTTTTATCCAGAAAATGTGACAGCAACTTTAATGGTTCACAGGTGGAGGCCAATGGTAAGGTAATTGTGTCCTCGTTAGGGCAATTTCTTTCATCGGTGTAAACTGGGAGCTTCCACAGCACAGGGGTTGAATACTTATGCAAGCAAGATATTTCAGTTTTTTATTTCTTAAAAATATTTCCCCAACATAAAACCAATGTCACCTTACAATAATTGATTTTGAGTTTCAGTGTTTTAAAATAAAATATCAAACAGAACGAAATTTCAATGTACCATTTGTAATTCAGTAATATGAGAGAATTGGTCAGGGGTCTAAATACATTTGTAAGGCACTGTATATATATATATATATATATAATCTCTTAATACTAAAATTTCTATATTAAGAGACCTGCATAGCCCAAACGCGACATATTAACGAAACAATAGCTTGTGAATTCAGCTTTGTATTAATGGATTAGATTTCCATTAGCTGCAACAACTAATTTGGTTTTAACATAAATCCATGATTATATGCATCTAACCAAAGGATGAGTTTTTTAATAGCATAGCTTAGGATTTTTTTAATAGCAAAGCTTAACTTTCACAGTAAAATGAAGAGGTTTACAATGTATTGTTACTTGTTAAGTCTACCAATTGCCCATATAACCTTTTGACTTGCTGAACAAATACTTAATTGATAACTGTGTAAAATGTGCTGCGAGATGTTTGCTACCACTTCCCCACACGACACGAACCTTCTCTCATATATGTGGATGAGTGCGAGTGGGTTATGCGAGTAGTACAGACCCAATGAGAAACTTTCGTCATCTATGGTTGCTAATTAAACTTGTCTACTGGCGCCAGAATTTAATGTTGCTGGTGCGATACAAGGTACCCTACCGCTAGAATCTAGCACCATAGAGCCCAGTTTGCACCCCTGAGCATTTTGGGCGCACACATTAACAAACACATTAAATCTCACGGCAGTCCAGTTGAGCGCAGGGCCTCTTAAAGGGTGGGGGCCCCAGGCTGCTGCCTCGCTCGCCTTGCCTTGCCTTAAGGCTGGCCCTGACTGTAGGTCATACTCACGGTCTCCACTGAAAATGTGGTTGGGAAAGTGGTTGGGTTAATAAAGTAGAAGGCTTACAAACAAAAATACTCAATATTCTAAGCCCAGAACTAATCCCTGCACAACCCTACAGATGGGCTATAATACAATGTCTGTTGGCTTCTCAGAGCCTTCCTGCTGCAATTTCACACTCTACTTAGCTTTAGCCAGCCCAGACACACCTTGAAATTGTATAATCTGCAGAGCTGAGCAAACTAGACTGGACATTTGTTAGAAAGCTTCCAATAGAATAAGGTACATGAAGCAGCTGCTCAAAAGAACTGGAGGAGGAGAAGAAAAGTGAAGGAAACAGTAACTTGTTCACGTTATTTCTTCAGGAAAAGATACTTGGCTACTGTATTGACACCAGCCAGATAGATCAGGTAGATTTAACAGGCTGTTATATTTGTACACAAAAAAATTATACTAGATCATCTGTAACTGAGAAAAATCATATAATTCAGCTGTGAACCAAATATGAAGCCTTGTAGCCTATGTATTTAAGTGTGAGGTCTCTATACAACAGAAAGTCAAACAGTAACCTCACTATTACTATAATAGTAAGTCAGAGGTCAGTCAAAGCATTAGGACTACATCATCCAGAAGTCAAAAAGTCACGTCAGGCTCCCGAGTGGCGCATCCAGTAAAAGCAATCGCGTAGAGTGCAGGATGCTCCCTATAGTCTGGACGTCGCCAGTTCGAGTCCAGGCTATTCCTTTGCCGACCAGGGATGGAAGCTCCCAGGGGGCAGCGCACAATTGGCCGAGCGCCGCCCGGGAGGAGGGAGGGTTAAGTCGGCCAGGGTGTCCTCGGCTCACCGCGCACCACCAAACCTTGTGGTCTGGCTGGGCACCTGCGGGCTTGCCTGCAAGGTGCCCAGGGCTGCGATGTCCTCCGACGCTGTAGCTCTGAGGTGGCTGCATGGTGGGTCTGCAGTGTGTTAAAAAGCGGCTAACGGCACACACTTCGGAGGACAGCGTGTGTTCGTCTTTGCACCTCCCAAGTCAGCACAGGAGTGGTAGCGGTGAGCTGAACTAAACAAAATAATTGGTCACTACTAAATTGGGGAGAAAATAACAAAAAACAAAGTGGCGACTACTAAATTAAAAAAGAAAAAAAAAGTCACATGTCCCCAATATGGCAGCAAACTGGTCGCAGGTTAAAGTGAAGGGTACGGTTTGATTTAATAAAAAAGGGAAAATATGGAGTCAGCATCTCAACAGGGTTGTGTGACATTAACAGTTTGTGGCAGCAGCGGTGGATCCCCTCACAGGGATGCTTCAATTAGCAACTTTCTATAAGCTGCAGTGAACCCCAAGTTAGGACTGTGTTTCATGTACTGGTCCCCAGAGCTCCTATATAAATACATAAACACTTTGTAAATCAAAACAATGTGTCCTGGTTTAATAACCATGCACTGTAGGTACTGTTTCAGCAAAGGTAAGGTTAAAGTACAAAAATGGATTTGAAGTACATTAAAACCAATGTAGCCTAACCCAGGCTTTCCCAATCCTGGTCCTGGGGACCCCTGTGTCTGCTGCTTTTCATTCCAACTGAGTTCTCAATTACTTAATTGAACCCTTAATTGAACTATTCCTTAGATTAATTAAACATTTTTAATTGTTTTCAGCTTTTAAACAGTTGGAGATTTCAAGTTAACTATAGCATTTTATAAGTAACTTGAAATCGGCAACTTTTTAGGAGCCGAGAATAATTAAAAAGGTCTCATTAAGCACAATATTAGTAAAATTAAGTGTTTAATTAAGTAATTGAGAACTTAGTTGGAATGAAAACCAGAAGACACCGTGGATCCCCAGGACCAGGATTGGGAAACACTTCTGTAGGTCATGTTATAAATAAACGTGCTCATACTGTAAGTCAATCCATGCATATTTATCAGTCTGTACAGCAGGTGGATTAGAACTAGGAATTTTAAATGAAGACCACTTCCCGGAACATAGGCCTATAAACAGTATGTATATCATGGGTGTCAAACTCAGTTCCTGGAGGGCCGCAGTGTCTTCTGGCTTTCGTTCCACCTGAGCTCTCATTTACTTAATTGGTCTAATTATTTGATTAACTGGACACATTCAACACTTCTCTTCTGGCCTCAAAATGGTTCACAGGTAGTGTACCTTGAATCAAGTGCATTTTTAAAACCATCAACTGTAAAAGACCTTGAAAAATATTAAATATGTCAAATTCAACAAATAATTACATCAATTATGTTAATTGAGAGCTTAAGTTGGAATGAAAACCAGAACACCCTGCGGCCCTCGAGGACTGGAGTTTGACACCCATGATGTATATGTATCCATTTTCTTCTACTGAATTGAACTTAGCACACAGTGACACCTGGTGGCTCAATGGGGGTAAATTCAGTTTATTAAAACACATTTTTTTATTTCACAGTGTGCCATAAAGTTAGTCCCCAAGTCTTATTTGCAGCAACAAGAAGTCAACTTTGCATTGGCTTTATTACTGTTTTAGTACTGTAATCCGTGATTACGCACAGCACAATTCCATTATACAGTACTGCAGTATAGTAGGGCAAGATATATATGTATGCATGTGTACTGTATATACAGTATATTATTGGTGGACTATAAAACACTGAAACAGACAATGTACATGTATTCACCAAGCTAGTGTAATAAGATGAAAGGAAGGAAGGTCTACTGCAGCCAGACTAGAAACACATCCTGTTAATCATGGAGACTGCAGAAAACAAAAATGCTTTCCTGCCCAAAGCACTGTATAACTTTGAAGACAAGAATGCTAAACACAGAAATCATCAAGGTACAGTAATACCAGAGCAGAGGAGGAAATGTGGACTGACTTCAACACCTAATTAAAAAAGGAACCAGATGACTGTTTTAATGAGTATATACCCCCAGGACGTCCACCAGCAGGGACCCAAGCCATTTATTATCAGCTGCATCCTGGTGTGTCCACTTACCTCTGCTGCAGTCATACTTGTTCAGGCATTCCTGCACCAGATCCCCTACAGTACAGCACAGCACAAGACATGCACAGAACTCACTTTATAATAACATACTGTAGGTGAGGATGACCCGATAGTCTTCATAAAAATCAAACATTACACATCTGCTTCTTGTTCAAAATATTGATAACAATATATAAAATAATCAATTTAATAACTATATTTTATTTTAGTTTTAAATTAATTCTAGCCTCCATCTGACTGTTCTGAAATGAATGGAGCTGCTTCAGATGCGAGTCAAGTAACGTTTCCTGGGATAGCCAATGGTGTGATTCCAGCGCCAGCGGACCAACGGGTTACTCAACCTCATTTACATAAGTAATGTTAGAAAGCTTGAAAATGAGAATGTTACACTAGATCATCCCCTACCCTTTGAGATCAAAGGTCACCTCCATATACAAGATACTTTCCTAATGATTGTCTTACCTGTATAGCGTTCCTAGGCAGGATACCAACCTAGTTTAACATGTGGAACTCTGTGGTTCTTCAACCCCGCAAGAATAAAGTAATTTTCCAAAGCTCTGCAAAATGGGTTTTATAACATGGCATGCTTCTGGAGGGAAAAGAGAGTCCACTCTGTCATTACTTTTTTCCTGACATGGATTTCCAGCGTGTAAAGTAAAAGTAGTGCTGGCGTGTGACAGGAGCACTTCATATATCAGCCCCTCAGTTTATTTATGGGCAACCCATTGAAACTAATATTAGAATGACCAAGCGTTTAAGAGCTTGTATTCTCAATACAGGCCATCATATACAGTATCTCATATGTTACTGGTACCTGAATGCTGGACTGCAAGCCTGGTTCAGTCATACTACATAAAGCAATTCAATCTGAATCCTGACTATAGACTACATTAAAGTACAGGTTTGAAACAAGTCATTTATTTCTCTTAAATCATTGTTTGTTGTATTGTATTAATGCATGCAGGACATTGGTAGGGTAAGAAATACCTACACCATGTATTACTGTTGTATTAATACTGTGTTCCCTTACTTACTACAATGGCATTTTGTACGTTTCAGTAGCAATAATGCTTTGTTTTAGATCCACAGAGCAATTGGGACACAATTGTACTTCTCAATATTATGTTGCTGGTTCTATCTGAATGTACTGTACATCTCTATTAATGGAGCACTAAACCTGAAATAGCACATTTTTGCATATTTACCTGAACAAAACTTCAATGAGCATTGTTTCTTTGGTGCTTTTACTATTGTAGTGATCCAGGAATGAATTATCAATGAAATACCTTGGGAATCTTCTATTTGATAGTTTTGGCACACTCCCCTGTAATGCAATATTTATATCCAATTTAAATCTACAGTATGTTACTTAGGCTTGGCACCTCCACAGGTATCAGTAAAGCTTCAAATCTAGAATCAGCTTTCGTTCTCATTTTACTGTACTGGATGAGTAGTTGTCCACATTAGATAATTATTAAAAGCATCCTTCAAACTGGTTACTGTAGGAATTAATGATTTGCAGTATCGTGCCTGCACTCATTCAGAAGTCTCAACAAACTAGTTACATGCAAACTGATAGCAGATACACACTACAATTTAGTAAAGTTTAGCAAGCATGTACAGTATGCTACATGTTGTCAACCTCCCTCCCCTAAAACTTTAATTAAGGAAAGCAATGCCTAAGGTGACACTAGTCATACAGTACATTTAGTGTGTGCCAATATATTCTTGAGAATGACATTCTGAAAAACAATTGTGACTGCTCAAGAAATGTCATAATACCATTTCTAATCTCCGCTCTTTAACCGTTTCCCTGCCAAGCTGCTTCCACACTACATTTAACTGCAGAAGCTGGAGTACTAGCGAACGTGGGCATCATCTGTCTGTAGCCTCGGGACACTTTAAAAGTAAATGCCATGAATAAGGAAATCTACATATGTATTATGGCACACTTCATTAATTGTAAAATGATAAACAACTTGTTAGAAAACTAAGCATTAAATAGACTACATCCTACATGCTTAGAGTGACATTACTATGGCTAAAGCCTAACTGGATTCCAAAAATGATACCTTTACAAATATGTACAGTACCGGTGCTGTATGCATGTACAGGTGCCTATGTTATGCATTCTGTATGAATACAGTAGTGAAGTGGTCCTCCCTAAAATTGTGTGGGGTTGCTCTGCAGCCCAACAAATTGGCTACCATGGGCCAGATGTGGTCATAGGCACATGACGAGGAACACTGCTGTGGTGTACGGAATGAGGTTCTGATTGAATCACTGGCACATGACGAGGAACACTGCTGTGACAGAATGAGGTTCAGAATGAATCATAGGCACATGACGAGGAACACTGCTGTGGTGTACGGAATGAGGTTCTGATTAAATTACTGTAGAAAATTTGATCATTTACTACACAGTTTAATACTGAAGTATTCTGTCATCTCCACTAAGTACACTGACGAAAATATGTAATAAACATATGATTTAATTTTAATGTAATACATCTGTATGGCCAAGCTTTCCAGGGCTTACGGAGGTGGATTCAGTCCCAGAGCTGTGAACAGTAGAACATTCTAGTATTACTGATTTCTTCACGATATTTTACGCCATGTGTTAGTTGCTAAACTTATTTTTAACAAGGGATACATAATGCACTATCAAAGTGGCCCTGTGCCCTCTCCTTCTTTCCTCTTTTGAAAAAGTAGCCTGGGGTTTAATGTTATTTATTTCTTTGCACAGAGCTCTGCTTTTCCACGGTACATAAATACAGCTAATAAATATCCTTCACTGGTGACTAGGCTGTTAGTGTTTAGGACTTGTAAACTGTTTCCATTACACACTGTGTGGACCCTACCTTGCCAGTATGTGCATTAGGCCTGCATCAGTTTGCCTGGCTCTCAGTAAGGGTGAGACAGCTGCTAAAACACTTACTGTAAGGGGACGCCCTTAGAGCTGCTCTTGGGTGATGGGTGCTGGAAAAGACTGTCCATGTTGTCTGTTGTTTTTACACTTTTATATTTGGGCAATTCCATGATAAAGTTACCATGGCCATGAAAAAAAAAAAGTTGCAAATCATTTGGAGCACGGCACATATTATTTTAGGATGCCATAATAAACGTAAAAAGCCGAGAAAACGATTCAATGGCCGAGTGAGATCGATAGGAGCCGAGAGAATCCGAGAGAAGCCGGGGAAAAAAAAAAAAATAGGGGCATATCTCATGAATACAGAGCCCCGGCATCACATAGATAACACGGACATAAACAAACAAGATAGCTGCTTCCGCATCCAGCGCTCAAAGAATATCAGACATTTGCAGAGCTTTCTTTAGATGTTATAGTAATAAAATAATGACTTGGATCGCATTATTGAGGAGTTTGGTGATAAACGAGTGATCAGGAGATGATTTATCGGTATGCACTACTATCAAGAGGTATGTGAAAAAAACAGCGAACGAGGTGTGGGGCGGGGCTGGAGATGCAGTACTGAGTGTCCTGTTGATATGCAGTGCCTTTTAAACCTGTTTTACTGTGAAAAAAATACTTTTAAACAGCGCGTCTAAAATAAACTGCGCGTGTGAAAATAAATTGGACCTGACGTGCCTGAGACGCGCTGAATAAATGGACCGCAAAGGGTTAAAAAAACTGTACATGGGGGCTCCTGAGTGGCGCATCCATTAAAGGCTCTCCGCATGGTGCATGATGCGCCCTATAACCTGGACGTCGCCGATTCGAGTCCAGGCTATTTCACAGCCGTCCATGGACGGGAGCTCCCAGGGGGTGGCACACAATTGGCCGAGTGGCATCCGGAGGAGGGGGGTTTAGGTTGGCCAGGGTGTCCTCAGCTCACCGCGGACCAGCGACCCCTGTAGTCTGAGCGGGCGCCTGCGGGCTTGCCTGTAAGCTGCCCGAGAACTGCGTTGTCCTCCGACGCTGTAGCTCTTGGGTGGCTGCATGGTGAGTCCGCAGAGTGAAAAAAAAGCGGTGGGCTGACGGCACACGCTTCGGAGGACAGCGTGTGTTCATCCTCGCCCCTCCAGAGTCAGCGCAGGGGTGGTAGCGGTGAGCTGAGCCTAAAAATAATTGGGCATATCAAATTGGGAGAAAATAATAAAAATAATTGGCAATGACTTAAAAAAACTCCAATGCTCTGACTTAGGGGTGGCCAAAGTTGGCTTCCACTCCTAGTTTTGGTTCCAACCCTGTTCAAAATTGTTTAATTGAACCAATTAAACCTCCATCCAGACCTGAAGTAGTTAATTATATCATTTTACCTGTTAAACCTGAGGTGGAATGGCCCTCCAGGACTGTGATTGGACACCCCTGCTTTAAAACATACTATACTTATCTATTAAGAAAGGTCCACACATTCATCATAGTTCATACAGTTTTAGAAAAAAGTAGTCTATATACTGTATAATAGTCTCATATCTTAAAGTACATTTATTCTGCATGCACAGTAATTGTACCTACAATAAAAAAATGGATGTCATGCAATGCAGTATACTGTGCTGTCGCTTTATCAGTGTTCTGCTGAAGCCAACTTCCACCACAAATACCTCTGCCAATGTTTAAGGAGTTTTGTGTCTCAAATATAGGCTACTACAGTACATGCTTTCCATTGAGAAGAACAGTTTAAGGAGCTGGTCCCATTTTACTGCATTTCACACCACTGAATTCACAGATTTGTTGAATGCAATTCCCAATGTATACAGTACATTAGTAATGTTTTGTATACTCAACAGTTCAAGGCTGCAATGAATCTGGTTTAATTTTACACCGTAAAAAGATGGATTATTTAAAAACAAATTATTCTTTGTTTAACATCACAATATTCTATATATTGATCTTAGATAGTTTTATATAAATGCACAACTACCCCAACCATTAAGACTTGTGTACTAACAGTATATTAACATTTGATTATAAAAGTAGATTCATGTTCAAGCAGCTGAAGCTACCATAGAAACCAGCTGTTCACCGTATAAGAATATTGGATTAAAAGAGTAGGAAGCTTCTGTGATCCGTAAAACACTTTGTTCATTAAGCAAAGCACCACAAACGCAGCATCCTTTACAGTGCTAATTATCAATAATTATCTGAACAAGGACAATTAGGGGTATAGCCCGTGGCTACATGGACACAAAATTATACCATTATCTTCAGGATCCAGTGAGGAAATACAGCTGTTTTTTGTCAGTATGAAATTCAACACTGTTAGAACATGTAATTTCCTTTTCTGGCTTTCTGATGTAGCCTACTCTTTACCCATACTGTACTGGAAAAGGGCTTGAATTAGCACTAAAACTACTCTGAATTATCTTGCATTAGCCTTTTCACTGATAATACAAATTATCAAATTGACTGGCAAGTTACTGCTGTACCTGGCTGCCTGCTCAGCTTGGCACATTTCCTGTTTTTTTAATCACGGTTTGAACTGCAGGGTTGGTACACATAAACATCCACAGAATTGTTATGTCTGATTCATCTATATACTGTAGGCAGTGTTTGCAAAGATTCCAATATATGGGTTTAAGCTTTTGGAACTGAAATTGGCATTCACTTTTAAGGCTGGCCTCACACTCCAAACAGTACATGTAAAACACAGCAGTTACTGCAGGAGAAAAACAAAAAAAGGACAAACTATAAATTATGACAAGGATAAGCTGTAGTAGGCTACATGTTCACTCCTGAAAAAAAAATGGCATGTAGTTAGCTTTTTTTTTTCTTAAGCATTACAGAAAAGTATTTACAGAAAAGGGGGACACTGCAGCTTTAAGACAAAGACAGACAAGGATATGAAGCCATTGCTATTGTAAGGAAAAAGGCGTCTTCCCCCTCAAATCCAGAGGGATGTAAAACGAGGTAGAACATCCTGCCCCTGTAATCAGCGCAGTGTAATTGTGCACCAGTCTGCACAGTTTAATGCATGCTTCCTGCTGCATTATTTGAATAAATGGATCTCTCTTCTGCAAAGCTAATGACACAATTGTTGCACACTGACCCAAAGTGGATAGTACTATATCACTGTAAAGGTTGCCTACAAAACTTGGATCGCAAGAGACTTTTTTGTGGATCTAGGGGCAAATCTGAACAAGCCATAACACATAAGCAAGCAAAAAGGGGAAACATTTAGTGTACTTGACGAAGACGTTTCTTTAATTTTAGTTAATTTAAAAATGTTCAATGTTAATGCTAATGGATGATTTTTATTGGACAAAAAAAAAAATCACAAAATTACACCAGCTTCCAGGACTTCCTGGTCTGATAAGTTTTTCAATTTTATGAAGTATTTTTAAGTTTTTGGGGTTTTTTTGACACTGCTACCTTAATGCACTGGACACCACTGACAGAGCCAGATAGTGGTTTAAAAAAAAAAAAAAAGTTTACTTCATTGTATTCTTATTCACCTTATTGCTGATGGATCACTGAGCTCATTGAGATTCACTACAATGGATCTCAATACCTGGGGTATTGGCAATCACTGCTCTAAACTGAAACCCTTCATCATCCTGTCCATTTAAAACATCTACTAAAACTGTGAATGGTTGGGCTGCTCCCTTATAATTAGGCAAGAGCTTTTGAATTTACAGTAGCATGTCACTGGTATTTTAAATGGGTGTAGTGGCCAGCTGTAGCCCTTTCTGGTTTTGAATTTACCAGATTTGTACCGGATTTATGCAAGTAATAATTTAATAATTGCCCAAGCAAGTGGAAGTTGTGGTGTTTGTAGTACATGCAATGTGGAGGCAACTGCGTCTGAAAATAACCCAGCCTTTTGTACTATAATTTCCTATTCTATGCACAACAAATACTTTAGCAAAGGGGAGGATGTGCAAGAAAGAAATGCAATTAATTAATTAATCTCATATATATGTTATGTTGATATAAAAATAAAAATAATAATAATAATAATAATAATAATAATAATAATAATAATAATAATAATAATAATAATGTGTAACCTTTCAATGATTGTCTAATATAAACATAATGCATTAATTTGATCGATTCTGGGGCAGATAACCGAATCCCAGTTTGTCATATTTGCTACTACACAGTGTCAGTCAGTCAGTATACATTTACTGTGTGTACACAGTACTGCAGTCAATTTCAAAGCACGCTGGGTTAGAAAAGAATGATGGTTCCAAAGCATTCCTGCGTAAAAGCTAGAGCAATTTGGTTAATTTTCTGCCTAAAAAAATCACAAATCTCTACACAGTGTGTACAACAGTTGTAGGTACTCGACTTAGTTTTCAAGAAAGGCGAAGGAAAGGGTCACAAGTCAGTAGTGCTAGGCAGATATTTTGTTTCAGATAATGTTACAAAAACACATTTGCATTAGAAAAATGAATACAATCATTTTCTAAATTGTAACGCTCAGTTCCTTTGTTTTTTTTTTTCATAAGTCGATTTTTCAGAATGGAAACATAAAAACCAGTGTCAGCAGCCTCCACCGAGAGCTAAAAAGACTATAACACATACAGACATACACACATTTCCATACTAGTTACAAAATGTTTTTTTAGGAAATAAACCCTTCAATATAAAAAATAAAAACAAAACAACAAAACTCACCTTTCTCGGCCCCGGCGACAGTCTGAGGTTTTGTCTTTCGGTTCCCGGTGCTCTTTGTTGTTATAAGGTGTTTTAATCCCGTTAAATTTGCGGTTATTTGGTTATGAGTGATCTTCCCCCTACCTGCCTCTAGTACAGTCTCACTCCTTCTCCGGCTGCACTCTCTGACACAACAGCACTGCATCCTGGGGGACAGCATTCCAACATGGCTGACGCGTAGCAACCGGGAGCTACACCCTACAGCAAAAACCAGGAGGAGACTGGACTATACAACAGCCTCCCCAAACACACACACACACACACACACACACGCTTGCGTTACTTACTACTGTACAGTCAATGTCAGTGAATTATTGCTTGGTCGACCACATATGGCCATGCTGCTGCTTCTTGCGTAGTCCCAATCTAGTACTTATTTATTTAATTATCCGGGAAGGGAGTCGTCATATCTTTAATTATTGCAAAATGCATATAGTGCTATATGATGGCTTTTGAATTTAAAAATAAATAAAGTACAAATGTCATTAGAGTGGATGTGATTTTTTTTATGCCAAGATTAAAACAATAGGCCTACGTTTTTCTGTGTTGGCAGATTTTGAAAACTCGGCCACAATCTGTCCTCAATTGTAAATGGAATGTAAATATATTTGAATGGAATACAGAAATCTCACTCATTGTGATGTAGTCCATTTGAACTTGGCTCTGAAATAACTACTATTACATCTACCATTAAATGCCACTTTTTCTTGTTTTCCAGGCATTCTCAAAATTTATTTCAGGCATTTTAATTAGATTTTGTTGGTTCTCCAACTTCTTAAGGTCAGAAAGAAAGTCTGAGCAGTGCCCATTATTAAATGTGCAAGATGTCTGGCTTGGCTGCTATCCCCACCTTTGCTTTGTTTGTTATCCTATCAACTGAATGACTTCTCAACACATGCCATTATCAAACATAGTGCAGCTGCTGGGTGAGCTGCGTTTGGAAGTTTATTCTCTGGGTAACCCTGCACATAAGGTGCACACATTTAAAGCAATACCGTACAATTTATCTTAAAGTCTATACAACCATGCATATGAAGTTCCAAAAAAAAAAAAAAGAACCATCTTAACCAGTTATTACAAGAATGAGGGAAACTGTTTATTGGTACAGAATTTTCTTTTATTTTTTACATACATACATACATAAAATATGCCTAATAGAATTTTAGTGAACAAGTCCAGTCAACTAATGAAAGTGTATACATTTTCTGTACCTGGGGAAAAAGTATATTTAAAAAATCATTAAAGGAATAATATTTTTACATTGTAAGCCAAGACACTTGTCATAACGTGCAGTAACTTCATAGATAACTTTTTTTTTTTTTTTTTATTTCTTAGCAGACGCCCTTATCCAGGGCGACTTACAATTGTTATCACATTATATTTACATACAATTACCCATTTATACAGTTGGGTTTTTACTGGAGCAATCTAGGTAAAGTACCTTGCTCAAAGGTACAGCAGCAGTGTCCCCACCTGGGATTGAACCAATGACCCTCTGGTCAAGAGTCCAGAGCCCTAACCACTACTGGACCACAAATAATACACTTTTTTTAATTGGTGACTGAAATTATGGGGGGCAGACAAGTTAGGGACAGTAAAACAACTGTGGGGAACTACAGCATTTAAGATTGTACATTAAATATCTAAAAATGCTTTTAATATAATAGTAAAGAAATCCAGCTAAAATGAAAGAATGATTTTGATGCCCTTCCTCAGCAAAGTAAAAGATTAACTGTGGGCTGGAAGCAGTGTGAGAAGCTGGCATGCAAATCCCAGGATTTTGAAAATAAGTTATAAAGAATGGATTAGTAGAGACATTGCATCTGACTGATCTGAAAGAACTAGTGAAGAGAACGCTGCAAGCAAACAACACTGTAGTTACTGGATTAAAAATCAGCAAGTCAAAATACAAGAAACCTGCATGCATCACCTCATCAATATAGCACTTGGTAAAGGTATAGAGCTGGAACACTTAATAGGAGTTCTAAATAATGTCCAGACAAACTACAATATTTTTCATTCGCAATTCAAATAAATATGCAGCCCAATATACTACAAAATAAATAACAAACCCCTGCTGGATAATTTGGGGCACCAAAAAGGCCTAAAGGAAAAGCTTAATTATGCTAATATTATTTAACTGGTTCCGGACATTAGATTATATTTTTTTGATTATAAACTTAATATTTGTTATAATATATCTTTGTAAGAAATGCTAACTCCCATTCTCCACTATTAAGTGATCTTCCCCCAGGCTGTGTTCATTCACAGAACTGAGTTAATAAAAGCTGTCAAAGTCGTGGATGAGGATCTTTGCAGAAGTATACTAATTTGCCTGCTGACATTTGTTTTTCTATTATAGAAATACAAATTTATTCCATTTTTCTCAGCATATGACATTGTTTTGTTTTGTTTTTCTTCCCCCAACAATTTAATTTAGCTTTTTGACAAATTGCTTTTAGTCTGGAGCTTAAACATTATTGCTTCTTTAATGATTGAGCTGATGAATTGTATTGTAACGCTTGAAATGTTTTTGCTTACGATTGTAAGTCGCCCTGGATAAGGGCGTCTGCTAAGAAATAAATAATAATAATAATAATAATGAATTCATTAAATCAAAATCACATCTTGCATTATCAAAGTTATGATGAAAAGCCCCACCGCTGCCCAATCACCACTTAGACCCAACATATACATGCGATTCCTGCCTCTAATTCTGATAACAGAGTTGTCATGCAGTTGGACCGTGATGTTCTGTGAGGCTGACGTGTCTCTCATAGTGATGGCAAAACCAGCATGGACTTTTTCCTCATCGTGCTACAGCGAACCCCGCTGGCCAGGTGCCGAGTGAGCTCAAAGGTGGACACCTGCAGGGCTGGTCTTTGTCCTCCAGAGGCCGGTAGCTCACTGACATCTGGTCTCAAGTTCCTGGGTGTAAAAGAGGAAGCTGGCTCGGTCATGGGATCGGAGGACGCCCTCTGAACCTTCGGATCTCCTGAGCTGTCTGGGGAATTGCTACAATAAGGGGAACAAATTATTGTACATTCCAAATTGGGAAGAAAATCAGGGGTAAAATAATTGGGCAAACTAAATTTTAAAAAATTATAAAAAAATGTAAATGTATTGCAGAACCTATACATATATCAATGTGCCCTCCTAAAATGTTCACCTAATATCTCAACTGAATAAGGCACAAGATGAATAGTTTACAGGTTCCAAAAACATATCACACAAACCACAGGGATCTATACATGACCAGCACAGTTAAATATATTTTGTGAAGGAATGAATGAAGATGTACTTTTGTGGCACATGTACACACAACAAGCCATGTTTCAGAAAGAGTGGTGCCCTATTCTTCTGGGTCTCAAGTAGAATACATTCTTTTAATTGCTAAACACACAGCTGTCAGTAACCACATTTTTAATTGTCCCATCAACTGACAGTGTTACAAAAATAACTCTGCTAAAAGAAAACTTGGAATACTTTGAATATCACATTTTATGAATGTGTCATGTGGCAGAGTGGTTGCAGTACTGACGTCACGGACCAGGAAGAAGCAATACAAAACAAAGACAAAGGTAGGTAGGGGAAACGAGACGCGTTTGCGCTCGGGTTTTAATAATAAATCAAATAATAAACAAAACACTCTATAACAAACAAAAGGGCTCGATGGCCAAAAATACATAAACAAACAAATACCGAGTGGTACAGCGGTAGCAGTTGCTTCAGATGTATGATCTCGTTCCAAACCGTCCTCCCGTCTCTAACTCCAAGGAAATATCCACCTCTATTAGCCTGGAGCTGGTTCTTTTAAGCTGTGGCTGGAGCCTTAATTAATTATCAATAAAACAATGACCTTATTGAGGCTCCAGCCACATTCACACAGGTTTTTAAATTAATAAACAAAACAAACAATAAAAACACGACTTTCCCACCGTCAAATACAAATATAATAATAATAATAATACAAAATGTACAAATAATAATACAGGGACGAGGTGTACCCCATCACAGTCATTAAAAAACAAAAACTTACCCACTTATTCTTTATATACAGATGGAAACATATATTCCTTTTTTTACTGTTTTCAAAGTAACTTGCCTCACAGATTGTTAACAATTATCCAAAATGAAATGTAAAATTCCATTCCAATATATATACAGACGTGCTCAAATTTGTTGGTACCCCTCCACAAAAAACGAAGAATGCACAATTTTCTCTGAAATAACTTGAAACTGACAAAAGTAATTGGCATCCACCATTGTTTACTCCATATTTAATAGAAATCAGACTTTGCTTTTGATTTTTTATTCAACATAATATTGTAAATAAGAAAACAAATGAAAATGGCATGGACAAAAATGATGGTTGGAGATGGTCTTGTAGCCTTTACCTTTACCATGCTTGTCTATTATTTTCTTTCTGATCTCCTTAGACAACTCTCTCCTTTGCTTTCTTTGGTCCATGTTCAGTGTGGTGCACACAATGATACCAAACAGCACAGTGACTACTTTTCTCCATTTAAATAGGTTGAAAGACTGATTACAAGATTGGAGACATGTGTGATACTAATTAAAGAAACTAATTAGTTTGAAATATCACTATAATCCAATTATTTATTATCTTTTCTAAGGGGTACCAACAAATGTGTCCAGGCAATTTTAGAATATCTTTGTAGAATAAGCAATAATCCATCTCTTTTCACAGCTTCTTTGCTTTATTCTATGACATACCAAAGGCATGCAAGTATACATGATAAAATAGCTTTTAATTTCATCACTTTTCAGGAGGAATGAAGCATTATTTCAATGAGCTGTAAGGGTACCAACAAATTTGAGCACGTCTGTATATATATAATAAATAAATTAATCCACTTACCCGTCACACGCGATTTCCAACTCCGTCACCCGTTTTCTGATACAAGCCCATCTCTTCAATGTTACAATTTATTTGATTATCCACCACAGCCTGAGTTTATTTTTACACAGTTTCACCTGACGAAGCATCAACAAAACAAACGAGACCAGCTACTGTAATGTAAAACAATAAATCATTAAACAGTTTAGATGCTGTGATGTATTTTATTATTATTTTTTTATCTGTGATCTTTAGTTGCTTTTGTGCATTTTCATTTGCAAGTGAACTGTGCCATTCGGGCCTTATCGAGCACTATATTCTGCAATTTTAAATACTGACTGGATACTAATTCTGGAAACTGTTGTTTTTTAATCTTTTTCTAAATTGCATTACCTTTTATGTTTTATGCAGTTCTGTGCATGGGTAACACTTTGATTTCATTTTGCTGTTGGTTCGTTAATGGGGAATTTGACATACTGCTACAATACATACCGGATTTAAAAGTATGTACTGTGTTACAGTCCACGTGTCCACAGTCGTCTCTTTTGGCAAATGATATTTTCAGAATCATATATTGTTCTGAATTAAAATACTTTTTCTGTTGAAAATATAGTACTGTACCAACAAAACCAACCACAGTACATCTAAATGGAAGCCTACTTATTTAAAAACACAGTCATTTCATCTATGTATATGATATTGTATTTTTTGTGTTCCCTGAAAAACGGACAAGGGTTGGAACGGGGCAAAATGAAATAATCAGATATGTGTCACACTCGTTTAACCGTCACATGAACATTTTATAGGGTTGGATATGTGAATGCTGACTGTAGTTCTCAAAAATCAAACATTCCTCCCATTGCTGCGCTTATGTTTTTACACAGCTGATTTCACCCTTTTTTGCACCATTTTCATCTGTTAATCTTGTTATGACAAGGCTGACAAGCAGCAGCAGCAGTATGGATTCATCTTACCAAGACACTCCAGACAATTGATTGAGTGCTTAAGGCGCTTGTGTTGTTATTAGGAAAGGTGTATGTAACAATCAGAGCTAGGTTATTTTATTAAATCCAGCGCTATTCCCCTGCCTGCACATACATACGATGTGATAAGATTCTCCTCCCTCAGAGCTCTTTGAATCTCTGTCCCCCTCCTCTCAAGCAGTTCTGTAAACTCTGCCTCTCCAGGGGGGCACGGTTAAGAATCCCTTTTATATAACGCAGCTATCAAATGAATGTTCGAATGAGTAGCCCCAGTGGGGGCTTAGACTGCATAAAACATGCAGCAATTTGCTAATATCATGCAGCACTTATGCTCATACTTATTTCAGTAGCTCTAAATAACAGCCAAACATTACCATGTACAGCACGTCTTCGAGACAATTTGAATGCAGGCACATTGTTGCCATTCCAAACCCCACCCTCTGAAGCCATTGGAGTCCCACAGAGACCCTTTTAAAGGATGCCAAGTCTTTAGATAATTCTGTTTATACTCTGTCTTTCTGTGGTTTTTTCTTGTTTTTTAATATCATGTCTGCTTGGCTGATGTTAAAGCAGGGTTTCTCAAACTCAGTCCTGGGGACTCCCTGTGTCTGCTGGTTTTCGTTCCAGCTAAGTTCTCAATTACTTAATAAATCCCTTAATTGAACTAATAATGTGATTAAGTAGACCTGTTAACTTGTTCTCAGCTCCTACAAAGTTGCAGAGTTCAAGTTGCTTATAAAATGTTATAGCTAACTTAAAATCTGCAACTGTTTAAGAGCTGAAAACAAGTAAAAAGGTATAATTAAGAAAACTATCAGTTAATTTAAGGGTGTAGTTAAGTAATTGAGAGTTAGTGATTAAGTGATTAATTAGGCTCCAGCCGCAGGTGTATAAATTGGTTATAGTTAATGTTGGTGTGCAGGTCCGTGTGGGATGTGTTTCGTGTCCGGTGCTGTCCCATCTGTTTGTTTACATTTTAGTGAGTTTTGTAGAACCTTTTATTTTGTTAATGTGTTTTGTTCTGTTCAATGTTCAGTGTCTGTAAATAAACATACGCATAGAGCTTTGAAACTGCAGCTCCTGTGTCTGAGTCTCTCCCTGCCGATAACATCTGGGCTGTGACGCTACTGTGTCACAATCATATCCGGGCCGTGATGCCACCCTGTCACAATCATATCCGGGCCGTGATGCCACCCTGTCACAATCATATCCGGGCCGTGATGCCACCCTGTCACAGGTGGTGTCAGAAGCAGGATAGCACCCCTGGAGACTCAGACCAGGAACTACAGTAAAGAAAGAAACGAGGAAATGGAGCAGAAAGAAAGCCAGTGGGAGCAGGCGGAAGGGGCTCTGTAGTGCCCTGCTTGCGAGGAGTTTGGGCACCGGCAGGACGTTGGCCCAGACAAAGACCATGGGATGAGGTGAGCATGGCGGAGGAATGGTTCCTCTGGGAAATCCAACCCCAGCCACCTGCCCAACAGAGTTGGACGGGGGACGTGCGTCCATGGTGCCTCACCTGTGCAGAGCCCGGGCAATATACTGGATGCTGCCCCTTTCAGGGAGCAGAGGAGCCACCTGCCCCGAAGAGGAAGAAGGGGAGGAGCAGCCGTCCCTGGAGCTGAGTGAAGAAGCCGGTGCCAGCTCCAGAGCCACAGAGGGAGGAGCCACCATCGCCACTGCCAGAAGATCCCACACCAGCTACATGGTAGGTGGGCAGCTGGAACTGCCTCAGAGCTCTGGAGGTCTCAACTTGGTGCTACGCCTGCGGGGAGTGTGGGCACTTCCTGGTCAACTGCCACACTGTCTCCAGCACCCCAGGGAGAGGCCTCGCTGTCTCCAGCGCCCAGGGGGAAGCCCTGCTGTCTCCAGCGCCCCAGGGAGAGGCCCCGCTGTCTCCAGCGCCACCACTGCCAGAGTGACCAGCGCTCTGTCGGGGTATGTCGTGCTGCTATTAGCATTGCCGCTGCCAGTGTCACCACGATTGGAGTGCCCCGCACCGCTGTCAGCATTGCCACTGCTGGCTGCATGTCTGGAAGGGGCAGCATAATCGCTGCCGGAATGCCTCGCACCGCTGTCAGTGCTGGGGACACCCCGGCAGGTGAAGAGACCACCTCCACCACAGCCCCGATCACCAACCACAAGAATCCACGGGGAAAAGGATGGACATAAAGGGAGGGGGTTGGTGTTTTAGGGGTGGAGGTGGCCGATAGCGGCCATGTGTGCTGCACACAAGAGGGGAGGTGTGTGTTGGTGTGGGGAATATTGAGTTGGCAGGGAGGGAGTTAAATTTCTCCCTGTCAAAACACGTGGGAGTGATGTATAAAACAGGTGTTCACGGGTGTTGGAGAGATTGGTTAGAGTTAATGTTGGTGTGCAGGTCCGTGTGGGATGTGTTTCATTTGTTTACATTTCTGTGAGTTTGGTAGAACCTTTAATTTTGTTAATGTGTTTTGCTCTGTTAGTGTTTTGTTTATGTGTTGTAAATAAACATGTGCATAGAGCTTTGAAACTGCAGCTTCTGTGTGTGAGTCTCTCTCCCTGCCGATAACATGCAGGCCGTGACCCTGCCGTGTCACAGAGGGTCACGAACATGGGTTGATGCATAGGTTCTCAAAAGCTATATTAAAAAGCTTGTAATAAAGAAAAGCACTTATTAACACTACTGTACTGAGGCTCCGGCAACTGTTACTATTAATGGAACAAGAATAAATATTATTGTCTCTTTTCCTCAGCACCTGTGATTCACCACGTTCGATGACTCAGCTACTTTTTGTCAGAAAGAAACAGCTCTAACCTAAATGTCTGAAAAGCTAAAAATTCACCTTTGTGTAATGTACACCTGTGCAGTGTTGTTTTGTATAACACACTTTAATGTGTAATGCTAATGCACACCAATAAAGGGTTGCATTTACGGGTTTTAAAAAGTAAGCAATACTCACCTGTGGTCTTCTTTCCGTTGCTTTAAGCTTTAAGAGCTCTGAAACTCCAGTGCACAGGGTGTCAGTCATGGTGGCAGTACAGTTCAGCCAAAACAGCGCAGTGACAGTACAGCAGTCAAACTACAGCTATGGCCAAAAGCTTTGCATCACCCTATAGAATTAACACATTTTGCTTCATAAAGTCAAATGAAACCTTCTGAATAATGTTATGTTAACATATTGAACTACATAATGCTTTGTACTACTGTTATGGCTTCCGGTAGACTTTTGTGATATCATTTTGTAGTTATATTGATTACATGATGTTAAATAAAATAAAAAAAATTAATTATGTTCATATATATATATATTTTAAATTGGGTCTGACTCCTAAAATTCTAGGTGATGCAAAGCTTTTGGCCATAGCTGTAGATTCTGACGTTAGTTTGTGTCCCAATGTACTGTAACTCACTTTCACTGCAGTTGCTTTTGCTGCCATATGGGCAATGGGCATGCACACCCACACACGGACAGGTCTTAGGCCAAGTATTTGTATCGTTGAAAGCACACATCCCTCACATTCTTTCCATTCTCTCACTCGCTTAGTGAATAGCAGGACCAGGGTCAGTGACGGTACAGGCTTCTCTCCCACAATGCTCTGCTGCCCCTGTGTCATCCCTGCAGGCTCCTCCCTCCATGTGTGGGATTCAGTGCATATTGGAATTTCCCTTTGCTTATTTATTCACGCGTCTGTTTGGAGTGAAGACTACCTGTGGGAAGGAAACAAGTTCAATACATCATCCTACTGCCAGTAATAAGATAATGGTCAAATATATTTACTGTGTGTTTAACCTAAGATTTGTTTGAATCATTCTCGACAATAGGAATGACTTTTTAAACTGTATATAAGCCAGGTTGCAGGGTGAGTGATACAGTCACTGGAGCACAGGTTTGTACAGGCACAGCCTCCTGGGGTGCAGGGTGAGTGATACAGTCACTGGAGCACAGGTTTGTACAGGCACAGCTTCCTGGGGTGCAGGGTGAGTGATACAGTCACTGGAGCACAGGTTTGTACAGGCACAGCCTCCTGGGGTGCAGGGTGAGTGATACAGTCACTGGAGCACAGGTTTGTACAGGCACAGCCTCCTGGGGTGCAGGGTGAGTGATACAGTCACTGGAGCACAGGTTTGTACAGGCACAGCTTCCTGGGGTGCAGGGTGAGTGATACAGTCACTGGAGCACAGGTTTGTACAGGCACGGCCTCCTGGGGTGCAGGGTAAGTGATAGTCACTGGAGCACAGGTTTGTACAGGCACAGCCTCCTGGGGTGCAGGGTGAGTGATACAGTCGCTGGAGCACAGGTTTGTACAGGCACGGCTTCCTGGGGTGCAGGGTGAGTGATACAGTCACTGGAGCACAGGTTTGTACAGGCACAGCTTCCTGGGGTGCAGGGTGAGTGATACAGTCACTGGAGCACAGGTTTGTACAGGCACAGCTTCCTGGGGTGCAGGGTGAGTGATACAGTCACTGGAGCACAGGTTTGTACAGGCACAGCCTCCTGGGGTGCAGGGTGAGTGATACAGTCACTGGAGCACAGGTTTGTACAGGCACAGCCTCCTGGGGTGCAGGGTGAGTGATACAGTCACTGGAGCACAGGTTTGTACAGGCACAGCTTCCTGGGGTGCAGGGTGAGTGATACAGTCACTGGAGCACAGGTTTGTACAGGCACAGCTTCCTGGGGTGCAGGGTGAGTGATACAGTCACTGGAGCACAGGTTTGTACAGGCACAGCTTCCTGGGGTGCAGGGTGAGTGATACAGTCACTGGAGCACAGGTTTGTACAGGCACAGCTTCCTGGGGTGCAGGGTGAGTGATACAGTCACTGGAGCACAGGTTTGTATAGGCACAGCTTCCTGAGGTGCAGGGTGAGTGATACAGTCACTGGAGCACAGGTTTGTATAGGCACAGCTTCCTGGGGTGCAGGGTGAGTGATACAGTCACTGGAGCACAGGTTTGTACAGGCACAGCCTCCTGGGGTGCAGGCTGAGTGATACAGTCACTGGAGCACAGGTTTGTATAGGCACAGCTTCCTGGGGTGCAGGGTGAGTGATACAGTCACTGGAGCACAGGTTTGTACCGTCACAGCCTCCTGGGGTGCAGGGTGAGTGATACAGTCACTGGAGCACAGGTTTGTACAGGCACGGCCTCCTGGGGTGCAGGGTGAGTGATACAGTCACTGGAGCACAGGTTTGTATAGGCACAGCTTCCTGGGGTGCAGGGTGAGTGATACAGTCACTGGAGCACAGGTTTGTATAGGCACAGCTTCCTGGGGTGCAGGGTGAGTGATACAGTCACTGGAGCACAGGTTTGTACCGTCACAGCCTCCTGGGGTGCAGGGTGAGTGATACAGTCACTGGAGCACAGGTTTGTATAGGCACAGCTTCCTGGGGTGCAGGGTGAGTGATACAGTCACTGGAGCACAGGTTTGTATAGGCACAGCTTCCTGGGGTGCAGGGTGAGTGATACAGTCACTGGTGCACAGGTTTGTACAGGCACAGCTTCCTGGGGTGCAGGGTGAGTGATACAGTCACTGGTGCACAGGTTTGTACAGGCACAGCTTCCTGGGGTGCAGGGTGAGTGATACAGTCACTGGAGCACAGGTTTGTACAGGCACAGCCTCCTGGGGTGCAGGGTGAGTGATACAGTCACTGGAGCACAGGTTTGTACAGGCACAGCCTCCTGGGGTGCAGGGTGAGTGATACAGTCACTGGAGCACAGGTTTGTACAGGCACAGCCTACTGGGGTGCAGGGTGAGTGATACAGTCACTGGAGCACAGGTTTGTACAGGCACAGCCTACTGGGGTGCAGGGTGAGTGATAGTCACTGGAGCACAGGTTTGTATAGACACAGCTTCCTGGGGTGCAGGGTGAGTGATACAGTCACTGGAGCACAGGTTTGTACAGGCACAGCCTACTGGGGTGCAGGGTGAGTGATAGTCACTGGAGCACAGGTTTGTATAGGCACAGCTTCCTGGGGTGCAGGGTGAGTGATACAGTCACTGGAGCACAGGTTTGTACAGGCACAGCCTCCTGGGGTGCAGGCTGAGTGATACAGTCACTGGAGCACAGGTTTGTACAGGCACAGTCTCCTGGGGTGCAGGGTGAGTGATACAGTCACTGGAGCACAGGTTTGTACAGGCACAGCCTCCTGGGGTGCAGGGTGAGTGATACAGTCACTGGAGCACAGGTTTGGCTCTGTTCCCTCCTGTATGGGAGGTGGACCCTACTGGCCAGTTTACCCTACTGTTGGACACCTGCAGGGGTGACCTCTGCTGTAGAGCTCCTGGGTGGAGGCCCGACATGCTGTTCTCCTGAGCTGTGTGGGCATTTCTGTGGTGAGGCAACAGAACTGCACATTCTAAATAAGAGAACATTCTAGATGGCAATGAAGGCTTAAGATGAAACTTCTGTCTTCTGAGAATGTATGAGTGAGTGGTGGACATTCTGTATGAACTGAATTATAAAAACGACTCTTGCAAGCATTACTGTTTTATGGAACGATAGACAGTATTTGCCCTGTAAATCATAAATGTCAAAACACTGTTATTTATTATTGCTAGCAGACAAGCACCGTGTTGAGTTGTTGCATTTGCAAAGGCATTAGTAATTACAGAGCAGACCAGATTTAATCTGCCATTTGTCACTCAGTGCAGACAGAGAAAGGCTGAATGATCATGTTTAGCCCCATTTGGTGATGAGGCCAGTCTAAATAGAGGTGAGTCATATAAGCAGAGGCTGTGTTCAGATGCACACCACTGTTTATATAAACCAGTAGATCCCAATGTGTTTGAATCAATAGGAAACAGGATATGAACACCTTCAACTCAGACAAGATCACTTGTGTCGGATGGTTCCTAAGCACGTTCCTACTGCATAGATGCATCACAAACCACTATACAAAGGAGTTTTCCAGGGAGACCTATCACAGCCACAGAACAGGTTCCCTTCAGGTCCAGGCTGCTGTAACTGCTGGAATGTATTGGAACTGAATTTATGACGCATTCATTAAGCTCAGTTAACATGTACAGTACAGAGGAGGGGGTTACAAATATTTACAGCGTCGTACCATTGGTAAAGGCATAATGAAGTGTAGAGAGCAGAGTGCAAGCAGAATAAAGTCATGAAAGCAACTGTGAGCACATAAAGATGTCTCTTATCAGCCACAGGAAATACTTCATTTTAAAAACAAGTTTGTGTCACCAGCTACTTAAAGAAAAATATTATGGAGAGAGGGAGAGGGAGAGGGAGAGGGAGAGGGAGAGAGAGGGAGAGGGAGAGGGAGGGAGAGGGAGAGGGAGAGGGAGAGGGAGAGGGAGAGGGAGAGGGAGAGAGAGAGAGGGAGGTAGGGAGGGAAGGAGAGGGAGAGGAACAGAGGGAGAGAGACAGAGAGAGAGAGAGAGAGAGAGAGAGAGGAAGGGAGGGGAGGGGAGGGAGAGGATGGGAGGGAGAGAGGGAAGGAGAGGGAAGGAGGGAGAGGAATGGAGGGAGAGAGGGAGGGAGGGAGGGAGAGAGAGAGGGGAGGGAGAGAGAGGGGAGAGGAAGGGAGGGGAGGGAGAGGGAGGGAGAGAGGGAAGGAAAGGAATGGAGGGAGAGAGAGATAGGGAGAGGGAGAGGGAAAGAGAGGTGAGAGGAAGGGAGGGGGAGGAGAGGGAGGGAGAGAGGGAAGGAGAGAGAGGGAGGGAGAGGAATGGAGGGAGAGAGGGAGAGAGAGAGAGGGAGAGGGAGAGAGAGGGAGGAAGAGGGAGGGAGGGAGAGGGGAGGGAGAGAGAGGGAGGAAGAGGGAGGGAGGGAGAGGGAGAGGGAGAGAGAGGGAGGAAGAGAGGGAGGGAGGGAGAGGGGAGGGAGAGAGAGGAAGGGAGGGGAGGGAGAAAGGGAGAGGATGGGAGGGAGAGAGGGAAGGAGCGGGAGGAAGAGAGGAATGGAGGGAGAGAGGGAGAGAGAGAGAGGGAGAGGGAGAGAGAGGGAGGAAGAGGGAGGGAGGGAGAGGGGGAGGGAGAGAGAGGAAGGGAGGGGAGAGAGAAAGGGAGAGGATGGGAGGGAGAGAGGGAAGGAGCGGGAGGAAGAGAGGAATGGAGGGACAGAGGGAGAGGGAGAGAGAGGGAGCGAGAGGGAGATTTTGTACAGTAATGCTAATTTGGATAACATGGGGAGTACATCACAACCCACAGGATTAAAAAAAAAAACAAAAAAAAAAAACACATGTTCTAAATTCCTAGCAACCCCACTGTGCTCCAGTACTTGTTTAATTATTTGTTTTCTGGTAGCATTGGAAATACTATACAGAATTACCCATTTGTCACAGAATGTCCAGCGTGTTGCTGGTGGAGAGAGGGAGAGAGAAACTTGGTTTCATCATCGTGTGTGACAGTAAGAACTAGTCTCCCACCATTTTCTTCAGCAGGCAGTGGAATTAAGAATGAGTCTCTGCTGACCCCTGCTGGCAGCCCTCGTGTGGTTTCTCAGTGTGGTGCAGCTCCGTGGAAACACTACAGTAATACAGTAATACACTACCTACCAGCAGCAGCCAGCAATGCTACACTTTGCTCGCTTTCATAAACCAATTAAAAGAAGCCACTGGATTGAGAAAAAAAAAGTATATGGTTGTTAAAAAAAACATGGTCGCCGAATAAACGTAAACAGAACCAAATCCGATGTTTCTGAGAGTAAATACTGCACCCTGTACCATGAAATACTGCACCATGAAATACTGCACCCTGTACCATGAAATACTGCACCCTGTACCATGAAATACTGCACCATGAAATACTGCACCCTGTACCATGAAATACTGCACCCTGTACCATGAAATACCTGTACCATGAAATAATGCACCCTGTACCATGAAATACCTGTACCATGAAATACTGCACCATGAAATACTGCACCCTGTACCATGAAATACTGCACCCTGTACCATGAAATACCTGTACCATGAAATACTGCACCCTGTACCATGAAATACTGCACCCTGTACCATGAAATACCTGTACCATGAAATACTGCACCATGAAATACTGCACCCTGTACCATGAAATACCTGCACCATGAAATACTGCACCATGAAATACTGCACCCTGTACCATGAAATACCTGTACCATGAAATACTGCACCATGAAATACTGCACCCTGTACCATGAAATACTGCACCCTGTACCATGAAATACTGCACCATGAAATACTGCACCCTGTACCGTGAAATACCTGTACCATGAAATACTGCACCATGAAATACTGCACCCTGTACCATGAAATACTGCACCCTGTATCATGAAATACCTGTACCATGAAATACTGCACCCTGTACCATGAAATACTGCACCATGAAATACTGCACCCTGTACCATGAAATACTGCACCCTGTATCATGAAATACCTGTACCATGAAATACTGCACCCTGTACCATGAAATACTGCACCCTGTACCATGAAATACTGCACCCTGTACCATGAAATACCTGTACCATGAAATACTGCACCATGAAATACTGCACCCTGTACCATGAAATACCTGCACCATGAAATACTGCACCATGAAATACTGCACCCTGTACCATGAAATACCTGTACCATGAAATACTGCACCATGAAATACTGCACCCTGTACCATGAAATACTGCACCCTGTACCATGAAATACTGCACCATGAAATACTGCACCCTGTACCATGAAATACTGCACCCTGTACCATGAAATACTGCACCATGAAATACTGCACCATGAAATACTACACCCTGTACCATGAAATACTGCACCCTGTACCATGAAATACTACACCCTGTACCATGAAATACTGCACCCTGTACCATGAAATACTGCACCATGAAATACTGCACCCTGTACCATGAAATACTGCACCCTGTACCATGAAATACTGCACCATGAAATACTGCACCCTGTACCATGAAATACTGCACCCTGTACCATGAAATACCTGTACCATGAAATACTGCACCCTGTACCATGAAATACTGCACCCTGTACCATGAAATACTGCACCATGAAATACTGCACCCTGTACCATGAAATACCTGTACCATGAAATACTGCACCCTGTACCATGAAATACTACACCCTGTACCATGAAATACTGCACCATGAAATACTGCACCCTGTACCATGAAATACTGCACCATGAAATACTGCACCCTGTACCATGAAATACTGCACCCTGTACCATGAAATACTGCACCATGAAATACTGCACCCTGTACCATGAAATACTGCACCCTGTACCATGAAATACTGCACCATGAAATACTGCACCCTGTACCATGAAATACTGCACCCTGTACCATGAAATACTGCACCATGAAATACTGCACCCTGTACCATGAAATACTGCACCCTGTACCATGAAATACCTGTACCATGAAATACTGCACCCTGTACCATGAAATACCTGTACCATGAAATACTGCACCATGAAATACTGCACCATGAAATACTGCACCCTGTACCATGAAATACTGCACCATGAAATACTGCACCCTGTACCATGAAATACTGCACCATGAAATACTGCACCCTGTACCATGAAATACTGCACCCTGTACCATGAAATACTGCACCATGAAATACTACACCCTGTACCATGAAATACTGCACCCTGTACCATGAAATACTGCACCATGAAATACTGCACCCTGTACCATGAAATACTGCACCATGAAATACTGCACCATGAAATACTGCACCCTGTACCATGAAATACTGCACCCTGTACCATGAAATACCTGTACCATGAAATACTGCACCCTGTACCATGAAATACTGCACCATGAAATACTGCACCCTGTACCATGAAATACTGCACCCTGTACCATGAAATACTGCACCATGAAATACTGCACCCTGTACCATGAAATACTGCACCCTGTACCATGAAATACTGCACCCTGTACCATGAAATACTGCACCCTGTACCATGAAATACTACACCCTGTACCATGAAATACTGCACCCTGTACCATGAAATACTGCACCCTGTACCATGAAATACTGCACCATGAAATACTGCACCATGAAATACTGCACCCTGTACCGTGAAATACTAATACCGTGAAGTATGTTTTTGTCATGTTACAATGAAAACAGTTGTTTGGAAATTGAATTAAAAATAAATACTGCGCTGTTTAAAACCACACTTTCCTGTTCTCATTCTGTTCTGGAAAAATAGGCCCTTTGCTGCCCTCTAGTGATTCATAACGCAGTACTGCATGGCAGGAGAGCTTTCACCCCCAAGGGCTCAGGGTGCGTGCCTGCCTGCTTGCCATACACCACGTTTCCATTGTGACTCGGACCCTACCCGTACGACTCTTTGCGGGTCCGGTAGTACAGCAGAAACTGAGAATATGACCCCAAGATAACTATCAGAGACTATTCCATCTGTAGCCATAATAGGAGCCTATTGTATTTTAAAATGTGTTTTTTAATTGGGTTTTTATGATATTAACATCGTCAGACTAGACTTCTCATCCTTTCACTCAGCGCCTTCCTATTAATTACACCGTGTAACAATTTTTTTTTTTTTTTGTTCCTGGGTAGTAAGTGTTATTTCCTAATTGCTTATGCCTCAAAAGTATAGAAAATGGCTATTATTCCCCACAAACTTTGCTTTTGTGACCAGGACAGTGATATTGTGAAATTTACCTATTTTCCAGAACATTCCAGATAGATTCAGTGCTGAGTAAACTTGGAGTAACTTCGAGAACTTTCTAGAACTTTCCAGTAATATGAATAGTAGTATAAATACAGGGGCCTTAAGCCCACCAGTTCAGTTTAGTTCCAGCTGCCTAAGTGTATACATATCTGGATTTCTGAGATGGCATCAAGGTCATAGGAGACTTCAAAATGGTGGCATTCCTGATGGGTCTCCAAGGCGGTTTTACCAAGTTTCCCTGCTATCTTTGCCTTTGGGACAGCAGGGACACCAAGGCGCACAACCACAGGCGGGACTGGCCACAGCGGACCAAGTTCTCTGTGGGGAGGAACAACGTCAAGTGGGAGCCACTGGTGGACCCACGGAAGGTGCTGATGCCACCACTGCACATCAAATTGGGCCTTATGCAACAATTTGTCAGAGCTCTAGATAAGGAGTCGGCAGCCTTCAAGTACCTTCAAGACTTCTTCCCTAAGCTGTCTGAGGCAAAGGTCAAAGCCGGTGTCTTCATCGGACCACAGATAAAGAAGATCCTGGAGTGCAATGAATTCCCCAAGAAGCTCACTAGTAAGGAGAAAGCGGCTTGGAACAGCTTTGTCGCAGTGGTTCGGGGCTTCCTGGGCAATCACAAGGCCGAAAACTATGTGGAGCTGGTTGAGACTCTGGTGAAGAACTACGGCACAATGGGCTGTAGGATGTCCCTCAAAGTCCATATCCTTGATGCTCATCTTGATAAATTCAAGGAGAACATGGGAGCGTACTCGGAGGAGCAAGGCGAGCGCTTCCACCAGGATATACTGGACTTTGAATGCCGCTACCAAGGACAGTATAACGAGAACATGATGGGAGACTACATTTGGGGGCTGATTCGTGAAAGTGATTTACAGTATAATCGTAAATCTCGAAAAACTACTCACTTCTAAATCTTTTGTAGTCATTTTTGTATTACTTTAGTATAAATACATGTTAATTTGGATTCATATGTTGTTTTTTTCTGACTTTATGTGAACGAAAAGACACAAATTTGTCCGTTTTCTCATTGGAAATAGGTAAATTTCAAAATATCACTGTCCTGGTCACAAAAGCAAAGTTTGTGGGGAATAATAGCCATTTTCTATACTTTTGAGGCATAAGCAATTAGGAAATAACACTTACTACCCAGGAACAAAAATTGTGTTACATAGTGTTACCAAACCAAAGAAAAAACATCGCACTGAGTTACAGTATTATCTGCGGTAAAATGAAGAGAAACGCAGTAAGCACACACCTTTGCCGTTAATCAGTCCACGTACTACTATGTACTCTAACTTGTCTAAGAGACCATAGGCATTTGTATTATTAATTTTTTTTTAAAATTATTTTAAATGGTGTAAAGATGATGCCGTTTCTACAAGTTTTTAAGACATCAAGGTCAATTGTTGGGATTTATGTTCTTTCTACTTATGTTACAATTTATTCCCATGTATTTATTTTTTATTAAAAAGTCCCCTAGGTCCCGCCTACCTTTTCTTCTTTCCTTGGTGTTTATTGCTGTTAACATGCAGTCACAATTAATAATAACAATAACAAAATAATTGCATTATAATCGGTGGACGGGCACTACATGTCTTAAACGCACTCCACTGGCTACTGCTCGTTAGCGCTTTGATTAACCAGTAGGATTTCCCTGCCGTCCAAACTGATATACATAAAGCTAGTGATCGACACCTCTGCGGCGGTGCAGCATTAATATCCAGAATATATATTTCCTCCGGGTCCAAAGCTAGATGAGTGCTGTGCGTGTCATTTATGAAGTGCAGCCACATAACAGACACGTCGCTGGTCACAGCAAAAGTATACCTCCTACGCCTGCCCCTTATATGCGAAGAGGGTAAACGCTATATCGCCCAATAGAAGTGGGTACACACAGTTTACCTCCCCATCGACTACACCACTGGATGAATGTTAGTACATTATTGTTCAGGGAAAGAAAGGTGCGCGTTCACGCTGTGCAAGAAAAATGCACACACATGCGCGGGCACGTCGACGCGCGTCACAGAGAAGCAGGAAGGAGGAGCTGCGCGAGAGAAGCGATACCGTTCCGAAGCGAGGGAGCTGCAGTACTGCGGTCTGTCATCGGGTCTGTCTTTTACACTTCATTAAAGAGGTTATATCGCGGTCGCTCGGTATAATTACCAAATTCAGCTTTACGAAACCCCATCAAGAACGAAGCAGCATACTTTCTTTATGGATCTGAGGTGAAGCCGACGATATCAAAACTCAGGTTAGTACCGAATATGTAACGTAGTGCGAAGTGTATCTGACTGGACTAAGAAAGACAGAACCACACACAAACCCTTACCTGATGAATTAAGTGTACGATGACAATGTTCATCTGTATTTAGGATAATATGGACAATATGGTTGAATTAAACATGCTGAGAATTATTTTAAAAGAAGCACATGATTTGATAAAGTGGTTCTTATTTATATATGTTTATTTTTATATAGCGCCTTTCATAGTGGACCACCATCACAGAGTGCTTTACAGAGGTAGGCTGTGAACTGTGCATTATATGCAGAGTCACTTACAATAGGACGTTGATTTAACATCTCATCCGCAAGACGGAGCACAGGGAGGTTAAGTGACTTGCTCAGGGTCACACACAGTGAATCAGTCAGGGGCAGCGGTGGGATTTGAACCGGTGACTTTCTGGTTACAAGCCCTGGACTTTAACCACTGACCACACTGCCTCTATCTATCTATCTATCTATCTATCTATCTATCTATCTATCTGTCTATCTAGTGCGTATGTAACGCCAGTGATTTGAATATAAAAAATAAATACAAATACAACGTTTTTTCCCGTCTGCTGTGTGGTAAATTCACGGATTACACAATACGTGCGTACTGTAATGATGTAGTAAATCTAATAAAAAAACAACAAAAAAAAACGGGATGTGTTGTGAGGACTGCGACCAATAATGTACATGTCGTAAGAATATTAAACAAACCAGCAAACAGAAATGTGGGGTATGTGTTGAAGTATTTCCTCTAGCACAGACACTGCAGTACACTGTACCTAAGAACAGGTGACTTCTGGTCATATGATCTCTTCTGTAAGTAGCCAGTGAAATGGTGTATGTATTTCTTAATTTATTTATTTTACAGCAACACTAGCTTTTCAACACAGGTACTCCTGTATGATGATGTAGTTTGTGACAGATAATGACTGCAGTGATACGGGACTACATACACGATTCTAGCCTAAACTAATTTAATGTGTAATCCTAATGCAACAGTCAGTAAATCCCATATAGTATGATACTGCCCCACAATCGTGGCAATGCATTGAAGCAGGTCGAAAAAACAAACCAAAAAAACAAATGGCATCCCTATCATATCGTTTTGCATGTGGTGTTAGCAGATACAGGACTAATTAATAATAATAATAATAATAATAATAATAATAATAATAATAAGCAGAATGGTATTCGAACAGTTGGATTTAGTTGCCATACTGTGACTTGTTTAAAAAAAAAATACACTAGTACATTAATATTGCAAACTATTTTTTGGTCTCATTACGTCTCCAAGCTGCAGCGAAACCACAGGTTGGTCACTTGTTCATTTTTTCAAATATAATTTTGCCTTCCTTCAATTCCTTTGCATTGTGCAGGTTTATGGGAACAAAAAAAACTTAAGTTAATACGTTCATGATTTCTGTAAACAATGGAGCTTGTGGTTATTCACAATGAAAGGAAGTCGGAAAGGAGGAGTATATTATTGTTCCAAGTAGTTTGTTCCAAGTTTCAGTTCCCAATTTACAAATACATTTTCTTTATAGAAAGCAGGATTGTGTTCAAAGGCGTTGTTATGTATGAGCTTCAGTCACCAGGGATTGATGAAGTAAAAAGTCTTCCCACAGCTGTCTGCTCATCCTTTCCATGTCTTCACACCCTAGACACACCTGAACTCTCTCGCTGCTGTATCAGAGTCGGACACAGCTCTGTCTGCTCATCTTTTCCATGTCTTCACACCCTAGACACACCTGAACTCTCTTTCGCTGCTGTATCAGTCGGACACAGCTGTCTCTGCTCATCCTTTACATGTCTTCACACCTTAGACACACCTGAACTTTCTTTCGCTGCTGTATCAGAGGCAGACCCCCTCATAAGCATTGTGACATTAGCTGTGCCGCCATCACCTTGTTCAGTCTGGCTTTGCCACACCTAACTCCTGGGGGATTTCCACACGCCTGATTTATAATTCACACAGCACATCCAGCAGAACATTGCATGTGTTCTACAGAGTTTTACCCCATAAGAAATCACACAGTCAAAAAATCAAGGACACTGGAAAAAAAGTAAATGTATTTCTTTATATCCCTGTTAAAGATGCACAGAGCCCCATACAGGGTTAAGAAATGTTCCTGCATATATATTCAGGGGTCCAGCATGTGGAGATCAGATTCAAAACTACCACAGTACGGACATGTCTTCACCGTTTTAACTAGTTAGTTATTAAAAAAATATAATAATGTTTTCTTCCTTTTTTATTATAGTTTCAAGTGTAGCCAAACCTTTAGGTGTAGAGTGTTTTGGAATTTCGTACTTTCCAAACGATTTTAAAATAAGTAATACAATATTTGTTTTTTTTACTTGTGTTGTGCTCTGTACCTATTCATTTTATAATATATATATATACAGTACTGTGCAAAAGTTTTAGGCAGGTGTGTAAAGTAAGAATGCTTTCAAAAATAGACATGTTAATAGTTTATATTTATCAATTAACAAAATGCAAAGTGAGTGAACAGAAGAAAAATCTACATCAAATCAATATTTGGTGTGACCACCCTTTGCCTTCAAAACAGCATCAATTCTTCTAGGTACACTTGCACACAGTTTTTGAAGGAACTCGGCAGGTAGGTTGGCCCAAACATCTTGGAGAACTAACCACAGTTGTTCTGTGGATTTAGGCAGCCTCAGTTGCTTCTCTCTCTTCATGTAATCCCAGACAGACTCGATGATGTTGAGATCAGGGCTCTGTGGGGGCCATACCATCACTTCCAGGACTCCTTGTTCTTCTTTACGCTGAAGATAGTTCTTAATGACTTTCGCTGTATGTTTGGGGTCGTTGTCATGCTGCAGAATAAATTTGGGGCCAATCAGATGCCTCCCTGATGGTATTGCATGATGGATAAGTATCTGCCTGTACTTCTCAGCATTGAGGAGACCATTAATTCTGACCAAATCCCCAACTCCATTTGGAGAAATGCAGCCCCAAACTTGCAAGGAACCTCCACCATGCTTCACTGTTGCCTGCAGACACTCATTCGTGTACCGCTCTCCAGCCCTTTGGCGAACAAACTGCCTTCTGCTACAGCCAAATATTTCAAATTTTGACTCATCAGTCCAGAGCACCTGCTGCCATTTTTCTGCACCCCAGTTCCTGTGTTTTCGTGCATAGTTGAGTCGCTTGGCCTTGTTTCCACGTCGGAGGTATGGCTTTTTGGCCGCAAGTCTTCCATGAAGGCCACTTCTGACCAGACTTCTCCGGACAGTAGATGGGTGTACCAGGGTCCCACTGTTTTCTGCCAATTCTGAGCTGATGGCACTGCTGGACATCTTCCGATTGCGAAGGGAAGTAAGCATGACGTGTCTTTCATATGCTGCAGTAAGTTTCCTTGGCCGACCACTGCGTCTACAGTCCTCAACGTTGCCCGTTTCTTTGTGCTTCTTCAAAAGAGCTTAGACAGCACATCTGGAATCCCCTGTCTGCCTTGAAATTTCTGCCTGGGAGAGACCTTGCTGATGCAGTATAACTACCTTGTGTCTTGTTGCTGTGCTCAGTCTTGACATGGTGTATGACTTTTGACAGTAAACTGTCTTCAGCAACCTCACCTTGTTAGCTGAGTTTGGCTGTTCCTCACCCAGTTTTATTCCTCCTACACAGCTGTTTCTGTTTCAGTTAATGATTGTGTTTCAACCTACATATTGAATTGATGATCATTCGCACCTGTTTGGTATAATTGTTTAATCATACACCTGACTATATGCCTACAAAATCCCTGACTTTGTGCAAGTGTACCTAGAAGAATTGATGCTGTTTTGAAGGCAAAGGGTGGTCACACCAAATATGGATTTGATGTAGATTTTTCTTCTGTTCACTCACTTTGCATTTTGTTAATTGATAAATATAAACTATTAACATGTCTATTTTTGAAAGCATTCTTACTTTACAGCATTTTTTCACACCTGCCTAAAACTTTTGCACAGTACTGTATATATCCAGTATATATATATATATATATATATATATATATATATATATATATATATATATATATATATATATTATAAATTCTGTTTGTTAAAATGTACTCTACTGTAACAAAACAAACAAATCTTCACCTGCCCTATTTTAGGCTTCCATGTCATTTACAGTAGCTTTTGTATTTTTTACAGTAAATTGTGTATCTTATTTACTGCATTTAGTATGTGTGTGTCTGCACGTGTGTGTGTGTGTCTGCGTGTGTGTGTCTATGGTTGTGTGTGTGTCTGCGTGTGTGTGTGCCTGCGTGTGTGCGTGTGTGTGTGTGTGTCTGCACGTGTGCATGTGCGTCTGTGTTTTCAAATTTTGTAAAGGGTATTGCATTTTTTTTAAATGTATATAATCTCAGTTTTTGTACAGTAGGAATGTATTTTCTAGAATCGCCAAACAGTATCCTTCCACAAGATTGCATATAACAATCATTTCACATGAACCAGGCTTCTGCTTTTTATCTTGGACATGTTACAATATCAATTGCTTATGTTCACACTTGCATAATCTCTTTTGAACTTCATTAGTGTAAGTATATATGCATTACCAGGTTTTGAGTACAGGAAATAAGAATGGCAGGAAAGGATTGTGTCTGTGTGTCTGCACTTCGATACCACGGTTCTCAAATAGGAAGTAAGTGAGCTGGGCTGATCGCATCAGTAGGCAATAGAGAGAGTTTCATTCTGTTTTAAGTATCTTGGTCACATTTTGGTAAACATGACACCTACATACAGTAGGACAATCTTGTAGCAAAATAGAAAATGCTATTATTTAAATGAATGTTCTTTTTAAAAAGTTATTTTAAAATATTTACATGTCTTTCATTAAATGCCTTCAAGGTAAATACAGCATGTGTTACTGGTTGACTTTTTTCTGTTTTATTTAATTCATTTTTAAATTCCAGATACACATTTGTCAACATCCCGGTTGGAGACGAAGAAAGATTTTTCACTACTGAAAAGAAGTGTGAAGTTCGAGAGGGGATTGTGACAAGATTGTATTGGGTGTCTCCAGCCATGAAATCCAGAATCCAGTGAAGGAGGCCCTGCTGATCTGTACTGATGGCAGATATTCTCCCCACCAGTTTACTGGAAGCCTGTGTGGTAATTGGAGCTTCAAATGAAAAGCTGAAGGAAGTTCTCCAGGTAAATATGTATATTCAACAAGTCACGAAGAACCAGGGGCCCGTTTCACAAAAGTGTGCGTCTGGTTGTTATAGTGAAGTTAGACTGTATTATTATTATTATTCACGTAATGATTGCTGCACGCCATTGTCACCAGTTTAAAGCAAGGCAATCTGCACAATAGTGCTGTTATCATACTGAAGAAATCGGGACTTTTGGTATATGATTGTATTTAATAAATAAACCGTGTTTGTTTTTACAACTTGACCTTGCCTCAGTTACTGTTATTTTTCACCCACATAACTTTGGGTTACACTTCATAAATAAATAATTTTGTTTTGTAATTTAAACCTTTTGTTAACTGGTATGTAAAAAAAAAAACTGCAGTTATACCTCCATTTCAGCCCTTTGTGTGTGTGTGTGTGGGGGGGGTTATAAGGTACAGACAAGGTCATATTGTCATCAGAATGTTTTACCTGAGAAATTCGTTTAATAAAGTGTACAGTTCCACAGCGAGCTAGTAGTATGAGCGTCCTGGTACTTCCTAAAACAGGATCTGCGATGGAAATTACTACTTGCGGCTGCTGTGTGGCAGTCGCAGGTTTCTGTTGAAAATCGGTGATGTCGCAGCCGTGCGAAAGTTTTATGAAACCCCGTTTTTATTTGCAAGGTGCTGGTGATTGCGAATCGTTGCAAATCGCTTTTGTGAAACGGGCCCCTGGTTTAGTGGTTTGGAGAACAGCATTAAATATTCAGATTTTAGTTTTTCTTGATTTACAGTAGTGCTCTGCTGAGCAAGTCATTAAATAATGGATTATGAATATGGATACTGTTGTTGAGTAATCAATTAATCATTTTTAATTGAGATCATTTCATTTTTTGTTTTTTATTATTGTTTTGCACATATCTTTTTTTTCTTAAAACATCAATACAATAATCTAATGAATGTCCTTCTGTGGGGACTGCCAGAGAAGTGAAACGGAAGTGTTGCAGTGCCACTAGCACGGTTACTTGCTTGTGCAAAACCAGTGCAGTGTGAAGAAATGCAATACAATTCCTCTGTTAATGACACATATATTCAGCACACTTCATTTCATTAGTCGCTGTATCGAGCAAACTCTGAGAATTATTTACCCCCCCCCACCAAAAAAACACATCATTCATTATTGTATGTTTTCTTACAAACACAATTTACTGTACTGTTTTTGTTTTGTCCAAAATGTCCCACTGCTAATTTACAGTATAGGTTATTTACTTGTATCTAGAATCAGAATAAGGGAATCCACTTATTTTGCTGCCAGTGCATGTATATAGCTGTATCCTACCAGAATAAACCTGCAATACTGACATTACAAAAGACTGAACACATGTTCTTGTTGTTAACGGTATGTTTTAACAGTATATGGTTTTGTGACTCTCTCCAGGTACATCAGCATGGAAGGAGTGGTGACTTCCCACTCCTAGACCCAGAGGTTTTGCAAGTTCATGTCCCTCCCTTTGTGACCAAAGAGGATCTGGTGTCAGGATCCCAGACTCTCAGTAACTTCAACAGGACCCAGAGGCGACGCTCCTTCATCAAGAAGAAGAGAGAAAAGCCTGTTGCAGCATTGGAGAGCAACAACGGGAACAATGATCCTGTCACAGAAGACATCAGCGTCCCAAAAGACATTGACCTGATTGGGTTACCTCAGCTTTGCTTTCCGGGTAAAGACACAAAGATAAAATCAATTCAGCTTTTTTTTTTTAATATACAGTATGCTAAAAGAACGCCGCTGTTATTGTGGTAAGGGCGGGCATGGGTTTGTTATGGGATCCTGTAGCTGTTATTGTGGTATGGGCGGGCATGGGTTTGTTATGGGATCCTGTAGCTGTTATTGTGGTAAGGGCGGGCATGGGTTTGTTATGGGATCCTGTAGCTGTTATTGTGGTATGGGCGGGCATGGGTTTGTTATGGGATCCTGTAGCTGTTATTGTGGTATGGGCGGGCATGGGTTTGTTATGGGATCCTGAAGCTGTTATTGTGGTATGGGCGGGCATGGGTTTGTTATGGGATCCTGTAGCTGTTATTGTGGTATGGGCGGGCATGGGTTTGTTATGGGATCCTGAAGCTGTTATTGTGGTATGGGCGGGCATGGGTTTGTTATGGGATCCTGTAGCTGTTATTGTGGTATGGGCGGGCATGGGTTTGTTATGGGATCCTGTTAAGGACCAGAGAGGCTTGGTTGTCTAGCAACCAGGTAAATACACCTCAGAAGCTGTATGAAGTTCAGCAATGCCATGCCTGATGATGATGTTAAATCTGCAGTCTCTTGAGCAAGATTTATGTGAATGTTTCTTGCTTTTCTAAGATCATAGTTATTGTTGATTACAGGTCATGATCATTGCTTTTGTTGCTATTCCAAGATGTTTGTTGTGCGGTTGTTATTTGGCCATAATAAAATTATATATATATATATATATATATATATATATATATATATATATATATATATATATATATATATATATATATATATATATATATAAAATACTAGATATATAGGTCACGCTTTATTTTAAGGGCCGTTTTTTGTTTATTAACTGTTAACAAACAGATAATAAACATGTTCATGTACATTATTTGTTTTCTGTTAACTGGTAGTTAATAATATATAATAGGCCAGCTAAACCTGCAAACACCAATCAAACACCAGAGCCCTATGGATGATCAATACCCAGTCGATCATATGCTTGAAATCGGTTCAAATTGTTACTGTAGTAATGTTTAGCAAATTAAATCAGGTTTTAATAAACAAAAAAATGGCCCTTAAAATAAAGCATGACCTACATATATATATATATATATATATATATATATATATATATATATATATATATATATATATATATATATAATATGTGTGTGTGTGTGTGTGTGTTTTCCATGCTTTATATCAATTGAACAGACCCTAACAACGAGAGAGAGAGATAGAGAAGGTGTCGTGCTGGTAGCTGTATGCTTGTACTGGTATATCTGCGGATATCTTTTAGGAAATACGATAAAGCATCTCCTGAAAATATTACCAAATAGATTATCAGGATCTGATCATTCTAGAGTAGAGTAGCTTGAAATATTGTTTATGGAATCTTAAGTTTCTTTTCAGTTGAAATGCATTATGGTGACTTCCAGTATAGGAACAGTTTTCCTCCAAAACTATGGAATTTAACTGTCATCAGTATAGTCAGTGTAGTCCTTGAGACAAACCAGGGTATCAGTACAGCGCTGTGACACTGCCGGAATGGTAAGTAAATACAGACATTCAATTAGGTCTGTCTCTTTGTGTCTATTTTGAATGTGCTAACAATGGGCTTCCCCATTTCTGTCAACAGGGGGCCTGCAGGTAGCGAATGAATCTAAAGCAGACCATTTCCATTTCCTGGTTTTCACAGATGTCTTTGGGAACAGGACATATGGCGTTGTGGTTCAGCACTACAGGCCAGTGCAGGTGCTGCTGCTTTTACAGGCTTACCATTACTTGCTTGACCTGAACATTGCTGCACACTGTAAACATTAGCCAAGTCTTCCCTGGATTATGTTTAGTTTTCCATGCAATAAAAAAGCATGTTTTTGTGTTTAACCATTAACCATTTGTTACCAGAATGACTCCATAACATAAACCTTTACTGTAACTTTACAAGAAACACTGAATGTACTTTAACCTGTGGTCTCTTATTGTCTAGAATAATGGGTAGCGATATCAGAGAAACGTAGGTGATACAGCAAAAACTTCATAATGTGCCCAGTTTAAAATAGTTTCCTATAGTAGTCTACATTTATATAAAATTGCTTTAACTCTATGTTGCACACTTCATAACCAAAACAAACCTGATTTAAATTGGTAAAATCTCAAATGAATCCTTTTCAAATAATTAAAAACATGATTACCGTAGCATGAAAAGTATTAGAGTATATCTTACTTTAAAAACAAAAATGCAATAACAGGTTAATTGTGGTGTTCAAAGTGCAAAGAACTGCATTGTCTGTAACTTCATATATTAATACAATATAACCCTTTTTATACAGTTTCATAAACACTAAAAAGGCTTGTCTAAAGGGGAATGCTTATGACCACCAAAACTGATAGTGGTTAAAAATGTTTGGGGCACACTGCATAAGAGGTGCGTTTCAGTAGCTGTGTGCCTAGCAGAATACGCTACACTAAATAAACAAAATGCACTCGTTTCAGTTCCCCCACGATGGAAATCACTACCAGAATGGACAGGTGCACTGGACTTCTGCCAAGGCTCCAAGACTGTACGCTGCCGTTGGCATATGTGTCATATCTAAATATGCTTACTACAATGCCCTGAAGGACTGTCTTTCCTGGTAAGATATGCAGTGTGTTATAATGAGGACAGAATACAAATATTACTTTAAGTTTCTTGTTTATTTGATCATGATCATGAGTTTATTCATATTTTTTAATATGTTTGATTCAGGAATCAAGTTTATCTATGGACTTATCTACGGAAAGACATGTGTGGTTTATCTTAAACATCATGCCATAATGGGCCTCTATTCATAAAGCACTTACTTAAATATAGGTTGATATTCATTAGATATTCATTAGATCAGTGGTTTTCAATCTGTGGTCCACGGGCCACTGGTGGTCCACTGGCTTCCTTCAGGTGGTCCGTGGAAAGGTTACATAATTACTTAAAGGAAGTGGCAGCATAATTTATAGATCCCATTGCAAACCCAAAATTTGAGACCTTAAAACTCAGCTACAGAAGCAGGAAAAAATAGCATACATGGATAACATCTCCAAGTTAAAAAAAAAGTTTAAACTCTCCGTCATGTGTAGTTTTAGAGTGTCTAAAATGTATTCATTACTCTGGAGTTTTCATGTATTGTGCGCAGCTTGTAAAGTAAGGGATTACACACAACAGGGCATGTGCTGTGTTACATTAACATACAGCTGTAGTTGAGTTGGGGGCAGACCACACAGCAGTAAACATGTACATTACTATATAATAAATCAACAGACCACACAGCAGTAAACATGTACATTGCTATAATATAAATCAACAGGCAACACAGAAGTTAATAATTTATTATTATTATTATTATTATTATTATTATTATTACTAACAACAGTTTCACATAGCGTTTGTGTATTAATCATAATTGTGGTTGCCTTCAGCTGTGTTTACTACTCCTGACCGCTAGGCTGAAGCTCCTACACGCCCCTTACTCCTGCTCTCAAGCTGAGTAGTTTACGCGTGGTGTCTCCTCATCTTTTGCCTTTTCAGAATGCGAATATCTTCTGCGTATCTGTGGGAACTCCTATTTTTAGCCAAACCACGCCTACTTTTAATCCTGCGCGCCCTGAAGCGCGTGTCTGTGCTCCATATGTGTGTGCGCTCTTCTCACTCTCGTTCTAGAATGCGAATAGCAGCTCCGACCCAGCATAAACTGTTCTTCAAGATCATAAATACCCTTACAAGGCGCATAAGTCCTTTGAGAATATGCCCCTAACATTGCAGTTTATGTCAGCACTGTTTACAGAGCAATTGAGACCAGCACAGAGGTTAACATAAAAAAAAATGGAGTACTCTTGACCAGCCAAATTAAACACTGAAGCACATAATTATCGTAACAGGACGTTTACATTTTCAATACAAACTGTTTTTAAGTCGATTACCATTTCTTTATATTTCATCAAATCAGTAAAAACACCAGCTGCCCAAGCATTTGTGTGTTCTTCGATTTCATGAGATTGTTAAAATCTTTGTGTCTCATTCTACTGTCATGCATCTGAAAAGATCAAATGTGACGAAAGGAATGTCACTCATTTAAAAAAACTTTAAAAGACCTCTCACAACAATGTGTGTATTTAATGTGTGAGTTTAATATGTTGTATATTGATAATTTTATTAATTGAACTCTGATTCGGCAAAAATAAATTCCGCCGTGCATTGTACTATTTTGCATGGTAAAAAAATCAACAGCCAATCAGCGTGCAGCATCCAAACATTCCGTTTTATAAATAAAGATTATAGCTGGAGATTCAAAGCTCCGACTGTGCTGGTGCCCCATGTATTGTAACTTGACAGATTATTAATTCACCTAAATCAGTTTCCTAAGTCAGTTTTTTTCCCTCTTGGTAAATTTGTGTTAATGAAAAGTAAACTAGAACCGTTCTTTAAAACTCCAATTTTAAAATAACTTTGCTCACAGAAACAGGCCCACCCACTGCATTAAAACAAGTCAGCTGTACTGTTTATTGTGTGGTCTGCCGAGATCAAAAAAATAATTTTGATGGTCCGCGAACAAAACAGTTTGAGAAGCACTGCATTCGATTGTTCCAGATTGTTGTTCCAGCTGTCCAAACACTCATTATAAAACCATAAGAAGTAGACGGACGTTTCAGTTGATGCTTTTACCAGTGTATAGAAGTGATGCTGACATTGGTTGGGCGGTGGTTAACATTTATACATTAGGCATCCAAAACTTGTTATCTTGCCACTGTTGTGTGTGTCGCTTTACAGTATACCCATGTTACAATCCCTTTATTGCTGTATGTTGCCTCGTTAATGTTAAAATATGGCTCCAGAACAGTTTATTAATGTATTTTTAAATGTATGTTCTGCTTCACACCTCCGAGCAATCTTTTCATTTTGCATATCTTCCTCAGTCATTTACTTGTGTGTTTTTGGCAGTTTGCTCCTTCAGCTCAAGTCCTGCAGAGGCAATGATTTTGAAGACAAAGTGAAAGAATTTGCTGCAAAATTGGCTTTGGTACCAAGCCCACCTCCTGGGCAGCTACATCTGGTAAGAACATGTAACTGCATACACATGGAATGAAGATGAGTGTTTGTAAATGCAATAGCGAATGAAGTTGGTCAACAAAGGGGTGCCTATTTAGAGAGTACATTTGAGAAAAATATACAGGATACTCTTTCTCTTGCCAGGAGCCCCTTGAAATGAGATGTGTATCTCAAGGGTTCGATCCTGGTTAAATAAATACATTTGTAAATTTGCTTTAAACTTTTATGCTGGTAGCTAAGCATAGTTCATTTCATATTGTAGACATAACAAGCAACTGTTCAGCAGCCAAGTAAGAAAAGTTGCATATTGGAGTTGATCATGCTATTTTTTTTTATTATTCCTGTGGTTGGGTGATTACTGATACAGCACTGTAATCCCTTTGATCACTGTCATCTAATCCTAATTTTAGATGTTCAACATGAAGCCGCTGCAGATAGTGCTTCCGTCAAGAGAAGATCTTGATAGCCCGGTTGTTGATTTGGATCTGCATCTTCCGTTCTTGTGTTTCAAACCCAAGCAGGTTCTGCAGGTTTGTTTGCCTGTTTCTTTTATTTATTTAATTTTGTAATAATTTTTCATTGAACATAAATAACATATTTAGTGCAATATCTGATCTATTTATTTGTAGATGTATCTCAAACTGTAGTTTTATTTTCAAACAGTGAAACATTGTGACAGAATGATGTTTTGATCACATTTACCATGAGTAGTACATATGTCACACATTTCTGCAGATGGAGAAGTGCTTATCCAGTTGTCTGGATGAATTATGCAGTGCCTTACAGCCTGAATCTCTTTATCATCATTCGATTCCTTTCCTTGATTTTACTAGACTAATAATACATGTGTTTTTTTGTATTCTGTTGACAGATAATAACGTGCATTCTAACAGAGCAGAGAATTGTCTTGTTGTCTTCTGACTGGGCTTTGCTCACGCTGATTGCAGAGAGCCTTGTATTGTTTATTCATCCACTTCAGTGGCAACACACCTTCGTGCCGATTCTGTCCAGACTGATGCTGGATTTTGTAATGGCTCCTACGTCGTTTCTCATGGGGTGCCATGTTAATCATTTTGATGAAGTTGCTGCGGTAAAGTTTATTTATTTATTTTAATGCTGAATTTCCAGTATTTATATATTGACAGATTATTGTTTGAAAACCGTACAGCTAATGACATTTTATTGTAAATGGAAGATTACTTGCTTTTGGTATAATGGTACGTTTGTCGTGTATTTGCGTAATTATTCCAGCAAGATTGTGATTCCTTTGCATTATTTTGATCTTTATGTCTGTATCTTTCGAATGGTATTTTAGGAGACGGATGACCTGATTTTGATAAATATTGATAATGGATCAATATCATCCTCCTCTTCCCGGGAGCTCGATATTCCTGATGTCCCTTTAGGTGCTGCCGAATGTTTCATGAGCAGGTAGGAAAATGTTCTGTATTGCTTTTCAAATCTAATTACAAGCACTTTATGAGGTAGGGCTTCTGATTTTTGGTGTTTTACCCTCCATTAACCCTTTGCGGTCCATTTATTAATCGCGCGTCAGGCACGCCAGGTCTAATTAATTTTCACACGCGCAGTTAATTTTATACGCGCTGTTTAAAAGTATTTTTTTTCACAGTCAAACAGGTTTAAATGGCCCTGCATATCAACAAAGCACACACTAGGCATCTCCAGCCCCGCCCCAGCCTTTTGTTTGCTATAGCGTTCAGCTGTGTAAGAAATAAATAATAATAATAATAATAGTCGTACATACCGATCGATCATCTCCAGATCACTCGTTTTATCACCAAACTCCTCAATAATGCGATCCAAGTCATTATTTTATTACTATAACATCTGAAAAAAGCTCTGCAAATGTCCATGATAGTCTCAGTGCGCTGACGCACTTAGCCAGCTTGTTTACTATGGACGCCCATTATCTGATACCTGATACCATGTATGACTATTCATGAAATACGCCTTTTTTTTTTTTTTTTTTTTTTTTTCCGACTTGTCTCGGCTCCTGTCGCTACCACTCGGCAATTGAATGGGTTTCTCGGCTTTTTCCGGAGAAAAAACGACTAAACACCCGTTTATTGCGTTGCTATAATGATGTCGGACCCAGTCCGACAAAGGACCTGTGAGGAATAATTGCAATGTCGGACCCAGTCCGACAATGGACCGCAAAGGGTTAAAAATTCAGTTGATATCTGTTAAGCCATTTGTGTATCTCAATCACAACTGAGAAATGTGTTAACCCTTTGCGGTCCATTGTCGGACCTGGTCCGACATTGCAATTATTCCTATCAGGTCCATTGTCGGACCCTGTCTGACATCATTTTAAAAACGCAAAAAACGGGTTTCTATTAGTTTTTTCAGCGGAAAAAGCCGAGAAAACCATTATATTGCCGAGTGGGAGCGACAGGAGCCGAGACAAGCCGAAAAAAATAAATAAATAAATAAAAAGGCGTATCTCATGAATAAGCATACATGCCCCTGGCATTACAATAGGGGCAGGTATAAGGACACAAGCTATGTGATACCACACCAGCGCACAGAGGCTATCACGGACATTTGCAGAGCTTTTTTGAGATGTTATAGTAATAAAATAATGACTTGGATTGCATTATTGAGGAGTTTGGTGATAAAACGAGAGATCAGGAGATTATCGATCGGTATGTACCACTATTATTATTATTATTATTTATTTATTAGCATCTGTGAAAGCGATAGCGAACGAAAGGGTGGGGCGGGGCTGGAGATGCCTAGTGAGTGCTTTGTTGATATGCAGGGCCTTTTAAACCCATTTGACTGAAAAAAAAATACTTTTAAACAGCGCGTCTAAAATTAACTGCGCGTGTGAAAGTAAATTGGACCTGACGCACACTTAATAAATGGACTGCAAAGGGTTAATAGTAAAACTGATTTAATTAAAGAAAAAACAATGGGCTTTTAAATGGTCAGTCTTTTTCATTTAAAAGCAGAAGCAACTCCTCTTTAGTAATGTAAATACAGTTACGTGTAACGATTGCAATAAAGTGTGTCCAGCATAAAATACTTTTATTTTTCATTATAGCTTTATTAAAGATTAGTCGATTATTAACATGCTTCTATCTCATTCGTATGTTCGGCTTGTAAAAGGCTTGGACAATTTTAAAGCCAATTTAGTTGTTTCACAGAAAAACCCTGTAAATTAAATCAATTTTACTATTAACATGTTCTTAGTTGTGATACACGAATGGCTTCACAGGTATCAATTGAATTCTTAAAGGACAGTAGAAAAGTCAAAGTAAAAAACAGAAAATCAGAAGTCCTATTTATAGGTTATAACAGAATCCAGAATTACAATTAAAGGTAGTGAAAACCTCTTTATGTTATCAAGGTTTTGGCAATGCCAGACAAGGGTGGGCACACCCAGCACTGTCTGTAGGCATGACACTGGCGTAGTTACTGCAGTGAAACTCAGCTGCAGTTTTGAGTGACAGCATGAGTAGCTCATCTTTTGTTCCTATATGACAAAATACAGTCGTATTCTTAGTGGTGGCCAATTCTTTATAGTTTATAATACAATATGGTCTACTATATTAGACTGTAGTGTTTTGGGCAGCTATTTATTTATTTATTTTTTGTTGATAGTTGCCTTTTTAGGTTACATTTTAATATTATAAATAAATACATTTACTTATTTAATAAATATATATATTTGATTTGTTGGAAAGCTGCCAACAACAAATGCTTATTCTCCCTTAACAAACATAGGCTTAAAGGTGTTCAAATGTACTACGACTTGAAGCTCTCTCACCTGGGCTCCAGTACAGAGCTGAATGATTTACGAATGCAAAGGAGGCAGTGGCAGCAAAGGCTGAACTGGCAAATACAGCAGGTTACCTTGGAGTTAATTGTCAATATCTTCAGGTAGGTGCTGTAATAGACATTTTCCTATTGTAATCAAAACATGTTGTTTTTTAATACAGTATTAGAATTTCTAAAGGCAAAGACTAAAACATCCACAAGTTACAACTAATGTTGAATTATTTAAAGTTTATAAAGTTCTACTGGTATGTACATGGGGATATGATATATGTGTAGTTTTCTAAGATATCCTGTCACAATTTTTTCTTTCCATTTTTAGAAATTTTCAAACAGTTTGTGTGAATTCTATAGTTTGAGAAGTTGCCCTGCCAAAACTTTAACGCATCATATATGCATTGTAAAGTAAATGCATAGATAGGAAACTTAACATTGTACAATTATGCATGCAGTGACTGAAGGGGATATTAAACCGTTTGTGCTGTGCTTGTGTTTTTAAATATAAGTAATCTAAAATATTTTATTATTGCTCACCTCCCCTACTTTCCCTAATCCCTTCAGTCATTTCCCAGCCATATGTGTTTCATTATAAAATCTGTACTTCTGTGAGAATTTCTTTTTTTTTTCTTTAGGGTTAAGTTTCCCGTTGATTTGTCACATTTATCATCCTCCAAAGAGCAGTTTAATACAGTCCTCTCATGCATGCACTCTGCCGTGTGGCATTTGTTTTTAGTTCCTGTTTTTTCTTTTCAATCTGATACTGATGTTATTACTTAACAGCTTCACAAGTGTTAAATTTGCATTCACAGGTGAATAATCTAAACAGCTGTGTCCAACCAGTATAGCTCCTAGTGCTACAAGTATTTTAAAAACTTTAAGCAACCTTATAAATTAACATAGATATATATATATATATATATATATTTTTTTTTTAAATCGAGCATCACATGACATCTTTTCTTTATTTAGGGAAGTCAACGATCATCTCAATTATGAACATAGAGTTTTTAACAGTGAAGAATTTCAGAAAACCAGAGAACCAGCAGATCAACCTTTTTACAAGATGGTAATTTACTGTACTAATTATGCTTAGTGATTGGATTCAGGGGACGTGTATATACCAATTACCCCACTGTGCACTCTGCAGTGTTTACATAAAATAAGTATTATTTTACCTTTTTTTACCTAATATATTTGTAAACATAATCCCAAATACTTTGGTAATATAAGTCACATGGGGAATGCATTTCCCAACTTTGCGTTTGACAGAAGAGAGAGAATTTTTGATGCAAACATATATAATACTCCCTCTGCAACAATGCTGGTTTTCTGTTCCCACAATACACCACTCATTTCAATCAGGGCACCACCTTGCAGAAGGAGGAACACTACGATCGTTCAAGAAAACATGATATTCTCCTGGAGAGTGCTCCGAGTGAAAGTTGGGAAATGTTCTGTATTGCCCATTTGATTTTAAAATGATCGGGATTATGTTGAAAAATGTATTTCTGTGATATGGACAACACTGGATACAGCAAAAGTAAAGTCATGCATTTATAGCTAACACTGCAGGTTGTTCTGTAACACTTTAAACCTGTAATAATAATAGTAATTGTTTATAGCAAAGCTTCTTAATGTCCGTTGTTATGTTAAGAATTTGGCTATATATATATATATATATATATATATATATATATATATATATATAGTCTTTAAACATCCTTTTTACAACATAATCAGTCCAATGAGATACCAATCAAGACACTAGACAGATTTTCAGTGTACTACATGTTTGTTCATCACACCAGTAATAATAGTAAAATGCTAAGTGGAAACCTTGGTCAAATGAAATGGACCCTGAAACATAACAGGAGGTTTAAAAAGGTTTTCATAAAAACTTGCCTGTATTCATATAGCATACAATATAAATGTAATGTATCCAATTTTCTGTTTTGCAGTTTCAAAGACAAAGTTTGAATATAATAGTGAAAAAAAGTGCAACTGTTTTAGATTCAGAGGGTTCACTAGAGAGTTTCTGTGTGATTGCTTTCATGCATCTGTTAGTCTGGTTATTATATCAGGAAGGGTGAAACGGAGAGCCGGCCATCACAAGTCATGCTTTAGTGTTGGACTCAGGAAGTAGCTGTACATGGATAGCTCTCTTACATTCTACAAACTTAAAAACAAAGTAATTTACTCCCATCTTTTAAAGGATAATAAAAATAATAATAATAATAATAATAATAAAGGAGAAAAATACATGTTAATGTCTCAAAGAATGAAAAATAAATATAGGAGTAAATAACAGACTGGTTAATACAAAGCAAAAAAACGGGATGTTTTAATGTAAGGAAGAACTCATAAAAATACAAATGTTTTGGAGTGCAGGATGCGCCCTATAGTCTGGACGTCGCTGAAAAACAATAAAAATAATTGGCAACCACTAAATTAAAAAAAAAAAAAAATACAAATGTTTTTATAAAAATACATAAAACTTGTTATTGATTAAGTAGAAGTCTTTTAAAGGTGGTGATGACTTTGTGACATTTATATAAATTGCAGGTGCTGGAGACGCACATATTTCATTCGTTTCTTAAGGCGCGGTTGAACAGAAAGATGGACGCCTTCACTAGAATGGAGTTAAGTACTCGATCTGAAGCACACAGGTAATTCTCACAGTATAGAGATACCATACAGTACAGTAAAGTGCTACGGGTTGTGGTATCTGTGTGCAATTCTTATTGTTATACATATAAATATTACTTTGTTTTAACCTAAGCTCATCGGGTACTTGCAATATGAATGGTGATGATGACTTCTTAGCTTTTAAGTGTTTTTTTTAAATGGCTCCAACTGTTAAAATAAGACAAAATGTTGTGCAAGCAAAGTTGTTCAAAGCCCGCAGAGCTCCACTGGAGTGCCATTGGTAGGGTTTACACAAGAGCTTTACTTGCATTGAATTGAATTATATTGACTGTAGCATTGCTCACCCAAAGCCAGTGAGTTAAGGATACAATTTGAAAATGTATAATATTCCAATTTTGGGGGTTGATGGGGGGCTTTTAATGATCTCTGGCAATTTTACTTCATTTTCTAAAAAAAAATTGTTACAGCTCCCCCAAGATTTTGGTCGGTTCCACTCATTTTTTAATGTCAACAATCAAACCTTGTTGTTCTGTTTTTTCCCTCCCTTCAGGATGAAACTTATGCTTGAATCCCCGCGAAGACCCACCATGCAAGAGATGGCTCGGAAATGCAGCAGCCCGGAGAATCGCTGCTTCAAGGGAATAAGTATGCCTGATCTTGCAGACCAGAGAATTCACGACTTTCCAGTCAGGAAGAGTTCACTGAAGAAACTGGAGTCAGAGACTGGTAATAACTTCAGTTCATCTACAAAGCTATCTAACTATCTGGATTTGCAAGTTGTTGGTACAGCCTTTGAAATGTAGCTCAAGCTGCAGTATATCGCTGTATACCTGCAGAGCACCATGTGTTGATCACCCTTCTATTTTTTTTATATCTAGAGAACAGGAAACTCATGAGAGTGCTGGAATCTAGGTCAGGGTCTCCAACCTTTTCTCTAGTTAATGGTTGTGATTTTGATCTGTTTTTCATGGACACCTGTTCTGAGAAAACCCAGCCAGAGTTCAAATTAGTAGTAGTACTTAATTGTATAATATTGGGTATGTATGTTACTTACTCTCTTACTATGTTCTTGCAGCACTGAAGATCCCACTGAAACCTATCAAAACCTGTAAACTTCCAGACTTTCCTTCACCCTTAGTTTACCATCATGTCCAGTGCTATTACACAGAGTGCATTGTTCTGCTGAGCAAGGCTGTCTCCTCTGTTCCACCCGAGAGCTCAGCACTGCTCGCCAGGTACTACTACCTTCGAGGACTCATGAACATGATGCTTGGGAAACGCTTGGATGCTCTGTCTGACTTCCAGAATCTCTACAAGACTGACATAGGAATCTTTCCAGCTGACCTGGTGAAGAAGCTGGTGGATTCTCTGGCCCAGGAAGAGTGGCTTCAGGCAGAGAAACGGTCAGAGCTGAAACGCTTAATAAGTAAAGTGAAAAAAGACAATGAAACGGGCTTGGTGAAATCTGACGATCGTGTCACAAACTTTGCGCTCCCGAAAAAACACATGCAGCTGGACGATTTTGTGAAACGAATTCAGGAATCTGGGATTGTGAAGGATATTGGTACTATTCATAGATTGTTTGACGCTCTTACTGTAGGTAAGTGAAAAAACCATCAGGCGGACATTTCTAAAAGGAAATTGTTAACAGCTGGGAGGCTATGGTATTGGAAATGTACCGTAAATATTAGCTTTAGGAAGGAAAAGTAGAAATATAGCTTTAGGAAGGAAAAGTAGAAATATCTATATTTCCTGAAAACTCCGGAAAGCCTTATAGAATTAGTAAAACTTAAAAATCGAATGGGAAGTTCTGATCATGTAATTAAACCTGTTGTACACATTGTGGAGTTGTCAATGTTATAACAGATGTAGTATTGCATCCCTCTTCCTCAAAGGGAAGGGAACATGATTAATAATTCATTTTTCCCAATGTTGCTCTGTTTGTGGTAACACAGGCTCTAATTTGTATCCAGGACATTCTGCAGACTGGTATGCTTTGGATTTAGTTGCCTCTGTTTTCCTGCTACCTATTACCTTTTACACTTTCTGGCTACATAGTGAAGTAATGCATTCTTCATTTATTGCTTAATTTTCTGAAAATCCTTTCCCCATCTTAAAAGTTAATTGAATTGGGCTTTATGTTTGCTATTAGTAGATGTGGGACTATTGGGTGCTTACTGCAAACTCTTATGAATTAAATGACTGGTTATTCAGTTGGCATTTGCTGCCTATGATTACTGCAACATTGCTGCAAAACAATCACATTTTTAATCTAATAATAATAATAATAATAATAATAATAATAATAATAATAATAATAATAATAATCTAAGCATAGATGCATCGAGTAATTACCCTAATCTCACTGTCCCTTAATCCGCTTCATTAGAATCATTTAAGAGTGGCTTTGGTGGGCAAGGTCTGGATACAGCAATGAGGGTGGCACCTTCGCAATCTGTATTTTACGTTGATTCTCATCTGGATGGTAAGCATAGAAGACTAAATGCTTTGCAAGTCTTGTGTGCAGCAATGCCATGGGAAGAGGAAGCGGTATCTTAAATAATGGCTTTGGGCTTCTAGTTGCATCTTTCACCCTATAGTATGTATTGGACTTCATCTCCCAAGTTCAGTTGCATTTTGCTTTTTGCTTTGTTCCTTTTAACATACTGTACTGGGTGATTTTATTCAAACTGCCCATTACAATTCTCAAGTGTTTTACTCTAAATTATTAGCAGCACAATTTGTTTCTGAAATGAAAAGACAGTAACCTCAATTATAAAGCCAATTTCAAAAAAATCCTTAAGACTACATACACAACATCTGAGCTGTTTATTTCTTGTTTTGTAACTTAATTGGGAGCATTTTTGCTTTTTGAAAAAAATTATGCTTGTGACGATATGGAGTAAAACAAAACGTACAGCTATTCATTTTTTTTATAAAAGCGCTGCAAAGTTTGAGCTTAGCTATATTGTCGTTAAAGTGTTTACTGTGCAAACTGTTGGGGGTTTGTTTAATTCTTACAAGTCCTTTTTGAATAATTGCATATATCAGTTTAATATACAGTGCCTATAGAAAGTCTACACCCCCTTTCAAAATGTTCACCTTTTGTTGCCTTATAGCCTGGAATTAAAATGCATTAAAATATATATTTTTTTCATTTATCTACACACCCTACCCCTACAACTTCCAAGTGAAAAAAATATTCTAGAAATTTGTAAAAGATTTATTAAAAATAAAAACTGAAACAGCTTGGTTGGATAAGTGTCCACCCCCCTTGTAATAGGAATAATAAATTAGCTCAGGTGTAACCAGTCACCTTCAAAGTCACACACCAAGTTAAGTGGCCTCCACCTGTGTTAAATTGTAGTGATTCACATGATTTCAGGATAAATTCAGCAGTTCCTTTAGGTTCCCTCTGCTGGGTAGTGCATTTCAAAGCAAAGACTCAACCATGAGCACCAAGGCACTTTCAAAAGAACTCTGGGACAAAGTTGTTGAAAGGCACAGATCAGGGGATGGGTATAAAATATCAAAGGCCTTGAATATCCCTTGGAGCACGGTCAAGACAATTATTAACAAGTGGAAGGTGTATGGCACCACCAAGACCCTCTGTCTCCAAACTGGATGACCGAGCAAGAAGGAGACTGATCAGAGAGGCTACCAAGAGGCCAATGGCAACTTTGCAAGAGCTACAGGCTTTTATGGCCAAGACTGGTCAAAGTGTGCATGTGACAACAATATCCCAAGCACTCCACAAATCTGGCCTGTATGGTGGCAAGAAGGAAACCATTTCTCAAGAAAGCCCACCTTGAATCCCGTTTGAAGAATGCAAAAAAAACATTCAGGAGATTCTGTAGCCATGTGGCAAAAAGTTTTGTGGTCTGACGAAACTGAAATGGAACTTTTTGGCCTAAATGCAAAGCGTTATGTTTGGCGCAAACCCAACACAGCGCATCACCCGAAGAACACCATCCCTACTGTGAAGCATGGTGGTGGCAGCATCATGTTATGGGGATGTTTCTCATCGGCAGGGACTGGGGCACTTGTCAGGATAGAAGGGAAAATGAATGGAGCAAAGTACAGATACGTCCTTGAGGAAAACCTACTGCCCTCTGCAAGAAAGCTGAAACTGGGATGGAAATTCACCTTTCAGCATGACAACGACCCAAACCACACAGCCAAAGCTACACTGGAGTGGCTAAGGAACAAAAAGGTAAATGTCCTTGAGGGGCCCAGTCAGAGCCCCGACCTAAATCCAATTGAAAATTTGTGGCATGACTTGAAGATTGCTCTCCATCAACGCTCCCCAAGGAACTTGACAGAGCTTGAACAGTTTTGTAAAGAAGAATGGTCAAATATTGGCAAATCTAGGTGTGCAAAATTGGTAGAGACCTATCCCAACAGACTCACAGCTGTAATTGCTGCCAAATGTGCTTCCACCAAGTATTAACTCAGGCGGGTGGATACTTATCCAATTATGATCTTTCAGTTTTGTATTTTTAATATATAATTTTTTTCTCAATAAAACCTTTTTTCCCCTTAACAGTGTGGAGTATGGTGTGTAGATAAGTGGAAAAAAATCCTCATTTAAATGCATGAAACTCTGAGGCACTGACACAACAAAATGTGAAAAATGTTCAAGGGGGTGTAGACTTTAGGTACTGTAAAACATCTTGATAAAAAATAATGCTGCTATATGGTTAAACAAACAAAAAGAAAAAAGATTGACAATGTCGTTTTTACTATGATGTTGTTTTAATGCTGAGAAACAACACGCTTGCTTAAGGTTGGTATATTGAGGGTGCACTGTGCTAATTATTTTAATCTTTGTTTTGAATGCCAGTTTTCCCAGAATATCACAGCTTTGAATATCATTTGTTAATATGCTTTACACAGATATTATAACACTCTATTATAACACTAATGGGTGCATCCTTTCAATTACTTACAACAACTCGAGTTGTGGAAATTGTATTTTGTATATACACACACACACACACACAGTGCTATTTTCTTTTCCTGCATATGTTGTAGTGAACTGGCAAATCAAACCTGAAAAATAATTTCTAGCTACGCTCTTGTATAAAAGAACTGCATTTGCTAACAATTTCTCTAACCATGTTTTCATATCTCAGTTCAAGATTGGACAGGTGGCAAAGCAATGCTGTTTTGAGGTTTTAATTAAACGGGTTGTATCCTCAGAATGCTGGTTTGAGGTTTTAATTAAACATGTTGAATCCTCAGGTCAACAGAAACAGATTGACCCTGAGACATTTAAAATGTTCTACACGTTCTGGAAGGAGACCGAAGCAGAGGCGCAGGATGTCCATCTTCCTGCTGAAGTAATCGAGCACCTGGACAAGAACGAGAGCGTCTACAAGCTGTCCCGTTCTGTGAAGACCAACCACGGGGTGGGCAAGATAGCAATGACCCAGAGGAGACTCTTCCTACTCACAGAGGGGAGGCCCGGATACATTGAGATCACAGCATTCCGAGACATAGAGGTAGGGGGCGTTAATTGGATCATTTTGTGGAAAATTCCACTGTAATGAATCGGATGCTGTGGAGCTGACGCAGTAAAGAAAGCTAAGTTTATCCTTGAAATATTTGAGTGCTTTCCATGTACAGCAGCGCTGTATACTCATGAAGTTTTGTTTTTGTAAGGGTGCCATATGGATAGCCTGTTTCTGTCACTGACCTTCTCTTACTGTAACAACTGTTGACAGGAGGCTGGGTGGTCCCGTGGTTATAGAAATGGGCTTGTAACCAGGAGGTCCCTGGTTTAAATCCCACCTCAGCCACTGACTCATTGTGTGACCCTGAGCAAGTCACTTAACCTCCTTGTGCTCTGTCTTTCGGGTGAGACGTAATTATAACTGACTCTGCACTGATGCATAGTTCACACACCCTAGTCTCTGTAAGTGGCCTTGGGTAAAGGCGTCTGCTAAATAAACAAATAATAATAATAACATGCAACCCTTGCATTATTTTACTGTGTCTATAGCATAGCTACAACTTGAACAAACCGGTTATTCAATTATCAGGAGCGAGCTCTCCATAGAAACCAGGTGCTTACAATCAGATTAGTGTCATTGGGGTTGACTCGTCTCATTTACCATTACAAGTGAAACACGTGAAGAAACAGCTGTATCGATTTGTGTGGATCGCTGCTCTCCACAGAGTTAAAGAAAAGCAGCGATTATTACAAATCTAAACAGCTGCTTCTTCAGTTGTTTCACTTGTAATGGTAAATTAGATCAGTCAGCACCAATGACCGTCAACTGCGAAGAGCTTGATACAGACAAAATAATAACCAATGTATACACCTCAAATATCTATCTATCTATCTATCTGTCTATCTATCTATCTGTCTGTGTTTGTCTGCCTGTCTCTATCTATCTAGCTAGCTAGCCAGCTATCTGTCAATCTGTCTATCTATATCTATCTATCAAGTTGTTTATCTTGCATTTGGCTATAGCAAAATAGCTTTTTTTCCTTTGTTTTTACCTCAGGAAGTTAAAATTTCCTCTGCCGCGTTCCTGTTACTACGAATACCTTCCCTTAAGATAAAAACAACTCTAAGAAAGGAGATGTTTGAGGCCAATCTGAAATCAGAGTGTGATCTTTGGCATCTGATGGTGAAAGAAATGTGGGCCGGGAAGAAAATGTCAGATGATCACAAGGTCAGAAAATGAATATGAAAATGCACAAAATGATTTTCTTCAGCTTGGGACATTAACAGTGACATAATGTTGACAGGGTTTGCTGTTAAGATTTATATCAGGTAAATAACTGACACAGGAAGGCAGCGGTATGTATAGTTCTTATGCTGCAAGTAGCTAATGTGACCTCAACCCACTGCTTTCCTCCTACAGTGTTACATTCTCTGTATTTTGTTAGAAAAAAAAAAAAAAAAGCAAAAAGAGATGTCATTAGTTCCTTAAGAAAATGTTTTTCCTTCCCTGTTTTGTCTTGCGTTCTTCTGTTGTTATGTCGTGCTAAGGATGCATATCGTGGGTTAGGGTTAGGGACAGTATGTTACAATGCATACTTGCATACTTGTTTTAATAACCCCCCCCTGATAGTTCTGGTTTCACATTCCACAGTTGTCGCTCATAAAGCTGGCCTTACTTCCTTCTGTTTCCCCAGGATCCTCAGTATATGCAACAAGCTTTAACAAATGTTCTGCTTATGGATGCTGTGGTGGGTTGTCTGCAGTCACAGAAGGCCATCTATGCTGCCACTAAACTGGCATTTTTTGACAAAATGAAGTATGAAGGTATGGCTTGAATTTTGGATCTGTTAACAGGTATATATATATATATATATATTAGTGCTGGGATGAACACTGGATTTTCATGTTCGGATATTTGCTCATAATATAAATATTCATTTAGATATTTGTTTGTTTTCAAAAAGTAATAAAAGCCATTATATTGCTCTGAACACAGGCAGAGATAGCATATCAGCAGGAGCAGGAGGTGTGGCCGTGGCCCCTGTGTGTGTGTGTGTGTGTGTGTGTGTGTGTGTGTGTGTGTGTGTGCGTGCGTGTGTGTGTGTGTGTGTGTGTGTGCCTTTATTGTACAGCAAGACCTAACAATATGTAACATGTTAAAAATAGAAAAATATCCCAGGAGTAAAGAATATGTTGTGTAGGACTTACTTTACCCCAGTGAATTGACTACAAAAAAAAGCATGCCATATAACCGTTCGTTAAACGTTGTTTTGTTTAGTCCCGAAATAAATAATACATAAAGTTGACACCACATTTTATTTCTTTTTTACTTTTTTTGACACGTTTTCATAAAGTAATAACACAAGGTTTACATTTACATTTTTGTAGCTGAACAAGCAAATGAAAACTGAAATTTAACTTTAAACACTTCAAATAAAACTAACGTGGAAATGACGTTGTAAAATGAATGGGAAAAAACTCAGCGTTTTGGTTCTCGTTTATTTATTACATTGCACATAACAGAAAGTCGCAACAAAAAAAATATAATATATAAAATCTATATAAAAATCACTGCGCAACATCAAGTTGGGCACTGTTTGAGCAAAGCATTTCAGATTGAGGTGCTTGCGTTTTTTTCTGTCCCATGAGATTCTGACTTGCTCTAAAGCAGCACAACGTGTTTTTGACCCAGATGGCCTCCATAGAGATCACTATGCGTGCACGCATAATCTGGTTTATTTACTTTTTGCTGTCAAAAACTTTTAAATAGAGGCTCAAGAGCTGCTGTGGTGATCCTGTGTTTTTTTTTTTATATATATATCTATATATATATTTTTTATATATTAATCTCACATCACACAGCTCTTTTTCATTTGCCAATTTTCAAACTGTCGCGCAACTTCTGGTGAGTTGTTGTGGCAAAGTGGTTGCTGATTATGAACAGGTGCAGAGGTGATGCAGTGCAGGAATAAACAGACAGAGATTTGTAATCCAGTGTGGAAAAAATAGTCGTTTTATTTTTGTTACAATCCAGGGCTGGTGACCAAATAATAAACTCTGGTTATACACAGCGATGCGTAAAACATGGAGAACAGTAACAGGGATTGCAGCCCTAAACAAACACAGTATCTCTCCCACAATATACAACCACGGTCACCAGTCCTGGGTTGTGCTGTAGTGCTCGTGGTGGGTGATACAGTTGAAAGAGTGACAAATAGTGCAGTGCTGTTCCGGGTTCAGTGCTGGATCTTAGCGACAGCTCCGGAACATGTTAGCCGTCTATAAACACACAAGTAACAAGTATAGACAAGACAAACAAACAAACACTCACAATACTCTTAATACACAGTGCACGGGTCCTTCCGGGTCTATTTCAAAACCAAAAGCGAAGGAAAAGATTTACAATTCTCCAGCCCCTTTATGCGATCATGCATGACCCCTTGGTAAACGATTGCAGCTGACTCTATTGCCTGCAGCTGCTACCTCGTTTACCTTCCGGGTCAATACGTTCCTGCAACGGAGTCTTGCCTTCTTCCAGGCTGACTGACCTGCCGACCCAGGAAATGAACTGTCAGGCCAACCCGTCCAAAGCCTTTTCCTTTCGCTACTTAGCGCCCTCACAGGTCGAGAGGGAGATTTACAACCAGAACTCATTATATTTCTGTCACAGGTGTAAATAAGTGCAAGGTATTTTTGTAATTTCTAGTGAATACGAACATCTGAATACAGATATTCGTTCGAATATTCGGCTATTTGTTCCAGCACTAATATAGTGTTACACATCCCCATGTGTTACTACAACTGTTTAAATATAGTGTTACACATCCCCATGTGTTACTACAACTGTTTAAATAACATACATGTCATTTTTCTTTTCATTGTTAAAGGTTTAAACTGGTCTGAATACGTTTTTCTGTAAGCTGGTTTTGTGTGCCTCTTTTGAATTGTATTGTTCTGTATCACGTTAATCATTCATTCAACTCTTTTTCCTGCAGTTCCAATGATGGTTTCTAAAACGACATCTGAAACGCTGAAGCGCAAGATTAACCCATCTGCTGGCCAGACGGCTCCACAGGCAGTGGATGTCTTGCTCTACACACCAGGTAGGAAAAAAGAAGCGTCTTTCATTACAGTGTCCTGGTTACCTGTGTCCATGAGGGATCCAGAAAGTGGTCAAGTTTCAAGTTTCAAGTTTTAAGTTTCAAGTTTTAGACTAGGATGCCACCTGTGTATATGGCACACTGCAAACTTCAAACACTATAAAACTGTATTGAATTTTAACCCACCCTGCAGTACACTGTGAAAATGCTATGCTTTTGTGTGGTTGCTAATAGAATGTTGCTGGCACTTTCTTTCAGGTCACTTGAACCTATCTGAAGTAGATGAGGATGCCAACCCAAAGCTGTGGTGTGCTCTGAGTGATGGCAAAGTGGTGGTGTTTGATGCAACAAGCTGGTCTATGAGGCAGAATTGCATTCAAGTGGGAACTTCAAAACTGGTAAGGAAAGGAGAGAAGCAGCCAAAAACCATTAACGTCATAGGGACATTCAAGTGTGAATATCTTAGTTAAATATAGAAACAGAAATATCAACTGTGTTTTAGTGCTAGCTTTGCCTTAAAAACTGACTTAAAACAGTGTGACCTAAACAGAAAACAAAAAGGCAAAACAAGTAAAGCTTTGCACACATTTCTGGGAATAGCTAATTGGATCTGGTTTAAATAAACCTTCAAAAAAATATGCTTAACTGGCTTTGATTTAACATTTTCTTCTTGTGATGGAGAGAAAAATAAACACACTCCATCAGTGTTTTACCTTATAACCTAAGGACACTGTGCAAATGCATGCTTCTTGTTATTTGAACCTGTGTAAACCTGGACATGCAGAACAACCAAAAACATTGCTGTGCGTAAAAGAAAGAACTGTAAATAGAGGCATTGCTCCTGGTCTGCAATGTGTTGGATTAATTTACCTGTAGGGGGTGACGAGGCATTGCTCCTGGTCTCCAATGTGTTGGATTAATTTACCTGTAGGGGGTGACGAGCCAGTGCTCCTGGTCTCCAATGTGTTGGATTAATTTACCTGTAGGGGGTGACGAGGCATTGCTCCTGGTCTCCAATGTGTTGGATTAATTTACCTGTAGGGGGTGACGAGGCATTGCTCCTGGTCTGCAATGTGTTGGATTAATTTACCTGTAGGGGGTGACGAGGCATTGCTCCTGGTCTGCAATGTGTTGGATTAATTTACCTGTAGGGGGTGACGAGGCATTGCTCCTGGTCTGCAATGTGTTGGATTAATTTACCTGTAGGGGGTGACGAGGCATTGCTCCAGGTCTGCAATGTGTTGGATTAATTTACCTGTAGGGGGTGATGAGGCATTGCTCCTGGTCTCCAATGTGTTGAATTTAACCTAAACTCGGTGACTGCTTGTGTTTGTTGCGGAGAGTAGGTGTGCATATTCTGTACAATAACATGACTTGTTACCAGCAACTTCATAGAGTTGAGTGTCAGGCATTTTTACTAGGATAAAAATAAATGAAATCGCTTGCTTACATTTTAAATGCTGCTGCTGCTACTACAGTGGTTCAAATGCAGAGTTACTGGCATGATGAGAGGGCATGTGCAGATTTGCATCCCTTTTATGGCTATTAGCACGCCCATGTTAGTCAAAGGGGGGCCTTAAAACTGTGAGTTATATTATAACTATAGCTATAGTATGTTTACCAAGATTTAAAAACTAAATTGAAAGGAATTGATTATTGTGAAGTGACAAATCCAGGTATTTAAACGTAAGCTATATTAGTTAGCAGAATGGTCTGAATTATTTTTGTGTTTGAAAATTGGACTAGTCCAAGAGAGGGGTTAGTCATTGGGACAGGTATAAATACCTGTGATGGCCTCATACCTAGGAGGAGGGGTTCTGACATGACCTGGGAAAGAGCTGCAGTGTACTCTGAATAGACATTGATTATTGTTATGAAAAGTGAATATCAAAAGGATAGCTAAGTGTCCTGATTATTGTAGACTGAGAGCCTTGTTTTTTTTTGTTTGTTTGTTTTTCTTTTTGTTTTGACAAGATTTGTGCCAAATGATCTGACCATGTTTTATTGCACCAAAGGCCTCAATAAAAGCCTGTCATTGCACTTTACTCGTGTCTCCTGACTATTCCCGTGGCCGTGGTATCTTCAGACTTCTTTTAAACAGATGGGTTTGTCTTGGGACGTTGCTGAATTGCTTCCAAATGGATACTAAAGCTAGTTGGTTTCTGGTGAAATCACACAAAAGGATTGGAGTGAAGTAATAGTGTGTGTGTGTAGGGGACTGTGGCAATGTGCCTGCCCCTGTGCGTATTTATGTGTTCTGTGTTGCGTGTGGTGTGTTAATGTTGGTGTATAGATATTGCTGCACGGGATATAAATGGGTGTGTAGCACAAGTGATTTAAAATATATAGTTGTATTCTGGCACACTTCACGTGCATGTAAAGTATGTAATAGTATGTGAGCACGGGATTGCACACATGAGTTCACGTGCCGAGATACAAGTGAATAATTAATTAGTAATTGAATCTCGACACAACATTATATATAGATGCATGTTTCACTCACTCGGGGTTGTGTGTTCAAGGCAAAAGAACAGGAGAGATTGAGGAGGTAATAATAATAATAATAATAATAATGAATAATAATAACTGCTTCAAGTGCTTGTTTTGTGTTTAGTGTTTGTGCCCTGTTTGTTAGTGTCTGTTTGTTTTGTGTGTCTATTTTATTTTGGCCTCAAGTGCCATGTGCTGTTTTTGTTTAAACCTTTTTTTTTTTTTTTTTGTTCATTATTAAACCACGCAACAGTGCATTTCACATTTCACCTCGCAGCACTGTGTGTTTCTTCTGGGTCTGAGGTCACCACTACAGCCTGCTTTTTTTGTGAATTACCACACTGTGCTTCTGTGTCTTCTACACACAAGTTCTTAATAGAATAAGGGTTCTTGAGCATAGTTCTGTGTTGTCTCAATTTATGACAATCAGGTGACCTGAAATCATTCCACAAGTTCAGATAACTTTCCAGTCGTTGTGTTGCCCTCTGGTGTTTAGTTTTATCCTGGCAGGGTTTTTGGGCTTTATTAACTACCTTCGCTGTATGACAGGCATATTCCAGCACATGTATTTGGCTTAGATAGTTGCTAAGGCCAGCTTTTTAAATATTTGATCAATGTCTTTATCATGTCTGTGAGCAATTAATGAAATGTTTGATAAACAGGTAACGACAGTGGTGTGTGTGTGCTTCTGTGCAGAATTGTATGTTGGGACTGGAGCAAAATCAAGTTTGGATTGGTTCCCAGGATTGCACCATTTACATTATAAACACTCTGAGCATGTCGTGTAACAAACAGCTCACAGATCACCGCAGTGAAGTCACCGACATGGTCATCGAGGACAGCAATGACAAGTTCAGGTAAGATACACAGCCTTCTGGTATAAAACAATTCTCTAAATCACGAACATTTCATATGATGTTTTGGTAATATGAAATGAGGCACTTTATGCCACAGTGCTCCAAAACTGAAAGTTTGGCTTGTACCATTGCTGCATGGTTCATAGCTATTGAACCTGGCGTTTTATATACGATTTTAAAAGAAGAAAAAATTAGCATTATTTGTCTGCCACTTTTTTTTATCAGTCAACAAGAAATCTTTTGTTACTCATTTAAATGTTGGCTTTTTCCAAAGCTGTTTGTCCTGGAATTTTAGAATTTCTTTTTCATGTAAATGTTTTTATTTTACTGAATGTTAAGTTGCTGATATAAGGTTACTTATTGCATTCTGTTTATTTTCTTGATAACAGCAGTTGTTTTGTGTGGGCCTGCTGCTTTGCTGGCATGGCTGTCACTCTGTCACACTTAGTTTTGTGTAACATTTCACTGTTTTTCTTGAGGAATGCACCTTTTCTTGATGGGTCGTATTAAATAGAAAATGAAAACACATGATTGCTGTGTTTGTTCTTAGCCCATTTTGTAAAACAATCAAACAGCAGAGAGTGATCTTTATTCCATGTGCCTGAACATATCACAGGCCACTACTTCCATTGTATGCTGCTGGCATCAGGAGGGATGAAAGAGCGTCCTTCATGATATGTGGCTGGCATTGGTAGAGTGTCACATCATTTACTGCACAATCATTCAGTTTGGCATTTTTGCTTTGTTTTGTTTGAACTGTTCTAGTCAGACACAGGCATACTCCTGCAGTGCGGATGGAACTATAATTACCTGGGATGTCTTCACACTTAAAGTGAAGAATCAGTTCCATGTGGAATGTCAAAGGCTCACTTCTATCAAAATATTCCGTGGCACATTGTGGTGTTGTAAGTATCATGTCATCTTAAAAGGGTTCTAATTCAATTCCTGATACCTGTATTGTAATACTGATATACTGATCTCCTGTAGCAGCAGACGGAAATCATTACAATCTACTGCTCTTTGCTCTCAGTCTCTGCTTTTGCACAATTTGATACGTCTGTATTTGTATTTTTATTTGACATTTCGGAATAAGTTGTCAGGAGTCAAATATTATCATGCCCTCACCCTCAAATCCTTAAATGATAAATACACTTACTGTATGTGTCTGAGCTAGAGCAATATCGAGGAACAGTATAAATCATGTATTTTTAATTGAACTGTTTAATTGTTCACTAATTCAGCTCTGTTTGTGTCCTATGCTATAGGTGCTGGGGAGTGTATCATGGAACTGAGGAAGAATGGAATTCCGTACCGCAGGATGCTGCTTCCTGACCAGCCTGGAGACATTGCTGCTGCTGGGTTCAGCTGTTTTCAACTTTTTATTGACGTAGGAAAAACGAAAACTTAAAACTTAATAAATGTAATGCCAAGTAAGAAAAGAAAACATTGAGGCCCTGTTTATTAAAACAAAAGTCTGCGCATAAGAAACATCTATTTTTATATACATGCTGTACTGAAATAGAATGAGACTTTCAGCATTAAGGAGTTGATTTGATCAACATACAGTACAAGACGTGTGGGTTTTGCTGTATGTATGCATTATAAGCGTCATAACTGTGGTCACCAAGATGAGGATTAACTACACAATGTGAAACAATGCCCTTTTCCCCCTCATGTACTGCCACCTTATTGAGTACCAATCCATATGTATTTAAACTAGGGATGTAAATATCGTTTAATAAGAAATCTGTTTAAACAATTTGATTTCTATCGGTTAACCGTAGTTACACCGTCACACTAGATACCCTTTAAATAAATACCCTTTAAATAAACACCCTTTAACCCTTAGCGGTCCATTTATTCAGTGCGTCTCAGGCGTGTCAGGTCCAATTTATTTTCACACGCGCAGTTTATTTTAGACACGCTGTTTTAAAAGTATTTTTTTTCACAGTAAAACAGGTTTAAAAGGCACTGCATATCAACAGGACACTCAGTACTGCATCTCCAGCCCTGCCCCACCCCTCGTTCGCTATATTTTTCAAGTAACTCTTAATAATCGTTTTATCACCAAACTCCTCAATAATGCGATCCAAGTCGTTATTTTATTACTATAACATCTCAAAAAGCTCTGCAAATGTCTGTGATATTCTTTGAGCGCTGGATGGGGAAGCAGCTATCTTGTTTGTTTATGTCCGTGTTATCTATGTGGTGTCGGGTCTATTAGTATTCATGAGATACACCCTTTTTTTTTTTCAGCTCCTATTGGTCTCACTCGGCCATTGAATGGTTTTCTCAGCTAGAGACCTGTTTTCTGCGTCTTTTTGACATTTGATGTCGGACCAGGTCCGACATAGGACCACAAAAGGTTAAATAAACACCCTTCCCACATATATTTACTCTTTGTCATGTGTTGACGTTTGTTTACCAAACATAAAAAAGAGGCAGCTTAGAGCATCACGATTGCATGACGATGTGTGTACCGGTACACCTTTCTAAGTTTCTAGTATCTCCTTCATAGTCCATCTCGATCCACTACAGGGGACACTGGTTTCACACAAAATAAAACACCATTAAAAAAAAAAATACAAGTTGCCATCCTATAAACTTAGCGTAGCAATCAACAATTCATTTTTCAAGATTCTTATGAATTAATGCTATGAATCCATTTTAAAAGCAAGTACGTAAAGACAAGATTTTTTTCCCGTTGTTTGAAATGACCACAGATAACCTGCAGCTTTAACAAACTGTGCCCACAACTACTGAACTAAAACATCTTAGTTTAAAAAAAACAAAAACAAAATTTCATCCAACATGAAATGTCTGCAGCAACTATATACACCAGAAAACAAAATCCCCTCAGAAAACAAAATATGGTCCAATTGTGATTAAACTTTTTCAAAGTCAAGCTGAGGTGAAATTGGCTGTATATATATAAAAAAACTGTCCTTCTACGACTCCAATGGATTGCAGTACAATGCAGGGCAAGGCTCCCTGAAGTAACTTGCCACTTCGTTTTCAACTGTATTATCGTCCGGTTTTAGAACATACTCTTCACCTAAAAGCACTGACATGGCACTATTCCTGTCTGTTCCACATGGTCTTTTAGCTGCTGGCTCAGTTGGTTCAGGTACAGCTACAGCACTCAGTCAAAGCAAAGCACTATCTTTGTTTTGACCGCTCCATCTTTACAGTCCTCCTTTTTCTATTTTGACGCCAGCTGCTGTGCTCCGCGTGCTAACACCAGAAATCGACAGCTTGAGACTATTTTGATAGAGGTGGTTTCAGTCGACTAATCATGCCTAACCCAATGTCCTGTGTTGCCAGATAAAAAAGGTTACAGACAGAGGAGTTGCAGAGTTCAGTGGCAGTGCATAAAGAGCATATTTACTTTTAAAACACAAAATGCTGAATACATTTTATGAATTTGTATTATACGTTAACAGTTATGTAAAAACGCTATGCATTTATTGATTGGTTAACCGTTAAACTGTTTAACCTATTACATCCCTAATTTGAACTGATTATTATGCCTTACACTCAATCTGCTTGATATCAAATGTATTTTCTCAGCGTCTTATATTCAAGATCTTTGATCTTCTCATTGACTTGAAGTGAAGGAGCTTACCATGGACACGGACAATCAAGTCTCTGACACTGCTTCACAGCAAATGGATAATAACACCCCAATGAGCATGCTTGAGCTGCTTCGTTCGTTGCAGTTGGTATTAACTTGCGTACTGTTTACCACCGTCATCTGTACTAACCACAGGATCATCCCCACTTAGTACACTCCTTTTAGTTTGTTGCAATCGACCCCTTTTATTATTATTATTATTATTATTATTATTATTATTATTATTATTATTATTATTTTTATTTTCTTTAGCGTGAGCAGCTGTGGACGGCTTCTGCTGAACGTGGTGAGCTTTGTATCTGGCATGCTAAAGACTTGTCCAAACCTTTTCACAAAATCCAACTGCAGGACTGCACAGGGGTCAGCTGCATGATAAAAGTCAAGAACCAGGTAATGTGCAGATTGCTTAGAGTTCCTGTATACCGTACAGACATGTGTTTCAGAAAAAAAAAAAAAACAGATGCCCTTTTTAAAATGTTGTTTATTTTGTCAGATCTGGGTTGGCAGCAGGGGTATCTCGCAGGGTAAATCGAGAGGAAAGATCTATGTGGTGGACATTGAGAAGCACAGTGTGGAGAAGGAGCTGGTGGCCCACTCAGACGCTGTGCAGGCCCTGTGCTCTGTGGAGGACAGATATGTGCTGAGTGGCTCCTCTTGTGAAGATGGTAAAGTGGCTATCTGGAAGGTGGAATGAAGATGCTTTGCAACCTGAATCGATCCAACAGTACAGCAACTGAACCCCCCACCCTCCCGGTGACACACACATTAAAATGTTACAACTTAACTTTATATTTGAACAGTTTTTTCTGGATTTAATGTAAATTGCATATTTTTTCCTAGATTTAACCAGAAAAAGTCCAGATTTAGCTAAATACATAATTTAGTAAAATCTAGGAAAAAATACATGATTTACATTAAATCCGGGATAAAAACACCTGTTAAAATGTTAGTGCTTTTTTTTTTTTTTTACACTGATACATGGAGGCTGCCATTTCGTCTCTGTTCACTGCAGTTTCACTGACACGCTCGCCACAAACATCATTCCTCCTGTTCTACAAGTCCTACAGTGATCGTCAGCGGCTCATTTGAAAGATAATAACTTTGACTAATTAGCTGTCATTTATGTATTTATTTAAAAATGTCAATCATTTTAAACAAAAAACAAAAAAACGTGTTAATTTTTACAGAACTGCCCCTTCGTAGTCGCGGCTCCCTTACTTACTCTCCGCGCCCCACACTGCGCACCACTGATCTGCACTTAAAGTTTGTACCACTGCGGCCTTCGACCACAGAGAAATTATACATGTTACCAACGCAAGTAAAAGCAAGAGACAAAAATGAGGCGTTATAGAAAATAATGGCTGGTATTTTTTTGTATGTTAAATAAATAATTGGGAAAGCATCCCTGAAGTGGCCGACTAGCAGTAAAATAATGTACCCAGTGGTTTGTGCTTTATTTTTATTTCTGTTTAGTAAAATGTGAATTCAGAATGTCTTTCTAGTTCTTTTTTTAAAGTCTGTTGTAAAAAGGCTGATTACAGCAATATTACATCAGAGTCCTGAACCTCTGTATCTGAAGTGGTTATTTGCTGTACTACTACTTCTGTCTTAAGTATGCATGTAATTAACCAAAGATTCCTTTTCCTAAAATGAATGCACTACAGCTGAGATATTACAGTTAACTTGTATCTGAACGTTTCATTAATCCTATGGAAAAGCCATATTATTAAGACTTTTTATGAAAAGGCGCTATATAAAAATAAAGATATTATTATTGTTATTATTACAGTTGAAGCATACAGTATGGTTCCTGTATGAGTTACTTGTTTTAAGTTTTCTATTCACTTTATACATTTTCCATGATTTAATATGTCAAAACAAGAGACATTTTTTGTGTGTGATATTATTTTCAAAATGTAAAGTGTATATAAAGGCAATTTGACAGTTTTGAATTTTAGATTTCTTTTACTGCCCTTTACTGTTTTGTTTTAATAATTAAAAAAAAAAAAATCTCCTTTTTAACTTTGCTTTTAATTCTACCTTCATTAAGTAGGTCATTCATATTTATTGAAATGTTGTTTTACCTGCAGTACTGTGAACATGTACAGCATATGTAAGGATCCCAAGTAGAAATACAGCTGATGAGGTCAGATCTACTGTACTTGGGATCCCAGCATCCCTTATACATGGAAATGTACACCATACATAAAAAGTCCAGTTCACGTTGTAGAGCTGATTACATATACACATATCCCCAATGGTTTCAGATGCACTCAGTACTTGCCACAAAGCTAGTGCATCTTGTTTTGTTTTTGTATGTTGATACTACAGCAGTAATGATCAGAAATCTTTCAGTATATATTTGCATTTGTTTTTTCAACACACGTTCAGCTCTGGAGACTGTTAGGGCGTTGACACCTCCCAATATCATTGTTTAATTAATGATCCAAAATAAATAAAACCATATAGTACACAAACTAGTGCCACTGAGGAAATACTCCACTGAAACAAATGTGTACAGAGACACAGTCAGAGTCTGCTGCTAAAACAGCTACGAGATTTAGATGTCAAAAAAGGACCAGCAGACTGAGGCAAATGAAAGTACAGAATTATTCAGACACCAAAACCTTAGATGGAGCATTGTGTGCTTTAAATTGTTGCAGTTAAGCAAACTAAAACAGTCACCTTGTTCTTCTATTTCATCAGTAAGGGCTGGAGATCCTGTCTATGTTATTGAACAGCTAAGAACTTTATTCATTTCAACTGCCTTAACAGCAAGTATCAAAGTATAGAAACATTGTACTGAGTCTTTGATTAGTTTAATGATTCCAAAGTTTCTGTAATGTGTTAAAGTTGTACTGAATTGTATTCTTTGATGATTTTCAAAGTTTGGTATGCGGTACATTTAATTACAGTATTTCATTACCTTAACTGTAGGTGTTAAGGTACAGTAAGGTACAGTAATTGTTATTATTTCCTGTTCGATTATAAATACAAATCAATGATGCGAACTAGTATCATTCCCAATTAGTTTGGATAATTGACTCTACTGTGTGTGTGTGTGTGTATATACATACATACATACATACATACATACATGCATACATACATACATACATACATACATACAGTGGTTTGCAGAAGTATTCACCCCCCTGCAAATTTTTCACATTTCGTTGGCACCTGAGTGTACTCCACGACGCTTTCAAATTAGAATCTACACAAACTACTCCACATTGATAAAGTTAAAAAATGCATATAGAATATAAATAAGTAAGATTTACAGAGAAAAACAGATTAATCTCAGTTGCATAAGCATTCAACCCCTTTGCTACTGCAGCCCTAAATCAGCTCAGGTGCATATGATTTGTTTGAAAGGTCACAAAATTAGTGAAATGGTTTCAGCATGTGTGTACTCAAAGTGGTTTAACTTGTAGATAATTTCCCTCAGGTATATAAAGACTTTCAAGCTGCAACTCACATAGTGATCCAACAAAGCAACCATGAAGACCAAGGAGCTTTCGAAACAAGTCAGGGATAAAGTGGTAGAGAGGCACAGAAGTGTACAAGAAAATTTCAAAGGCGCTGTTTATCACTCTCAGCACAGTGAAGTCCATCATTAAGAAGTGGAAGATGCATCATACCACCCAGACACTACCCAGATCAGATCACCCTCCCAAACTGAGCAGCCAGGCAAGCAAGAAACTGGTTTGGGATGTCACTCTGAAGCCAACAATGACCTTGAGAGATCTGCAAAGTTCTGTGTCTGAGATGGGAGTCAGTGTTCACACATCAACAATAAGCCGGTCCCTACACAAAGCTGGCCTGTATGGACGAGTGGCAAAAAAAAAGCCATTACTCAAAAAGCCTCATCTTAAAGCACGTATGGATACATGTAGATGATACTGCAGACGTGTGGAAAAAGGTTTTGTGGTCAGACAAGACAAAAATTGAACTTTTCGGTCAAAATTCCAAACGTTAAGTCTGGCGCAAGCCCAACACTGCACATCACCCAGTCAACATCATCCCAATTGTCAAGCATGGTGGTGGCAGCATCATGTTATGGAGATGCTTCTCTTCAGCAGGGACTGGGAAGCTTGTCAGGAGAGAGGGGAGAATGGATGGTGCAAAGTACAGGTGAATCCTTGAGAAAAACCTGTTTGAGTCAGCCAAGACTCTGAAACTGGGGAGGAAGTTCACATTTTAGACAATGATCCGAAGCACAAACCCAAAGCCACATTGGAGTGGTTGAACAAGAAGAGAATTAATGTTCCTGAGTGGCCCAGTCAAAGTTCTGACTTGAATCCAATTGAAAATGTATGGCGAGGCTTGCAGTCCATCGACGATCCCCAACAATCTTATCAAAACTGGAGCAATTTTCCCGTGAAGAATGTCACCATCCTACTGTGCAAAGCTAGTAGAGACCTATCCAAAAAGACTTGGTAGAAGGTGATTCTACCAAGTACTGACTTAATGGGCTGAATACTTATGCAACCAGTAAATTTTATTTTGTACATTTTCTTTGCAAGTTTTGCTGACATTTAACCTCCTCATATAACAGTGTTCAGTTTAACAACCACAGCTTTGAATAATAATAAAAAAAAAAACATAATTAGTAATTCAATAAAATGTGACATTATTGGTAGGGGGTGAATACTTCTGCAAACCACTGTGTGTGTGTGTGTGTGTGTGTATGTGTATATATATATATATATATATATATATATATATATATATATATATATATATATATATATATATATATATATATATATATATATACAGACGTGCTCAAATTTGTTGGTACCCTTACAGTTCATTGAAATAATGCTCCATTCCTCCTGAAAAGTGATGAAATTAAAAGCTATTTTATCATGTATACTTGCATGCCTTTGGTTTGTCATAGAATAAAGCAAAGAAGCTGTGAAAATAGATGAATTATTGCTTATTCTACAAAGATATTCTAAAATGGCCTGGAGACATTTGTTGGTACCCCTTAGAAAAGATAATAAATAATTGGATTATAGTGATATTTCAGACAAATTAGTTTCTTTAATTAGTATCACACATGTCTCCAATCTTGTAATCAGTCATTCGGCCTATTTAAATGGAGAAAAGTAGTCACTGTGCTGTTTGGTATCATTGTGTGCACCACACTGAACATGGACCAGAGAAAGCAAAGGAGAGAGTCGTCTGAGGAGATCAGAAAGAAAATAATAGACAAGCATGGTAAAGGTAAAGGCTACAAGACCATCTCCAAGCAGCTTGATGTTCCTGTGACAACAGTTGCAAATATTATTTAGAAGTTTAAGGTCCATGGAACTGTAGCCAACCTCCCTGGGCGCGGCCGCAAGAGGAAAATCGACCCTAGATTGAACAGAAGGATAGTGCGAATGGTAGAAAAAGAACCAAGGATAACTGCCAAAGATATACAAGCTGAACTCCAAGGTGAAGGTATGTCAGTTTCTGATCGCACCATCCGTTGCTTTTTGAGCGAAAGTGGGCTCCATGGAAGAAGACCCAGGAGGACTCCACTTTTGAAAGAAAAACATAAAAAAGCCAGACTGGAATTTGCTAAAATGCATATTGACAAGCCACAATCCTTCTGGGAGAATGTCCTTTGGAGAGATGAGTCAAAACTGGAGCTTTTTGGCAAGTCACATCAGCTCTATGTTCACAGACGAAAAAATGAAGCTTTCAAAGAAAAGAACACCATACCTACAGTGAAACATGGAGAAGGCTCGGTTATGTTTTGGGGCTGCTTTGCTGCGCCTGGCACAGGGTGCCTTGAATCTGTGCAGGGCACAATGAAATCTCAAGAATATCAAGGCATTCTGGAGCGAAACGTACTGCCCTGTGTCAGAAAGCTCTGTCTCAGTCGCAGGTCATGGGTCCTCCAACAGGATAATGACCCAAAACACACAGCTAAAAGCACCCAAGAATGGATAAGAACAAAACATTGGACTATTCTGAAGTGGCCTTCTATGAGTCCTGATCTGAATCCTATCAAACATCTATGAAAAGAGCTGAAACTTGCAGTCTGGAGAAGGCACCCATCAAACCTGAGACAGCTGGAGCAGTTTGCTCAGGAAGAGTGGGCCAAACTACCTGTTAACAGGTGCAGAAGTCTCATTGAGAGCTACAGAAAACGTTTGATTGCAGTGATTGCCTCTAAAGGTTGTGCAACAAAATATTAGGTTAGCGGTCCCATCATTTTTGTCCATGCCATTTTCATTTGTTTTATTATTTACAATATTATGTTGAATAAAAAATCAAAAGTCTGATTTCTATTAAATATGGAATAAACAATGGTGGATGCCAATTACTTTTGTCAGTTTCAAGTTATTTCAGAGAAAATTGTGCATTCTTCGTTTTTTGTGGAGGGGTACCAACAAATTTGAGCACGTCTGTATATATATATATATATATATATATATATATATATATATATATATATATATATATAATTCAGCACTAGTTGGCAACCTTTGCCCTTTATTTTCATAAAGAAACATACTGTAGCTGCTCTTGTAGAGTATCACCACCAGAGGGAGAACCATCCTCTTCTCTTCCAGTTTCTGACTTGTGTGAACATGCTGTAAACTTAATGTTATCATATTTTCCCAGTGACCGCTTTGAAGAAAAGCCTGCATTTGACATAATTGGTCTAAATTCTGGGGAAGACTTTCCAAGACTTTGTCGTGTCATTTTATTAATCTTCCAGACGCAACTCATTTGTGTGACTCATGCAGCATTTTCTAACTGTCACTTTTCTTTAGCTGATCAGGCTGCTCTGTTTAATCTCCACAGCCGTGTTTTCTTCAGAACATGAATCTCCTTGTGCTGCAAGTGCTCCTGATTAGCTGCGGCCCGCATACGAAGCAGGTTCTGGAGGGATTTGTCACACAGATTGTGGGAAACCTCTGACTTCCAAGTTAAGGTCGCAAAATACCAAGTGCTTTTCTGTTTTCAACATTCTCACAATAGGAGTAGACCTGAAAATCTGATTTGGATACAATTTTGTAGAATTAAACAGTGAGGTACGAAACTTGGTGTTTGATGTAAATCCATGAACTGCCAGTATGTTTCGCCTTTCTCAAAGTACCACTGACCCCACAATGACCTGCTGAGGATTCACATGTATTGGACAGGAGTCCATTGTGAAGACACTTAGTATTTTTCCTTGGTAGATGTTGGTGGGATTTATTTGCCATAGTTACCTAAATGTAATCACTTTCTGAAAATAGTTGACCTGTAGTCTTTATTATTATTAACAATACAGAGCCTTTTATGCTAAGTCGATTGTTTTGTTTTAGATTGTGTGGCAGGGTTGTGGCCCTGCATTTTTAATGTGTCTATGTGTTTTGTTATGAATAATGCTGGCAAATTTGGCAGGCGTGGGGTTAAAATTCCATTCCTGTCAAATCCTGTTGCAGAATGTGGCCAGGTGCTAATTGATTGATTGATTGATTGATAGATATAAGAGGAAGCAGATCTTTTGTTCGGGGCATTTAGTTTAGGGAAAGGTCTGGGAGCAGCTTGTTCCTGCTGATCAAATTTCCAGTGGAGGAAGGTGGCGTTGGCCATGGTGCTGCTTCTAAATAAGGGGCTGTGATCTGTCACCTGAACCAGAGAAAAGCATTTCACTTCATATCCAGCATATCTGCGTACTGATCATTTGAATGCAAAAGAGAAACTGGAAGGGCATTTAGATGCATAGTCTTTTTGGTCTCAACAAGGTTAATGAGATGAGATTTAACACCACACAAGAAAACACACACAACAAATGCTACTGAAATATGTTTTATTCTGAATTGTGAACAATATCTTTTGTACAACACACTATCCGTGGAATACATTTATTTTTCTCCTTTGAGTAATTAAACCCAGTATTTTCAAACCAGAGATTATACAAATGAAAAAAAGTGTTCAAGAGCCACAGGGGAAGGAAATAAAGTAACAGCCTTGTATTTATTCCCTGGAAACCACCTTGCAACAGTAATGTTGAAATTGCTCCAGCATCAAAAGAGACACTCAAATAAAACCTCAAGAGCTTATCACGTAGAAATAAATACCAAGACCATGCCCATCCTGCTGAACTACAAAAAAACAGTCAGTCCGAGGCTTGACACTAGGGGAAATTAATTGAAAATTCATTCAGTTTAGTTTCCTCTGTATGCGTGTCATACACGGATTGGTCTAATGTGCACAAATATTAAAACAAAAAACTCTGTATAATTGGATACAAAAAAGGGAAATTTATACTGCATGCGTGTGGTGAAGAAGAGTGTGAATACTCCTCAATGTGAGGTTGCTGTGACGGAAATTTGGAAACTACTTCTTCCCCATCTTCTGCCCTTTCAGTCTGGTCACTTGAGTGCAATGTGGAATTATCTCTTTTCTGCTGTTTAAAACTAGTACAGATTTAAAAGAATACCTTTAAAACAAACAAAAAACAAAGTTTCCAGCCTGGCAGTCTGTGACATTGCTTTGCTTTAATCCCTTTTATCTCTCAAAACATCATGTGTTTAAAACCCTAAAACACACACACACACTCACACACACACACTCTCTCACACTCACACACACACTGACACACACATACACACTCTCTCACTGACACACACACACACACACTCTCTCACTGACACACACACACACACTCTCTCACTGACACACACACACACACACACACACATACACACTCTCTCTCACACACACACACTGACACACACATACACACTCTCTCACTGACACACACATACACACTCTCTCACTGACACACACACACACACTCTCTCACTGACACACACACACACACACACACACACATACACACTCTCTCACACACACACACTGACACACACATACACACTCTCTCACTGACACACACACACATACGCACACACACTCTCACACACACACACACACTCTCTCATACTCACACACACAGACACACACATACACACTCTCGCTGACACACACACACACTGACACACACATACACACTCTCTCACTGACACACACACACTGACACACACATACACACTCTCTCACTGACACACACACACACACACTCTCTCTCTCACTGACACACACACACATAAACACTCTCTCACACACACACACTGACACACACATACACACTCTCACTGACACACACACACTCTCTCACTGACACACACACACACACATACACACTCTCTCACTGACACACACACACACTCTCTCACACACACACACACACTGACACACATACACACTCTCTTGCTGACACACACACACACACACACACATACACACTCTCTCTCTCTCACACACACACTTCTTTAAAAGTTTAATAACATTGCTATAAATCAGCAAGACCTAGAATAGTGCCTCAACTTAATAAGTTGATAAAAAAAGTAGTTGTCTTATGGCCAGTTCACTATAGAACCAAATATTAAAAAAGACATGAGATGGCTATATGCATGGTTAAAAACTATAATGGAGACACACTATCTACATATCTATATCTATATATTTTTTTGCAAAACTCCAAAAATGCTAATTCAAAAGTATTCACATACCCTTTGATGCAATGATATTATTGTCTACAAGGTGCTAGAAATTTCAATATGATAATGCAGAACAGTATAAAAGGGTTAGGCATAGGATGATTGCTGTCATTACCAATAAGTCAAAATGGGAAAAATTAAAGAGCTATCTGAGGACCTTAGGCAGAAAATTATTTATTGTCATAAAGCTGGAGAAGGATACAGGAAGATTTCCAAGCATTTGAGTATCCCAATTTCAACTAGTAGTTATCAAGAAGTATAAGACTCATAGTACTGTCACAATGCTCCCTCGGTCTGGAAGAAAGAAAGTTCTTTCACCAAGAATAAGTCGAAGAATTGTGAGGAAGGTTAATAACAATCCGAGACTGACTGCCATTCAAAGTGAATTGGCTGTAAGTGGGACTGGGGTTTCCATTTCAACCATAGGCCGAGTATTGCATGGTGAAGGTCTCAATGATCGCAGGCCAAAGAAAAACATCACAAGGACAATCACTTAAAGTTTGCAAAATGGCATATGAATGATGGATATAAGTTCTGGTCAAAGGTTTTGTGGTGTGATGAAACCAAAATTGAGCTATTTGGTTACGCTGATAGTTGTTACGTTTGGAGAATGTCTGGTGAGGCAAAGAAAAGAACACCATACCTACTGTCAAGCATGAAGGTGGTAATATCCTTCTATGGGGCTGTTTTTCCTCTAATGGCACAGGAAATTCAGTTCCAATACATGGTAAAATGGATTCCATAGCATACCAGAAGATATTGGCCAACCATCTGAAACCCTCAACTAAAAGACTTGATTTAAAGTGCAACTGGACATTGCACTTTAAATGCTTAAAGAAGAATAAAATCAAGGTTTTGGAATGGCCTAGTCAAAGTCCCAATCTAAATGTGATTGAGAATCCCTGGTATGAGTTGAAGAAGGCCGTGCACAAGAGAAGTCCTCGGAATTTGAATGAACTGGAACAATTTTGTGTTGAAGAATGAACAAAAATAACTAAAGAATCATGCCAAAAGATCATTGATCGTTTAAAAGAGGTTATTATTGTTAAAGGTGCCTCAACTAGCTATTAATTTCATTTTCCTTGTCAGGGTATGAATACTTTTGAATTAGAAAATTTTTGCAAAAAAAAAAAAAATGCTGAAATAAATAATTGTAGACATGTATTTCTTGTAACTTTTTTCCTCATCCACAAAGGCAAAACTTTTGCTACAAAAGATTTTTTCTATAATTGTTTTCGAGAATTTATACATTTTCATTGGGGTATGTCAACTTTTGACTACAATTATATATATATATATATATATATATATATATATATATATATATATATATATATATATATATATATATATATATATATACCCTCAATACTTATGAACTTCCCAGAGGGGGATTGTGCTGCCCCTGTTATATCTGAATCACACTGTGCCCCCCACAGTGAAACAGATCTGTCCGAACTCATTTGAGGACAAGAGCCGATCTAGGTAAAGGATGCACTTTCTTTACAATCAAATGTCTCTTGCAACCTGTTACTGTAACTTCCAAAATAAGAACACCTTTAATAAAAACAACCAATTACAACACTGGACCCTCCATTAGTGCAATTAATTGTTTTTAGGCAACCTGAAATGGTGACAGTGCTATGAATAAAACAGTACATGCTGCTTAAGCTTATTGTCAGGACACGATGAGGGTAAACTGAATATTATTTACAAAGCCCAGCCCAACTTAAAACATTATTCACAAGCTACTCGTTCTTCAGCCAATCCCTTCAAAAATGTAAGGCGTAATTGCCATGTTCCTCAAATGTTCCTCAAGGTAACCTGCAATGGAATCACTCTGTATTCCACAGTTTATGGAAGGAACGAATTGGCTAGTGCTCCGTGTAACACTGACGTCCAGTTCTTCTATCAGGTAGGACCTTTTTTTTTTTAATCCAAGGTTTTTAGACATTTCAAACTAGCTGCCTATCTGATAGCTGCCTTCCCGAGCCCTTATACCAAGGGTGGCCAAAGCACGACCCGACAACCCCTTAATGCGGCCCGCGTCGTCTCTCCAATTGAAGCTTATAGTTGGCCCGCAATGAACTGAGCCACTGCCAAGCACTTGATTTCCAGCAGCCTTTACAGCAGAGGTGCCCAAAGCAGCTTGTTGATATGAAGCAGCAGGCAGGCAGGCAGGCAAGGCAGGAGAGCAGGATTACATAGGAACTTGCATAATAATATAGGAATATATTTGTGCATGTACTACGTATGAACACTGATGACAGACTGACGCAACGGTTTCTACGTGCTTGCCAGTTTGTGAGCCAGTGAACTCAGCTACACAAGCAATGGCAGCAGCGCGGAAAAACTAAAGTGCAAGAAGAGTTTCAAACATTTCAGGACCAATGGACAGAACAATATTTTGTAACTGAGGATGGCAAACCTCTCTGTCTTCTGGGCAAACAGTCCATTTAAGCCATGACAGAATAATGTAAAACATCACTGAGAAACAAAACACGCAGCATGATCAGTACAAGGGTGAGCAGAGGAAAGGGTAAGTGAACAATTGATTATTGTTGAGGCGGTGGGTATAGCGTTGTTTATTTGCGATAACTCAACCCTGCCTCACAGTAATTGATTGTAGATTTAAGAAGTATAAAAAACTGTTTTTAGTTCACCCCACATACTCTGTGTGCAAATGATAATGATATTCTTCATATAGCTTTTTCTAGTCTCTGACAACATGAATAAATGCAAATTATTTAATTTTACAATTTATTGAATTTACTGTTTCTGTCACTAGCATTGCTAATAAATGCCAATAATAATAATTATTATTATTATTATTTTTACATGTTTTAAATTGACTTTTATGAACAGTAATTAGTATTGTTACTGGCAACAGGAATACATGCTAATGCCATGGGTTTATGTTTTTACAAGTTATTGACAGAGGGAGTAAATACAGAAACGGGCAGGACACAACACACTCACACAAACACACACACACTCACAGGAACGGGCAGGACACACACACACACACACACACACTCACAGGAACGGGCAGGACACACACACACACACACACTCACAGAAACGGGCAGGACACACACACACACACACACACACTCACAGGAACGGGCAGGACACACACACTCACAGGAACGGGTAGGACACACACACACACACACACTCACAGGAACGGGCAGGACACACACACACTCACACACACACACTCACAGGAACGGGCAGGACACACACACACACTCACAGGAACGGGCAGGACACACACACACACACTCACAGGAACGGGCAGGACACACACACTCACAGGAACGGGCAGGACACACACACACACACACACAGGAACAGGCAGGACACACACACACACACACTCTCACAGGAACAGGCAGGACACACACACACACAGGAACACACACACACACACACACACACTCTCACAGGAACAGGCAGGACACACACACACACAGGAACAGGCAGGACACACACACACACACACACACACTCACAGGAACAGGCAGGACACACACACACACACACACAAAGAGGCAGGACTCACACAACATTTTTACATGGTTAACAATCTGCAGTAAGAAGTTTAATTAAAAAAAAAAACTGCATGGTATCTGCAGATCTTTTATTTCAAATGATAAAATACCCTAATTCATTCCGATTTTAAAGAAGTAGCCGCTGGGATTGCAGTAGCAGCCTCCCCAGTTGAGCCGCTATTGATTAAGAGATGAGCGACACAAACCATGGGCATCCTTATCCATCCGAGCAACTGCATCTTAGAAGACAACAGTCTAACTGCTAACTGATAACTCGCAGCAGACCTGAAGTGTTATCAATATAATGCGACGTTAAAGGTTAAAATTGGCATGATCATTTATTAAAGACTTTCTAACAAGAACAAAAAACTAAAAAATCGTAAATAATAAACAAGTTTGAGTCATGTTGCCCTGCGAGAATTATTTTGTATTGGTGTTTTTTTTTTTTTTGTGTGTGTTTGTTTCACATTTTCTGAAAGCCAAGCGAAGCTGAATGTTTTGTAGGAAGGGGTAAATGTTTAATGTTAAAAAATCCAAAAGAAAAACAAAACAAAACCAATGTACAAATAGAAAATGTCATCTTAAAGCATCTTCTGTTGATTAAAATAGGTAATATGTGTTCTAAAAAATAGGCTGAAGAAAATGCACACATGTCATATATACAGTATTTCTAGCTTTGCTGTGCAGTAAAATGGGATCCACTGTTTACACATAGGCTTTTATCAAATGGAAAAATATAAGAGAAAGAAACGGAGAAACTTTAAAAACAAAGAGAAAAGTGGTAAAGTAAAAATCCTATGGTAACCCAAAATATGACACCTTGATGCATAAAAGGACGTTTTTCACAAGGTCACTTTTGGGTCACAAACCCTCTTAGGCACGCACGTTGAGGATGTCAAAATGGGTCTCATCTGCATTCAGTACAAGTCTAATATATATATATATATATATATATATATATATATATATATATATATATATATATATTCATTAAATAAAGTCAGCATTTCGCAGTAAAATTCCAGAAAAATAAATATCTACTCAAATGACAGTGTTTTTCCAAGATCATTTTTTTTTTTTTTTTTAGTTTAATAAAGTTTTTATAAAGTCCTGTGCAACTTCGGTTCTGCAGCTGCTGCACTAAAAAATTCAAACAACAAACATTACATTTAGCATCAGGACATTGTAACTTGATGGAATCTAAAGAGTCTCATAGCTGAACTAGAGGTGTGTATTCTAGACTGAGCCCCACGCTCCACAAGGCTCCTGAAAAGATGGCTCACATGTGTGTCTTTAGCTGCATGTTAAGCTGAGGAAACACAAAGCCACTTTTTCAGGAACAGTGGCTTGAAACCTGGTTCCAGGAGACCTATTTTGAGGCAACTTTGCTGTATCAAACCCCAAGTCTCCCCTGGTGTGCCATGCAGTGACCTGAAACCTAGTTTTAATGTTCCATCCACTTAAGAAACACTCAAGTTGCACTTCAAGTAATAATAATAAAAAAATAATATATTGACTTATACAAATGACATATGCTAGTGTTTCTTTTTCTTTACATAAGTACTAAATATCAGCGTTGAGGACCAGGACACATCAAAAGCTCATGCATGCAGTACCACCCCCCCCTCCCCCCCCCCACACACACACACAATCCCTTAAAATTGCTACACATAATCAATGAGGCATAAATATTATTGCAACTTTCATCTGATTTGTCAAAAAAACACAATGGTTTTTCTTTTTACATTCTAAAAATATTAAAAGATGCAGTCTTCTTTTTCTACGCAACATATATTTGCATGAATCTACTTATATAGATTGTACTATTATGTGCGTATACACACAAAAACACATGCGCACACACACATTATATATATATATATATATATATACACAGTGCCTATAGAAAGTCTACACCCCCTTGAACTTTTTTCACATTTTGTTGTGTCAGTGCCTCAGAGTTTCATGCATTTAAATTAGGATTTTTTTTCCACTTATCTACACACCATACTCCACACTGTTAAGGGGGAAAAAGTTTTTATTCAGAAAAAAATTATATATTAAAAATACAAAACTGAAAAGATCATAATTGGATAAGTATCCACCCCCCTGAGTTAATACTTGGTGGAAGCACCTTTGGCAGCAAATACAGCTGTGAGTCTGTTGGGATAGGTCTCTACCAACTTTGTACACCTAGATTTGGCAATATTTGACCATTCTTCTTTACAAAACTGTTCAAGCTCTGTCAAGTTCCTTGGGGAGTGCTGATGGAGAGCAATCTTCAAGTCATGCCACACATTTTCGATTGGATTTAGGTCGGGGCTCTGACTGGGCCACTCAAGAACATTTACCTTTTTGTTCCTTAGCCACTCCAGTGTAGCTGTGGCTGTGTGCCTTGGGTCGCTGTCATGCTGAAAGGTGAACTTCCGTCCCAGTTTCAGCTTTCTTGCAGAGGGCAGCAGGTTTTCCTCAAGGACGTATCTGTACTTTGCTCCATTCATTTTCCCTTCTATCCTGACAAGTGCCCCAGTCCCTGCCGATGAGAAACATCCCCATGACATGATGCTGCCACCACCATGCTTCACAGTAGGGATGGTGTTCTTTGGGTGATGCGCTGTGTTGGGTTTGCGCCAAACATAATGCTTTGCATTTAGGCCAAAAAGTTCAATTTTAGTTTTGTCAGACTACAAAACTTTTTGCCACATGACTACAGAATTTCCTGAGTGTTTTTTTGCATACTTCAAACGGGATTCAAGGTGGGCTTTCTTGAGTAATGGTTTCCTTCTTGCCACCCTACCATACAGGCCAGATTTGTGGTGCTTGGGATATTGTTGTCACATGCACACTTTGACCAGTCTTGGCCATAAAAGCCTGTTGCTCTTGCAAAGTTGCCATTGGCCTCTTGATAGCCTCTCTGATCAGTCTCCTTCTTGCTTGGTCATCCAGTTTGGAGGGACGGCCTGATCTAGGCAGGGTCTTGGTGGTGCCATACACCTTCCATTTCTTAATAATCATCTTGACCGTGCTCCAAAGGATATTCAAGGCCTTTGATATTTTTGTATACCCATCCCCTGATCTGTGCCTTTCAACAACTTTGTCCCAGAGTTATTTTGAAAGGTGCTCATGGTTGAGTCTTTGCTTTGAAATGCACTACCCAGCAGAGGGAACCTACAGGAACTGCTGAATTTATCCTGAAATCATGTGAATCATTACAATTTAACACAGGTGGAGGCCACTTAACTTGGTGTGTGATTTTGAAGGCGACTGGTTACACCTGAGCTCATTTAGGATTGCTATTACAATGGGGGTGGACACTTATCCAACCAAGCTATTTCAGTTTTTATTTTTAATACATTTTCTACAAATTTCTAGAATATTTTTTTCACTTGGAAGTTGTGGGATAGGATGTGTAGATAAATGAAAAAAAAACTATTTTAATGCATTTTAATTCCAGACTATAAGGCAACAAGAGGTGAACATTTTGAAAGGGGGTGTAGACTTTCTATAGGCACTGTACATATACTGTATATTGACCAGCACGTTTGTTTAAAGATTTGGATTATCAATACAAATCCTGTATTTATTCATTTTCATAAAAAATAGACCAAAAAAAGGACAATATTTGCAATACAGCCGAAATAACCTGGAAATCCCAGTAACAAGAACACCTGATCCAGACTGGAGTAACAGCATACTCAGGTCTCCATGTCAAGCACAGGAGATGAAAATCAAGCCAACTGTTCAATAGCCAATCCCACCAGGGGATTTACACAGCCTACAAAAACATGGCACTCCCGTTAGCCTGCATATTACCAGCAATCCAGTGAAGTGCCCGCATATTACCAGCAATCCAGTGAAGTGCCCGCATATTACCAGCAATCCAGTGAAGTGCCTGCATATTACCAGCAATCCAGTGAAGTGCCCGCATATTACCAGCAATCCAGTGAAGTGCCCGCATATTACCAGCAATCCAGTGAAGTGCCTGCATATTACCAGCAATCCAGTGAAGTGCCTGCATATTACCAGCAATCCAGTGAAGTGCCCGCATATTACCAGCAATCCAGTGAAGTGCCTGCATATTACCAGCAATCCAGTGAAGTGCCTCCATATTACCAGCAATCCAGTGAAGTGCCTGCATTGCTGCAACTTCAGACATTCATTCCACGCCTGGGTCAGTCCGGACCCTGAAGGCAGAGCCGATATCGTGCACAAGGTTTATTTCGAGGATCTGCTTCAAGAAACAAGCAAACCCTTGTTCTTCTTAAACTGGACAATGTAAACAGCCTCATTTGTAAGCACTGAGACACTTGAAGACGCTGTAAACCGCTTCCTCAGGTGTAAACAGGATCTTGGGAATGGAGGCAGTTTGCAAGAATGAATGAAGCTGAAGAACTCCCAGCAGTTTATGCACAATATCAGTACAACTGCTCCCCCACCCGAAATAAAATACCAAACAAGCCCTAAGCAACCTCCCAACCCCCCCTCGAATCTTTGATAGCTGATACACTTCAGAACTCAGCAACCTCCCAACCCCCCCTCGAATCTTTGATAGCTGATACACTTCAGAACTCAGCAACCTCCCAACCCCCCCTCGAATCTTTGATAGCTGATACACTTCAGAACTCAGCAACCTCCCAACCCCCCCTCGAATCTTTGATAGCTGATACACTTCAGAACTCAGCATTCTGAATTCTCATGCTTGCTTTTTTAGCAATTGTTTTATATTTCCTTTTTTATATAAAGAAATTAAACTGTAAATTAAATAATGATTAATTGTTTACTTACTTATTGAACATGTTTTAGATTAAGACAGGCTTTTTTTTAGGACACATGCAAACAAAATGTAAAAGAAGAAAAAAAAACTTGCAATTAAAACTGTTAATTCCTCAAAATGATTTAGATGTTTTTTGTTTTTTTTCATTTTTGTTTTTGCCAAATTCTTTAAATTTTACAGTAAGCAAATATCTAAATCAGGCTTCACCAGCCAAGAGATCACTAAACCTATAATACTGCTACAGTAGGTATAGACAGATCCCACACTCCACTGCAGTTAAAAGACTATGCAGCCACAGAGGAAATAAAACAGAAAGCTTTAATTCCGTAGCCAAGCATGCTTTCAAAACCATGCAACACGTGCTGCATTTTACTGATTCTGCGGTTGGAATGTTTCTATTTGTTATATATATAGATATATAGATCTATATATATATATATAATATATATCTGTATCGATTCTCAGCCATCCTTTGCACCTGGTCAGTTCACAGTGTGGACTCGCATTCCACATCGCAGGACTTGGCGGCCCCTTTGTGGGTCAGCTTCAAAACGATGGGCTTCTCCGCATCACAGGAGCCGGCCGGCAGGGCCTGCGACTCTTGCTGCTCTTCCTTGAGCTCGTCGGCGCTCGGTGTCTGCGGGTAGATGACGAGGAATGTGGAGGCCAGGAAGCCCAGGAAGGACCCCACTGACGCCACCATTGGGATGACCCGCACACTGCCCACCGCCTCCACCACCCCGCCCAGGGCTGAGGCCACCAGGATCTGGGAGATGTACACCTGGCAGGACAGGATGGCACAGTCGATACCGAAGCCTCGTTTGGAGTTGCCTGGGCTGTGGTGGATATACTGCAAAAAAATACATTTTACACTTCTTGATATATTCCAGCAATCTTTTTAATTGTCTGCATTCATTCCTGGTAGAGTAACCACCCCAACAAACTGGATTCAAAACTGGAAAAAGGGGTGTGATTTTATAAATCACTTATGTACCGTAAAATGCACCTTAAATAAAATGGCTTATAAGGTAATTGACCAGGTAAAATATAAAGCCAATATTAATATGAGTGTGTCTATCATGAAGAACTTCCCACCCCCCCCCCCCCCCCCTTCAAAAAAGCAAAGTGACCTCAATATGGCAATAAGAAGTCCATCTTGATTTTGTTGTGTACTCAAACGACTTGCCCCAGAGTGTCGTGTTTGAATGCCTGCCCCTTACCTCTTTCATCTCATGGTACTGGCCCAGCAGGGCGTACGGACAGTAGGACACACTCATGGAGATGATGCCCATGGTGCTGATCATCACCATGGTTACGTAGACATTGGGAAAGATGGCCATCACCGCCGTGCCGATGGCGAAGGCCAGCGTTCCCAGGATGTAGATGATCTTGATGCTGAGCTCGTAGTTGTCCAGGTACTTCTGTAGCATGGCTGTGAACACAAGGCACAGGACCAGTGGTAGGACAGCTGCTCAGAGGCTTATTAAAGTGGAACTGTGTGTTCTTTTCATTTTTTTTACCTCAAAAGTAGGAAGATAACTCAAGAGAGGTGAAATATTATTTATTTTTTTTGGAAAGCAACCCAGCCATGATTCCATTCCACACCGAATTTGCACATTAGGGCATAAAGAGAAGAAAAGAAAAGAAAAAAGAAACAGAGACAGGACCTACTGGGTCATTACACGCTACACATTACCTTAACACAGTAACAAGAAGAACACGTGTGTAAGCATGTATAATGTTGTGTGGTGTGAATGGAATACGATGCAGGGGTGTGTGTTCTCACCTGAGCACATAGCAGCCGTGGTTGCATAGATGACCAGCCCCCAGCAACCCATCTGCACTCCATTGTGGTAGTTGCGCAGCTCGGTGGAGTTTGTGGGAGCCTACAGGAGAAAAAACAGCAAAGCTTCAGCTAGAAAAAAAACAAGCACCTCAAAACAGCAAGCCTTCTTAATGGAAACATCAAACCATCAGCACCATTACCTGCAAATATGTGTGTTTGTCATTATATGAGAGCACCAGGACACAAGAGCACAGTGCTGTATATCTGGAGTAGATGAGAAGCTACACAAGAGCACAGTGCTGTATATCTGGAGTAGATGAGAAGCTACACAGGGACACAGTGCTGTATCTCTGGAGTAGATGAGAAGCTACACAAGGACACAGTGCTGTATCTCTGGAGTAGATTAGAAGCTACACAAGGACACAGTGCTGTATATCTGGAGTAGATGAGAAGCTACACAAGGACACAGTGCTGTATCTCTGGAGTAGATGAGAAGCTACACAAGGACACAGTGCTGTATATCTGGAGTAGATGAGAAGCTACACAGGAGCACAGTGCTGTATCTCTGGAGTAGATGAGAAGCTACACAAGGACACAGTGCTGTATCTCTGGAGTAGATGAGAAGCTACACAAGGACACAGTGCTGTATCTCTGGAGTAGATGAGAAGCTACACAAGGACACAGCGCTGTATCTCTGGAGTAGATGAGAAGCTACACAAGGACACAGTGCTGTATCTCTGGAGTAGATGAGAAGCTACACAAGGACACAGTGCTGTATCTCTGGAGTAGATGAGAAGCTACACAAGGACACAGCGCTGTATCTCTGGAGTAGATGAGAAGCTACACAAGGACACAGTGCTGTATCTCTGGAGTAGATGAGAAGCTACACAAGGACACAGTGCTGTATCTCTGGAGTAGATGAGAAGCTACACAAGGACACAGTGCTGTATCTCTGGAGTAGATGAGAAGCTACACAAGGACACAGTGCTGTATCTCTGGAGTAGATGAGAAGCTACACAAGGACACAGTGCTGTATCTCTGGAGTAGATGAGAAGCTACACAAGGACACAGTGCTGTATATCTGGAGTAGATGAGAAGCTACACAAGGACACAGTGCTGTATCTCTGGAATAGATGAGAAGCTACACAAGGACATAGTGCTGTATCTCTGGAGTAGATGAGAAGCTACACAAGGGCACAGTGCTGTATATTTGGGTGGATACATAGCTCAGTACCTGCGGGTCTCCCTCGTAGATGACCTGGCCCATGAAGTCGGTGTAGAAGACGGCCTGGGCGATGATTGAGAACCAGGTGAGGAGGTGGCAGAGGCAGAGGCACAGGAGCTGGCGGGGCATCCTGAGCATGGAGAGCCAGAGCAGCCGCACGGTGGTCTCCGTCTCGCCCTCCTCGCTCTCCGTGTCCCCACTGGAGTTGGTGTTCCCGCTCTGGTGCCTCAGCCGCTGCTGCTGCCGTTTCTGTCGCTTCTGCATGTCGTAGATGTCGTTCATGCTGCGGGAGGACTTGATGAGCACCACGGCGTTGGCGCGCCGGTAGCGGTAGCGGTGAGTGCCCACCTTGCCGTAGTAGGAGAAGGTGTAGGAGGGCTGCCGGTAGAACATGTGGCGGCGGCGACGCATGGAGGCCGAGGTGCTCGACTGCTTCATGCCGATGCAACTGTGCTCGGCGAAGCCCTTGCTGCCGCTGCTGACTGGAATGCCATTCTGGTTGGGTGCCTTGGCTTCATTCAGCTGGTTGTCCAGCAGTTTCTCCACCCCATTCCTCTCGCTCTCGCTCTCCTGCAGGAAAGCAGACAGTCGGCTGAACCGGGTCCGGAGCATATCCTGGCTGCTGCTGCCGCTGCTGCTCCTGCGCGCCGGGGTGCTGTGGTAGGAGGACAGGTGGTCCTGGAAGATGGAGGGCTCGATCTCCCGCAGGAACAGCAGCTCTGGCTCCAACTCCAGCGTGGCGTCTGTGACGTGCAGCACAGAGTCGCTCTTGCTCCTCACGATCCCCACGTCCAGGAACTCCATGTCCAGGTTGTGCTCCGAGTGCACCTCGTCGTAGAAGCGGCAGTGATCGTCTCCTCCCATCTTCTCCGGGCTGCCGTTGAGCTTGACGGATCCCGTGGCGTCGGTCTCATCCAGCCGGTCCTGCAGGGAGCTGTACTGCTCTTCCTCGATGCTGAACAGGTGGAGCCCCACCGACAAAGTGAACAGGATAGCAGCAAAGAAGAACAGGACCTGCTCTTGAGACTTGAATGCCTGCCCTAGAAAGGTCTGAGTCCAGTCTAGACCACCCAGCATGTACCCCACAGCTCCACCAAGACCTGCAAGAGAGGAAGAGAGGAAGAGAGGAACAGACGCTGAACGGTTTTATATTTCCTCCTTTGGACAGCAAGTCTGTCATGAAAAACTGTAGGGAATCAGAAAATAACCTCATTAACTAATAAACAACATCACAAAAACACGCATCCTCAATATAATCTTCCGACAGCAACGACACTTAAAGGCACAGATTTAAATTACAGTTTAGGGTGGAATTAGAGCGACACAGTGCATGCCTAATGGATGGAATCTGGATTGTTATTTGATCATTTGTAAGCTGATGACCATTGTTTCATTACCTGTATTATTATTATTATTATTTATTTCTTAGCAGACGCCCTTATCCAGGGTAACTTACAATTGTTACAAGATATCACATTATTTTTTTACATACAATTACCCATTTATACAGTTGGGTTTTTACTAGAGCAATTTAGGTAAAGTACCTTGCTCAAGGGTACAACAGCAGTGTCCCCCACTGGGGATTGAACCCATGACCCTCCGGTCTGGAGTCCAGAGCCCTAACCACTACTCCACACTGCTGCCTGTAATCTGATTGTGTTGGTTTCAGTGTATTAGTAACAGGATACACTGGGTTAAACCCTAACTGTAGCATATTGTACTGTACAGCAGAGTGCACATTTATTACAACACCAAGATTTGTCATGTATACCCTTTATACACCACCTGCATGAAAATCAATTTTCGGTCAGTAAAATCAGTCATATAGAAACAACAGGCACTCGTGTGAAAATGTTCGACCACTTTGTGCTTTAATTAGGCACCTTAAGCAACTTCTGCAATGTCTCATGCATTTTCATGGCTACGTGTTCCTTTTCTCTTGCTATTTTTAATTAATTGCAAATATGGCCTATTAAAGTCATCAATTAAAATTTGACAATAACTAATTTGGCAATTTCCGAAGTTTTTCAGTTACAGTGGTTTGATTTCATATGCACAATGGGGTGTTCTAATATATACACACACGCACACACACACAGTGCTCCCCTATTCATAATGCCATTGCACTAACACTAGTCTTCTGGTTATAAGGCGGAACACAAACAGCACGGTCTCTTAACTATGGCTCCAGACTGCAGTGTTATAAAGAGGGAGCCCTGTATATTACAGGTGCACAGGTACAGCAGCAGCACAGCGCGTGCCCTCACCAGCAGAGAAGGCGTGGATGTTCAGGGCCATGTCTTGTTCCTCTGTATCTGCCACATCCAGCAGGTAGGCCCGGATCGGCCCCTCCGAGGCGTCGGCAGAGAAATCCAACACCACCACGCCCAGCACCGTCAGGACTATACCAATGGGCTGCTTACCGGGAACATCGCCGACGGCCAAACCTGGAGAGAAAAACAATTAAGATTAAGACAAGTTAATCAAATCACAAGAAACAATTTGGGAGCGCCGGCCACGACAAAAACAAGCCTCGGATACGTAGATACAGATCTTTTGTTTGAATTACATGAAAAAAAAAATTCTGTGCAATGTTTTAGAAAGGTACGAATGTGTGTTCTATTTGTAGTCCAGAAAGCATTTCCTCATAATCTGAGCCTGCAGACCAACTGCAACCACTAGGGGGAGTCTTGAGCTTTCTGAAGGCAAAATGCTTTATTTACTGTAGAAAGAATCTGACATACAGTATTTGTATAGATTCAACAGTTTAGCTAATTATACCGAAAAGCAATCTGAAAATAAGAGCCAAGGAGTCTATGATAAAAGTCAAGGTAATTATTGTATTCATTAGTGCTTCAGGCTCCAGGTTCTTCAGTTTGTTTGAGAGAGCTGTATCTGTTTATAAATGAGGTAAACACAGAGGAGGTTGGGTAAATCAGAAGATAACTTGAGAATCAAACTGCAGAGCGGGGTTGAGCAATTCCAGGAGTGCATCCTTGATCTTAACACACCGTGCCAAGTTCAAGTGGAGAACCCATAATGGATCAATACAGTGGTGTATTCAAGGGTATATGCTGGTAAACGGCGTCTACCCACTTTTAATTTGGGCAATATAGCATTTACCCACTTCCATATAAGGGATACTGAGTTTACTCATTTCTACTCTCCTGTGATATGGAAATCCTGGGTTAAAGACAAGATATTTTAATGGTGAGTGTCTCCGAGTTGCATTGCTGCGTGCGAGACTGACAGCTGAGAGCGCTCAGTCAGAACTGCAGTGCGAGCAGGGGGGTGTGGTCACTGGACTGCATGTTCTGTTTGGAAGTGTATGTGTGTGAGTGAGTGTGAGTGTTCTGTGATTGGTTGTTTATGTTCTGTCAATGTTCTGTTTAGGGCTGTCAATTAACGCGTTCATTTTTGTTTAGATTCATTTTTTTTAATACGCGCCATCGCCCTCTGTCTTGGCCCTCTCAGTATACTGTAATTAATTCCCTGCAGCACTATTTCAATATACTCGAGTGAATGCAACGCAATAAGTGAAGTCATCGTTTGAAATAGAGTGCCAGAAATACATGTTAACGGCTTTCATTTCTGCCCCCGATGTCCTCCAAACCCAATTAAAAAACAAGGAAACAATGGTCAACGTAACTTCTAGCATGCCACTGCCTGACTTCGAGCACCAAACAGGAGTTTACCCACTTGTTATTTACCAGTACAGCACTGGATCAATACGATATGCAACTGGAGAATTAAAAGTATTCCCAGCCAACACTCTGATAAATTATAAAATCTCTCCCAACAACGTGTTTGAAGCCTAAAATGCAAGCCAGTGTGTCACCCTTTTTATTGTAAAAAAGAGTGAAATTAAAATCTCAGGAGGCCACAGTTTGCTTATAAAGTGTAAACCATTCCCAGTGTTTAAAACATGCCACAGTACTTCGTGCTAATCTGCATCATGCACACTTAACACAGAGACCCTGTGCTACGTGCAGTGTGCAGACATATTAACAGGAATTCATTGATCTCTTCATCTCTGCTCTTCTATCGATCTGGAAAAACAGGCCATCTCTATCGATTCAATTCAAAATATACGCATCTGTCTGTCAATGTCTCTATCCACCATCATCCCTCGGAGTATCTGTCAATATATCTGTGATTTATCCATCTGAACTCACAGCCACAGCAGTGTATCTGTTTATTAGCATGCACTTTGCCCTGCATCCTTTACTGTCAGGGAGATGACAGCTATTGGTTTAACAGTCCCCTAGTGCACTTTGCCCAGCATGTGAAGTCAATCCGGTGAACCAATATAGGCTGCTGCAGAAATAGAAATAATGGGAGTGCAGATGTCAAAGGTAGTCCACTTCTGTAATCCATTAGTGTAGCTGTATGAGCTTCAATCCATCAGCGCGGTGGTACCCTGCACTCTCCACAGTGTAGCTGTATGAGCTTCAATCCATCAGCGCAGAGGAACCCTGCACTCTCCACAGTGTAGCTGTATGAGCTTCAATCCATCAGCGTGGTAGTACCCTGCACTCTCCACAGTGTAGCTGTATGAGCTTCAATCCATCAGCGTGGTGGTACCCTGCACTCTCCACAGTGTAGCTGTATGAGCTTCAATCCATCAGTGCGGTGGTACCCTGCACTCTCCACAGTGTAGCTGTATGAGCTTCAATCCATCAGCACGGTGGTACCCTGCACTCTCCACAGTGTAGCTGTATGAGCTTCAATCCATCAGCGCGGTGGTACCCTGCACTCTCCACAGTGTAGCTGTATGAGCCTCAATCCATCAGCGCGGTGTCTGCACTCTCCACAGTGTAGCTGTATGAGCTTCAATCCATCAACGCGGTGGTACTCTGCACCCTCCACAGTGTAGCTGTATGAACTTCAATCCATCAGCGCAGTGCCTGCACTCTCCACAGTGTAGCTGTATGAGCTTCAATCCATCAGCGCAGTGCCTGCACTCTCCACAGTGTCGCTGTATGAGCTTCAATCCATCAGTGCGGTGCCTGCACTCTCCACAGTGTAGCTGTATGAACTTCAATCCATCAGCGCAGTGCCTGCACTCTCCACAGTGTCGCTGTATGAGCTTCAATCCATCAGCGCGGTGCCTGCACTCTCCACAGTGTAGCTGTATGAGCTTCAATCCATCAGCGCAGTGCCTGCACTCTCCACAGTGTAGCTGTATGAGCTTCAATCCATCGGCGCAGTGCCTGCACTCTCCACAGTGTCGCTGTATGAGCTTCAATCCATCAGTGCGGTGCCTGCACTCTCCACAGTGTAGCTGTATGAACTTCAATCCATCAGCGCAGTGCCTGCACTCTCCACAGTGTAGCTGTATGAGCTTCAATCCATCGGCGCAGTGCCTGCACTCTCCACAGTGTCGCTGTATGAGCTTCAATCCATCAGTGCGGTGCCTGCACTCTCCACAGTGTAGCTGTATGAACTTCAATCCATCAGCGCAGTGCCTGCACTCTCCACAGTGTAGCTGTATGAGCTTCAATCCATCAGCGCAGTGCCTGCACTCTCCACAGTGTCGCTGTATGAGCTTCAATCCATCAGTGCGGTGCCTGCACTCTCCACAGTGTAGCTGTATGAACTTCAATCCATCAGCGCAGTGCCTGCACTCTCCACAGTGTCGCTGTATGAGCTTCAATCCATCAGCGCGGTGCCTGCACTCTCCACAGTGTAGCTGTATGAGCTTCAATCCATCAGCGCAGTGCCTGCACTCTCCACAGTGTAGCTGTATGAGCTTCAATCCATCGGCGCAGTGGTACCCTGCAATCTCCACAGTGTAGCTGTATGAGCTTCAATAAATCAGTGCGGTGGTACCCTGCACTCTCCACAGTGTAGCTGTATGAGCTTCAATCCATCAGCGCGGTGGTACCCTGCACTCTCCACAGTGTAGCTGTATGAGCTTCAATCCATCAGCGCGGTGCCTGCAGTCTCCACAGTGTAGCTGTATGAGCTTCAATCCATCAGTGCGGTGGTACCCTGCACTCTCCACAGTGTAGCTGTATGAGCTTCAATCCATCAGCGCGGTGGTACCCTGCACTCTCCACAGTGTAGCTGTATGAGCTTCAATCAATCAGTGCGGTGGTACCCTGCACTCTCCACAGTGTAGCTGTATGAGCTTTAGGAACGCGGGTGTTGCTGTGGGGCTCATATTTCCAAACCTAGATTATTAGCCTGCAATGTATGCAAATGTACAAGGTCATGAGAAGTGTCACCTGATCCACCTTGTGACTAGACTTGGGAAAGGGCTGGGGTCTCTGTGACTTCACGAGGGGTAATGAGAGTTGGTGCCAGTCCCTCATTGGAAAGGCTGCGCTGACCAGCTCACTGGTCTACAGAAATCCAACCCTGGTAGACACAGCTCCGGGTTGCAAGCATGCAGATGTGGGCAATATAGTCTGACAAGCAAAAAAATGGCCCAATAATAATAAAAAGAAACACATAAACCGCTAACATTAGTTAGTTAACATCTGTTTTCACTTTAGCAATGAGCCAGGAGGCTGTACATGGTGTCACACAATATTCAGGCCATTCACTGCAATATAATGAAGCGCAGTAATATAACAAATTAAATAGAGCAGTATCTGCAGGAGTTTGTATTGCTCATTTCCTAATTGTATTGAAATACAGTATCTTGCAAAAGAGAAATTCATAACAGAACAAAAAAAACATTGCAAGCGATACTGTTGGCAAGTGAAAATCCTCCAGTGCTTGGTGTCATTGGTGTGACGGATTGTGATAAACAGGCACCATCTAATGTACTTCATTAGCGGTATCTTTACAGTTCAAGCTTGGACAAGTCCATTAAAAAACAAGTGGCTATTTTTTTTAAAACTTTATCTCAGAGAGAGAGAGAGAGAGGGCACTGTTCTTTTCCCAGGCACTTGTCTATTTAAAGAACGTTTGAAAAGCGCTGTAGTTCTTGTTCTAGTTGAGGGCAGCACAATGTGATTCACAATGTGGTACTGCTGCACACGCACTGAGTAACAGGGGGATGCTTTTTAATAATGCCGGAGACGGGAAGTATTTTCAGATAGGCAATGAAAGGTAAAAAAGGCACAACAGGAAATGCTTCCCTGTGAACTGGTTCCTACTCTTTTCCCATGTCAGGCTGACTGAATTCACACTGCTGCTGCAGGTTTTGGACTCTTTAGACACTGCGTTACTCACCGGCTTATTAAAACAGGAAGCTGACGAATTGCAACAGTACGGGGTCGACAAGGGACCATAGAACACTACAGAACTAATCACTACGCATACAGCAGCACCATGTACAGTAAAATAACAAGCAAGATCAGGCAGCTCAGGGTTAACAAAAGACACTGGCTGCTGTAGAAAACACTTTGCAAATTGAGTCTCAGGTCTCTCTGTTTGTCCGCTGGCTAAAGAATCTCATCAATGTGAAGTGAGGTGGCTGTTTAGGATACCTGTCCACAGGGATGGGATGGGACCCACCAGTATACAGTCTGCATGACTGAGCACAGTCCCCTGTACCCATGGAGCAGACCTATTTCACAGTGCTGGGACACGTACTTGAACATGCGGTCAAACACTGCCATGCCAGTACTTGCTTCGCAGTTTCTTTTTCTTGTTAATTTTTTCTGCTGTACCGAAAGACTTGACACCGTCCATGACCCTCTTTGAATATTTTGGTTTTCAATTTTCACAGTGATAGTTGACACAAAGCTTACCAGCGTGTTATTCACGCTTAGGACATCACAAAGCCACCTACACTCCAGCAGTTTCTTTTGTTTAGCTGTTACAAATGAGTGCTGGTTAACTTACTTGGGCTTGCAGCAACAAATCACTAATAAGAGTCTACACTGTCCACTGATGTGTCCTGAAAGAGAGTTCATTAACGCAGTCAGCCTTCCTGTCCTTCAATGATCAGCCACTAGTCTAAACACTTCTAATTGATGTCATTTGCAATGCATTCCCTTTCTCAGTCTAGCTAAAGCGAGCCAAACACTTTCCAGGGTTGAGCAGGCAACCACTGCCATTCTGACTCCAATATGGAAAGAGCATTGTGTTCTACAGGTGGAGCCAATATGCTCACATAGTAATGCAGTTTCATATAATGAGCGTGTTACATTGTTAACAGCACAGCAGCACGTGCTCAGTAATTATCCTCTCTATCCACATATTGTTTAAAGCTGTCCTTCTTCTAAACAACAACAACCACTGTTTCCAAACCAGAATGCAACTATCTAAAGGATGAGATACTTATCAGAGGAGCTAAGAAGCTATCTACCTTTGTTTCCACATTCCTTATAATAGATGACAGTGAGATAGATACCTTTACCCTTTATCGTGTCCGCTTGGCACAGTACAATAGGACTCAATCCTTACCTATAACTGACCCGTTGAGAAACAGCGCCACCCCCAGGAGGACGCCAATGCAGAGCGCCAGGATGAACGGCCGCCTGCGGCCCCATGGCATGGTGCAGCGGTCGCTGGCAGAGCCGATCAGGGGAGTGAAGATCAGCCCCAGGATGGGGCTCAGGAACCACGTCAGGCTGTAGTACTGTTCTGGAAGACCTGAGCGAAACACAAAAACAGAACCATTTAATTACAGTGCAAATAAAACAGCTCAATGCGCAGCAGGAGAGAGCATTCCCCAAATCCTCCCTGGAACGGAGAGACAGATTTAGCAGGTAAGCAAAAAATGTGAAGGCAAAAGAGAGTCCAAAAGTTCACCACCAAAACAGAAGCACCTGGATTTCTCTTTTACCTCTTTTACATTGTACAAGCGAGCTGCATCAGGGCCGTGCCGAACCAGCCCGGGGCTGGTTAAGAGGAGCCTGGTTGTGTTTCCACTGCAGAGCCCAGCCAGCCCAGGGCCGGTTAGGAGGAGCCTGGTTGTGTGTTCACTGAAGAGCCCAGCCAGCCCGGGGCCGGTTAGGTGGAGCCTGGTTGTGTTTCCACTGCAGAGCCGAGCCAGCCCGGGGCCAGTTAGGAGGAGCCTGGTTGTGTTTCCACTGCAGAGCCCAGCCAGCCCGGGGCCGGTTAGGACGACCCTGGTTGTGTTTCCACTACAGAGCCTGAGCCGTTCTACTGACGTCACACGCAATGAACACATGTCGCATGTTGATGATGCAGTATTAAGAGGCGCTGTATTTGAGATCCAGAGGTTAGGGTTGTGTATTTTTTTGTTTTCGTTATTTATATTAAATAGCCACTGGAAAACCACCCGTTACAAAACTGCATTTCTTGAAACGTTTCAAAAAAGACAAATGAAAAACACAGTGAGTTACAAAACAAAAGTTACGTTGGTTGAGATCCTGTGGTGACTAATGATTGGGCAGGACCTCCCTGCCTGCACCCCAGAGCTGGATCTCAGTGTTAAAAGCTTTAGTGAAATCACTGTGTTCCTGACGTCAACAGCTATAAAGAACATGGCCAGGATAATCTCCCTTCTATTTAAAGGATGGATAAACCCCCGCAAATAAAGAACACGTTCTTATTTTAGATGTTTTCTCTTAAAGAGACAGCACACAGAAAAAAAGGAAGTTTGTAATGCAATGATGGTACAGGGTGCAATATACAGTAAGCTGTTCAGTAAAGCCCTGGCGCCGCCCAGAGCGTCACACATCACAAAGCACGGTCCTCTAATCTACATGCTGTACTGTGGACATTTTAGTGCATCTGAAATTTTGTTCTCTGTGTTGTCTCTGAAAAGAGACATTTAAAAAAGATGGGTAACCTGGTGAAGATGGAGTTGTGCAGCACGGTGGAACAAAGATATTGACTAAAGGATACACCGCTCCTGTCAATTATTTCCTTGTAAGATATATTGATTTGGCAAGGTTGTCCTTCAGATGTTTTATATGCAAAGTCACCGCAACCTGGTGACACATGTCACAATATGATTCAGGTTTACTGTGAAAATATATAGCACTGAGCAAAACGCGAGAGAATGAACTTGTGAGGAAATTAAGCAAGCAGTAGCCCACGTGCTACAGTACATTAGAAGGCAGCATGGTTGCTTGCAATTCCCAACACTGGCTCACAGTAGGATCCCGGGCTTCTCTGCTTCAGAATGAGATGTAGTATTTCATTTGGGCTGACCTCAGGAAATCATTAAAGCAGAGCGCTGTGATGCGACACAGGATGGCCCCTCTCTTCAGCTCAATACATTAAATCATGGGGTGGGTTTTTTATAACCATGATGCACAAGTAAAGAATCCAGATTCCACTTTCTTTTTAGGACCTCTGATTCTATTACCACACTTGGCCATGCGGCGGCAACATTTGGTAAGTTTAATGTCAGTAATGGAATTTGCTACAGGAGAATAAATATGAGCTGTACTGTTGTGCTTGTATATCTGTAACCAAGAGTTTAAACCTGTCCTGGTTTGTTTCAGTTATGTCAGGCATTTCATAGGTGGCAAGGCAACGGTACCTGGCAAAAAAAAAACAAATACAAAAAACTCAGGCAGAAAGTAAAGTAACCAGGATACAAGGGTATGGTGTTAGCAATCACAACAGTGCTCAGCCAGTGGCAGAGACAGGGGAAACCTGCAGACTGTGCTTTTAAAATTCTCCGAAACACACAACAGGATCAGGATTAAATCTCTTCAAATCAGCCTTTAAGACTATTATTAGTCTTCAGATGTCAAGTACAGTAGCTGTGTAACCTTGTGCTTCTGCAGGCAGTCACCCATTACACTGTTTCTCCAGAGCCCAGAGGGGACACCTTTGAGGAGCGTGTGCACCAGTCAGTGTCGCTGGGATGATCTCTACAGCGGCAACTCAAAGCAGCTGAAGCGGTCCTGTTTTATCATGAGCGTGGACTGCAGATACATGTGTCTAAAGCTCACAATAAAGCCAGGAAAGCATCAAAACAGTATGACCCCCCCCCCCATCACATGGACCTGTGCTACAATTTAAAATCGTTTATATATATTAAATAAAATCAACCAATAGCAGCAGTCCAATCATAAGTGAGCGGAGGCAGGACATAAACAGTTGAAGATCTTTAGTAGGTTTAACGAGTGGGACAGTCAAAGATCTGCCCCTTGTTATACAGGTGTCCAATCATGAGTGAGCAGAGGCTGGACATACACTGTTGAAGGTATTCTCAGTTTCAGCTGAAGGTCTTGGGAGTTTAACCAATGGGAAAGTCAAAGATCTTCCCCTTGTTTTGCAGCTGTCCAATCATTAGTGAGCAGTGGCGGGACATAAATATGCTGGAGTATGGTGTAAGAATAGCTGAATTTCACGAGATATTGCTTATTATAGGGGCGATTATTGAGAATTATATTGAGAACTTTGAAGTCATATTTAGAATTGTTTTTTCAACAACAAAAAAAAAAAGTTAGACAACAGAGATGTCATGGTCAATTTGGTTACGAATCAATTTTCAAGAAGAACTTTCTCAAAAAAATTGGAGATTGTTAAAAAAGGGAGATACACCACAAATACCTGAACAGACACAGGAAGGGAAGGAATATACTTGCCTCTTCCAACATTATGAAAGGTATCCGTGGCTTACCGGTAGCTGTCAATTAAAAAAATATATACTGCTGGAACTGTCTTTTGTTCAGTACAGAAAAGGCGATCTGGAACAGCACTGACTTCAGCAATCTAGGATGTCTATCGAAGTCAATATAAGCGTTCCCAAAGTCACTTGCGAGCCACTGTAACACTCAAAACTTTTGGACAGACCGGATTGATGTTCAACTGGATGAGCAGAAGCGTAGGGATACAATGAGCAAGTAAGAAAAAATCATTGTGAGGTTCTTAAACGCTTGATTGATTCTGTTTACCTTGGAAAGCTAGAACTGGCATTCATAGGGCACGATGAAGGCACCAATTCCTGAAACAGAGGTAATTATGTGGCATTACTTTCTCAGATTTCTGACTACGACAGCATGCAATCGCTTGTCAATAGCCACAGTATTCTCAGGTACCTCTAACAAGATTCAGAACGAATACAAGCAGAAGTACAGGAAGCCAAGTACGAAGCTGTAACGGTAGATTAAACATCCAACAATGGAAACGCAGCTCAGCTTCTTGTGTTCTCAAGTATGTGACTGTTCTGTGAAAATGTGTTACATTTACTAAACTAAATTCAAAGCACTACTAACTATTGTATGCAGGATTCAATTGTACTCCCTGTGCAAAATAGTATTCATACGCTAGCCCCAACATTGTTACTTTTGAAATGTTCTTTTGACAAACCAGGAGGAGGCCATTCGACCCATCTCATCCCATACCTAACTGATCCTAGAACTGCACACAGGAAGTCACCCCCAGTACAGCTCTTGTTTATATCCCTTTTTGTAACACAGATACCAAAATATTATAGCAGCGTGTGCCCTGCAGGTAGGTGACTACAAAAGTATAGACACACACACACACAGAGTAGCGCTGCACGTAATTAGGCTTTCAGAGGAATTTCAACACGTGAAAGCTCATTCACTGTCACCGCATTGAAGGTTGTCAGGGATCAGTGACTTTCAATGGCAGGGATACTGATGGCACACAAAGCAGCAGGAAAGCTGCCTGTGAAAATGGCTCTCCAGAAAGCATCTACTACAGAAACACTGCACAGGCTGAAGCCCTCTTTCGCCCCCTCAGAGCCATTATACAGACAGCAGAACAGACCTGCATTTGAGAAGTAGCTTGTTAAAGATATTTTAAATTGCAGCTTGGCAAATAATAGCACCAGGCTCCAGAGCTCTGAGTGCCAGCTTCTGAAATATTATATACAGCACCACAGCTGTTCTCATCCTGATTTTAATGCTGTTTAAAGAAAAGCACTCTGCATTCATTTGTAAAGCACTTTGGTTATACAGCATGACATTAGCTGCAGGCAAATAGTATGCAAGCTATCTTGCAATGCTTTGAATGGGAACTGAGCTGGAAACGCATTACAGAACTTTTTACTTTGCTGTAAAGTGGGTGAAGCATCAAAATAAAGAAATACTTCAACTCGACACACTCAATTGTCATAACACACTGGTGCCATACGGAAACACTGCATTTATTTTACCTCTACAGTTTTGTTTTTTGTGCTAGAATTAAACTGTACATACAGTGGCATTTACTCCTGTCAGTTTCTTCATTTTTTTAAATCCCTCATATTGTGATCATGTCAAGTGAATTGCTTTTCTGAGGGGATAGTAGGCTGTCATACATAATGACAGTGCTAGCCCTGAGTGGTGAAAAAATAAAACTCTGTAGAAATCATGTTTGCTACAGTACTGTAGTTAAAACCTTAATAAAACTCAGGGTTTTTATTTTCAATAGACGTTAAATTGCTCAAAGTCTTCACTCGACATGTTACAAAACAAATGCAATATTGTGGTGGATGTTTTGCATAAAGACAACAGCCTCGACTCAGTAAGTCCAAGAGCTTGAGCCATAACAGAAGTTCTGAAAAACTGCACAACCATTCAGCACTAACAGAAGAGCTTCTTGTGAAATAGCTTATTGTGAAACAGGCTATTGCTACCTGACTGCATTCTTCTCAGTGTGGGAAGAACCTCTGGAAGACTTTAATCGACAGGATATCAGAATTCACACGAAATAACAATCAGCATTATTACTGGCCCGGCTTGGGAACTTGTTCGTTTATTATATTTCATACCAAACTCTCTTCCGGGCCTGGTGACAGGCCTCCTGTATTGCTTGTCAGCCTTGAACTTCCTCTTCCTTTTTCTACCTTGTGAATATATGGGAAAAAAAAACACATTTTACAATGTTTGCAAAAAACAAACAGAACAAAAACAAAAAAACAAAAAGAAAAAAAAAGATTTTTATCAGCTGTGGACTTTATCAACCCAATCCTGTAACATCCAAACAGGATATTAGGTTCTAGTAAATAAAGCTGTTTTTCAATCAGGGAAAAAAGGGGTGACAATAGTGAGAGCAGTAAGTCATGCTCTAGAGGAAATGCTTATTGTGCCACAGCAGTTAGAGGGGGTTCACTCAGGGCAGAAAAACAATCAAAACAAGGGAAACCACTCGCCCTTTAAACCTTAAAGCGAGGTGCGAGGCGCACTTTGGAAGAATAGCCGGGCCTGGGTATTTGACTTGTGTTTCAGGGGAAGGCTGGGGTGTGCAACTGAGACACATTTAACCATAAAACAAATCACTCGCATGCAGTGCTGACGCTGTCACTGGCAGAATCTTCAACATGGTTTACAGCATGTGCTGATCTGCTCGGTCATAGCTTGTCTTCCATGAGTGATTACGTTATTCACTAAAGCCAGGGCCCCTCTGTCTCCCCAAGCCGAGTACAAGTGTCTCAGGGCAGGCTGATTTTCAATGGAGATATAAACGGTTGCAAACTGACAAAGATGATGTATCTTGGATACGTCTTGAAATTGTGTACAAGTTTCAACAGTAATTACAGTTAACAAATCTGGGAAATGTTCAGTGGCTTTGCATACTTTCCACATTTCAATGCAACCCCAATATAAATGAAAATGAGCAAAATGACAGACAGCAAACATCTCAACTTTATTATGCAGCAGTGCAATGGTCAGTTTCCCCGGGACACGCTGTTAATTAGTGTAAAGCAACCAATCCCTTAATTAAGTGTGGATTTTACAGCACTGTGGAGATGGGATGTGACATTGCAGCACTGTCCTTCTAGATCAATACTCAATTGTACCGAGTCTCAGCATCACAGGTAATGGAGGGAACAGAGACTGTATCGGTTCAGCAGCCATGCCACTCCTCCCCCTCCCTATTGTCCTATGTTTACTTAAACATAACCCCAGCCTCTAGGCAGTGGACATTTGTAAAAGAGTTTTGAGTGGAAAGGGGGTCCTGAAAATCAGTGGATTCTTTAAATCTCCCAATTTGCGTTTTGTTTTAAAGCAGTATTTTTTTAAACTTGGTCTTGAATACCCCCTAACAATCTTTTTTTTTTCTGGGTTTCAACCTCTTCTTGCTTTTTTTATTTTGTATTTGTGTTACAGTCCAGTGATGAACATTAACTCTAGAGCTATTGCTGTACCAGTCTGTAGCTACATGTACACACTGTATAAAGGCTTATGTTCACTAGAAAACAATGCATGCTTAAAAATAAATACAGTACAATTCCTGTCTGAAACAAACACCCAGAGCGCAGGGTGGCTGCTATAGGACCAGTGCTAAAAACCACAGGTTTAAAAGCTATTCAGCAAAACCTGAGGCTGCCAAGGAGTTCTGCTGCTTTCCAATGCTGTGAACAGTACAAAGGGGAGGAGGTAGTGGGGGAAGTGAACTGCCTTCGCACTGGGTGAATGCTGGAGCGGAGTCTGTAATGTCAAGAGGAAACAGGTGCTGCACTTGTTAGTGTGCAAGTGTAGCGCTGGCTCAGCCAAATACAGTCAAGTGCATCAGCTCAGACTTTCAAGACTGGAATTAGATAGGAAATGCTCCCTCAGCTTTAATAAACAAGCTAATTCCCTTATTACGGCACAGTGGGCCACTTTATTACAATATTGCCAGGTATTTGTCAATGTGCAAGTCTCATCAGGATGGGGTCTCATCAGGATTGGGGAAACTTTAAAAAAAAAAATGCTAGTTATTCGACTTGTATTTTATTTATATTTTTTTCAGTAAAAAAAAAAAAACATACAAAATAACAACAAATTTTAAATATTGCCATGGTGCTTAGTTCTGACAGGATCAAACACCAAAACATCTAAAAAGATGCAACTGAAGAGACCAGGATTACCTGCTGGAGTTGGGTTGACAGGTAGCGAGAATGCACTGGAGCCAAATGTCCCAGTGATGTACAGTATGCACCATCATGACATACTGTGGTGCTGTTCTCTAAAGGCTGAATCTCCGAGTGATCGCGGAACACTGCTATTATGACATCACTGGAGGGGGAGGGGGTTACTGCAGCAGCAGCAGCAAGGAGAGACATTTCAATGTCCCAAAGTAATTTTTTTCCCAAAAGAAACTGACACACAGAAGAATTTCTATCAAAAGGAGCGTCAGCTGTGGGCATCACACAGTGACTGTACTGCCCACTCTAACCAGCTCATTCCTGCACTCTTCTTCACTTCACCTCCAGCCTTTTGTCATATCCAGCTCATCAGCTTGGGCTTAAAACATGATTTGCAACAATATAGGACTTTATTTTCACCCTGCTCAAGAATACTGTAATATTTAATTCATATTTTGCATGTTTACATGCGATGGTGGCGTCTTTATCATAAAAATAATAACTTGCACTTTGTGGCCCCATAATTTCACACTAGCATGTTCAAAATCATAATAAAAACAATGTTGCTCTCTACAGGATTGTCTCAACCCATTAAGTGTATTGTCCTCATTTGAGGACAGGCTAATTTGTAATATTTTGGAGCATTAACAAGCATCTGCCTGTTTTCTACTGCATATTGTTATGATAACCTACTGTAATTTAATTAACCGCAAAAGTTAAGTCTAAATGTAATGTATCAAATTACATAAAAACAGCTTGTCTTCTGATTTTTTTCTAAGAAAATGTAATTTGGTACTGAATGGGTTAATTCAGTTTTATGTCTGCAGTGGAATGTAAGCTGTATCTCCTGACTCCCAGTCCCCTGCCATAACCACAAAGCTCTCTCGCCAGAATATCATCGGGGCTACAGATGCACTGTGATGGTCACACACACACACACACACACACACACACACACACACACACAGCGTTACACTAGCTGATGCACAGAATTGTTTTCTGGGGGTGCATTGACTGGTAGCAGAGAAGCCGATACGAATGTCTGGATTTTGCTTCTTATTATGGGGCAGTGCTTTCCTTTTTTTTCTTTTTTTTGTTCCACGTCCTAAAGAACAGAATTAAAATTTCATGAATCTGACGCACCACCGTGCTGCTCTTCTTTCCCTCCCTCCCTCTTTCTTTCTTTCCCTCCCTCCCGCTCTCTCTCTCTTGGGCCTGTTGTATAACACTGCAGTATTTAACCATGGACTTGCTAGGATTTTGCAAGGAGGTGAAGACTGCATTTGGGATAACTGCACACGAAATTGAAAGATTTGTTTATTTAGAACGAATAAACTTATAACTCACACGACTATACAAAACAAATGTGTATTTTTCTGGTGCAAGACTATAAACATTTGTAAACAGATAAAGATTTTTAAAGCTAAACAAACAAACTACTGCTTGTTATAGATATCTAGAGAACCACATATGCACATACAGCACTACACAGTACATATGTACATTGAGATTAATACATGTAGCAAACGTTGCCATAGAAAGCAAACAACCAAAAACAACAAATTGTTAAAAAAAAGAACAGGGCTGGAGCACCCCTGGGGTAGCAGGTCTTTATACCCATTCAGAACAAGGCTGGAGCACCCCTGGGGTAGCAGGTCTTTATACCCCTTCAGAACAGGGCTGGAGCACCCCTGGGGTAGCAGGTCTTTATACCCCTTCAGAACAGGGCTGGAGCACCCCTGGAGTAGCAGGTCTTTATACCCCTTCAGAACAAGGCTGGAGCACCCCTGGGGTAGCAGGTCTTTATACCCCTTCAGAACAGGGCTGGAGCACCCCTGGGGTAGCAGGTCTTTATACCCCTTCAGAACAGGGCTGGAGCACCCCTGGGGTAGCAGGTCTTTATACCCCTTCAGAACAGGGCTGGAGCACCCCTGGGGTAGCAGGTCTTTATACCCCTTCAGAACAGGGCTGGAGCACCCCTGGGGTAGCAGGTCTTTATACCCCTTCAGAACAGGGCTGGAGCACCCCTGGGGTAGCAGGTCTTTATACCCCTTCAGAATAAGGCTGGAGCACCCCTGGGGTAGCAGGTCTTTACACCCCTTCAGAACAGGGCTGGAGCACCCCTGGGGTAGCAGGTCTTTATACCCCCTCAGAACAGGGCTGGAGCACCCCTGGGGTAGCAGGTCTTTATACCCCCTCAGAACAGGGCTGGAGCACCCCTGGGGTAGCAGGTCTTTATACCCATTCAGAACAGGGCTGGAGCACCCCTGGAGTAGCAGGTCTTTATACCCCTTCAGAACAAGGCTGGAGCACCCCTGGGGTAGCAGGTCTTTATACCCCTTCAGAACAGGGCTGGAGCACCCCTGGGGTAGCAGGTCTTTATACCCCTTCAGAACAGGGCTGGAGCACCCCTGGGGTAGCAGGTCTTTATACCCATTCAGAACAGGGCTGGAGCACCCCTGGGGTAGCAGGTCTTTATACCCCTTCAGAACAGGGCTGGAGCACCCCTGGGGTAGCAGGTCTTTATACCCCTTCAGAACAGGGCTGGAGCACCCCTGGGGTAGCAGGTCTTTACACCCCTTCAGAACAGGGCTGGAGCACCCCTGGGGTAGCAGGTCTTTATACCCATTCAGAACAGGGCTGGAGCACCCCTGGGGTAGCAGGTCTTTATACCCCTTCAGAACAGGGCTGGAGCACCCCTGGGGTAGCAGGTCTTTATACCCCTTCAGAACAGGGCTGGAGCACCCCTGGGGTAGCAGGTCTTTATACCCCTTCAGAACAGGGCTGGAGCACCCCTGGGGTAGCAGGTCTTTACACCCTTTCAGAACAGGGCTGGAGCACCCCTGGGGTAGCAGGTCTTTACACCCCTTCAGAACAGGGCTGGAGCACCCCTGGGGTAGCAGGTCTTTATACCCCTTCAGAACAGGGCTGGAGCACCCCTGGGGTAGCAGGTCTTTACACCCCTTCAGAACAGGGCTGGAGCACCCCTGGGGTAGCAGGTCTTTACACCCCTTCAGAACAGGGCTGGAGCACCCCTGGGGTACCAGGTCTTTACACCCCTTCAGAACAGGGCTGGAGCACCCCTGGGGTAGCAGGTCTTTATACCCATTCAGAACAGGGCTGGAGCACCCCTGGGGTAGCAGGTCTTTATACCCCTTCAGAACAGGGCTGGAGCACCCCTGGGGTAGCAGGTCTTTATACCCATTCAGAACAGGGCTGGAGCACCCCTGGGGTAGCAGGTCTTTACACCCCTTCAGAACAGGGCTGGAGCACCCCTGGGGTAGCAGGTCTTTATACCCCTTCAGAACAGGGCTGGAGCACCCCTGGGGTAGCAGGTCTTTATACCCATTCAGAACAGGGCTGGAGCACCCCTGGGGTAGCAGGTCTTTACACCCATTCAGAACAGGGCTGAATCACCCCTGGGGTAGCAGGTCTTTATACCCATTCAGAACAGGGCTGACACACAACAGGGTTGCATTTGACGGAACCCAGATCCTGTGGAATTGCAGTTCACAGCAACAAGCTTCCCATCCAGCTGTGAAAGGTGCCCTGGTACAGCATATATACACTCCTCACCAGCGAAACAACAGCACAGCAGCGTACACGTGTCTCACAAGCCTGTAAATCGGAAGCTTTGCACCAGGCTGGACTTCCGCTTTCATCTAGCAGGTGTACGTTAATGCTTCATTAAACACCAGTACAACTCGGCAGGCCTTGTCGCTTGGGAATGAGGACTTCCTCGTACACTTCACTTATATATTGTAAACTGCCCTGGATAAGGGCATCTGCTAAAAATAAATAATAATCAGATAGTGTAGAAGTGCGCCCCTAGTGGTGTATTGAGTGCAATACCTCCCTCAATGCTTTGATCCATGCAGGTGACAAGCGAAGGAGGCAGATGAAGGACAGTAGGATTCTTTTGAGAAATTGCTGGTTTTATTGCACACACTCAGTGTAAAAGGTAAGTTTAACAAAAGTATGGGAAAACTCTCATACAGCAGTGTGGAGTACTGGTTAGGGCTCTGGACTCTTGACCGGAGGGTCGCGGGTTCAATCCCTGGTAGGGGCCACTGCTGCTGTACCCTTGAGCAAGGTACTTTACCCAGATTGCTCCAGTAAAAACCCAACTGTATAAATGGGTAATTGTATGTAAAAAATAATGTGATATGTTGTAACAATTGTAAGTCGCCCTGGATAAGGGCGTCTGCTAAGAAATAAATAATAATAATAAAAAAATGTATTACTCACTCAGTACAAATAATAAATAGAAGTTTTTGACACGGGTGTGTCTGTAGAATGCTTCCTCCTCCTCAAGAACATGCTCTGTTCTGGGCTCTGTCAGTTTAAATTCTCAGATCTAAGTGCTATTGCTTAATAGCACAGTGGTGGAATTCGTAGATAGGTCACCTCAAAGATTCTAGAACTCTCTGCAACTATCTGGAATGCTTGATATTGTATTTACTCAAAAACATGACATCACCCTGAAACTTTTTACAGAGCAAAGAATACAAACCACCCACAAAAAGAACACACATGATCAGGCATTCTGAATTACAAAGAGATTCAGGTTCAATCACATTGCCTTCGCTTGTACGAGACTAGCATTCACCTCCCTCTTAAATCAACTGAAAAACAATAAGAAAAAAATGTGCTGTTTCAGGCATTCCCGTCATACTTGCTTTGTAACCTCCATTGTTTGGTTTTATTTTGTTTGGTTTGTTGCCTTGGAGGTAAACATTCCTGTAAATAGACTCCTTCTTGCTGCCATTGCAAATAGTTCACATTCTCGCTCCCTTTGAAAACCGTAACCTGACATTCCAGGGATTACCCTACATTCGAATGAGGGCCCAGCTGCAGTAAACCTACTGAACCCAGATATTCCACAGCGTGCTGCATTTACCCAACATGCATTCTGCATTCCTGTCACCCCACTCCACAATGCATCCTACATAAAAAAACAGCCCGTACAAAGAATGAATGATCTCAGATTCATCAATGGCAATTGATGAAGCATTATTTTTATTCTGATAACTTTTGAATGCAACCTCTAAGCCTCCTCTGTTTTTATCAGTTTCCCAGCCATAAGACTTTCACAGAAATGCCTGATGTTTACAGGATGTCTTTGCTTCTCAATGGCCCTGCTAAATGGTAGCATCAAAACCTCAGCTTACCTTTAACTAGCCTGTGAGCAGCTGTGACCTTTAACTGTTCCCGTGTTTCTTGTGTTGTCTCTGTTCCCGTGTTTCTAGTGTTGTCTCTGTTCCCGTGTTTCTAGTGTTGTCTCTGTTCCCGTGTTTCTAGTGTTGTCTCTGTTCCCGTGTTTCTAGTGTTGTCTCTGTTCCCGTGTTTCTAGTGTTGTCTCTGTTCCCGTGTTTCTTGTGTTGTCTCTGTTCCCGTGTTTCTTGTGTTGTCTATGTTCCCGTGTTTCTTGTGTTGTCTCTGTTCCCGTGTTTCTAGTGTTGTCTCTGTTCCCGTGTTTCTAGTGTTGTCTTTGTTCCCATGTTTTGTTTATCTGTTTTATTATTTGTAATTGAAGTGTGCGAAAGTGAGTTTAAACTTGTATTCTCTGCCTCTCACTCCTCTTGGAGTCTCCTTCCTGGTTACAAAAGCCTTGTCGGTGATGTCATCCTGTCCACAGGCTTCTTGATCTCCCATAACTTTGTTCTGAATACAGCACTGCACAGTCATTGTACAATGTGGGTTGATAAATCTCAATAGGTCAACACAAAGTCTTAAAAATAGACATAAAAGGAGGTGGGACCTCACCTCACATGTAAGTTAAAGCCATAGGAAAATGCAACTCAAAAAGCAAGGGGGTGATCTTTTCCTGTGGGCCAGAATCACTCCAGCATCATCCCAGCTGGGCCAAGCACTGAGAGAGGCTGGTCTTTGGGTGAGACATTAAGCTGCTGAGGACCGCTCTACAGAACTTGTTGGCCCATTTCAGCCCATATCCTGTGTTACAAAATTCTCTCTGCCTCTGAAAAATGTTCAATCTCCACAACCTTCTGACTCTGCCATGAATAAGCTTATATTTTATTTACATCAGCAATCATTTCTATCACAGAGAGGCAAGGATCAGAACTTTAATTCCATGTGGTACTGGAATCTATGTTGACAAATATCATTAGTAGTTCATTTTTTACAGCTAGATGAGAATTTTAACATGAGAGAGAGAGAGAGATAGAGATAGATGTTATTTCACGCATGCGTGATAAAGCGTGACCTAGAGTGTTTTCTGACTGTCTAAAGATAATAAGAATGTGTATTTCCCCCGTGTGCCCATACAGCACATTGATTTTCAGCTCCTTAACTTGTGTTGCCTTTGGCACGGCTTCATGTTTTTCTTTACGGGCTCCAACTTCCACAGGTTCCCCCACACTGGGCGGTACTTGGTCTCTGTTTACAGAGGTCATGGTTAAGTGGCAGGAGAAACACTCCCCCCCCCCCCCAAAAGAAAGACAAAAACATGTAGAAAGAATGCATCGCTTTTCCCTCCACCGAATACAACAGTCAGACAAAACCTGCAGACAGGACGCAAACACTGTGCAAAAACACTCTGAACAAATGTCATGACACAACCCATTATCATCAGGCTAGCAGGACCCTTCAGGCTATGGAAAACAATGTTCAGCAGCACTAAATGAAATGAGTGTCCCGGTATTACTAACCCACGAGTGTCCCGGTATTACTAACCCACGAGTGTCCCGGGATTACTAACCCACGAGTGTCCCGGGATTACTAACCCACGAGTCTCCCGGGATTACTAACCCACGAGTGTCCCGGGATTACTAACCCACGAGTCTCCCGGGATTACTAACCCACGAGTCTCCCGGGATTACTAACCCACGAGTGTCCCGGTATTACTAACCCACGAGTGTCCCGGGATTACTAACCCACGAGTGTCCCGGTATTACTAACCCACGAGTGTCCCGGGATTACTAACCCACGAGTGTCCCGGTATTACTAACCCACGAGTGTCCCGGGATTACTAACCCACGAGTGTCCCGGTATTACTAACCCACGAGTCTCCCGGGATTACTAACCCACGAGTGTCCCGGTATTACTAACCCACGAGTGTCCCGGTATTACTAACCCACGAGTGTCCCGGGATTACTAACCCACGAGTGTCCCGGTATTACTAACCCACAAGTGTCCCTCGAGCACGGAGGTATTCTGTATTGAGATGAATGAAACTAATGTTCGAATCAATGGCAGATCTCAATATATTTGTAAACTGGATTTTTCATGGAAGTATTGGATTAATATGGAGAAAACAAAGTATTTCCCTCAAACTCCTAATGGCAGAAAACTGTAAAGTACACTCGTAAATACAGCCTATAAAAGAAACAATAAAATGACCTGTGAGTCTGTTTAAAAAGTGTTTAAAATAACCCGTGAGGCTGTTTAAAAAGTGTTTAAAATGACCCGTGAGTCTGTTTTGGATGTGTTTAAAATGATCCGTGAGTCTGTTTTGGATGTGTTTAAAATGATCCGTGAGTCTGTTTTGGATGTGTTTAAAATGACCCGTGAGTCTGTTTTGGATGTGTTTAAAATGACCCGTGAGTCTGTTTTGGATGTGTTTAAAATGACCCGTGAGTCTGTTTTGGATGTGTTTAAAATGACCCGTGAGTCTGTTTTGGATGTGTTTAAAATGACCCGTGAGTCTGTTTTGGATGTGTTTAAAATGACCCGTGAGTCTGTTTTGGATGTGTTTAAAATGACCCGTGAGTCTGTTTTGGATGTGTTTAAAATGATCCGTGAGTCTGTTTTGGATGTGTTTAAAATGATCCGTGAGTCTGTTTTGGATGTGTTTAAAATGACCCGTGAGTCTGTTTTGGATGTGTTTAAAATGATCCGTGAGTCTGTTTTGGATGTGTTTAAAATGACCCGTGAGTCTGTTTTGGATGTGTTTAAAATGACCCGTGAGTCTGTTTTGGATGTGTTTAAAATGACCCGTGAGTCTGTTTTGGATGTGTTTAAAATGATCCGTGAGTCTGTTTTGGATGTGTTTAAAATGACCCGTGAGTCTGTTTTGGATGTGTTTAAAATGACCCGTGAGTCTGTTTTGGATGTGTTTAAAATGACCCGTGAGTCTGTTTTGGATGTGTTTAAAATGACCCGTGAGTCTGTTTTGGATGTGTTTAAAATGACCCGTGAGTCTGTTTTGGATGTGTTTAAAATGACCCGTGAGTCTGTTTTGGATGTGTTTAAAATGACCCGTGAGTCTGTTTTGGATGTGTTTAAAGACTTTGAAAGACATGCAAAAATTCCATGATGACACGATGGATCTGGAGACTCTCCATAGCACAGGTGCTCATCATCATTAGTGTTGCTTTGCCAGCCAGCCTGACACACACTGCTATTATGCACAATTTCCACTCACAGCAGAACTCCGGGGTGATGCCAGTTCATTACCCATGAGCGACTGTCAGAGACGATTGGTGGCTCCCTGGGACCTTCATCTACTAGCAGGACTGTGCTGTCACACAACCTTTCTCTCACTGGCACAGCAAGGGCCCTGGGGCAATGACAATCCTTGTTCTTCATTGAAGATGACAACAACAAAACAAACCTCACTTTGACTGAAATCTAATTTGGGTGAAATGCAATGGCAGCACATGCTTGTCACCAAGTATTAGATGATTATGTGTTGGAAACAATCAACATCTAACTAACTGGGTGTGGCAAAGTGGTTTGCAGTGCGCAGGTGTAGAGGTGATATGGTGCTCAAGTAATGACAAACACGTAAATTCACATTCCAAACAATGTTTAATTTGATCCTGTTTATAATCCAGGTCATTATGACCGCAAATGATAATCCCAGGCAATACACAGCAATGTGTATCGCTCTGTTAAACACAAGTTACAATCCCGAAATAATAAACACAGTATTAAACACATGATCACAAGCCCACAGTGAGTGCTAATGTGCAAGTGGTCAAATACAATTTATTTACACGACAAACAAACAAAACACTAAAACACTCACGGTACGTTTTTGGTTCTCCTTTTGGTTCGCTCGCAACCATAAAAAAGGAACAGATCGCTTAGCCACATCCCCGTTTGTACCGTCAGTCACGCCCCTTTGGCTAGTGAGTGCAACCGTTTCTCCTCCAATCCGCGGCTGCACATCGCTTCGCTTCTGGGGCGATGACTTGGTTTACCGTAGCTCTACCCCCTTTCTAGATGGCTGACTTCCACTTTTCCTGGAATGAATTGTCAGACCATCCAGTCCGGGGCACTCTGTTCCCTTTACACAGCGCCCTCACAGGTCGGGAGGGAGATTTATAACCAAGATTCATTCTTTCTCTGTCACACTGGGGTAAAATCATCTACTTCAAATCATGAAAATGAAACTCTCCAGAACATCAGCAATTCAGCATGACATGCTAACGTTCTGCAGAACATGTATATGTCGGTATACCAAAGTCTGTTTTTCTGGAATAATTAATTATTTTGGGAGAGTGAAATTTCCCTACAGCTCACATTATGCTCCTGAAACAGCGAAGCCTCTCATATTGAACATTTTAGATCCCCTTTTTTAGATCTCATTCCGAATACGAGCAGAACATGATGTTCAAGTGTGGTCTTCTGTTCCCTAAGAGAGAAATTGTTCATTCTTGGTGCTCACAACTGAAACACCACAAGTGCTGGTGTGCTATAAATTCATGGTAACCACTGTATGTTCGAATCTCTATTAGGCAATTTAATTTTACTTTAAGATTTTTACGTAGATGTCAAATATAGAATATACAGAACTCAATCACATTCTGAAATTTCTCAAAACTTCAGTTCAGTGAACAAATCTTTCCAACCAGCTGTCAACAGAGCTGTGCTGTTCGCTTTAACCTGTGGAGGTAGGTTTTCAGCTTGGATCATTTTTGTTTGTTATATTTTTCAGCTTAAAACACAGACAACCTTCCCACCCTCTCATCAAACATGGCAAGTGTATCTCACAGATGAAATAATGATTTGAATTGATCACAATGCTCTAGTATATGGGGGGCTCTTGCATTAACACGTCTACTTAAATGCAACTACAGTAAGGTTGTATTGGTGTTGCCCTTTTCCTTTTGGCATACAGTCATGCCATGGTACTGTAGGGTCCTCCTGAACAGCATGCCTGTGTTTGGTGAGTTGGGGATCAAGTTTGAGGTGAAATATACAGAATGACCCTTCGAGTCCATGATCAGATTCTCCAGCAGGCTCTCCAGTGACGTCGTTCTCTGTGGTGTTCACAGAGTTCACAGGGAGTACAGTGCGCCGACCGCTCAGGATCCTCTTGCGAATTACATGTGATCCCTTATTACTCTGCTACACTTAATAGAATTGGTAGGGACAAATAGAAGGGCCCCAGTCTCAGTCAGGTAGGCGGCACAGTGGCGGTCAGTACTTTCAACGGACACTGGCGGCCTGCACTTGTGGGATATTCATTTCCCTGCCTGGCACTTTTGATTTGTGGATTTTGAGATTTCAAAATGTTGCCATAGAAAGAGCACTCAGTACAGTGCAAACAGCAAATCGACAAGCAGGGCCATGCTTGAACTTGTTGGTTCATTACTTCTGCACCAAATACACGGCCATGGAATTCGAATATGTGTTTGTGCATGTTTTTTCAAATATTTGCACTAATTAACCTCTTCTGTACCTTATCAAATGTAGAACAGATTGTTATCCAGATATTTTTTGCTACTAATTATATTGAAAAACAGTCAATTGTATCTAACAGTGCGATATCTCAAATAACTGATAAAAAACAAACAATGAAGTCTTTTTCAACAGCTCAATTTACACACGCAGAAACACTGCTCATACTGTTCAGAGGGAGCTGCTTGAAATACCAATATATGAACCAGCAAGAAGCGAATCAGATACCACAGTATACTAAACTAAACTGCACTACAAGAAAGAGCGGACAGTGTGTTTAGTGGATTTCTGTTACAAAACATCCAAGAGCTCTTTCATCAAGGTTCTTCCAGGAAGTGTGATTACTTCCTCAGCTGGTAGTGAAGGCTTTTAGCCCTCCACACTGGGGATGTACTGAGGTCTCTGAATGATGTGCTGTTATCGGAGTGTCTGAATGAACAATCACCTTCTGGCATTGGCAGACACAAGGTTAATGTTACTCACTTTTGGTACTTTTTGGCCCATTCCAAGTTATGTGTGTTACAGCAGCATTAAGGACTCTGAAAATCACTCCTTATGAGTTTTTAAAAGTTTTAAATCAAGAAAATGTTCATATAGGAAGCTTTTGGCTATGTAACATTAAAAACATATGTTGCACCAAGTGTCCAGCCTACATTACAATGCAGGAGGGTGTGGATGCTCCAAACTGTAACACACAGAGCGTGGCATGGTCCTTTCACATGTCCTATGGAAGTTTATATAGATACAGAATATGCTATCTGTTCTTCTCTTAATCTTGGGAAAAGGTACCGCCTGTATTTAATCTCTGGGTTGGATGCATCTCCACGCCCCTTGCAGGAATGAGTCAGTGTAATACTGCACTCAATACATTTTCAACACACCAGGTTTATAAGACATGTCACAAAGACGGCCGGAGTGGGTGGCGTCAGACCAGAGCCAGGAAATAAAATGACAGAGAGCTGTGGTTTGGTGGAGCTGAGCGAATGGTTTCGCTCAGCATTTAATAAACAGAACAGAAAATAAAAAGGTTGTAACATACAAACACAAAACAGGACACGGCGCTTGAGGCCAAAATAAACAGACAAACAAAACGGACTACACAGACAAAACACGGTGAGCAGATTTAACTACTATTATCTTTACAATTACTACCTCCGTCTCCAATCCCGTTCTCCACTCACCGAACACCCAACCCCGAGTGAGTGCTACGTGTCTCTATATATATTGTTGTGCTGGGATTCAATTACTAATTAATTATTCACTTGAATTCCAGCACGTGAATTCATTACGTGCAACCCCGTGCTCACATATTATTACATACTTTAAATGCACGTGAAGTGATGTGCAATCCCGTGCCTAAATATAATTATACAATCTAAATACTCGTGCTGCACACACCCATTTATATCCCGTGTACCAACTACAGTACACCAACATTTACACACAACATACAACATATAAACGCACACAAGGGCAGGGCACATTGCCACATATACCCCCCCTTGTGCACAGCACACATGGCCTCAACGGCCACCTCCCCCCTTAAAATCCCCAAAGTCTTGCTTAAAGTCCAGAGCCAAAAACAGGGACTTCAAGGGGTCCACAGGCGGCAATGCTGCCAGTAGCAAGGCTGCTGCTACTGGCAGGGCTGTCAGCGTAACTGCTGACAGCTCCCAGGCTGACTCTTTCAGCTGGGGCAGTCCTGGCAGCGGAAAAGCTGCAGGGGCAGGTGGTCCCCCAAACTCCCCCTTCTTCGTAACCGGCAGCTCCCCATGGTGGGGCTCTGGCCACAGTACTTCCTGCAGTGAAAGTGCTGTGGTGGGAGCAGGTCTCCTGACCTCCCCCACGATCTCCAGCAGCGAAAGTGCTGCAGTGGGAGCAAGTCTCCTGACCTCCCCCATGAGCTCCAGCAGCGAAACTGCTGCTGGGGTTGGTGGTCTCCAGACCTCCTCCCCCTTCTTCGTGACCGGCAGCTCCCCTTGGTGGGGTTCCGGCCACAGTACTTCCTGCTGCGATGCAGAGCAACAGGCAGCCCCAGGCGATGCGGAGCACCAGGCAGCCCCAGGCGATGCGGAGCACCAGGCAGCCCCAGGCGATGCAAGGCAAGCATCCTTGGGCGAAGCGAGGCTGGCATCCTTGGGCGAAGCGAGGCTGGCATCCTTGGGCGGTGTGAAACTCAGCTGCAGCTCCTCTTGTGGTGGAGGTGGAAGCAGCAAGCAGTCCTCCCATGTTGGGGAAGGCGGAACCAGCAGACATTCACCCTCTGCTAGTGGAGGTGGGAGGGGCAAGCAGTCCTCCCACGACAATGAAGGTGGAACCAGCAGGCATTCACCCTCTGCTGGTGGAGGTGGCGGAGGCAGAGGCAGCTCCTGCTGCTCTGCTCCTAGTGGAGGAAGCGGTGGAGGTGGCGGAGGCAGAGGCAGCTCCTGCTGCTCTGCTCCTAGTGGAGGAAGCGGTGGAGGTGGCGGAGGCAGAGGCAGCTCCTGCTGCTCTGCTCCTGGAAGTGGCAGAGGCAGAGGCAGCTCCTGCTCCTCTGCTCCTAGTGGAGGAAGCGGTGGAGGTGGCAGAGGCAGAGGCAGCTCCTGCTGCTCTGCTCCTGCCGGTGAAGGTGGCGGAGGCGGAGGCAGCTCCGGCTGCTCTGCTCCTAGTGGAGGAAGCGGTGGAGGTGGCGGAGGCAGAGGCAGCTCCTGCTGCTCTGCTCCTACCGGTGAAGGTGGCGGAGGTAGAGGCAGCTCCTGCTGCTCTGCTCCTGCCGGTGAAGGTGGTAGCAGTTTGTAGTCTCCTGGCGACGAAGGTGGGAGCAGCGTGTAGTCTCCTGCCGACGGAAGTGGGAGCAGCGTGTAGTCTCCCCCTTTTTCAGGGGACTGGTGCTGCTCTGCCTCTCTTGCAGGGGACTGGTGCAGCTCTGTCTCTCTTGTAGGGGACTGGTGCGGCTCTGCCTTTCTTGCAGGGGACTGGTGCGGCTCTGCCTCTGAAGGGGAAACCAGCAGGCATTCTTCCTCTGCTGGTGGAGATGGGGACAGCAGGCATTTTCCCTCTGCTGGTGGAGGTGGAACCAGCAGGCATTCTCCCTCTGCTGGCAGCTTGGGTCCTAGGGCTGTGGAAGCCCCGACTTCCCTCTCTTCGGGCAGTGGACGCACTGACTCCTCCCTTTTGGGCTGTGGACGCACCGACTCCTCCCTTTTGGGCTGTGGACGCACAGACTCCCCCCTCTTGGGCTGTGGACGCACCGACTCCCCTCTCTTGGGCTGTGGACGTTCGGGCTCCCCCCACTCAGGCGTAGGACATTCGGGCTCCTCCCGCTTGGGCTGTGGATGCTCGGGCTCCTCCCGCTTGGGCTGTGGACGCTCGGGCTCCTCCCGCTTGGGCTGTGGACGCTCGGGCTCCTCCCGCTTGGGCTGTAGACGCTCGGGCTCCTCCCGCTTGGGCTGTGGACGCTCGGGCTCCTCCCGCTTGGGCTGTGGACGCTCGGGCTCCTCCCACTTGGGCTGTGGACGCTCGGGCTCCTCCCGCTTGGGCCGTGGACGCTCAGGCTCCTCCCATTCAGGCATCCTGCATGGGGCATAGGGCCAACGTGTGCCCATATGCCCCACAGCCAGGGCACCACTCCCCCCATCCCAGTCTTTGGGCCATTGCCTGAAGGGTCCTGTGGACGGAGCAGGGTATGGTGGTGTGGCTAGTTTGGCCACAGTCGAAACACCACAGCCCTGCTTCCGCCTTTCTCCCTTTGCCCTCCTGTGCTCCTCTCCAGCCTCTTCTCCCCATTTCTTTTCCTTTTGTTTTTTTTTCCAAAAAAAAAACTGCGGTTCCCGCTCTGGCCTGAGTCCTGGAGGCGCTGTAGATCCCACGCAGGACACCACGTGTCACAAAGACGGCCGGAGTGGGTGGCGTCAGACCAGAGCCAGGAAATAAAATGACAGAGAGGTGTGGTTTGGTGGAGCTGAGCGAATGGTTTCGCTCAGCATTTAATAAACAGAACAGAAAATAAAAAGGTTGTAACATACAAACACAAAACAGGACACGGCGCTTGAGGCCCAAATAAACAGACAAACAAAACGGACTACACAGACAAAACACGGTGAGCAGATTTAACTACTATTATTTTTACAATTACTACCTCCGTCTCCAATCCCGTTCTCCACTCACCGAACACCCAACCCCGAGTGAGTGCTACGTGTCTCTATATATACTGTTGTGCTGGGATTCAATTACTAATTAATTATTCACTTGAATTCCAGCACGTGAATTCATTACGTGCAACCCCGTGCTCACATATTATTACATACTTTAAATGCACGTGAAGTGCAATCCCTTGCCTAAATATAATTATACAATCTAAATACTCGTGCTGCACACACCCATTTATTTCTCGTGTACCAACTACAATACACCAACATTTACACACAACATACAACATATAAAATGCACACAAGGGCAGGGCACATTGCCACAGACACTAGAAAAGATTAATGATGCAGCCTCACCTAATTCCATTAAGTGCTTTTGCCTGTATATTAGTCATTGGTGTTCAGCAGCACTGCAGTGCCATTAGTTTTCTATGTTAATGGATATTTCCTTAGAAGTGCCCCCCCCCCACCCCACTTCAATTAAACAGAGGATTATCCTCTCCCTCAAAGGAGAGAATTGTACTGAAGTAGAAAGAAACGTTTGGAATTGAATTAACTGTTCTCTTCTTGACAGAGGTAAAAGACGGTTTCACTTAAATATATATAAAATATTCATCTTTTACATCTCTCAAGCTATACTGTAGATATGCAAAAACAGAACTAGTGCCTAGACTGACAGAGGTACTGTAGACTGACAGAGGTACTGTACACACACACACACACACACACACACACACACACACACGTGCTGGCTTCGTACTGCAGTCTTATGTAACGGATCCACTGACACTATTTGGAATACATAGCATATCAACCTTAGTATTCAGAGCTCTTCTGTAATTATGTACTGTGCTCAGTAGCATGTCTGTGGCCAAGCCTGGTAAAGATTGTGGAACTGAAATTGAATTAATGTGCTGTGGGGCTACATATACCCTTCTAAAAGTTCACTATGATATTTTTGCAGTTTTCCTCCCATTATTTTCACATGTTTATACTATGCATTTAACATGCTTTACCATGCCTCAATATTCTTTACAATGTTTACCTATGCTTTACCATGCTTTCACTGGGTTGTATTACATTTTGCTTATACTGTGGGAAACTTTCTATAAGGGTTAATTTACCATTATTTGTTTTTTAATATACTTCAACCTACCTCTCTGTGCTTTACAATGCTTCCCTATGCTTTACCATCCCTCTCTGTGCTTTACAATGCTTCCCTATGCTTTACTACACCTCTCTGTGCTTTACAATGCTTCCCTATGCTTTACCAGACCTCTCTGTGCTTTACAATGCTTCCCTATGCTTTACCAGACCTCTCTGTGCTTTACAATGCTTCCCTATGCTTTACCAGACCTCTCTGTGCTTTACAATGCTTCCCTATGTTTTACCATACCTCTCTGTGCTTTACAATGCTTCCCTATGCTTTACCAGACCTCTCTGTGCTTTACAATGCTTCCCTATGCTTTACCATCCCTCTCTGTGCTTTACAATGCTTCCCTATGCTTTACCATCCCTCTCTGTGCTTTACAATGCTTCCCTATGCTTTAGATTTCACTACACTTTATTACACTGCTGTGCTTTCACTAAGTGAAACCTTTTTAAGGGCGTGCAATCCTGCAAAACACTATAAATTCACCTCAGTCCTGACCTGAAGGAGAAGGCGAGGCTATTGTACCTACAATTATGGCCACAAGATTTGCATCACCCTATAGAATTAACACACTTTGCTTCATAAAGTTGAATGAAACCTGCTGAATACAGTACACCCTCGCTATAACAAACCTGTTGGGGTCCAAGCCTTTTGTTCGTTTTATCGAGGGGTTTGTTATAGCGAAAGGATAATCAGAGTGAACGATAAACTGTAAGTTAATATGATGAGATTGTGAATATTATTATTACTATTATTTATTTCTTAGCAGACAATAAAAGTAGAATTACTGTACACGTACCTGTTCATCTCATGTAAGCAGGATTCTGCCTTTGCTTTATCCTGTTCGTTAAAAGGCATGTTGTTGTTGTTGTTTTTTCTTTAATCAATTTTGCTTTGCTGCATGGTTGCTGAACAAGCCAAAAAGCAGAGCGCTTTTTGACAACCGACACTCATAACTACCGGCCAAACTGCAATCTCCACCGACCCATGTCGAACCCTGACAGTCGGGTGGCTACGTAGCACAAAACCTAAGAATTGTGCATTTTATGGTACAAAGTTGAAACTTGGTAGAAATATTCTTTGGAATAGTAATGGATATTAGGTGCAGAGGCAGTGAAGTAGACTAGCACCTGTTCCATTTCAAGATGGTTGCCGAATGTCGAATTATTATGAGATTAGATGGCCCAAACATTAAATTACAATCGAATGTGCTTTCCTCCCAACCAGCACTCACTATCGCTCAGTTAATAAGAGTACAACACCTACGTGCATCAACATGAAGGAGCCACTGGTCAGCATCACAGCATAAATCATGAGACTCCACTTCCAGTGTACATCGCACTACTTCTTCATCAGAAAACTCGTCAACGACAGCTAGTTAAGGAAATATTCCGACTCGGCTTGTCAGTGTCTTACGACAGAGTTCCAAGCCCCTTTAACACTTGCATGATCTACCCGGGTCAGAACCAGCTTGTTACTGAAGCTTCCTTCCAAGATTCTCTGGATTGAACCGTCGGCCCAAATGTTGATTAAAGCAAATGTTTCTTCATCCCTGCTGCAATCTGGCTCATGGTGTGTCTCAAGCAACAAAAATATGGCTAAACAGAAAAAATAGAAACGTTCCTTACGGAAGTGAAACCTTCACGCAGACGTGGCTGTTTGTTAAACCTGTTCATTTACAATTTTAAAATAGTGTAGTGTTGGATGTAAAGATGTACACAAAATAAAATTAAAAGTAGGTGAGCAGAAAATGTTCTTATTATGTACTGTTTCATATATGCCACAACAACAATAAAAGATACAAATAAACCTATTTGAAACACAGACTTAAAACTTGGGGAAAAACTAGCTCACAAATGCTGGTTCCATTTCGAATCATTTTTCTCACAATCACTACAACTAATGCAATCATTACTCACTCCCTAAGCATGGCGTATAAACAGAAACTTTTTTAAAAAAATCTTACACGTTGTGACAAAACAGGCAGTTTAAAAAATAAATAAATAAATAATAATAATAATAATAATAATAATAATAATAATAATAATAATAATAATAATAATAATAATACAACTTTGCAATTATGTGTTAATGATTAGAAAATGTATTATTAATTTTAATATAAGACAACAATCAAATTAAAATACAAATGAAACTTGTATAAATGTACACTTACTGTGCTCAATCCTGGAGGAGCTGCAGAATTCAGATAATGCCGGACTAACATTCAATGCTGCCAACGGATTTTCACCACTTAAAACTTTACCACCGTTAGTGCCAGAAACAGACAGTTCGGTGCTCTTCCTGATTTTTTCCCTCTGACATTTAGAAGAAAGATTTTTGCTCTTTGTGAAGCTTCATGCAAACTTACCTGCTTCCATTTACTCATTACTACTACTCAATAAACAGTACAATCCTATCAGCTTAAAATGCCTGTTTCGCTTCAACCCATCGCGAGTCGACACTTCTGAAGACGACATTTTGCAAACCAATGGTACACACGGTGTGCAATGTGTGTACGGCCGACGGCGCCAATGCTCCAAGGCAATGGTTTTCTATTATAAAAGCCATGCTTCTATTACAGAAAAGAGCAGTTCATTTAGATGTTCTGTTTTTACTTTTCATTTCTAGATTTAGATTACTTTGATCCTACGATTACATAACACAAGAAAAACAACAAATGCACTGCTGAGTGTAAGAATATATGGATTATTTAAAACAGTGCATTCTCCTACACTGCAACAGACCTGAAGAAAAAAAGAATCTAAGAGTTAAGATATTTTGTCACCAATATCAATAATAATAATAATATTAATAATAATAATAATAATAATAATAATAATAATTCTCCCCACCCTTACCTCCCACAGTGTTAATGGGAAGACCCCCTCCTGCCTCCCCCCCTTGACACCTTTTACCCTGACAACAGCTTACCAATTTGCAACAGAACGGGTGTGACGAGGGCCGTCTCCATGGCATAGCAGAACTCCCGTCCGAACATCACTGCCCCGTGCATGACCCAGCGGCGCATAGGGATCCTGTCTATGGAGGCCTCGCTCCCCGCATCCTCCCGGCTCTCGCTCTCCCTGCCCTCGCCCTGCTTCTTCCTGAGCTGAGCCACCGGCAGACCCTCCACTTGCATAGTATCCGAGTCAGCATTCTGGGGAGCCATGGTCGTCAGGAGTATGAAATATAGAGCTTCTTCCAATACAATATTTATAGAGACTAGTTATAAATAGATATATTTGAATATAAATAGATATATTTGAATATTATATATAAACTCTGGGATATATTAAGACTTGTTGTCTTGTTTCTTCTCCCTGGATTGCACGTCTGCTGCACGTTTGTTTTTTTCTTTTTTTTTTTTTTAAATAACCTCCACGTGCCTTTCTTTAATTTTTGGAGGACTTCTTCTCTTTCAAATCTGGATGTATTCCTTCCTCAGGGATTCAAAAAGAGGTTCAAAGGTCCACGGTAGAAGAACACCAGCTGCTCTTTGGTAAGCAAGGAGTTGTGAAAACATATGGCTTTGCCGTGCGTTTTTACTGTCTACTACAATTCAAAATCCATATCAATTGCCATTCAGTTAATACAAGTTTCATGATTGCTATGGAGCAAGTGCTGAAAAGGATGGGCTGGCAGCACAGAGACGGGAAGGCGACACAAGTGGGAGCTCCTCTGTTAATCCCCATCGAGCGGCCGATTATTCTGCAGAGCCCCGGACCGGACCAGCGGAGACAGAGGGAGGGAAGAAAAGAAGAAAAGAGAAGGTGGTTAGTGATGGGAAAAACATCACTACAATTATAACTGCAATTACAACGTCATTGTTCAATCATAATTACTATTGCACTTAAAATGGACATGAACAGCTCCACACAATAACATGTTTACTCTGTCTGTTCTAAATAACCCAGCAATAATCACAGGTACAAATACACAAACAGACTAGAGAACTTTTATTAATTTTTTTCAAACAAAAGGGGTTTATCAAAATGGTTGAAAATAGAAGAATAATGATTGAATGACATATCAATGCAAAACTGAACAGTTAAAATAGATCTATCAAAATGGTATAATTACAATTACATAGGTGTGTGAAGGTTCAGCTACATTTACAATTACACTGTAATGCAATGAATTACTAATGACACAATTACATTTGTAACTGACCCCTGATCTTCCCCTTGTGAATGTACCCATGTAAAAAATAAAGAAATACATACATACATACATACACACACACACACACAATTCAATAACAGATCATTAAAGATAATTATAGTCTACCGCCTTAACTAGATGGAATGCAATACATACTATAGTAAACTATGGTGCTTTGGTCCCTGCTGTAGAACACAATAGTATTTTCTGTTTTTTATGTGGGTTTGTGCACATGAGGTACAATGACACAGTCAGTCAGACAACATCCAAGCTTCCCCTCACACCAGAGACATGAACAAACATCTTCTGCCATGGAGTCCTGCTCTATCAGACCATGGAGACTGACAAGAGACTTGCTTTTCAATTCCAATTCCTTTTTAAAATCAATTCCTGATTCCGATTCCTTTGAGGCAATTGAAATTTATATTTGAGAGACATAATAATAATAATAATAATAATAATAATAATAATAATAATAATAATAACTGCAATTGTTTAACTGCTTTCATTTGAAGCCACTTTAGTAATTGACTAACAGTGACTTTAATTGAAGTCATCTGTTGCCACGGTGAGAAGCTCATTGCAACAGAATACTGCGTATTGCAATTTTGGTCAATGATTGTTAGAACTGATTCAAAGGGAATTGGGAATTAATTTTAAAAAGGAATTGGAATTGAAGAACAGGAATGGACCTCCACCCTTCTTGTGAATTAAGCCAGATTCCAAATCTGCCTCCACAGGTAAATGAAATGAAAGAAAGGCCTGTGAATCAGAATTCGACACCACCAAAGCCAATGAAAATGGGGCTTGTAACTAGATTCAGAGCTTTGTGAAACCAAAAAGGTGGTTAACATTACCCCAGGAACCAGCTATACCTGTATATACATCCTCTTCAGGTGTTACAGGGTTACAATGCAAGAGTCATACTAAAATACAATATGAAATAGGATGCAGCAAGTTAGGATAACAAGAAGTCATCTACAATTACTTTAAATTAATTAACTTCTCTTGTACAGTCTCTAACCTGCACAGTGAGAGAGAGAGAGAGAGAGAGCTTTGACAAATGGTTGGAGGTAAAAAGGTCTACTGTGCTGTAGCCTTGCAAGTCTGTTTGGACTATATACTGTTCACTCTTACATTGAGTGTTTCTATTTTACAGAACTGACAAAGTCTCAAAACGAATTGCTCTCCGAGTCACAGGACATAACCCCAATCTCGGTGCTGTAACCGTCGTACTCTTTGTAAAGTGTGAAGTTTGAGGAATCTGGATTACCTGTATTTCTGCTCAGTCAGGATTTTACATTTTTGTGACCTTGTGGTGATAGGCAAATTTGCTCAGGTTGTGTCACAACATTATATTTGAATAAATTCAATGTTTTTTTTTTTTGGTTTGTTTGTTTTTTATATAGTATCTAGGTATTCAACTGTTACAACCATTGTTCATGGCGGGACTAGATTTCATAATGAAAATGGGTCCGGTGGAACCGATTTTCATAGCATAATCTATGAAAGTGAGTCCGGGGGGGACTATTTTCCAAGAGGGACCATTTTTCGCATGACAGCGGCACTGAACCATCTCAACTCCTTTGTGAAATGCTATGCCTGCACTGAAGTGGCCGTGGATTGAAAGTCAACATCCCACGTGACTGTATACCGGACATGTTGGGTATTTTTGTCGTTGGTGTTACACACTTTCCATTTTTTCAAGTACAATGGCTGAACAAGAATGAGATAGTAATTGGAGACCAGAAGAAGTGAAGGAATTGTTAACTTTACAATTCTAGGAGTGGCAGCTACTAAACAGATTCAACACTTTGAACTGTGCAGTAGAATCTGGAGGTACAGACCTTGCGCAAATCCAGTTAATGTGATTGGGGGACTTCGAGAATACAGAGGAAACTCAAAGTGAGCAACAGACACAACATGCTGTTTAAAATAATAATAATAATAAAAATAATAATAATAAATATTTTTAAAAAGCCTGTTGTGTTGTGTCTGTTATATATAAACAACGCATCTGCAATTTTTGTAGCTGTTGACCGTATATGCATTGGGTAGATAAGAGATTTTTTTGAGTTTGATGGTCGATAAGCCTACAACTTTTAATACACTGCAGCTGGTATCAGACGGCTGAATGAAAATATTAATAATGCGTCCCCACTTAAATATTTTTATTTCAATGTTCCACATATATACTACAGTGCCTATAGAAAGTGCCTATAGAAAGTCTACACCCCCTTTAACTTTTTTCACATTTTGTTGTGTTAGTGCCTCAGAGTTTCATGCATTTAAATGAGGATTTTTTTCCACTTATCTACACACCATACTCCACACGTTTAAGGGGAAAAAAGTTTTTATTGAGAAAAAAATTATATATTAAAATACAAAACTGAAGTTAATACTTGGCGGAAGCACCTTTGGCAGCAATTACAGCTGTGAGTCTGTTGGGATAGGTCTCTACCAACTTTGCACACCTAGATTTGACAATATTTGACAATATTCTTTACAAAACTGTTCAAGCTCTGTCAAGTTCCTTGGGGAGTGTTGATGAACAGCAATCTTCAAGTCATGCCACAAATTTTCAATTGGATTTAGGTCGGGGCTCTGACTGGGCCACTCAAGGACATTTACCTTTTTGTTCCTTAGCCACTCCAGTGTAGCTTTGGCTGCGTGCTTTGGGTCGTTGTCATGCTGAAAGGTGAACTTCCGTCCCAGTTTCAGCTTTCTTGCAGAGGGCAGCAGGTTTTCCTCAAGGACTTCTCTGTACTTTGCTCCATTCATTTTCCCTTCTATCCTGACAAGTGGCCCAGTCCCTGCCGATGAGAAACATCCCCATAACATGATGCTGCCACCACCATGCTTCACAGTAGGGATGGTGTTCTTTGGGTGATGCGCTGTGTTGGGTTTGCGCCAAACATAACGCTTTGCATTTAGGCCAAAAAGTTCCATTTTAGTTTCGTCAGACCACAAAACTTTTTTTGCCACATGGCTACAGAATCTCCCGAGTGTTTTTTTGCATACTTCAAACGGGATTCAAGGTGGGCTTTCTTGAGTAATGGCTTCCTTCTTGCCACCCTACCATACAGGCCAGATTTGGATATTGTTGTCACATGCACACTTTGACCAGTCTTAGCCATAAAAGCCTGTAGCTCTTGCAAAGTTGCCATTGGCATCTTGGTAGCGTCTCTGATCAGTATCCTTCTTGCTCGGTCATCCACTTCTTAATAATCGTCTTGACCGTGCTCCAAGGGATATTCAAGGCCTTTGATATTTTTTTATAACCATCCCCTGATCTGTGCCTTTCAACAACTTTATCCCAGAGTTCTTTTGAAAGCGCCTTAGTGCTCTTAGTTGAGTCTTTGCTTTGAAATGCACTACCCAGCTGAGAGAAACTACAGGAACTGCTGAATTTATCCTGAAATCATGTGAATCACTACAATTTAACACAGGTGGAGGCCACTTAACTTGGTGTGTGATTTTGAAGGCGATTGGTTACACCTGAGCTAATTTGGGATTCCTATTACAAGGGGGGTGGACACTTATCCAACCAAGCTATTTCAGTTTTTATTTTTAATTAATTTTCTACAAATTTCTAGAATATTTTTTTCACTTGGAAGTTGTGGGGTAGGATGTGTAGATAAATGAAAAAAAAACTATTTTAATGCATTTTAATTCCAAGCTATAAGGCAACAAAAAGGTGAACATTTTGCAAGGGGGTGTAGACTTTCTATAGGCACTGTAATATATATATATATATATATATATATATATATATATATATATATATATATATTGTGACACACCAGGGTAAGTCTGTCACTTGCAGGACCGTCTTCACTGTCTTCTTTGGTGTAAGATAGAATCACAGGACCACAGAAATGAAATAAACAGTATGGTGCCTGTATATATATTGGTACCAAACAAAACTAAACTAAACAAAACTAATCTACCTCCGTTTGGAGATCTGACTTCACTCTTCTCCCCCCCCCCTTTATCTATCTTCTCCACTGGGTAGCTAAGCTCCAGTTTTAAACTTGTTGCACCGTATTTGTCTTTTCCTTAATTTGTCCTTTCTCCACAAAGTCGAACCACAACCACCATAATCCTCCCCCAGCTCGACCCTGAACAAAGGAGATAATTTCCTTTTATTGTGAACCAGTCCAGCTGGTTTACATTCAATTAATATATATATATATATATATATATATATATATATATATATATATATATATATATATATATATATATATATACATATATACATATATACACACACAGTACTGTGCAAAAGTTTTAGGCAGGTGTGAAAAAATGCTGTAAAGTAAGAATGCTTTCAAAAATAGACATGTTAATAGTTTATATTTATCAATTAACAAAATGCAAAGTGAGTGAACAGAAGAAAAATCTACATCAAATCCATATTTGGTGTGACCACCCTTTGCCTTCAAAACAGCATCAATTCTTCTAGGTACACTTGCACACAGTTTCTGAAGGAGCTCGGCAGGTAGGTTGGCCCAAACATCTTGGAGAACTAACCACAGTTCTTCTGTGGATTTAGGCAGCCTCAGTTGCTTCTCTCTCTTCATGTAATCCCAGACAGACTCGATGATGTTGAGATCAGGGCTCTGTGGGGGCCATACCATCACTTCCAGGGCTCCTTGTTCTTCTTTACGCTGAAGATAGTTCTTAATGACTTTCGCTGTATGTTTGGGGTCGTTGTCATGCTGCAGAATACATTTGGGGCCAATCAGATGCCTCCCTGATGGTATTGCATGATGGAGAAGTATCTGCCTGTACTTCTCAGCATTGAGGAGACCATTAATTCTGACCAAATCCCCAACTCCATTTGCAGAAATGCAGCCCCAAACTTGCAAGGAACCTCCACCATGCTTCACTGTTGCCTGCAGACACTCATTCGTGTACCGCTCTCCAGCCCTTCGGCGAACAAACTGCCTTCTGCTACAGCCAAATATTTCAAATTTTGACTCATCAGTCCAGAGCACCTGCTGCCATTTTTCTGCACCCCAGTTCCTGTGTTTTCATGCTTAGTTGAGTCGCTTGGCCTTGTTTCCACGTCGGAGGTATGGCTTTTTGGCCACAAGTCTTCCATGAAGGCCACTTCTGACCAGACTTCTCCGGACAGTAGATGGGTGTACCAGGGTCCCACTGTTTTTTGCCAATTCTGAGCTGATGGCACTGCTGGACATCTTCCGATTGCGAAGGGAAGTAAGCATGATGTGTCTTTCATCTGCTGCAGTAAGTTTCCTTGGCCGACCACTGCGTCTACGGTCCTCAGCGTTGCCCGTTTCTCTGTGCTTCTTCAAAAGAGCTTGGACAGCACATCTGGAAACCCCTGTCTGCCTTGAAATTTCTGCCTGGGAGAGACCTTGCTGATGCAGTATAACTACCTTGTGTCTTGTTGCTGTGCTCAGTCTTGCCATGGTGTATGACTTTTGACAGTAAACTGTCTTCAGCAACCTCACCTTGTTAGCTGAGTTTGGCTGTTCCTCACCCAGTTTTATTCCTCCTACACAGCTGTTTCTGTTTCAGTTAATGATTGTGTTTCAACCTACATATTGAATTGATGATCATTAGCACCTGTTTGGTATAATTGTTTAATCATACACCTGACTATATGCCTACAAAATCCCTGACTTTGTGCACGTGTACCCAGAAGAACTGATGCTGTTTTGAAGGCAAAGGGTGGTCACACCAAATATGGATTTGATTTAGATTTTTCTTCTGTTCACTCACTTTGCATTTAGTTAATTGATAAATATAAACTATTAACATGTCTATTTTTGAAAGCATTCATACTTTACAGCATTTTTTCACACCTGCCTAAAACTTTTGCACAGTACTGTATATATATATATAAAAATAGAAAGGACAAAGCGAGCACAGGGAAGTTTACAGTACACTTTAGTTCTCCAGAGCTATTCATTAAAAGATATGAAATTGATATACATAAGATTCTATTTGTTTTTGTTTTCTAAGTAGCTTAACCATGCTATTCTGCTTATTTATTTATTTGTTTTGTTTCGTTTCTGTTGCTGTTGCCGTTGCCATGAAAACCGTCTGTTGACTGACAGGTTTGAAAGTTGGACTCACAGGGTCCCTTTGGCTGTGTGAAAGGGTTATGATGGTATTATACCGGCATAGATTGCACAATTTCTTGCTGGGTAAATAGGTATTTAAATAATTTTTTAAACATCTCTGAGACGGCTCAGTAGCTGCATTTGTGTGTGAAAGTGGTGTCACCCCCACAGTAATAATGGCAAAAGCAGAGATATCAAGTTAGCGACACATTAGACTTGTAGTGTGGGGTTATGCTACAGTGTGCAGCAACACGCTGTCAGCGACATTGAATTACCATCAAAAAACTCTGCAGTCTTTACAGAATTTGACTTCTAAGCTACGAGCTGAAAGCTTTTCTTCAAGTAGGACATTTAAGTGGCGTGCAGCTGCAGGTCTAGGGATGTCGTGCCTCATATCTCAGGTGTCATACAGTAGAACATGCCTTCACAATTTAACAAATGTGCTTTACACTATGTTACTAGCGTAAATTAACCTCACCCCTGGATATTAACCTTGTTGAACACACGTGTAGTTGTACAGTAGTTCACAGTAACATTGTAGTTAAAATGGAAGGCTCTTTTTTTTTTATAATGCCTACCAAATTACTATTACAGTATTTAAATCGAAATTACTCATGACTTCAAGGTAATGTTGCATTTTACCCCCTGAAAATATATTTTACTCTCTGTGTTAATATTAGAGGGTAAGTTACTCCCAGACTCTATTCCTTATCTTGAGCGCTGGTTGGTATAGATACATACTCTCCCCATCTCATTTAACAATCATTAAAATAACTAATACTACACATTTCCCAATCGTGATCCGGAGGTCTTAAACATGCCTCCTTCTCCTTCGTGGGATAATTCTCGGCACACAACGAAGACTCATCTGTGTACATAACGTCTATCAGTGTACCCTTTAAAGCAAAGTGAAATACTGTAGTCAAGCAGAGAGTGCTGATGTTCATTTTAGATAAACAAATCCAGACCAGGGTTCCTTTTCAAGTAGGTAATATTAAACATTACAAAATGGGTGTTTCCCCTTTAAGACACCCGAACCTGAAAACTTTATACCAAAGACACTCGTCAGAGGAGGGTGACGAGGTGCTGCTCCACCCCCGCGAGCAGAAACTCACTACTCACTGACAGTATCGCCATTTTCCTTTTCAGCCTAACCTGATTATCATCAGAGCGTTGATAAGTAAATCCTCCTGATTATTTTTGCGCTCCTTTTTAGCAATTGCTTTAAAAAATTGAGGAATTATTATGGAATAGCTATAATATATATATATATTTTTTATTATTTCCAGTGTGTTTTTCTATATATATTCTGTGTATTTTCTGTATATTCTGTGTTTTCTGTGCTAGTGCTGGTTCTGTCCCACCGCGGCCTTGTGTGCCATGGGAAGCCTGCAGCTCTGCTGCCGTCCCTCCTGGGATCTTAGCGCACCAAGTCGATAACTTGTTCAGCTGAAATTTATATATTTAGAATATTATTGAAAATATATTATTTAATAATTGTCTAACTTAATTTTACAGTATTGTTTACCGTGTGTTTCTCTTTACTTTTCCTTTCGGTTGTGTATATTTGCGTTCCTACTTTAACAGCTTTAGTTGCTGTTTTAGTGCAGCTATCCAGACGTACTATTACAAAGGCTTGTTCGCAAGCAGGCTATTTCTAGTTTCGTGTTTGTACTGACTAAGAAATTGTGCAGGTGGGCATCCCTGCTACTTGCTACAAAACTGTAACTAGCGGTTACCGCGGTTACTGTACCGGTGCAGGCTACTGCTGGTCTCGTGTTTGTACTGACTAGTGGTTTAGCCAGTGGCTGACTTGCAGGTGGGCACTTTTTTTTTTTTTTTTTTTAATTGTGTACGCTAAAGAACCGTAGCATGTTACTCAAAGGAGCATTCCTCCACGCCTGCACGGCATTCACAGTCACCTATGAGTGACGCTGGACCCTCCTCCCGAGGCACTGTGCCAAGCGGCAGGGGGGGGGGGGGAGCAGCGCTAAGAACAGTAGAGCCGAGACTAGTTCCTCGCCTTCTTACTCTTCCAAATCCCCTTCACCTTCCCCTCCTCCAAAATGGAGAAGTAAGAAAAGCCACCGCTCACCTTCGGCAAACGGGACAGATGGATAAGATCTGGAAGTTTGTGTCACGCCAGCAAGCGATTTTAACTGAGCTGCTGCAAGAGTGCTCAGTCCCACCAGTAATAATGGAGCCTCCAGCATCTACTCACCCTGCACCCTTGCAAGCAGTGACTAGTGGGCTAGAGAGCGATATACTGTCTATCGCCGCCTCCGAGGAGGCCGACGATCAGGACATGGGGCTCCCATGTATTTTTGTATACATTGTACCTGTCCTTGCAGGAATTTTTGGAGCAGGTTCGGGGGAGACATATGCTTGTCCGTATGGACAACACGTCTGTGGTGTCCTACATAAACCACCAGGGTGGTTTATGATCACCCAGTCTCCACCGTGTGGCCCACAAGCTTCTGCTGTGGGCCCAAGCGAACCTCCTCTCACTTCGGGCAGTTCATCTGCCGTGAGTGACCAACTGCGCTGCGGACCTCCTCTCGAGGGGGGTTCCCAGCGGCGTGGAGTAGAGGTCTTGAGCCTCATTTGGGAGAGCGGAAGTAGACCTTTTTGCCTCTCAGGAGTCGACATATTGTCTCCTATGGTTCTCCATAAAAGGAGGAGGAGGACTTCTAGTGATAGACGCATTGGCACTTCCATGGCCAGCACGTCTACTCTATGCGTTTCCGCCGCTGGCCTGCTACCACTGTGTTTGGAGAAGGTCAGACAGGACCAGGAGTTTGGTTCTCCCCTCTGATACATCTCCCGAGCAGCCAGCCATGGGAGCTGCCAATGCACCACGACCTGCTCAGTCAGGCGCAGGGTACCCTGTGGCACTCCAACCCATCGAGCCTACAGCTCTGCGTCTGGCCCCTGAACGGCTCCATTTGAGCCGTCTGGGGTTATCAAACAGGGTGATCGACACCCTACAAAATGCCAGGGCAGCCTCTAACTCGTTCCCAGTATGTGGGGCATGTTTTAGACGTGGTGTTTGACTCGTGGGTTCGAACCCACTATATGCCCTATGGCAGTTACACTGCAATTCTTACAAGACCTATTTGATGAGAGGAAATCTCCCTCTACTCTAAAGGTTTATTTGGCAGCCATTTTGGTGTGCCATATAAAAATTGATTCAGTCTCCCCAGATGCTCATTTCCTGGCAGGGCAATTTTTGAAAGGCACCCGGCAGCTTAGGTCACCGGTGAAGGATATAGTCCCTCGCTGGAGGTTAAATGTAGTGCTTAATGCACTGACAAGACCTCCATTTGAGCTCATGCATTCAGCTGAGCTCAACTTTTTGTCTTTCAAGACAGCTTTCTTGCTTGCAATCATCTCAGCTAAGCGGGTGAGTGAGATGCAATCTCGGCTTTCCATCCCCCTCCTTTCCAATCTGACAGGGAGCGTCAGCTCCATAAGCTTTGCTCAGTGCAGGCATTAGAACCAAAAGCTGGAGGCAGTCAGAACAATTTGTTGTCTGTTATGGAGCTAAGTCACAGGGACAGGCTCTGTATAAACAGCGTCTATCCAAATGTATAACAGGCGCAATACAGGCTGCGTATGAACTGGCCAGTCTGCCCCCGCCGGAGAAGCTCACCGGCCATTCCACCAGGGGTCAGGCGACTTCATGGGCTTTGTTCCAGGGTGCATCTGTCCAGGAGATACGCAGTGCAGCGGGGTGGGCTTCCTCCCATACGTTTGCCAGGTTCTATCGGCTGAATGTCGTGGATCCGCAGAACCCTGGATTTGGCACGGGAGTACTGAGGGCGGCTTCCCAGTCCACCCTCACAACAGAACATTAGAGGGGAGTCCATCCTAATGTTTCAGTTACTGGAAGATTGTTGTAGCACAAGCGGTTTGCTTAGCTTGTTGCTCAGTGTTGTATACCATGTCCTTGCGACAGATTGGGTATATTCATAGAACATTAAGATGGGTTCTTACTCATGATTTTATTCCAGCTAGGCTGGTGTTTGATTCAGACACAAGGTGGCTTTGGCTTGTTCTCTATTATGCTCCATGTCCTTGCGACAGCTTGGGTATACTGGCCCATTTTGTAATGGTTAACATTCCCTACTTGAAAGGGAATGTTAGGTTATTATCATAACTCTGTTTCCCTGAAACAGGAATATTAACCATTAACTTTGAGGTTGCAGTTCTTGAAGGAGAATGGCGATACTGTCAGTGAGTAGTGAGTTTCTGCTCGCAGCACCTCGTCACCCTCCTCTGACGAGTGTCTTTGGTATAAAGTCTTCAGGCTCGGGTGTCTTAAAGGGGAGCACCTGTTTTGTAATGGTTAATATTCCTATTTCAAAGAAACAGTTTTCATCATCGGTAACATTGTCCAATATTATAAAATACAGTACTACAATATAGAAGTACCCCCCAACCACCACCACAACTGTCAATAACACAAAATAAATTATACAATTCCTGAAGTGAATTTTACCAAAAAACCTTCAAACACAGAGCAGCCAGGAGACCAGACAGCACCTCTCAATGAGTGGAAAAAAATGACACCCAGAGATGAACTCTAAGAGGCTAGACAAGACAAAATCTGACAAATGAAGCAACCGCGAAATATAGACTTGAAAATTGTCATGATAGAACACCTTAATACAGTTCTATGATAATTGTATGCCTCTGTCAGAAATAGCTCCGGAGAGCCATATGGCATAAGCAGTTACGTGGGGCTCAGAGCGGGCTTAAACAGACACTTAAATGAACCGAGTTCAACTGAGCCAACAATGTGTTCACGACATACATAAAAAAACTTGAGAAAGTCCTATTGTTATTAACTCACTTTAGTATTTCTATTAGAACGCACAGTTAACACTTTACTACAGTTGTAAATAGAAAACAGGATCTATTTTATGAGGCGGAATGTTATTTCCACATTTGTCTAATTTAAAATCACTTATATACACATGAAATGAGCCTTATTTGCTATTTTTTACATTGTGAGCCATTGTATAATAGGAATAATGCACCCCAGGTTGTGTGTTAAGCTGGGATGACATCACTTCTTGCCCCTGTCGTGCATTATTCTTTTATTATTTCCAACCTGTTAGAGATGTGTTTTCAGCAAAGTAGCACATTTATAGGACTGAAATAGAAAGAGGAACGTTTTTTCAGGACATGCTTTGCATTATGCAAATCTTTAACTGTGTACAGACTGCATTACTCAAGATATTTACTTCTGAAGATATTTACTTGTTAGGATACAGTACATCTAACAGACGCCCCTCCCCCAATTATACATAATTTCCTCAGAGAGTGCATTATCTGTCCATTCTGCCAAGCAAAACGTGAATGAAAAAAGACAGCTGTTTTGAACATGGGCACTGGCACATGGATTAACAAACAAATAGGGAATCCCTGTTTAAAGTCACTGGTTTAGATGTGGTCATTGACTTTAAACAGGGATTCCCTATTTGTTTGTTAATCCATGTGCCAGTGCCCATGTTCAAACTATGTTCGTTGTTGTTTACTTCTGAAGATAATGTAAGCATAAAACTGTAGGACCAACAGCACTATGGAATATAGCCTGCTGTTTTGAGAATAGTATTGAAACTTCTGTTCAGTACTGTATTCAGTTTATAGTTTGTTTCCTTTTTTCAGTGTTTTTAAAAAAATTGCGAAAGCAATGAACTGTTATGTATGTGCATACAAATAATAAATACACAGTGCTTTGAATCGGTTTTACATTTAATGTACTTGTATATAACGCTTCAGTACCGCTGTCAGGTGTACTTTGCAGAGTGATGTTATATACAGTGTAACACTCAGGTCAGAAAAATACTCATTTTTAAATAAACCTTTAGAGTGCAATATAGGTACGTTTTTGTAAACATCTGAACGCTCATTAATACAAACCATTGCTGTGTTCCCCAGCTGTTTGGATGAACGGCCTTCTACTGTATGTTATTCTTAGTTAATTTTTAACTGTTGTTGAAATGATATAGTGCATTCTGGCACTTTCTTTGGGGGGACTCGAGCACTGGCCCTGGCACAGTGTCAGCATTTCAACAACCCATTGCTTGTCAGCTGTGTGCCTTCCAACATTCACGGTTTATTTATTTATGGATATTAACACGTATCACTGAAAATAAACCACTAGAGATTTAGTGTCTTCATAGATAGGAGAGAGAGAGAGAGAGAGAGAGAGAGAGAGAGAGAGAGAGACCTCAGACATTCCAGTAAAGCTGCAACCATGTTTAAGCAGCAACTCTGGACAAAAACAAAAATGGCTACTGTGTCTGTTGTCAGCAGCAGGTATAGCAACAGCCAACAAGAGAAGGTAGCCACTAAACAAACTACATCAGCAGGCTTTGTAAAAACAACAAGTTCAGGCCCGAAAAGCAACTGTAGCTACATTAATGAATAAAATGTCTCTGGGACACAGAAGTGACCCTGGAAGTCATCGAGTTGCTAATAGCAATAGTCCCCCTTGTGTGCGTTTACTCCTGTATTAGTGATGATCTTTGTCATAAAGCTCTGGGTATTTTTTCAAATTATTTTTGCAAGTATTGTTTCCTCCGTCATTTTGGATTATACTTAACCCTGCTGGACCATGTGCATTGAAGCTGTTCTCCGATTGCTCAATCGTATTTATTTTTCGTCACTCCAGTGTCGCCCCCGCGTTGCCTGTGGTGTATAAGATACTTATCAAAAAAGTATAGGTTCTGTTCATTTAGTCACATTGCTGCAGATTTTCGCTTGTCGCATCGTATCTGGTGTGTAGGGGCCTAGTCTTTATGCACATACATGATTAAATGCAAAAGATAATTTAAAAAAGGGTCATTCTTAAAGTACTACAGCACACCAAAACAAAGCGAGCCCCAGCTTTTAAAGATAACAAGACTCTGTGCAGAAATAAACCAGGGAGACCACATGTTACTGTGGGCAAACACACAAAAACATCACATTGCAGTAAAGAATCGTGATACAGTACCTTCCCACCGAATATGTTTCTTATCGCACTGGTCTTGTAACTCTATCTCTCCAGAGGCCTGCACCAAAGATAGTTACAAATAATCAACTCTTATTTCTGTCCCACGGGGTGGTAGAGTGGCATCCAAAATAAACAGAAGGTAAAAGCAACTGAAGCTGGGGTTTACCGCTAAAGTTCAAGGTCAAAAACAAAGGAACTTGAGGTTGTTGATTCTGCCTTCCAACAAACATACTTGAGGCTTTGTGACATGTACTGCTTGTACAAGCTACACACCATACCAGGTACCTTGAAATACGTTAGATTATGCTAAAGACCACTGGCACGGTGAACACCCAGTCAGCCATTCTGTGCCTCTCCTGCAGTCAATTGCCAAAAGGTGTGTGTCGATTTCAACTTGACAGATCTAACAGGCCATCACTGAATAAAATAACATGTAACTTTAGACAGGGACGATAACATTTAATTGTAATCCTGCACGGTAAGGATGATTAATAGCACACTGCATTGTCTGGACAGCTCAGTCTAACATTCCCTGGAGGATGCTGCTTCCTCTTTTCACAATAAAGACAGACAGCGCTTCAATAACTTTGTAATTACACTGGTACTGCACAATCAAAACAGAATTGCCCTGCAACCGACTACCAAACAACCGGATCTGCGTCGCAGAATTTCAAAATAGACAGGCTGTCCTCCTGCCTGAAGGAAATGTCATACATCACAATCCATTTGATTTACACACTTGACTAAATCATTCACTTGCATTGATGACTATCAAATTCAGCGGGCCGTATTCATAAAAAATACAAGATTTACTGTCATCATGAGTTACAGAAAGCAAATTCTTATTCGGTAATGTGCAGTGCTGGGGGAGGGGGGGCAGACTTAAATAAGGGAAACATTCTTACTGCTTAGTAAAGCTTAAAATCTTACTGCACTAGTTTAAATACTGTATTTATTTAAACGTTATTAAGCCTCTGCACTGAAGAAGCCCCCCCCCCCCCCCCTTATCTGAAAACGCACCTTCAGATCTCCTGTCAGGCAGCCCTTGCTTCCCCCGGGATCCTCACCCACACACAGTCACAGGGGCTCCTGCTAAGCATCACATTGCGATCCAAACACTTGAGTGACAAAAGTTCACCTGAAAAGCAGAAATTCTGTTTCTTGTTGAAAATCAAATGGCACGGCTGAAGACTGCGTCCTGAGCATTTTTATGCGTTCATCTGTGGTAAGAGGGAAGTGTTATATATTGTATTGGAAAACTCTTAAAAAGGTCAAGCACAGTCTCAATGCACCGTGTTACTGAGTGCAGAAGATGAGGATCTTGTTCTGCAAACTCCACTGGGTTGGATTTCAGTGCCGTATCTACATGCCTGCGAGGTGCCAGTGTCAAGGAATCCTAATCTCATCAAGAAAGCAGTCTTTATAATCCAAAACAAAAGCTAAATCCACAACATAAAACCCAGAGAGCTCTTCTGCAGCACTGCAATAGTGTGTCTGCCAAGACCCTACGATGAACTGCTTGCACAACGACCAGCAGTCTAAAAAAGAAAAGGTTTGGATTACATGCTTAACTCTGAAGGGGCCGGCTGATGGGGAAAGGGGTGTGAAGCCATCGCAGGCACCCGCGTTCAGTGAGTGCAGGTTAATTCCCCTTCCCTGAAAAATATGTGAGAATGTGGTGGTGGGATCATTAGTTAATTGGCGCAAATAGATGATGTTCTCACAGGTGTATAAAAGGGAGCTAGAGGTTCCATTCGGGGCAGCTGCCCTGTTTGTCTCCAGGTATTTCGGGTGTGATGATTTCCTTTTTGTTTTGTAAAGTAAGTATTTGACAATTGTTTTGTTTTTGTTTAACTGATTTATTTCTGTTGCCCGTTTGGGTGCATTTTTGTTTAATAGATACGCGCAACAGCGCTTTCAACCCCGTAACTTTGTCAACAGTGCTCACAGATCACGTCTTACGCCTCACACAGACAGTTCAGTGCCGCTTACTGCTTCAATGCAGAGTTACTGTTACACACAAGTGTTTCATATTGTGTAACAGCCGATAATGATTAATCGATAAGTTTTCAAATGTAATAAAATTATCGATGTAAAACTATTATCGATAATATCACGATAATAGATTATTGTTCCAACCCAATAGTATAGTGTTGTAAATGTTTTGAAAAACAAACAGTGAAGGTACTTGTAGGCTTTTGATGCCATGGCAACTCACTTCTTTCTATTTAAATGTATTACTGTGCACCCTTTAACACTGTTATTCATTTGGCAGGGAAAAAAAAACATACTCTGCCTTAAGCTTGACATGCATGGCTTTTTAACCCTATTTCATGCTTATTGCTTTAACTGTGGTTACCAAGGGAAGCAGGGCAGGCAGCGTGCATCAACAAGTCCCTAAAATATTTGGCTGATGACAGGTCTAGTGACTGTAAGCCCCTAGTTAAAGCTTAACAATTGATAGGCAAGCAGGTCAGATAAAGTACTGAAGTCATTGAGCACTGTGTAGGCTAAACAACCACTAACATTCAAGAGAAAGATAACAAGTGCAAGTTATGGACATTCTGCTACCCTGCTAAAGTGACCTTCGACACCTAACTTCCTTGTGATATGAGTTCCAGCCAAGTTTCACTTTAATAACTAAGGTTTCATTGCCATACCTTACAGTTAGTTCTGTACAATGTGCTATAAAAAAAGATTACTGCAGTAGCTTTGAAAGGTAATTTTGCAGTTTAGCAGTACACTTTTAAAAGGGTCCCACAGAAACATTGTTCACAAAGCTCCAAGCAATCGAGAACACAAACGTCAGTGAAGAATATCTTTGAGCCCGGCAAGCAGAGATGGGTTAGAAAATAAAATCAAAACAGAAATCAAATCCATGTGGTTATCACTAACAGCAGACAAGCACATCCTGCAAACATGCACAGATGCGCACAGATCATCACAAGTCTGAGATGCAATTCTTAGGTAAGACTTCTAATGATCTAGCCATGCAATTCACAGCTTCCCACTACTGGAGAGGTCGGCAGTGAAAAGGGAATGGAGTCAAATGATCACTAGGTACTGTGCAAGACCCGGGGTGCTGTGCGAGACCCAGGGGCTAGTATGAGAAGTGTGAAATAAAAAATGAAGCTGGCAAAATAAACAAGCACCCCAGATAAAATTAGACTTGTGCCCGGAATAGAATCTTCTGAGATGAATTTGTGTGCATTGCTATTCACATTCATCCTCCAAAGGGGATGTTTTGCATATTATTGTTTGCAGCATCCCCTGCTGGACAGGGTAGGTGGTGCAATATCCATTAGTCCCTCCGTATCTAATGGAATCCTTTTCTGGGTCAGTATAAAAGAGAGAGACAGAAGCTACTGTTACGTCACTGACATGTTCTTCAGCAGCACTGACAAGGGACCAGCAAGCTTACAGGACTATTTTAAGGCTATCATCCCTGTCTTTATATTTAGCAGAGGCTTGTGCTCTGAATCCCGTGACGTTGGCTCTCTCTGCTCTCCTGTTACTGTGGGCACTGGAGAAGAGAGAACGCCAGACGTATCCTACTGTAACCTACTTTGCCAGTAGCGTATGCAAGTATATCTGGTTACCTGAGAAGCTAAATTAAATCTGGTATAAACAGCGGTTGTTTGTGGGCATTCCAGGGCTGTAGGGAGCGCAGAATGTACTGCAATGTTCAGCAACGCGTTTTACTTAGGCATACCTAACATGCAAACTCTCAACACTGATGTATTTGTATGGCATACAACATAATTGCAGAATCACAGGTGTCAGTATAAATAAAGTACATTGCCACACAAACAGCTACTGCCATGCTGCACACCGTTTATTAAAACCAGACAAATGGTTCCCGAGATATAGCCTTCATTATATAAGCTAATTAGGTGTTGCTGAACTGGACAGATTCACACAGAGACCGTGGATGTACACATGTAAAAAGGGCCTGGAACGTTAAATCAGGTTTTGAAATGTAATATTATGTCAAGCCTCAAAAACATTTGAGAACAGAGTCTGGGAATTCCGAAGCACCTATATGGTAGAGCTGAAAAGTGGAAGGTGATGCCTGCACAGTCAGAGGCTGGAAGGGATTCTTTACTGGCTGTAAAGATGATTTATACAAAGCAGCTAGTGGTTTGGAAGTATTTTGATTTAACAAAAAAACACCAAGCAATTCAAGTGAAAAGCAATGTTAGTTAAATACACTCTATGGAGTTCTGGGTTCCATAATGTGAGTAGGTAGGAGTGAAAACACAAAAATAACTTGTGGCAATCAAGCGAAAAACTATGCACTGTAGAAAGTAATGTGCAAAACAACTTTATTTAAAACTGTGTTGCTAATAAATACAACATGCAATTCAAATAAATAAGAATGAACTAACAAGAGAAACAAGATGGTCTACCGTATGTCTGTTCAGAGCTGTACAATATATTGTAATGTAATATTATGTATTACTATTAAATGTTATGCTAGTTTACATACATTTCAACTGGGACGACTAAGTTGCAAAAAAAAAAAAAAAAAAAACACGACACAACACTGCAATTGAACAACTCCACTTTATTAATTAAATGCCATTTTGATAGGTCTTTAACACATTGTCAGGTTTTAAAATGTCTATTCCAGCAGTTTTAGTTTATTTAGTTGCACTTTGTACCTGCAAGGCCAGCACAGGTACATCTCAATAGTACAGCAGCAACACAAAGAGAGACTTAGGTTGGGTTGGATGGCTATCCCCCTTTGCTCTCTGATACACACCACTACAGTAGCTCTCAATGCTCTTTTTGGCGACTACGTTCAAAATTGACTGCTGTACCATGCCGACAAGATAAAAAGCTAACAACAGATAAAAACAGATTAGACAGCTATGTTGATAGTCAGCATAATCAAAAATCTTACAGAACATTGACACTTACTGTACAAGTCAAACCAAACCACTTTAAATACAATCTAAAAATAACACTTGGGTTTTGGTTGGTTACCTGGTTGAAACCAGAATCCCACTGCAGCGGCAGTGTGCCAGTTAGGCACCCCAGTTGGCAAGGCATTTACAGCTGAGCATATCTCGAGATTCAAGTTGTCAGCGTCAATATTAGCGGTTTTGTTTAACTTAAACCTACCAATATTTATTTATTTATTTATTTATTTATTTATTTATTTATATATATTTTTTTATTTAGTCACCACCAATTATTTATTATTTTCTCCCAGTTTAGAGTATCCAATTATTATTTAGGCTCAGCTCACCGCTACCACCCCTGCACTGACTCGGGAGCGGCGAATGACGAACACACGCTGTCCTCCGAAGTGTGTGCCATCAGTCGACCGCTTCTTTTCACGCTGCAGACTCACCATGCATATAAAAAAGGCCTACAAGATGCTCGGATATATTGTGAAAAGTGTTGAATTGAAATCAAGGGAAGTAATGTTAAAACTTTACAATGCATTAGTAAGACCTCACCTAGAATATTGTGTTCAGTTCTGGTCACCTTGTTACAAAAAGGATATTGCTGCTCTAGAAAGAGTGCAAAGAAGAGCAACCAGAATTATCCTGGGTTTAAAAGGCATGTTGTATGCAGACAGGCTTAAAGAATTGAATCTATTCAGTCTTGAACAAAGAAGACTACGCGGTGATCTAATTCAAGCATTCAAATTTTTATTATTATTTTTCAGACTTTAGTGTGATTTACTTCCACTTTTAGAGATTAAATTACTGTAATACTTGCATTACATTTACCCAGTGACGCTGTAGATATCACGTAACTTAGCGTTGCAGGGCCCGTGTGCCGAGGGGCCCTGGGAAATTGCCCTGCTTGCCACCCTCTAACACCGGCCCTGGTAGAGTGAGTGGAAAGAGGAAAAAACAGGCAGAAGCTATTTTTATATTTGAATAACTCCAAGTATTGCTTATTATAGTTGTACTCTTAGTATGTTACTTAAATTTACTAGCAAATGTGTTCCAAACTGCACTGAAAGGAACATTTCCTTAAAGTATGTTAAACATTTGTTGAAATTTAAATGGTAGAAATGACAAATGACTGCTTCCTAACGCAATTTGTCAAGGCACCGACTAGAGGGGAGGCATGCCTTGATTTAATCTTTTCAAATAACGAAGACAGAATAACTAAAACAGAGGTCAGAGAACCATTGGCAACATGGTCTCATTTGAAGTGCTTTTAAAAACCTCAAAAGTAATGACTAAAGCTAAGGTTTACAATTTTAGAAAGGCAAACTATGAAGGTATGAAACGGAGACTAACAGAAGTAGATTGGAGTAAAATAGAGAAAACAGCCACGGAAAAAGGATGGCGGTTTTTAAAAAATGTAGTACTAGAGGCGCAAAACAATTACATCCCAAAAGTAGACAAATCTAAATCTAAAACAAAATGGCCAAAATGGTTTAATAGATCAATTAAAAAAAAATATTCAGCGTTAAAAGGCACTTTACAGAGCGTTTAAAAGGGACCAAAAACAAAGTACACAGAAAGAGTACTTGGAACTGCAAACACAAGTCAAAAAGGAAGTTAGAAAGACCAAGAGAGAGATAGAAATCAATATTGCTAAGGGGGCTAAAACTAATTCCAAAATGTTTTTCCAATATTATAACAGCAAGAGAACATTCAAAGAGGAGGTTAAATGTCTAAGAGACACAAATGGCAAAATCATAGACGAAGAAAAAAAAAAAAGCAAATATATTAAATGATTACTTTTCACAGGTTTTTACAAAGGAGGACACGGACAACATGCCCCACATGTCGACCTGTTCCTATCCAGTTTTAAATAACTTTAGCATAACAGAGGCAGAAGTTAAAGGGACTAGGAGCTCTTAAAATAAATAAATCCCCTGGTTCGGATGAGATCCTCTCAATAGTACTCAAAGAAATGAAAGAAGTGATTTACAAACCGCTAACCAAGATCATGCAACAGATTCTTGACACAGGGGTTGTACCGTTAGACTGGAAAATAGCAAACGTAATACCGATCCACAAAAAGGGAGACAAAACCGAATCGGGTAACTACAGACTAATAAGCCTGACTTCTATTACATGTAAATTTATGGAAACTATAATAAGATCCAAAATAAAAAATTAGCTATATGGTAAGAGTATCCTGGGAGACAGTCAGCATGGTTTTAGGAAAGGGAGATCGTGTCTAACTAACCTACTTGATTTTTTTGAGGATGCAGCATCAACAATGGATAACTGCAAAGCATATGACATGGTTTATTAAGACTTCCAGAAAGCTTCTGATAAAGACCCGCGTAAAAGATTAATTCTCAAACTGAACGCAGTAGGGATTCAAGGAAATGCATACACATGGATTAGGGAGTGGTTAACATGTAGAAAACAGAAAGTACTGATTAGAGGAGAAACCTCAAAATGGAGCGAGGTAACCAGTGGTATACCACAGGGATCAGTATTAGGTCTATGTTTATGCTTACTCAGAAATGTCTTCAATGTGGGGAAGCTATAAAAAAGCCCAATAAGATGCTTGGATATATAGTGAAAAGTGTTCAATTTAAATCAAGGGAAGTAATGTTAAAACTTTACAATGCATTAGTAAGACCTCATCTAGAATATTGTGTTCAGTTCTGGTCACCTCGCTACAAAAAGGATATTGCTGCTCTAGAAAGAGTGCAAAGAAGAGCGACCAGAATTATCCCCGGTTTAAAAGGCATCTTGTATGTAGACAGGCTTAAAGAATTTAATCTATTCAGTCTTGAACAAAGAAGACTATGCGCGATCTGATTCAAGCATTCAAAATCCTAAAAGGTATAGACAATGTCGACCCAAGGGACTTTTTTGACCTGAAAAAAGAAACAAGGACCAGGGGTCACAAATGGAGATTAGATAAAGGGGCATTCAGAACAGAAAATAGGAGGCACTTTTTATACACAGAGAATTGTGAGGGTCTGGAACCACCTCCCCAGTAATGTTGTTGAAGCTGACACCCTGGGATCCTTCAAGAAGCTGCTTGATGAGATTCTGGGATCAATAAGCTACTAACAACCAAACGAGCAAGAAGGGCCGAATGGCCTCCTCTCATTTGTAAACTTTCTTATGTCCTTACCTTAAATCCCTGTGTAAATTAATCATGTTTGTTTAATGAGAAATCACTATTAAACTTTTATTTTTAACAAGGTACTGTAGAGCTTAACAGGTAGGTTTGTCAGGGTGTAGCAGTCAAGAGTCTTTCTTAATTACATTCAGATTTTTGATTACTACTGTACAGTATAAACATGGCAGGAACAGGCAGAATATAAACAGAAATTAATCTGCTAGGAGAGAGAGTGAGTGCGAGTGAGTCTCCACAAAAGTGGGGTCATACAGCAAACCATGAGGTTTAGCAGGGTTACAGTACCCCGGTCTCCTAAAAACTCAACCACACTGTCTGTGAGCTGGAGAGGACTGGATTACGGTTTAAACTCACGTGAGTTACTGTTTAAAGTACAGTATGGTGGGAACAGGGAAAATACTTTAACTGCAGGCTCACATCTTAAACAGGCCCACTGGCTTCATGTATTTAAGGAACAACATCAGCTTTATAATAATCACAAGACCGTGTGTGTTTTGTTTCCTCCAATGGTTTTCAGCAATACACTGTACATGTTTAGCTGAGCTAGCATGAGAGCCTGTAAAACTTAGCTGATCTGTGCTTTTTTTTTTAAGCCACTGCAGAATACAAACCATAAATAAGCACTTCTGTATTTATAATTATTAGGGTGGTTACCGGCAATCAGGGTTGTTTATCAGCTTTAACCTGACAAACCCTGAGTAAACAGCATCCACATAGCAATCTCAAGGAAACAAATGAAAGACAGAAAAGAAATTATAACTCAATCACAGTATGTACTCAAGCGTGAGACACCAGATCTCCTTTCACATCTATTGTATACTGTGCTTCTCTGATGAATTCATTGAAGCAAAAGTTTCTTTGGTCTCATGGTATTCAAAGGATATGTTGTGCTTAAGCAGTACTTGTTAATTGACTTAGTTATACCACAGTATCACTTATTATAGACAGCTCAGGATCTTTCAGCCAATCAGAGTGCACATTTCGCCTTCTGTATTCCGCGACACATCATGGAGAAACCCTATTGATGACATCAACATGCTGTATTTTCCATATAAACAGTCAACGTCACTAGCTTTAAAAAAAAAAATCATACCCGAGGAACCTTTTCGAATTTCATTCAATTCGAAAGTCCATTGAAAACAGTGACATCACTCTTGACCGAGCACTGCACACACTTCATCAACATTTTGGTTCACCCCTCTTATCAATTAAATTGACAATGGACTAAATAAAGGTTGGTAATGACTAGAAAACAAATATAAATTGATATTTACCATGTATATTAATAACAAAGCTGTATGTAATAGTTATAGGACTGTATGGGTTAATCTGCACTCACAGCTCATATTCAGACCTCTGCTTTCAGCCTTGGTCTGTTCACTTCTACTCATGCCAATATTACCCACATACACAGATGTTCGCCGTCCTTTTAACCCTATATTATCACTTAAATGGATTTACATTAGAGACACACATTAACTCTGTAATGCCCATTTTTTTAATTTTTTAAATGTAATTAGATTCCTTTTCTTGCACAAAACACTCCCTCCCTCCCTCCCTTCCCACCCCTCGACTTGTGAGGCTGGATTTAATAATAATAATAATAATAATAATAATAATAATAATAATAATAAGGACCAGGGTCAGAAATGGAGATTAGATAAAGGGGCATTCAGAACAGAAAATAGGAGGCACTTTTTTACACTGAGAATTGTGAGGGTCTGGAACCAACTCCCCAGTAATGTTGTTGAAACCGACACCCTGGGATCCTTCAAGAAGCTGCTTGATGAGATTCTGGAATCAATAAGCTACTAACAACCAAACGAGCAAGATGGGCCGAATGGCCTCCTCTCGTTTGTAAACTTTCTTATTTTCTTATCAGTATTCTCAATTTTCTCTTTCAAGGCCTAGATTAATTTCTCCTACAGAAATAATCTGTGGGTACAGTACATCTACAAAAAACAAAACTAAAGGGAAAATGACCTTGGAGCAGAACAAAATAGAAACTCACAAAAAAAAGCTGGACAAGAACAGCAGATAAGGACTCTCAACAACAACTGAGGATCCTTCACGGGCACAGATGTATGTGGTCATGTGACGTGGCATGTGATCCACTCCACTGATAAAAGCTGTGTGAGAGTTCTCTGGAACTGTTCCAGCAGAAGGACCCCAGGCTACCGACTCATCCCTAAATGCACTGACTGCATCCCACGCATCCCTCAACACAGTGACTGCATTGCCGGTGTGTCTGGGATGGAAATGTTTACGGGAATGCACAACTCCTGCAGACGGAGGAGTTGTGCAACATGCTGTGACGTGCGTGCCACAGTGGTTCAAAAATCACTTAAGTGAAGTCTGTGAGTTAAATCCTGGAGATTTTAATAATTCCCCTCAATCTGAAGGTCACAACTCCTCCACCCCCCCCCCCCCCCCCAAATCACACTAAACACTAAAGCCCCGGTCTGACTCACCAGCAGTCCTTGGGAGACTCATTATGCAGCAATACTGTAGCTCCTAGTCGGCATTGCACATTCTCAGCTTTAAATGCTGCAATGCAGTTTGTGGTAAACAAAGTGGGTCTGGCACCTTCAGAGCTCACCAAAAGTTTGCACTTAACACGTTTAAGGGGCACTGTTAGAGCAGATCTAGAACTGGGACACATGCAGGCAACAGACATTCAGGGTACCCTCAATCAATCTTTATTTTACATAGCATGCTTCATAGTGGACCACCATCACAAAGTGCTTTACAAGATACAGTAACAAATAATGCATAACACATTAAATACAGTGAAAAACAAAGCATAATACATTACATACCAGGCTAGGATGTGAACATTGTAAAGTATTGTGGATGTGTCTGTCATATACAATCATAAGAAGAGACAGTGAAAGAAGTAGCAGACACACAACAGCTAATAAGAGATATCAGGCTTAAAAAGAACATGGAAAGCAAAAGAGAACAAGTGGGTCTTGAGAGTTGATTTAAAGCGAGCGACGATGGGAGCATCACGCACCAAAGCTGGGAGAGAGTTCCAGAGAGTCGGAGCCATGAAGCCAAATGAGTGTTCTCCAAGTGTGGTGCACTTCTGCTTGGGGATAACAAGCAGGACAGAGTTGGAGGACCTCAGCTTGCGGGCAGGGACATAGCGGGTCAGCAGGTTGAAGAGGTACTCTGGACCTGTGTGATGAAAGGCATTGTAGGTGAGCAGGAGAACTTTGAAAGTAATCCTGAACTTTACAGGTAGCCAGTCCAGCTGGGCAAGACGGGATTTGACCACAGAGAAGGTGGGCATCAAAGGAGAGGTTGCTGTCCAGAAGTACATCAAGGCTTCGTACTGCGGGGGAAGGCAGCAGCAGACAGTTTCCGAGGTTCAGGGCAGCTATATTGAGATTCCGAAGTTGAGTTTTAGATCCTACTAGAAGGAGTTCAGATTTGCTAGCGTTGAGCTGAAGAAAATTGGCAGACATCCAGGCCTCGATATCTTGAATGCAAGCCGAGAGTCGAACCATGGCAGAGGGGCTTCCAGGGTCGAGTTTTAAGTAGAGCTGGGTGTCGTCAGCATAGAAGTGAAACATGAGGTTATGTTGGCAGATAAGGTGACCCAAGGGAAGCATGTAGATGTTGGAGAAGAGGCCCAAGAGCAGGAAGATTAATATTAGCAATGATTAAGAAATGGTCAGAGAGAGAGATATAGCTGAGACGGAGAGATCAAGACCCCTGGTGATAAGTGGATCCAGGGTGTGTCCTCGGGTGTGAGTGGGGACGTTGACAGATTGAGAGAGTCCAAGACAGTCCAGAAGCGTGTTGAAGTCAGTCACTAGGGGGTAAGAAGGCAAGTCAACATGAATGTTGAAGTCACCTAGGAGTAGGATTTTGTCAGTTGAAGTGCAGACGAGGGAGAGGAATTCTGAAAACTCGGCAATAAAAGCAGTGTTGCTATTAGGTGGACGATAGATAACAGCAAGGGTAAGGGACATGGGAGAGGGGAGCTTGATGGTGAGATGCTCAAATGAAGAAAAGGCAGGCAAAGAAAGAACTGAAGAAGCGAGCACAGAATTTGCAATAACAGCAGTGCCCCCACCTCGGCCAGTGAGGCAAGGTTTGTCAAAGAGGGAATAGCCGTTTGGGGTGGCTAGATGCAGCGAGTGCATGTCGTTCAGAGAGTGCCAGGTTTTCAGCTAGAGAAGATCAAGATTGGTATCGGTTATAAGTTTGCTGAGAAGCAGAGATTTGTTAGTCAGAGAACAAACAGTTGAAAAAGGAGATTTTCAAATTTGTAGCAGGCAGTGTAGGGGGAGAAGTAGCAGTACCTGGAGCAGGTACTTACCAGTGTTCATTCTAGGAGAGGAGAAAGGGTGAGCATGCTGTCAGGTGTCAGAGTAGGAATGAGGCCTCTAATATCCATTGGGAGGGATTTGGAAAAGGTCCTCGCTCTACCTGTTCTCGCTCTGACTGCCACAGCTCAGACTGCCCTTGGACGTGTGGCCCTTTGACTGCCACAGCTCAGACTGCCCTTGGACGTGTGGCCCTTTGACTGCCACAGCTCAGACTGCCCTTGGACGTGTGGCCCTTTGACTGCCACAGCTCAGACTGCCCTTGGACGTGTGGCCCTTTGACTGCCACAGCTCAGACTGCCCTTGGACGTGTGGCCCTTTGACTGCTACAGCTCAGTCTGCCCTTGGACGTGTGGCCCTTTGACTGCTACAGCTCAGTCTGCCCTTGGACGTGTGGCCCTTTGACTGCTACAGCTCAGTCTGCCCTTGGACGTGTGGCCCTTAAGACTGCCACAGGTCAGATTGGCTGGTGTTCCAAGACAACATTTGCCAATTTATACTGTCCTGCAGGTCTAGAGCTGGTCCAGTTTACACACTATCAAAATTCACTTAAATCTACCACAGCTCAAAACACTTACATCAGCAAACTAGCATATAAATGTACTTACAAATCACTATTTGGTTTCGGACCATCTAACTGCAAACAGCATCAGAATCCACCCTGCCAGTCTCCTGGTTACAGTCACAACTGTGAGTCAGAGACAGCAGTACAGTGTGGGCTCTCCGCAGTCTGCAACTTGTGCATGGTTTGAAAGGGACTAAAAGCAGATGGGTGCCAATAGGTACATAGGCCAGCCGCACTGCTTTAATAAAGGGACAGCCAATAGGCCAACAGCAATGATATTGTCCTAAAGTACCACACCGTTCTCAAAAATATCTGTGCATGTACTGCAATCCCCCTTATCCTCCAGTCCATCCTAACCTGAACTGCACTGTAATTTTCTCTATAGGTACAGTAGATGCCCTCTAAAGTAAACAGGACATCAACATCCAGCACCTGAAAATACAGTTCTCTTATCAACCTTGAGTGCTCATTAACTGCTAGATATAAGTGTGTAGTTGTGGATGGGTAAATCATGTTTGACCAGTGCCATTGAATAAGCTGCAGTTAGCGCTTTACTTTATTTTTTGTATTGTTATTAGGAGTCAAAGCAACGGAGTTGCTGTGGAACCCTATTGTTATTATTAAAATTATTATTATTATTCCGCCAAATTTTGAAATGTCTGTAAAAGCAACACTGTTGCACAAAAACTCACAAAACTTGACACGACAGTAGAGGCCAGTGAGAAGTTGTGCCAGCACGAAAAACAAGGTGATAGGTCACGTGGTTTGGTGGCCATATTGGATTTTTCAAGAATTTTTGACAATTTAAAAAAATCTTCTCCGAAACTGCTTATGGTAGAGATGTGAAACTTGGGGCACAGACTACCCTTATGCCCTGGATTTAGATTTGTTCAAGAGAAGATGATTAGTCACATGGTTCGGCAGTGTAACACAGCAGGGAGGGGGTTAATATCCTCCCTGCATGAGAAACATGTGCAAATACACATTGGTTTATTTTAATTGTTTTGTTTTATGGTTTAATTATTTTTGTTAATTGTTTTATTAGTAATTATCACCCGCACCTGGGTACGATTGTAAGTTAGAACCAGGGTTTAAAAAGGAAGCAGTCAGTCTGCTCCAGGCTGCTGCGGTGTGAAGAGCCTGGTTGTGAGTGTGTGCAACCGAAAAAAAAGGTATTGTGTAAAACAATCTGTTGTGGTTTGTGGATGGGGAAACAGCTTAGATTTTTTCTGAGGATGCAACATCAACAATGGATAATTGCAAAGCATACGACATGATTTATTTAGATTTCCAGAAAGCTTTTGACAAAATCCTGCATAAAAGATTAATTCTCAAACTGAACGCAGTAGCGATTCAAGGAAATGCATGCACATGGATTAGGGAGTGGTTAACATGTAGAAAACAGAAAGTACTGATTAGAGGAGAAACCTCAAAGTGGAGTGAGGTAACCAGTGGTGTACCACAGGGATCAGTATTAGGACCTCTGCTCTTCCTAATCTACATTAATGATTTAGATTCTGGTATAGTAAGCAAACTTGTTAAATTTGCAGACGACACAAAAATAGGAGGAGTGACAAACACTGTTGCAGCAGCAAAGGTAATTCAAAATGATCTAGACAGCATTCAGAACTGGGCAGACACATGGCAAATGACATTTAATAGAGAAAAGTGTAAAGTATTGCATGCAGGCAATCAAAATGTGCATTATAAATATCATATGGGAGATTACTGAAATTGAAGAAGTGATCTATGAAAAAGACCTAGGAGTTTATGTTGACTCAGAAATGTCTTCATCTAGACAATGTTGCGGAAGCTATAAAAAAGGCCAACAAGATGCTCGGATATATTGTGAGAAGTGTTGAATTTAAATTATTATTATTATTATTTATTTCTTAGCAGACACCCTTATCCAGGGCGACTTACAATTGTTACAAGTTATCACATTATTTTTTACATACAAGTACCCATTTATACAGTTGGATTTTTACTGGAGCAATCTAGGTAAAGTACCTTGCTCAAGTGTACAGCAGCAGTGTCCCCCACCTGGGATTGAACCAACGACCCTCCAGTCAAGAGTCCAGAGTCCTAACCACTACTCCACACTGCTGCCCTGTCCAGAGCCCTAACCACTCCACACTGCTCCACCATCTACCCCTCTGCTGTTCATGCTGGAGAGAACATGAGAACTGTCAGAAATGTCTTCATCTAGACAATGTGGGGAAGCTACAAAAAAGGCCAACAAGATGCTTGGATATATAGTGAAAAGTGTTGAATTTAAATCAAGGGAAGTAATATTAAAACTTTACAATGCATTAGTAAGACCTCATCTAGAATATTGTGTTCAGTTCTGGTCACCTCATTACAAAAAGGATATTACTGCTCTAGAAAGAGTGCAAAGAAGAGCAACAAGAATTATCCCAGGTTTAAAAGACATGTCGTATGCAGACAGGATAAAAGAATTTAATCTATTCAGTCTTGAACAAAGAAGACTACGCGGTGATCTGATTCAAGCATTCAAAATCCTAAAAAGGTATAGACAATGTCGACCCAGGGGACTTTTTTGACCTGAAAAAAGAAACAAGGACCAGGGGTCACAAATGGAGATTAGATAAAGGGGCATTCAGAACAGAAAATAGGAGGCACTTTTTTTTTTTTTTTTACACAGAGAATTGTGAGGGTCTGGAACCAACTCCCCAGTAAAGTTGTTGAAGCTGACACCCTGGGATCCTTCAAGAAGCTGCTTGATGAGATTCTGGGATCAATAAGCTACTAACAACTAAACGAGCAAGATGGGCTGAATGGCCTCCTCTCGTTTGTAAACTTTCTTATGTTCTTATGCTCTTATGTGTTTAGTCAGGGAACTTGCCTGTGTTTAGTTAGTGCTCCGAATGGGAGCCTAGTGTTTGTTTAATTTTGTTTTGTTTTTGTGTAAATATTAAAATTAGCGTGTCAGCGCTTATAAAATTCAATTTCTGTGTCCTGGGTCTGTGCTTTTAAAGTGGCAACGAACCGTGAGGGGTGAAGGCTCGTTTACAGCAGCCATATTGGATTTATATTCCAACGCCGTCTTCTCTGAAACAGTTATACTGATTGAAGGGACACTTTGCATACAGAGCCTTGGCAAGGTTGTCTATCAAGTTTGTTCAAGGCAGTCACTACATAAAAATCAATCAATTTAACTATTCAAAAATTATCTTGAACTTTGACCTCTCATTAAGGTCAAATTTAAAACTAGATTTTAACTCCAGAGACTGCAAATGGTTACTATGGAACACAGACAGGAACCCAGATATATGTTCTATTCAAAAAACACATATATGTTCTATCGAAAAATTACCTTGCACCTCTCCTTAAGGTAAAATGCTAAACTAGCTTATAATGCCTTACAGTGTAGATAAGGTAATGGTTACTTTGGAACACAGATAGTAACCCATTTATGCTCTATTAAAAAAAGTACCTTGACCATGACCCTGCTTAATAGTTTCTGGAGAATGCACACATTCCATAAACCCACCGAGCAGTGAAAGCAGTGCGAGAGACCGAACGACCATTTACTACGTTAACTTTAACGCAGCAATCTTTTCACACACCGTACTGTAGCAGGGTTTTATAGAGCCATTATAGTGAGGCAATGTCAGGTCTTCAGCACACAGTTAACACATGTTGGCCACCCAGGTGTACAGTGTGCCTAATACAGTACATGGAGGGGGAGGGGAGACAATTTTAGTGTGTGTTAGGAACCCCAGGCCATACCAACAACATATTCTTACACTGTTTGGCACACAACGATGAAAAGTATTGCAAGTTGATTTTCAAAAATGGAAGCAGAACCGGCTGAAACATACATAACTATATACAGCACTTCACATGTTACCAGGTCCTTGGTGATGTTAGGTTTTGGATACACACCGGACAGGGGTCTGTGGTGGAAAAAACACCCTGTTCTTTTAATAGTGTACTGCAACATGCTTTATACCTGTATGCAGACCCAACAAAGCCATCCATTTGGAAAGCTTACTTTGCATGTCACTTACTTACTAAAATGTACAACGTGCAAAATAAACCGAGGCTGTGTTCACACAGGGTATGTTTAGAGCTGGGGTGGGCAATCCTGGTTCTGGAGGGCTGGTTTTTGATCCAGCCGTACCCTAAAATACTTAATTGTACCAATGAAGTGCTTATTAGAAGCTAAAGTGGTCCAATTAATTAATTTAGGGTACGCTGGAACAACAACTGGGAGGGACACCAGCCCTCCGGGACCAGGATTGGAGACCCCTGGTTTAGAGGGTTAGGTCCACACGCAGTACGGTTCGGTACGTCTGGTGTGAAGTATGAACAACAAAGTCCGCTTGGGAAACGAACTGAACCGTGGTCTCGGTCTGTTTGAGAAACAACCGAGTCTGCTTCACTTGCTAAACATCAATATCAGCAACTGCTGGACTCGGTCCTTTTGCACACAGGAAACAAACTATACAAGGTAGCCTGACTAGGAAGTAAACATTTTGTGGTTTTGTTCATATTCTGAGGAAACAAGTAGAGCAAAAAGCAAAAATGTCTTTGGGAACAACATCAGGGTTACCAGACATCCAGCAAAAACTTGGATTGTCTCAGTTTCAGCTTCAATTTGTTGTCACGGTTGGAAACGGTAAAATTGTTAATCGTCCCGGTTTTGCTATTGTTTTTATTTAGTACAAAACTGCATCCGTGTGCTCTACAACTTAATAGCAGAGTAATGTATTAGGTTGTGTGTTAGCGCCATTCAAAAATAAAATAAACAATGATATGGATTATTTGTTTAATCATTCTGATTATGTGTATACCTATATTAAATGATAATAGCTGATTTATTTTTAAATCTGGCTTTTTGTACATTCAACATATTTGACTAGACGACAATATAAAGAAAATATGATCTGCAATAAATTCACCCGAGGTTTCATTTTTAAACTATTATTGTGTTATTAAATACTGTTATTTTAGTCTTCAGAGTTGCTACGGCGTCAGTAAACTGAAGAAAAAAAAAATTAAATTTGACAGAAATTTGATCAGACACCAAAATCCAAGCCGAACTGAGCAAAGCTACGGTACAAAAATATAAAAATATTGAAACGATCGATACAATACATTCAGTCTTTTCTTAAATTACTTTGTTTAACGCAGACAGTACGAGAAACGTGCATAATTGCGTAAACTGCATTATTCTCCTACTGTAGGCATTCAAGAAACGTATCCATGAAATCAGCAAAGTGCTCCCCCAGTGCTTTCTTCCACAGCAATATGTAAGAATCTAAAACACGCTGTATTAAAAACCGGAGCAATACATCAATCGACTTTATTCATACAGCAGCCATGTTGGATTTGAAAACGAGGCTTGGTGTGCAAGCTACAGTCATAGCAGTCGTAGCCACTGGTACGTGGAGTCAATGATTTGTGTACCTCCAATAAAGCAGGAAGAAATTGACAACTGGGCGAATAATGATGTTGAATTAGCAAGCATCTTATCTGCCGATTGGAAAGTGAATGCTGTACTGTACTGTGCTGTCTTATATTCTCAAAAAAGTGTTTGTGTCAGTTTTATTTTGCGAACGTTTAATTTAAAGTACAGTGCTGATATGAAGTACCTGGTTGTGTATTGTTTCTACGTGTATTGGTATGAATCATGTGTTAGTACATAGTTTCTAAATACAGAGAAGACGCAGGAGAATGTAATGCATTGTGTGACAAACTGTCTTGTACTTACTCAAAACACATTTTGTATTATTTTAACATGCGTTGATAAAAACTTGTATAACCCAGGGACAGAAGTTCACACCCAGGTATATTGTGTTACCACTTTGCTGTGTAACCTGTTTAATCATTTCTTAAATGTACAAATATGTGCTGTGCTGCATACGTAATATGACAGATGTTAAATAACATTCAAGTATACATTTTTAATTGATAAGCCCTTCATTGTTACATCAGTATATGCACCATATATAGGGTGTCCCACGAATGTGGAGCACATTTATTTTTCCAATAACTTAAAGTTTGAAGTGCTATTTTTCAAAACTAATGAATGTTAATCAGCGTTTATGGCGTGTTGAACGTAACATTTGACTATTCTGTATAGAGTTAGCTCTGTGTTTTGAATCTTGTGCAGTTGTGCTGAATTCATATTAAATGTGTTTATGATTCATGGGACACCCTATATAACCACCATATATCACGTTTACGTACAGCTAATATTTTATTATTCAGAATACTCAGCATTCCAAATAAGCACTAATAAGTATATCATATTTGTAATAAGATCAGCAGTATTCCAAATAGGAGTACAGTAATCCGTCGCGTATCTGACTGCCGTGGGACCAGATTAAGGGCAGATATGTAAAAAGGCGGATGAATGAATCCTGTTTAAAATACTATTATACACAGCTGTAACAATTACTATACTCACACAATTATTGTTTTGAGATTCAGCTTTTATTAGGGAGCTTCCCTGAATCCCTTGTTTAGAAAGATACCGGGTATTAATGCCTGTGACAGAGTAGCCGTCTGCCATGTGGGTACGTGCATTAGCTGCTGAGTGACAGGCAGGAGATCGAGAGGTTGAAGTTGATACGCCCCGCAGGCAAACAGGATTTATTTACATATCAACACACTGAACAGCTCACGTGACACTACCAGCAATGACAGCGCACGGAGCACATACAACACAGTGTACAAACACTCTGGAAGGATCTACAATCTCTGAACTAATCTTTTCTGTTCAATAATAAACTAACGTTGCTGAAGAGCTTGATCATGGCAGATAAACGGATAGGGCAGTTATGTGACTGGCATATACACTATGGAATGTATTCCGAAAAAGACTATTCAGAAATTTTAAAGAATATTAAGCATTATTACGCTACAGGGTTACACACACTATATACTTTACAAACTGTCATTTTATAATTTACTGTATATATTATGTATTTGGATTTATTTATAAAATATTACCTCTTTATAAATACTTTGCTAAACTACACAGCGTCCTGCACCAAGATCAAGGTGAAGTTTCTCATTTTGTTCTGTGAAGATACATTGCTGCTAAACTGGATGATTCTTGTTATTTACATGAAAACTAGGACCGATGTTTCAAACACTAAACAAACCAGACCAAATCTGTTTGAAACCGACCCAGTGTGAATGCAGCCTGAGAACCCATGGAATGTTATCAGGAATCGTGTATGCTGCAAAATAAGCACATCAGTAAAATCAATACATAAATCAAAAGTAAATTAATAAATAAAATCAATGTGTTTAGGACAACTCCCTATGGGAGGAGTCGTGTATCATGCAAGACGACAGCTGTGACAATCAGAAACATTCTTTCTATAGTCCCAGAATGAACAAATATGGTATGAGCATCACCAAAAGGAGGCCTGTCCACAGTGTACAGCTGGTGAACTTTCACAAGCATTCTTTGCAGACAATTATGAACTCCAGTGTTCAGAGGCTGTTTAAAAAGCAGAGAAAAAAATACCCAAACAAAAATCCTTCCATACAGAGTTTCTACCGTACCGTATATTCTCAATATTGGGATGGCTGACATCATCTGCCTGTAAAATAATACCTGGAGCACGTCTTGGAATTCCCTCAAATTCTTAAACTGTGACATTACAATCCTTCCACGTACCACAGCCACTTAACAGTGTCTATGCACTTAATAAAGGTTTGTCAAGTGACTCTGCAGCTGATGCATAGTTCACACACCCTAGTCTCTGGAAGTCGCCTTGGATAAAGGCATCTGCTAAATAAACAAACAATAATACATTTATTTTTTTTATGCATTTTGCATACTGTTTACAGCTGCAGTACATACAATATATAATACAAAATAAAAAAACAATGGTGTTAAACCTACTGTACAACAGATATAACACATAGCTGGTACTGTACACTGTAGTGTGTTTTGAAATGACAGTAGTCCAGGATTGGAATTGCCCACCCTTGCTCTACACCTTTGACTTGACTAATGTTATGTTGTAGCCCACAAGTCGAGACAGCTGACCTGAGATAGCCTTTAAACCTGACAGCAAGTGAAAGCACAGTATATAATAGCATTGGATATTGTGCTGGCTTCTACTGCCCATGTATTACTCTGTTCTGTATTTAGGAACTGGAAATGCTTTGTTTCAGGTCACCCAGTGCATTGTGGTATTTGTAGTATTGTTGTGTTCCAGAAGCTGGACATTGCCCTGTACACAGCATGTGACTACTTCTAGAAGAATGCACTTGGTTTATTAAGTAAAAAAATAAATACAAAGCATGTTATTATTATTATTACATTACTATCTTATTAATACAAATTAAGGTCATATTACGGTAAAGTATATGTTTTTTCTTTTTAAAAAGTAAATGGTAAAACACATTTTGTTTGACATATAATTTGGTAGAAAAAAAAAAGTTTAGTCTTCAAGCCAATCAATCTATGACATATTTTAAAACCAGACCTGTAAAAATGAAGAAATATAATGAAGAAAAGAAATTCTGACCGTGATTTTATCTGAATAAAAAATAGACACCGTAGCTTTAAAAAAAAAAAATTAAAATGGGCAGGTTGAACTGATAGAAAATGGAAGGATTTTAAACGTGTCTTTACAGGCTTTGTGAAAATGAAAAGGGATCGGTTCATGTGTGCAGTTTTGAGCAACAGCATCAGTATGCATGGCGGATTTCAAAGTAAGAAAAACATTAAAAATGCAAACGCAATGTTTTCTTAAACGGACATTGACAATTCTTTTGTTGTACATTTTTATACCCATGTGAGTTTGTTACTTCGTTTTTTTTAAGCGCAGGATCTGCCATATTTACAGTACATGTACATGGAAATGTACAGGTTTATATATATATATATATATATATATATATATATATATATATATATATATATATTTTAAAAACCAGCTTACTTAGCTGTTAGGCATCTGGGTACTGTAATCTATTTACTTACAGGAATTGCATTCATTTACAGACAGATGATGCGTATTATTTTCAGTGCAAACAACCTACATTTATTTCGAGGGTCCCATCAGGTTTTGCTTACAACTATTTACAATTTTAGGAAATACAACACCTTATTACAATATTATCAGTGGCAGGCATTCTGTAAAGGTTAATAACATTAAACTGCACGCTTAAAATTGCACACGAATAGCTCAGCAAGTGAGAAGATTGCGTGTGTTTGCACCTGTAACTGTGGAGCGGCTTTCTCCAGATCTCCACCTTCACTACTTTTCAATCCCACGTGTCCATTGATTGAAAATACATGTTTCTTATTGGAATAACTATGCAGCAGTGCCAGTATTTCACGATGTTCGTCTCATTCCTGTAACCACAAGGGTGCCGACTTACTGCGGGCATCAGTCATTAAATATTATTCATTAACAATGCAGCAAAACTTCCAAATACGGGAAACCGCGTTTCTGTAATGTTCTGCATCAAACAAAAACAACCGTTTAAAAATAAATAAATAAATAAATAAATAAATAAATGCAGGTGCCGCTGAGTGGTTTGATTTCACTTGTCATGCTGAGTGTCGATCGCCTTCTTCTTTGCTCATTCACTCTACCCCGCGTACACTCAAGTCAGGATCTACACTGGTAAAACAAGATTCTATTGCCCTTAAATAACTGTAGTATGTACACAAACTAATCGATCATGTCATTTATGAGATATGCAAACTATAACAACTGAGAACACCGGTGCATCTGAAAATAGAGCGAACCAGTCAGCGTGAGGGAACACACATGAGGAATAAAAAAGAACATGCGAAATCCTTACCTGGTTTCTTATTTTCAATGGAATGGTTAGTTTTTCAAAAAACAAAACAAAAAACCGTTTTCGTTTGGTATAGCGTTTATTCCTTCCTTTTCTACCCCCAAGGGTCGTATTTTTTGTTTTGGTACATTAAAGAGACAGGTCATCTATTCTTTTCTTGCACGTCTGACTCCAGACTGTTTTCAGTTCTCCTTTAAAAAGACATTTCTGTCGGAAATAAATGCTCGACGCTTCCGATGACGGTCTTATGAATAATTTAAATTAAGAGGTGGAGTTTATGCTTTAAAAGGGAGGAGAGGAAGAATAATAAATAAATAATAAAATACCAGCCGGCTGATGTGAATGGATCAGCCACAAGAAAAAACTGCCCCCCAGCCACACTCTTAAAGGGAACGCGCAACGCGGTAGACGACTCTCCCATGGTTTAGGGTTAAGGTTAGGTTTTAGGGCTGGGGTTGGGTTAGGGTCTGGGTGGGTTGATTTCGTAGAGTTGCCGAGATCTGGAAGTGAAAGGTGAGAGTCCTCAGGACACTTTCTAGCTGGTATTCCTTTTACGCTGCTCCCAAGCCATGCGCATTTTAAAGGGATACTGGCCTTGAATATCAAGTGTCTTCCGACAGTCCGAAACTCGCTGTTGCGTCTGTTTTAACCCGACTCATATCCCGAACGTTGTTTTCATCATAAAATTAAACAATCTTCTGCTGTTTTCCAACAGGTGGAATGGGTGCAATTTACGTAAAGGTGACAGAATAACTATAACGTATTTAAATAAGAAACCTGTATGTTAATGGCGCAAATTATAGTTTTTATGACATTTCAGGATTTGATCAATGGACAGGTGGGATTGAAAGGTAAGGCAGAGAAGAACAAAACAGGCGTGTGTTTGAGAAACAAGAGAAGATACGTACAATAGAATATCATATACATTTGAATGTAGCCTAATTTGAATGCATGTTCTGTATTAATTCAAATAGTTTCATGAACAGGTGTTGTGAAATATCCTGCATCCCCCGCGCTTCGGGTCTCTTCGGAACGCAGCTACGGATGAGCCCTCGGACCATGCGAGCAAATTCGACCTTAACTCGGTTGTTGACAGCACTGCTGTCTGAGCCTCAAATTCTCTACCGACGGGTTTTAATATACTCTAGTATACATTACCTTTTCCAGATATATTATAAAATCATATCTGTTTGAAAAAACTGTAAAGTTTGGACTAACCATGTTTTACATGATAAGTAATGAATCCGTGTTTCGGCAATATACAGTTTTTAATTAAGGTTTGTATCAATAAAAAGCGTCTTGCCCTGCATAATTGATCATTTCTATACACAGAGACAAACGTCTCTTCGAAAAAATACACTACATACATGGAGCAATGCAAATTATTTATATCTGATAAGTATTATAATGACGTCAACAAAGGTGTCTATACTAGTGTCATTAAAGCTGTAATTCCTATTATTATTATTATTATTATTATTATTTAGTTAGCAGGCGCTTTTATCTAAGCGATTTACAGAAATTAAACAACATATAACAATATATAAATTCCAGTCTTAAACTGATAAATAAAACAAAACATATGAAGAATGTATTGCCCCAAGGTAATTTTTTTTATGTGTTTACTATAAAGAATAAAGAATGTTTGGGGCAATGCGTTCCCTTTCAATTCGAAGACAACCACCAACAAACATTATGTATGGGATTTGCCTGCCCATTGGGTAGGTATCTCTGAGCTCTCTATACCAGAGCTGCTAATAGGCCCCTTCCTGGGATGACGCACTTGGTCTCGCCCACCAAGGGATTAAAACCGTCATCCTGAGGAAGCCATTTCTCTTTTTCCTTCTCAAGGTGTTGAGCTGAGCATGTTGATAGAAAAGAGCTTATTGAGTCGATTGTATTTCCCTTGCATACGGTGCTTGACTCCCACTGCTAAACACTACTGTACCAACATACGGTGCTGCACAGTACGCGGGCACGTAGTGCTACTCCAGCATGAGTGGCCTTTTTGCGTTTGTGTTCTCCTTTTTGTTTTTGTGTTCCTCGTTTTGTGTTTGCATATTTTCGTGTTTTTCTTTTTCTGTTGGCGTTTTGCACTTGACGGCCACCGTATCAAAGAGCAGGATACATGAAGCACGCAGATCTAGAAGTCCCAAAATTGACTCTCACGCTTGTCTGAAAAACAAACCGCTATATCATAAAAACCACTTTAAAAAATCGATTTTGTTTAACCGAATGTAATTTAGGTTAACAGTACAATCAAAAGAACGATATTTTGTGAGATTTATATTTTAGCGATCTCTGTAAATGCAGGCAGGTGCATCACACAGGGTGAGGCAATCCACACACAGGCATAGGGAGGGCGCGATCCCGGGACCTCTCGCACTAAAACATAAGGCTGATACAGCTGTACAAAAGAGCCAGCTCCTTTGCAAGGAGCGTATATCGGGCTCATGTCTTCATGTGATTACGACACCTAACAGCCCTGCTGCTGCCTTCCCCAGTGCACGCTACGATATTATATTTTGAGAAATTATTATAATATTCATATAATGGGTTTCATTGTATTTTACAGTTCGTAGCGACTTTTGACCTCTGTTAAACATAAAACTACACAAACATACTTAAATATACTAGGACAGATGTGTAGCAGGAAAACAATTATATGTACATGTTTTATATGATTACTGGGATACTTTTACATCGATTTCAAAACTGCTGCAGCACATGCAGTCCTCCCCATAGGGGATGAACACGATCACACTCTGTTCACCCACCCTGAGGGGAGGGTGAAAGAGCAGCTACATGAAGCACACAGATCTAGAAAGGAGGCGAGAGTCACACCGAGACAAAACTGCACGGACGGGGCACTAAAACAGTGCAAAACGTCTTGAAAAATCTAGTCTGTACTTTAATTGTGTGGTATAGTTTGTAAGACGTTTAGAACATAAGAACATAAGAAAGTTTACAAACGAGAGGAGGCCATTCAGCCCATCTTGCTTGTTTGGTTGTTAGTAGCTTATTGATCCCAGAATCTCGTCAAGCAGCTTCTTGAAGGATCCCTGGGTGTCAGCTTCAACAACATTACTGGGGAGTTGGTTCCAGACCCTCATAATTCTCTGTGTAAAAAAGTGCCACCTATTTTCTGTTCTGAATGCCCCTTTATCTCCATTTGTGACCCCTGGTCCTTGTTTCTTTTTTCAGGTCAAAGAAGTCCCCTGGGTCGACATTGTCTATACCTTTTAGGATTTTGAATGTTTGAATCAGATCACCGCATAGTCTTCGTTGTTCAAGCCTGAATAGATTCAATTCTTTTAGCCTGTCTGCATACGACATGCCTTTTAAACCCGGGATAATTCTGGTTGCTCTTCTTTGCACTCTTTCTAGAGCAGTAATATCCTTTTTGTAATGAGGTGACCAGAACTGAACACAATATTCTAGGTGAGGTCTTACTAATGCATTGTAAAGTTTTAACATTACTTACCTTGATTTAAATTCAACACTTCTCACAATATATCAGAGCATCTTGTTGGCCTTTTTTATAACTTCCCCACATTGTCTAGATGAAGACATTTCTGAGTCAACATAAACTAGGTCTTTTTCATAGATTCCTTCTTTAATTTCAGTATCTCTTATGATATTTATAATGCACATTTTTATTACCTGCATGCAGTACTTTACACTTTTCTCTATTAAATGTCATTTGCCGTCTGACTGCCCAGTTCTGAATGCTGTCTAGATCATTTTGAATGACCTTTGCTGCTGCAACAGTGTTTCTCACTGATTCAGTGTCCTCATGGGGCAGGATTGCCTTTGTCCATCAGCATTTTGATTGATTAAAAGATATGAAAATTATTGTTCTTTTTAATATATATAGCGATGGAGTAATTGATTGGTATATTTTTAAAGACGTTTCACATGGTTTTAGTGACCAGTCCAGAAAATTAAACTAGCAGTGTTGAATCAAGGCTTTCAGTTAGATTACTTGTTTGTTTACTTTTTTTATAAAGAGAAAATAAAACAATGAAAAATGTATGCATGCATTGTTCTCATGTCAATTACAACGTGTCAATATCTAGGCTAACTGGGTTATGGATTGCAATAATATTTTGAGAATGTCCTGTTTACGCACATACACTAATGATCCACAAACGCGATTCCCTTTCAATTTGAAGATGACCAACAACATACTTATGGGATATGCCTGCCTATTGGTAGGTATTTACTGAGCTCTTTATATCAGAGCTGCCGATAGGCCTCTTCCTGGGGTGACGTCCCCGGTCCCGCCTACCGAGGGATCAAAACAGTCAGCCCACGGAAGCCATTCCTCTTTTTGCCTCTCAAGATGCGCACAGTACTTGGTGCACACGTTGCTCACGGCGCTCATTGCACGCGGTGCACACGGTGCTCGGTGCACACTGTACACAGTGCAAACAGTGTCTAGTGCGCATGGTGCACATGGTACTTTGGTGCATCAGTGCGCATAGCACCTCAGTGCACATGGTGCACATGGTGCGGTACACCCAGAGCACGCGGTGCCTGGTGCAAGCGGTGCTCGGTGTATGTAGTGCTTGGTGCAAGCGCGGTGCGCACGGTACTCGATAGGCAGGTGTCTGGTACCTCGGTGCGCATTGTGTCTTCGGGTGCTGGGTGCACACGGTGCCTCGATGTCCTCTGCCTGTAGACGGTGCTCCACTCCATTGTAGGCTATGCGCTGCCCCGGTTGTGTGACTGCACATAGTCCAGGCTAGACACCCTTGTCCAGTTGCTGTGATTGAGCCTGTGTGAAACAGCTCTCTCTCGAGTTTTCTGGAGTTCCTCTGCAATATCATTGCTGGAAGAAGACTTGCCACTTCCCTGGAATCAGAAACTGTGCTTCTGTGAACTCAGCAAAAAATGCTGCACACCTGCGCTGTGTTTACTCTTTTTCTTTTCAACAGCCTACATTGCTTTGAGATTGTAGTCTGCTTTTCTAGCCTTACAGCGCTCGCTGTTTTGTGTTTTCATCTGCTATTGCAGTTGAAAAAAAAAAAAAAAAGAGGAGACGCGTGATCCTCCATCAGGCCCCCGCTCTGCCGCGCCCCGCTGTGGAGTTGACTCCGCAGGATTGTCTCAGCCCGCCCGCTTGGTGCGCTTAAAAATTCAGTTCACCTGCGTTGCCATGATGACTGCTATTTTACCCTTAGAGCTTTACTGTTGTGTGTGCATGTGTTTTTTTCTTTTACTGCCTTGCAGTTAAAAAAAAAGGGTGCGTGATTTCTGCACAGGGACCCAGCTCTACTGCGTCCCGCTGTTGAGTTGAATCAGCTGGCTTGTTTCAGCCTGGCTTGTTTCAGCCTGCCTTCTCGGCGCGCTTGGTAATATAAATAATAATACCAATCTACAGCTCAGTGGTGACTGTGTTTCTCCCATAGCCGAATTGCTGTGTGTGTAAGCCTATATTTTTTCCTATTACTGCTTTTGCAGTTTAAAAAACGAGACGCCCGGCAATGCTCAAGGTAGCCCGGAAGCATATTATTATTATTAGGGGTCCAAGCAACGAAGTTGCTAGAACCCTATTGTAATTGTTAGGATTATTATTATTTTTTAAAATGTTATTATTTTGTATTATTCTGCCAACATTTCAAATGTCTGTAAAATCAACACTGTTGCACGAAAAGTCACAAAACTTGGTAGGGTGGTAGAGGCCTATGGGAAGTTGTGTCAGAGTGAAAAGGTCATAGATCTCATGGTTTGGCAGCCATATTGGATTTTTCAAGAATTTTGGACAATTAAAAAAAATCTTCTCCGAAACCACTTATGGTAGAGATGTGAAACTTGGGGCACAAACTACCCTTATGCTCTAGATTTAGATTTGTTCAAGAGACGCTGATTGGTCACATGGTTCTGCCGCCATATTCGATTTGTCAAAAATATTCTAACGCCTTCTCTGAAACCATTATGCCAATTGAAGCTAAACTTTGCCTACATAGCCTTAGCAAGGTTGTCTATCAAGTTTGTGCAAAACAACTCGCTACATAAAAGAACATGGCCATAGTGAGGAAATCAAATTTCAGCTATGGTCAATTAGCACATATTGCAGTATTTATAAGGTAAGGTAGAATGTTGTAGACTCATGAGTCTTCACACAGTAGTGGAAGCCTATGAGAATTAATGTGTGCTCCTTTAAAAAATGACCTTGATCATGACCTTTGACCTGCGTAAGGTCAAATGCAAAACTGGCTTATAACTGCTTAGAGAGTGCAGATAGGGTCATAGTTACTATGGAACACATAGTTACTATGGAACACATCTAGGAAACCATATGGGCTCTATCCAAAAATGACCTTAACATTGACCTTTGACCTATGAGTTTGTTAAAAAAAAAACATGGAGGCCATGAGCAAATCAAATTTCAGCATATATTGCACTGTTAATCTATGGTAGAATATAGTACAGTCTTCAAAGTTCAAAGACTAGTAGAGGCCAATGGGGTGCTATGCCACAGGGGAACTACGGTTATACGTCACATGGTCTGGTATTTGACCCCCGGTCATTGCTGCTTGTAATTTTAGTTGAACCTTGGCACACTTGTGTAATTGTCTTTGTAATTGTAATTACAGTTCAGTTACACACCTTTCCAATCAATCGCAGTTCACGTTGTGTTTTACATTGAGCTATCATCATTCTCGTATTTTAAACCACTAGGGACCCTATTTGTTTGAAAATATATATATATAGTTAAATAGCATGTTTCTGTATTTGTACCTGTAATTACTGCTTGGTTATTTACAATAAATAGAGTAAACATGTTAATGTGTATAGTTGTTTTTGTTACTTTAGCAGTGGTTAAAGTCCAGGGCTTGTAACCAGAAGGTCACCAGTTCAAATCCAATGTCTGACTCACTGTGTGACCCTGAGCAAGTCACTTAACCTCCTTGTGCTCAATCCTGCAGATGAGATGTTAAATCAATGTCCTATTGTAGTGACTCTGCATATACTGCACAGTTCACCACCTACCTCTGTAAAGCTCTTTGTGATGGTGGTCCACTATGAAAGGCGCTATATAAAGATATTATTATTATTGTATAATTCTCATATTTTTAAGGGCTGCAAGACAGTTTGAGGGTTCATATAAGAGTGTTGTTGCTGTGTGCAGGCACATAGCCACAACATCAATGAATTCCACAGCTTTGCAGCAAGGCACATTTTTGTCAAAGTTGGAAGCTGTGTCACTATAAAAAATACAACATAAATGTGCAATAAAAGACAGGGCCAAGCCATTGCTGCTTCAAAACACTTCTCAGGAGTCCTGGGTGGAAAACTGCTGCATGGCAGGCATATAAAGCCATGAACTGCAGATTCAAACACAATGGGGTCAGTTCAGTAAAAGAGAAGAATGTGGAAGCCAAAGGTTCTTGTCTTGAGAGGTCAGTGTGTCTCACCAATAGTTTAAAAAGTATAGGTGAGAATGTAATGATATGAAGTAGGATAAGTCATGCTTGTACACATGTAAGATTTGCAGTATGTTGTTTTTTTTTTTTTTTTTTTTTTTAAGAGGCTAGGAGAATAGGATTAATATGTACTGTATATACAGCACAAAATATAGGTTTAGTTTAGAAGCACAGATCCATTCTACTACATAAGTAAAATAAAATGAGTATATAGCTATGGCCAAATGTTTTGCATCACCCTATAGAACTCATAATAATCTTTATTTTAATATAGCACCTTTTGTAGTGGACCACCATCACAAAGCACTGCAGAGTCACTTACAACAATGTCTCACCCAAAAGATGGAGCACAAGGAGATTAAGTGACTTGCTCAGGGTCACACAATGAGTCAGTGGTTGAGCCACGATTTGAACCAGGGACCTCCTGGTTACAAGCCCTTTTCTTTAACTGCTGGACCACACAGCCTCATTTTCCTTCATAAAGTTGAATGAAACCTGCTGAACAATGTTACGTTAACATACTGAATTACCGCTTTGTAGTTTTCCATATACTTAATGAAAAACTGACCAAACAAAGGTTCTTTGATGTTAAATAAATAAAATATCTAAAATTCTAGATGATGCAAAACTTTTGGCCACAGCTGTTCCGTAGAGCCAGATAATTTTTTTTTTGTAATTGGATCACTTTTTGAGCTTAGTGTTACCATGGACACCATATATGCCTGTGATGGGGTCCCCGTCCCCTTTATGTATTATTATTATTATTATTATTATAGATGTTTATATGCGGGCGGACGAAAACCGTCCATCATTTTTATTTATTATTTGAGACCCGGTGAAAAGCCGGCCTTACAATGTTTAGTTGGCGTGGATGGGGTTAAATTCCCATCCCTATAACCTTGTGGGAATGTGGCTGGAGCCTTAATAAGGCAATTGTTTGATTAATGGCTAATTAAGGCTCCAGCCACAGAATATAAAAGGACCCACTCCGGGCTCATTAAACAGAGATCTTAGCAGAACGAAGGTAATATACTGAGAGCGAATGTTACCAAGGCTGGTAGGTGTAAAGGTAGTCATTTTTGTAACATTCAGTTATTGTTTGTTTTTGTTTTGGCCAATGTGCCCTTTTCTTTTGTGTTTTTTGTAAAAGTGTATTTAATAAATCTACTGCTGCTGTAGTTTCAGCCCGTAGCTCTGTCTGCTGTGTACTGCCTCCTGGTTCTGACGTCACCGCACCCTCCACTTGAGGCGCTGTGTACCGCCTCCTGGTTCTGACGTCACCGCACCCTCCACTTGAGGCGCTGTGTACCGCCTCCTGGTGCTGACGTCACCGCACCCTCCACTCGAGGCGCGGTGTACCGCCTCCTGGTGCTGACGTCACCGCACCCTCCACTCAAGGCTACCCTGTGACAAACACAGTTTTTCTAATTAATAGAACTTTAATCTTACCAGATTATCAGTATTTTCTTTCTCCTAGTCTCCTATTTTTTTCAACCTAAGCACATGGTCTCCTTAGCAGTACTGAGAGAAATGTTTGATTCAATGCCAAAAATATACAGAAAGAGGTTTTTGTTCATCATGAAAGCTTCTGACCTAAATATTTCTTTACTTTGCTTAACACAAATTCAATGAATTGGAACTACCCTACAGGTGCTGGCCAAAAAAAAAAATCATATTCAGTAACACCGACAAGTTGTATCGTACATGTATAGTATGTGAAAATGGACTTTCATGGTTATTAAACCCTGCCACAGGGTTTGAGGCCTCAGATCATTCATTCAACATAGTATCCCTCTGTTAGTAACTGAACCACTGCGTTTTGTGTTCTGTATTTGTGTGTTCTGCTCTGTTACCAGAATCCAGCCCTGCAATCTGTCTAGGTCTATAACCTCTGTGCCTCCCTGCTGTCTTGGCTAACGGCACTATAAAAATGTAAATAAATAAAATGACAATGTCAGTCAAAAGGCAAAAAATAAAAAATGTACCCGCTTATCATCCCAGACTGAATTAGAGGTGGCAACCATTAAGGAATGATGCCAGTACTTGTGTTGTAACAATGGCTGCCCATATTGGTGTTCACCTGTTTCTGTTTTGGGCACAATTTACTTAATGTAAAAGAAATAGAATTTAAAAAAAGCTGAGCTGCTGCAATCTTATCAACAAGCTTGAGAAGACTCGCTGTAGATCGAGGACACAGTATGCAAGCAAAATTCAGAATAAAACAACGTCAAATTATGCTGCAGTGATGGCAAGAGGTTGCAAGCTTATGTTTGACCCTTTCTTTCTGGGAATCTAGTTACACAACAAATAGAATAACCCTTACAGTAGTTACATACAAGAAAACAAAATACTACCTTGAATGTGAGTTGTTTGATGTTGCAGAGGCAACAGAGAAAACAAGCACTGGTGGAACCGTCATTTTTAAGGTTGTTCTGTATTTTGTCTGGCTGAAAGAATGACATTGGGAAACTTTCCATGTATTTTTGTCAGTTGTCCAAGGTTTGACGCAGGTAGCAGCCAAATATTTAGCATAACATGCCCAGGAACGGCTAGACCTCAGATCTTTCCTACTACATAGTTATGCTGGAACTGCCCAGTTTTCTTTTTAAAGAATGTCATCCTCCAGTTCAGTGCTACTAGAGAGTCAACCCCTATGTCTCAGCATGGTCCCAGTACCTGTAGGAGGTTTCAGGTGAGAATGCTGTGGCGGCCCACCAGGGGGCACTCTCCCAGGACATATACAGTAATCCGTCGGGTATCCGACTGCGGTGTGACCAAAGTAAGGGCAGATATGTAAAAATGAATCCTGTTTTAAATACCATTATACATAGCTGTAACAATTACTACATTCACACAATTATTGTTTTGAGATTCAGCTTTTATTAGGGAGCTCCCCTAAATCCCTTGTTTAGAAAGATAGAGGTTGCTGCTGAGTGACATGTCAACACACTGAACAGCTCATGTGACACTACCAGCAATGGCAGCGCACGGAGCGCACACAACACAGTGTACGAAAACTTTGGTGGGATCTACAATCTCTGAACTAATCTTCTCTGTTCAATAATAAACTAACGTTGCTGAAGAGGTTGATCGTGGCGGATAAACGGTTAAGGTGGATATGTGATGGATGGATACGTGACAGATTACTGTAACTGCAGAGCAGGATTCTATTAATTAGACAGGAATGTGATGCTGCCCCCAGGGGTTGTGCTGTAACAGCGGTGTCGCACAGACAGATACAAACACATTGAAAAGAGAACTTAAACCTGCTCTCCCGGTCATAATGGCGTCACTGTGCTCCACCGCAGTCATTCTCACAGGAGGGCCTTCTGCATTGTGCTTTTGTTCAGGTTGCACATGCAAATCACCTTATTACAGACACTTTCAACCCAATGTCCCTTTGATTCTTCATTCAGTACATGGGGGGGCTTCCTTGGAAACATGGTACTACATCTCAACAAATCTACTGTATCCAATTCCCACAGCCTGGCACATACCCATTGCTTGATTAATCTTTTTTTTTTTTTTTGTTTAACCGAGCACAAGAACATGAAAGATAGTCAATAGCACTGAATCACTAACAGATCAGCCCCTTCACATTATCTGATGCTGGAGATCCACACTCACATTGAAAAGGTATTACCTTATATAGCTTTGTACAGGGTAGGCAAATAGTCCATTGGCTTGGGTTGTAGCTGCAAATGCAGCTGCTTAACTAGCCGATGTTGAGTGCTGCATTTTGTTACTGGCACAGAAGAAGCCATAGGGAACACATGATCCCATAACATACTGACCATAGGGGCAGCGTGGAAGTCCATGCAGTATGTGCATATCACAGTGTGAATGAACAATGGGCAGCTTTATCGTATCACTTGTGATGTTAACGCATCGGCATTTAATAAACCTTGTGATTTGGGCTTCAGCAGTGCCAGCTGGTCATTTAGTTTTGTTAGACATGTTCCCCATGACTGGCTCTGTGCCTGTACCAATGCAGCACTACATCGGTGGCAGGAGAGAAGCCACGGCAGGTCTGGATGTACTCCAAGGCACTTCATGCTAGCGCCTGGAAGCAGTCGATTTATTAGTTCCGGACAAAATTGTGAAGGGCTTCAAATTACAGGCGTTTTTTTATTATAAGGCAGCTGTAAAATCGATTCATACTAGTGATTAGTTTCAGAATGTAACCATGTTTTGATTTTCATTCCTCAATAAAAAAAAAGTAACCGCATTCATTTAAGACCACATTCCTAATAGGTTCCAGTATAAATATACATGTTTGAATAAGTAACTTAAATAATGTGATAATTTATTCTTCTGTACAGTACTTCTCAGTAACTAGGCCTACACATGTTCACTTGCACAAGACCCTGCAACACCAGAGCAACATTCCTGTGCATGGCTTGTTTTCACAGTACAGTGTAGTAGGCCCAGTAATCAATTTCTGATCCTCAGGCCTAATACCTGATTGTTCAAAGTGAGCTTTAGCACAGCATATGGGACAAGGAAACCGAACATGTCAAAGAGACATCACCCTGGTTAAACCTTCATAGTGCTGTAGATACTTTCATTAGGAACAATGTTATCTTACCAGAAAAAGGTTTAGTGCTGTGTTTATAATTCTCATGTTTTTCCAATTTGAATAGAACCGCCCCCTGCAGGGTGGCCTCAGCAATCCTTTTGTATATTGATGGAAAAAAGGACCGTATATACAAATTCAACTTGTTTAGTGGGGTCACAGTTCACAGTGCCTGCTAGTGGTAGAAGTAAGCTGCCATTCAAAATACCACTACATTGACAGTGGATGAGAACGACACAGGCCTGCCATTTACTATAAGCCCAATAAATTACTACAAAAAATGTTACCTTACCTGAAAAAGCTATACACTACTGTGACAGGAAAGCGGTAAGACAGACTCACAAGCCAGGAAGCTGCAGTCTGAACGCCAAAGCACACATTTAACAAACAAAATAACACCAAATACAAACAAAAATGGCACAAGGGCCAAAATAAAGGTTAAAACAAAAACTACTTTACAAAAACAAAAACATTTGCACAAACACAGTGCACACTCACCAAACTCCTCCTCCCAAATGGAGCTCTGGGCTCTCCTTTTATGTGATGTGGCTGTTCCCATTTATCACTTAATCATTCAATTAACCCCATCCCTGCCATCTACCACCAAAACACCATAAAACACTCCACTATTGAAGTGGATCACTTGGCTTGGCATAGTATTAATAAGACAGTTGTTTGGTGTGGTTTACTCGTTCTGTAATGATAGATTTGTGATTTGTGGCATTTGTGCAGATAAGGAATGTAAGGTGATTATTTTTATGTACGTCAAATTTGTGTTGCTATTTTTTGATTGTCAAATCCACTTAACAATTTCATTTTAGTGACACACTGACACATAATGAAATACAGCTTTACCTGTGATCCCAGTATTTATATTGTAACATATTCAAGGAACCTGTTAAAGGGATTTAAGGTGGTAAAAGTGGCAGCACCAATGGGTCAGTGATGTCAGTAAGACATCATAAAGGTTTCTGATGAGAACTAACCTACTGTATAATCAGCCAGTGCTCAGACAGAGACAGGGCTGATTAGTGATGTCAGTAAGGCATGTAACAGAGACAGAATGATTCTTGGTGATATATCTCTCTCCCGACCTGTGAGGGCGCTGTGTAAAGAGAACAGAGTGCCCTGGACTGGATGGTCAGACAATTCATTCCCAGGGTTAGAAGGAAGTCGGTCATCTAGAAAGGGGGCGGAGCTACGATACACTAAATCATCGACCCAGAAGGGAAACGATGTGGCAGCCACGGATTGGAGGAGCGGTTGCACTAGTCAACCAAGGGGTCATGTTTGATGGTAAAAAAGGGGGCGTAGCGAAGTAATCTGTTCCTGTGTATGGTTATGCTGAACCAGAAGGAAACCTGTGTTATTATCGTGAATGTTTTGTTTAGTTTTTGTCATGTCTAGAAATACTGTTTGTTATTATTAGGCGGCTGAACACGATCCGGAGCTGTCGTCAAGGTCCAGCACATATCACTACATTTGTTTTCATGATAAACTGTATTTGCACCACGAGCACTAAAACACACTCTGTGGACCGGTGATTGTGTTTGTGTTACGTGCCGGTGTAAAAGGAACGGGACTTATTATTTTGGGACCAACCCGTGGATTACAACGAAGCAATAGATGCCGCTGTATTGCTTGTTATCATTATTATTTACTGTGTTTTATGTCATCAGACCATTGGATTGTACAAATTAAATACCATTGCACCTGGATTATCGTTGTCTCTGTTCATTGATCACTGCTGCATTACCTGCACCTGCACACTGTTAACCACTTTGCCACAGGCATTATGAAGGCTTCTGATGTTAACTAACCTACTGTATAATCAGCCAGAGCTGAGACACAGACAGGGCCTGGTCTGTCTATGAGGGAAAAACAACCAAAAAACATCTCTGCTCTTCCTTGGACGAGAAAAAATCCCTGCCCTTGAGTTAATCTGACAGTCTCCTGACTGTGAATGTTTTGGCTAACCCCCAAACATAGGTAATACAAAGACACTTGTCATCTACCCTACTTACATTGTTCAGAGGGGAGGCGGCGAGAGGCTTTAGCTTTTACATTCAAAGACATTCTTTCACGTTGGGCATGATATCTGAAAGGGTGTCTTTGATTGTAAAAAAAACAATCCACTGAAGGAGTTGAAGCAGCTATTGCAAGAAAGGCATTTGTATAACACTGTGTGTGCATTGTGTAAGATATACAGTCTCCTGTAAGGTCTATCTTACCAGATCACTGTTGATTTCATGTTTGGGTTTTGTCTTGTAAGATATACATAAGAACATAAGAACATAAGAAAGTTTACAAACGAGAGGAGGCCATTCAGCCCATCTTGCTCGTTTGGTTGTTAGTAGCTTATTGATCCCAGAATCTCATCAAGCAGCTTCTTGAAGGATCCCAGGGTGTCAGCTTCAACAACATTACTGGGGAGTTGGTTCCAGACCCTCACAATTCTCTGTGTAAAAAAGTGCCTCCTATTTTCTGTTCTGAATGCCCCTTTATCTAATCTCCATTTATGACCCCTGGTCCTTTTTTCTTTTTTCAAGTCAAAGAAGTCCCCCGGGTTGACATTGTCTATACCTTTTAGGATTTTGAATGTTTGAATCAGATCGCCGCGTAGTCTTCTTTGTTCAAGACTGAATAGATTCAATTCTTTTAGCCTGTCTGCATACGACATGCCTTTTAAACCTGGGATAATTCTGGTTGCTCTTCTTTGCACTCTTTCTAGAGCAGCAATATCCTTTTTGTAACGAGGTGACCAGAACTGAACACAATATTCTAGGTGAGGTCTTACTAATGCATTGTAGAGTTTTAACATTACTTCCCTTGATTTAAATTCAACACTTCTCACAATATATCCAAGCATCTTGTTAGCCTTTTTTATAGCTTCCCCACATTGTCTAGATGAAGACATTTCTGAGTCAACATAAACTCCTAGGTCTTTTTCATAGTTCCCTTCTTCAATTTCACTATCTCCCATATGATATTTATAATGCACATTTTTATTGCCCGCATGCAATACTTTACACTTTTCTCTATTAAATTTCATTTGCCATGTGTCTGCCCAATTTTGAATGCTGTCTAGATCATTTTGAATGACCTTTGCTGCTTCAACAGTGTCTGCCACTCCTCCTATTTTTGTGTCGTCTGCAAATTTAACGAGTTTGCTTACTATATCAGAGTCTAAATCATTAATGTAGATTAGGAATAGCAGAGGACCTAATACTGATCCCTGTGGTACACCACTGGTTACCTCACTCCATTTCGAGGTTTCTCCTCTAATCAGTACTTTCTGTTTTCTACCTGTTAACCACTCCCTAATCCATGTGCATGCATTTCCTTGAATCCCTACTGCGTTCAGTTTGAGAATTAATCTTTTATGCGGGACTTTGTCAAATGCTTTCTGGAAATCTAAATAAACCATGTCGTATGCTTTGCAGTTATCCATTTTCAATGTTGCATCCTCAAAAAAGTCAAGTAGGTTAGTTAGACATGATCTCCCTTTCCTAAAACCATGCTGGCTGTCTCCCAGGATATTGTTACCATATAAGTAATTTTCCATTTTGGATCTTATTATAGTTTCCATAAGTTTACATATAATAGAAGTCAGGCTTATTGGTCTGTAGTTACCTGGTTCGGTTTTGTCTCCCTTTTTGTGGATTGGTATTACATTTGCTATTTTCCAGTCTGTTGGTACAACCCCTGTGTCAAGAGACTGTTGCATGATCTTGGTTAGCGGTTTGTAAATAACTTCTTTCATTTCTTTGAGTACTATTGGGAGGATCTCATCCGGCCCAGGGGATTTGTTTATTTTAAGAGCTCCTAGTCCCTTTAACACTTCTGCCTCTGTTATGCTAAAGTTATTTAAAACTGGATAGGAACAGGTCGACATGTGGGGCATGTTGTCCGTGTCCTCCTTTGTAAAAACCTGTGAAAAGTAATCATTTAATATATTTGCTATTTTTTTTTCTTCATCTATGATTTTGCCATTTGTGTCTCTTAGACATTTAACCTCCTCTTTGAATGTTCTCTTGCTGTTATAATATTGGAAAAACATTTTGGAATTGGTTTTAGCCCCCTTAGCAATATTGATTTCTATCTCTCTCTTGGCCTTTCTAACTTCCTTTTTGACTTGTGTTTGCAGTTCCAAGTACTCTTTCTGTGTGCTTTGTTTTTGGTCCCTTTTAAACGCTCTGTAAAGTGCCTTTTTTCGCTGAATATTTTTTTTAATTGATCTATTAAACCATTTTGGCCATTTTGTTTTAGATTTAGATTTGTCTACTTTTGGGATGTAATTGTTTTGTGCCTCTAGTACTACATTTTTAAAAAACAGCCACCCTTTTTCTGTGGATGTTTTCTCTATTTTACTCCAATCTACTTCTGTTAGTCTCTGTTTCATACCTTCGTAGTTTGCTTTTCTAAAATTGTAAACTTTAGCTTTAGTCATTACTTTTGGGGTTTTAAAAAATATTTCAAATGAGACCATGTTGTGGTCTGAGTTTGCCAATGGCTCTCTGACCTCTGTTTTAGTTATTCTGTCTTCATTATTTGAAAAGACTAAGTCAAGGCATGCCTCCCCTCTAGTCGGTGCCTTGACAAATTCCGTTAGGAAGCAGTCATTTGTCATTTCCACCATTTCAATTTCGTCCGTCGTGCCCCCCATTGGGTTTTCCCATTTTATACAGGGGAAGTTGAAATCCCCCATTAGTATGGCTTCTCCTTTTCTACACGCATTTCGAATGTCATTGTATAACAGATTATTTTGCTCAGCGTCTGAATTTGGCGGTCTATAGCATGCTCCTATTATTATGCCCTTTGAATTTGTGTCCATTATTCTGACCCATATTACAGTCTCCTGTAAGGCCTATCTTACCAGATCACTGTTGATTTCATGTTTGGGTTTTGTCTTGTAAGATATACAGTCTCCTGTAAGGTCTATCTTACCAGATCACTGTTGATTTCATGTTTGGGTTTTGTCTTGTAAGATATACAGTCTCCTGTAAGGTCTATCTTACCAGATCACTGTTGATTTCATGTTTGGGTTTTGTCTTGTAAGATATACAGTCTCCTGTAAGGTCTATCTTACTAGATCACTGTAGATGTCAGGTGGCGGCTCCATGCAGTCAGACTCTCACCTCGCGCCCTTTGCAGGAGCCCTTGAAAGGGCTGGCGCTTGAAGAAGTGGGATCTAGAACAAAACCTCAGCGTCAAACAGGAGCAGTGAGGAGAAATGGACCAGTGGATCCACTGAAACCTTGACCCACCTGACCCGGTGGGATGGCAACCTGGAAGATCCTGTCGGTGGCCGTGAGGATTAAGGCTGGAGGTACCTCCTGCCCCGAAGCAAAAGAGGAGGAGGGGCGGTCGTTCTCGCCGACAAGCGAGAGAACAGGTGCTGCTTCCAGCGTCGGAGAGGGAGGTGCTGCCCGCCTGGGCGCCAGAGAGCGCAGCCCGTGTGCTGGAGAGTGAGATGGAGCTGTGGAGTTGCTGGAACCCCTACCCTTCCCGGATCCGGTGGGATGGCGGATGGGAGAACCTCTTTGAGGACCTAGAGGACCAGGGTTGGTGCTTCATCTGCGGGGAGTTTGGGCACGAAGTGGTGCGCTGTCTCTGCCAAGAGGGAGAAGAGCTGCCTGCCCGAAAACAGAAGCGGAAGAGGGAGGCACTGCCCCCTGCCTGACTGCAAGGAGCCTCCGTCTGACTGCCCCCCTTACAGAAGCCCAAGGGTTACCAGAGGGGTTAAGTGGGCGTCCCTGACCGAAGACCTAGCCTGGCAGAAGAAGGAGAGGAGACCGCGTGCATCACAGTGCTGCCCGCTAACCTCCTTACAAGTATCCAGGGGGGAAAAACTGGACATGAGGGCAGAGGGGCTGTGTTTTAAGGGAGGAGGTGACCGATTGCGGCTACGAGTTCCTTTGCGTCCTGCAGACTTTTTGGGGACAAAAAGAGACTAAGGTGGGGACAGTGTAATGATCTGTGCATTTGTGTTGTACTGTACTTCTGTGTATGTGTGTTTACGTGCTGTGTGTGTCTTATGTCGTTCCCGTTGTTTTTAACTGTGTTCCCTTCCCCCTCTGTATTTCCCGCCATTGTTTAACTCTGTCTCTGTTGCTGTGTGACCCTAGCCTGCGCACGGGGGCATGTTCTGTGTCTCCCATGTGATTGGCCCTTCCCTCTGTATCAGTCATGTAGTGCATGGTCTGTGTCTCCCCTGTGATTGGTCCCGTCTGTGAGTCACTGTGTGTTCACGTGTTCAGTGTGTTCCCATTGGCCTGAAGTGTGCAGCTGAGGACCAATGGGATGTGTTGAATAAAGTAGAGGGTGGCTGGGGTTATAAAAGGCGCTGTGACTCCCTGTTGTTGTTGTTGTGTCTGGTTGCTATGGTTCTGGAGTAGCTGACAGGGAGCTGTGACCTGTGTGTGTGCTGAAGCAAGAAGCTATTGGAACGAGAAACAAGCATGTTCATCTCTCCCGTTTTTCTTGGTGCCTGTGAAACGCTACATTATATATAATGTAGCATTTTATATATATCAATTAACAAAAAACAATTAAACTAAACCCAGAATGTGCCTACGCACATGTTTTCTGCAGGGAGGAATTAACCCCCTCCCTGCTGTCTTACAATATATATATATATATATATAACGTGGAAAATGTGTTATCGGCCGCATTGTCACCGTATCATTTAAAAGATGGACATGACCACTGTTATCTTGTGGCCGATAACACATTTTTCATGTAATATTATTGCCGTGCATTGGTCAGCACCTCATTGATGATAGAACATTGGAGTGCACAAATGGCTTTTTCATTTTTTGTATTTATATTGGAACAAACTCTGTTAACGCAGGCAGGTGCATCACACAGAGTGAGGCAATCCACACACAGGCGGAGAGCGGGCGCGAACCCGGGAGCTTTCGCACTAAAGCACAGCGCTGCTACATTGGTGTAAGAAGTGGACGCAGGTACCCCGACACGCATTCATCGGACTGTAGACTGGCAGGGGAGAGTGTAGCGTGCACAGGGGAAAGCAGCAGCAGTGCTGATTGGTGACGTAATCACACACGAAGATATAAGCCCCATATACGCTCCTTGCAATGGAGCTGGCTCTTTTGTACAGTGGTATCGGCACTATGTTTTAGTGCGAGAGATCCCGGGTTTGCGCCCACCCTCCGCCTGTGTGTGGATTGCGCCTGCCTGCGTTAACCGATATCGTTACCATATATATATATATATATATATATATATATATATATATATTGTAGCATGCACAGGGGAAGGCAGCAGTAGGGCTGGTAGGTGACGTAATCACACACAGGGACATAAGCCCGATATACGCTCCTTGCAAAGGAGCCGGCTCTTTTGTACAGCGGTATCGGCGCTATGCTTTAGTGCGAGAGGTCGCCCGCCCTCCGCCTGTGTGTGGATTTCCTCGCTCTGTGTGATGCGCCTGCCTGCGGGAACCGAATATGCTACAATATATATATATATATATATATATATATATATATATATATATATATATATATATATATATATATTTTAAGTGGTCAGTAACAAGAATATCATTCTTTGCAAGCCGAGCTCTGAAAATTAAAATGTTATGCCTCCTAGCTGTAGGTGAGGACTAAAGTTTTGCTGTCTGCAATACTGGAGAGATCAGAGAATTCTCTGGGATTGTATTTTCTTTCAAATTAAACTTTTGCCAAGTTCAGCAAAGCATGACTTAAGTAGTCACCACAAGAGCTTCCCCTGACAGCTCTGCAAGTCCACCTCAATCGAACCCATCGAAATGCAGTTTGCATTGTCTATTTTTTTCTGTTGTATTGCAGTATATAGTAGAATGGTGCTGGAAAAACAAAACAGAACAAAGTGATATGAACAACAGCACCATCTTGTGCTTAGATGTGTAATTGCAGTACAGTAGGCGTATTTCTTTCTAACTCGTTGCTTTTAAATGTATTTATTTGTTATTTTTGTTTTTTGTACTGATGCTGTACTATTGCAATTGTGTTTTGAAATAATTCAGTACTGGGAAAACGTATTTAAATACAGTGTCTTTGTTAATTTTGTGCCACCATAAGTTGCAGAATACTGATGTACAGCTATGGCCAAAAGTGTTGCGTTACTTAGAATTTTAGGATTGAGACAATAATAATAATAATAAAAACTATATGAACAGAATTTAGATTTTTTATTTAACATATGTGTATGAAAGAAATTACAAAATAACATCGTAAAAGTCTACCGGAAGCCATAATAGTAGTACAGTATTTCATGTTAGATTTTGAAATGTCACTTCTTAAAAATGTTATCAGTTTATTGTTAAGTATATGGAAAACTACAAAGCGTTATGTAATTCAATATGTGAACGTAACAGTATTGAGCAGGTTTCATTCATTTTTGTGAAGCACAGTTAGTTAATAGCGTGGCAAACCTTTAGGCCATAGCTGTACGAGATAATTAATAAACCTTGGCATTAAGCGTTTCAAAGTTGCAGTTTTTATTGAAGAGTCCGCATCGCGTCCATACGCAGTGCGATATATTGGACATTGCTGTGCTGTTCCCTCTTTCTGGGTCACTTGAAATAAGTTTCAGTAATATTTTTGGCATTATTAACTGGTTCGGGCAACTCCAGAAGACTGGTCAGATGTTGACGTTTTATTTGCTGCATTCCTAAAATTAGCATCTTCATTCTTTAGTCAGCCAGTAGCAGGTAAATGCCAAACATATCTCAACATGTGTGTAATATTAACTCGTAATATAAACAGCACTGTAAAAAATGTATTCAGTGCTCCAAGCAAACAAGTAGCTAAATGGATGAGTTTAGTATGAGAAATACAATAAACAACTGGTGAAATGCTGACTTTTGAACGTTGTATTTTCCTTTATATTTTTGTTTATTTCCCAATATGCAGCTATATGTAGACAGTATTTTAATAGCCCTCTTGTGACCACATTGCTTTCTACAACCTGGATAAAAATAGTATTTGCAAGCAGTACAGTAGTGCAGTACCTGTACTACCAGGGAGGCTGTGTGGTCCAGTGGTTAAAGAAATGGGCTCGTAACCAGGAGGTCTCCAGTTCAGATCCCTTCAGCCACCCTGAGCAAGTCACTTAACCTCCTTGTGCTCCGTCTTTCGGGTGAGACGTAATTGTAAGTGACTCTGCACTGATGCATAGTTCACACACCCTGTCTTTGTAAGTCGCCTTGGATAAAGGCATCTGCTAAATAAACAAATAATAATAATATAAAACAAAGCTATGCTGTTGCCGTTCATTTCAGCTTTGGTCTTATGGTTGAAATGTGATTGACAGTATCCATGATTGATTGCTTTAAAAGATCTGCAGACCTTCAATTTCCCTTGGCATCTTGGACTGTAGTCTGACAAGGTGGGTGTGGACTGCAACGGAATTAAATGTTTATCTCTGGAACTAGTCAAGGCGTGCACATGTTATTTAGAAAATAAATATCAGAAGAAGAAATTATTATATAAATATTGACAGTTGTTTTCCATACTAAACTGAAAGCTTCAGCCAGTATCTGTTTTATTAAACCTCTTAAAAAATTATTTCCTTTATTACGCTATTACCCAAAAACTCAGCAACACGTCTGTTTAAAACGCTGCCTTGCACGGTTTGCAACTGGATGGTTCTGTTTGTCTTATTTTTCTCACTTTATCATGTACAAGTTATTTTACTAGTTGTATTTGAAAGTGGAAAGTACACCTCTTTTTAAAAAATGAATACATGGCAGTATGACATTCTACAGCTTGCAACAAGCCAGGAAGATGCCACTGAGTTTGCTCATCTCGTCAGGGTGAACTTGTCTCTGTTCTCTGTAAAAATCATTTCGAAACTGGGAATTTATCTTGTGTATATTAAAAGAAGGGGTTATGCACTGAAGAGTGACATTGAGTGTGATGTTAGAAGGAAATTGTGTTTAGACTATTCACCACTAGATTTATTTGACCGATTATGTGGGCAACAACACAAACTTTTCTCTGTAACATGGAAACACCTGACAACTTTATCAACATCTGCCAGCTGTCTTGCCCATTGTGACTGAAAGGCTTGTCGGGGATTCCAGGGATGTCATTGTATATTTCACATTAGATTTTAAAGAAAAGTGAACTGCGCTATGAGTTGTCGTGTATGCCGTTTATCCCACTCTTGATCTCTGGAGTCTTTACTGCACTGTGTTGACTTTCCTTTCTACGCAGCTGAAGAAGGGCTTTTGTCTGAAGCGGCCTGAAATAAATTATATATTTTTTAAATCATTTTCACCTTTTGTGTACAGCCAAAACATTTTCTTTTAATTGTTTTCATTTTTGTACACTGCAGTTATACCTTCTTCCACTCATATATATATATATATATATATATATATATATATATATATATATATATATATATATATATATATATATATATATACACACACATTCATTATATATTTATATATTCAAGTTGAGTGATATAAAGGTAATGCCAGCACTAATGGAGTATAATTTAAACACACAGCAGTAATGTTTACCTAATGCATTGTTTATTTGATTTCATTTTCTACAGTAAGTCTAGGAGAGTAATGATATTACACATAACAAAACATCATTCTTTTTTTAAATTAGCGTTATTTATTCATCATATGTGAAACAATGAATCAAACCCAGGTGCTCTGTGAAGTGAATTAATATCCTGCCAAGATCGCAGTGCCTTTTGCAAAGTACATTCATAACTACACAGTGCAAAGTTCTCTCTGCCTCGCTTCGCCCACGCTACTCCACTACTCCGCTCGCTCCACTGGCTCCCGATCACCGCTCGCATCCAGTTCAAGACTCTTGTACTAGCCTACAGATGCCTTGACCAGACTGCACCCAGCTACCTCCAGACCCTCATCTCTCCCTACACCCCCACTCGACCTCTCCGCTCCGCCTGCACTAGAAGACTAGCTCTACCTCCGCTACGCTCCCCTGCCTCCAGAGCCCGCTCCTTCTCCACCCTTGCTCCGCAGTGGTGGAATGACCTTCCTACAGATGTCAGGACTGCCCAGTCCCTGACCACATTCCAGCGCCTCCTTAAGACTCACCTCTTCAAACAGCACCTGTAGAACTCCTCTGTTTGTATCCTGGGACACTATCACCCTTCATGTAAATGTGCTTTATTTTGCTCTTATCTGCCCCCTATTTTACTGCATTTAATCCTGTACTTCAGAATACTGTAATCTGCCAAGTGTTTAACCTGTAGTACTTTGTATTTAATCATATCCTGATGTAACTATCACTATTTAATCATATCCTGATGTAACTATCACTATTATCTGCTGTATTATTGAATTGTGGTTTGTCACACTTGTACTTTGCTTGAACAAAGTTATTGTATTTCTTGCTCTTATTGTATTACTTGTATTGTAACACTTGAAATGTATTTGCTTACGATTGTAAGTCGCCCTGGATAAGGGTGTCTGCTAAGAAATAAATAATAATAATAATAATAATAATAATAATAATAAAGTACATTCATAACTACACAGTGCAAAGTACATTCAGAACTACACAGTCCAAAGTACATTCAGAACTAATAATTTCTGTTTTTTTTCTTGAAAATGTTTGAATCGTGTTTATAAAAGGTCCGTTTTAAGATTACCATTTGCTCAACACCCTGATGTTGGGACATGCAGGTTTCAAGTGTATTTCATTTGCAATGTATACTTTTTAAAAGTTCACTTACAACAGTATTCTCAATAAAATGCACAGCACTTTTAATTTGTAATACTGTAGCAGGTTACGGTGGTGGATTACAGAATGAGGAATCAGCGTGTAAAACGAACAGGCACTTTTATTCAGGAACCGACGACACACTACACCCCAACCAGGCCCCCACTCTCCTGTGTGCAGCTCAGGAGGACCTGGGTGGGGACAACCAGACATGGAAATAATAAACAAAGTGCTGTAATCCAACAATGAAAGACAGACAACAAAGTACGGGTGAAATGGTTTCTGTTTTATTTTGTAAATCCAAACGGTCTGATTACCAAACAGTAAACAAAAGGAGGGCTGGCTGGCAGTACACAGGGATCCGTATTCCGCAGTGGATAATTATGGGTTGCAGTCCCGTAAATAATAACAATAATCCAGAACATACACACAAAACACAAACACAGTCACATATCCAAAGTGAGTGCTGTAGTGCTTGTGGTGAAGTACAAGTTATCTGTGATACAGTGTGCAATGTTGTCCGGGTTTAGTGCTGGCCTTAAACGACAGCTCCAGATCGTGTTAGCCGTCTAATCTAATAACAAACAAACAGTTATATTAAAGACGAGACAGACAAAACAAACAAAACACTCAGGGTACTTTTCTCTATACAGGTCCTTTCGGTTTAGAGTAACCATCACAAGGAACAGATCATCTCACTACGTCCCCTTTATATACCGTCAACCATGACCCCTTGGTTAACGAGCGCACCCGCTCCTCCAATCCGTGGATGCTACACCGTTAACCTTCTAGGTCAATGATTTAGTGTACCGCAGCTTAGTCTCCTTTCTAGATGGCAGACTTCCGCCTAACCCTGAACTGTTGGGCCATCCAGTCCAGGGCACTCAGTTCCCTTTACGCAGCGCCCATGCAGGTCGGGAAGGAGATCTAACACCAAGAATCATTCGATCTCTGTCACATACATCTATGTAAATGATCACAGAAAACAAACCGAACGGATATAACACAACCAATGAGAATGAATCCACTCAGTCCACAGTCCAGTGACCACCCCACCCTGCTCCTGCTGCAGCTGCTGTCTCTGACTGCACAGCCCTGAACAGTGCTGCCACCACTCTGCTACAATACTTTTTACTATACTATAATTAAAAATTAATTTCAGTGTCATTATAACTTTAATATAAACTGACAGCATGCAATAAAAAATACTAATAAGACATTCTTTTGCTGGTCCCTTGATATTCACATGAGAGTTGACTAATAAATGTTATATGTAAACAAAAAAGCTAACAAAACAATACCAGTAAATGCTACTCAGTATATATAACCATCAACCATCAGCTTTCTCACGTTTTGCAATATGGGCATATATTTAGTTTTATTTTCAAAGCTACAGTATAGATGAACACAACTTAATATCTGGTGCATCCTTGCACTCTATTTCAGAAGGTCACATGAAGGATATATAATAAGTCTGGTTATTATGGCATAAGAGTTATTTATATTTCATTGTATTGACCTTGCCAGTAAGAAAAAATGTGTACAGTCATCCAGATCACACTTACTCCAGTTGAACAGACAAAGTAAAGTCTCTGCCTCTTTCTATAAGGCTGCAGACAATACACTGTACAAGAAGTGCAATGCCAATTGGAATTATTAGATGGAAAAACACCATTACTTGTTCGTATATTTATTATGTACAACAAATTGTGAACAGGGTCAGGTTACATTTGAAATCACTGTGTCCTTGATTTCAAGTTCCTTATTGTAGATCCCAGTGAGCGGTATTGCTATCCTTATAACCCTCCCTGATCCCCAAGGTTTGATAATTGTTCTGGCCTTTCCTGTTAATTTGCACCCTGTATTGACAAATATTGAGTGGAGTTTGAAAAGTCCATTGTAACATTCTTTTTAAAAATCTGGCACTTTGATCACATGATTACAATACTACTGAACAGAAATGAGGGCTGGTCTTATAAACCGTGTATCAATGCCACACTTTGTAACTTTAAACAATTATTTTCACCCACAGCCCATCATTAACAACACACCTTAAAAGAATTTCCCAAGCAGCGCAGAAGAAAATAATATTTATAACCCATTACACATGCATGGAAAAAAATACTGCCTTTATAAATATAAACAGTAAATATATACACACAAAACACATTGATGTACAGTATAGGTAGATAGCTACAGTACAGGGACCCTACACTTAACAAAAGATAATTCAAGAAAACATGTTAAATGGAAGCATTTGGTGAACATTAGCCACTAATTACTATGACAAAAACCAAAACACACAATTTCTGGTAGTTTAACAAACACGCCTTATAAAAAAAAACAAAAGCACTTAACATGTCTTGAATGATCCTATAGTTAAGTGTAGGGGGCCAATACGTTTGTGTTCAACTGTATTTCATCCAGTGAAAGGTACAGCAAAGTCCCTGAAAGACGCTGCTTCACTAGTGCAGAGGGGGTCTGCAGGCGTTCATCATCATGGTGTTGGTCACTGCAATGGCAGTCCCCGAGCCCTTGGAGCTCTTCTGCATGCTGGCGATGTCCCTGCTGGTCTGCTCCGCCTCTGGCTTGCGGAAGATGCCCTTCATGGTGGACTTGAAGTTGTTGGTCACAAAGCAGTAGACGATGGGGTCCATGCAGCTGTTGAGGCTGCTGAGGGTGACGGTGACGTGGTAGACGATCAGGCTGACGTGGTGGGGCATGTCTGGGTATGCATAGACCAGCACCTGCCGGACATGGAAGGGGGTGAAGCAGATCATGAAGATGACCAGCACGGTAACCAGCAGCTGGACAGCTCGCATTCTCCGCTCGCGGCTCTGCTGCATCCGGCCGCGCCTGGACAGGGCACACATGATGCGGATGGTGAAGACCACGATGATGATCAGGGGCACGAGGAACTCGAAGACGGTCAGGGCGAAGAGCTTGGAGAGGCAGCAAGCGGCGTACTTGATTGCCGTGGTCAGGATGGAGTAGGTCACCACGATGGCGAAGAGCCATATGAAGATGCAGATGCCCTTGGCGTAGTTTTGGTTCCTCCACTTGTGGGAGGCCTCCACTTGGACAATGGCAAGGTAGCGGTCCACACAGATGCAAGTGAGGAAGAGGATGCTGCAGTACATGTTGACGAAGTAGCTGAAGATGTGCACGAAGGAGCAGGTGAGGCAGACCCCTCCACTGTAGTACATGATGATCCGGGTGGGCAGAGAGAAGCCCACCAGGAGGTCGGTGATCACCAGGTTGATAGTGTAGATCACTGATGTTGTCTTGGGTTTAGTGCGGAAGCAGAAGACGTACAGAGCCAGGCTGTTCAGGAGGATGCCCACAAGGAAGATAAGGACGTTGATCACGATCAGGGCTATCCACAAGCTGTAGAAGTCATTGTAAAGGGCCTCGTCCAGGTGGGCCAATTTATGCAAGTATGAGTCCTGGTGGATCTGGGAGCTGAGGTTGTGCGTAGGCACAGGGGTCACGCTCAGGAAGTAATTGCCTTCAGTGGAAGACTCCATGATTTTGAGATTGGTCCCAACCTAGAAAATAAATGGAAACAAGTATCTGGTTATTTTCAGGGAAAACCTAACAAAGGATGCAGGTGCCTACACATTTGAGATCAGTATATGCAGCTATTGTATCTAGCCAGTAGGGGGCGCTGTGTTATAGTATATATTATGGCAGGGCAAATCCCTGCCTGAAGAAAATGTGTTTGGTAGTTGGCAGGGGTAGGGTTAATTTCTGTCCCTGCCAGATAAATGTTTGCACAGCCACAGGTGTAAGTAGTTCATTTAATTTAATTGACTACCAGTTAATTAGTTTTTTTAGTTTAATTAGTATCACCTGCCTGTAATTAGCAGGCAGGTATAAAACCAGAGACAAAATGTTTGTTTGGGGCAGTCTCCAGTCTGTGTGAAGAAAGAGGCTGTTGTTTGGACAGGGTAGCTCACACAGCGTAGCTCACACAGCTCACACAGCGTAGCTCACACAGGGTAGCTCACACAGGGTAGCTCATACAGGGAGCTCACACAGGGTAGCTCACACAGCGTAGCTCACACAGCTCACACAGCGTAGCTCACACAGGGTAGCTCATACAGGGAGCTCACACAAGGGAGCTCACACAGCGTAGCTCACACAGGGAGCTCACACAGCGTAGCTCACACAGGGTAGCTCACACAGGGAGCTCACACAGGGTAGCTCACACAGGGGAGCTCACACAGGGTAGCTCTCACAGGTTAGCTCACACAGGGTAGCTCACACAGCGTAGCTCACACAGGGAGCTCACACAGGGTAGCTCACACAGGGTAGTGCTTCATTGACCCTCAACACCCCTACCACATGACCATAATACCCAATGAACCTTAGGTTTAGGGTTAGGTTATTGTTGTGTGTATTTAAAGTTACGGCCAATACCCCACGAACCTTAGGTTTAGGTTATTGTTATGAAATAAGCTTTGTTTTAGTACCTAAATGTATCACCCTTATCATGTGATCGGGCTGTAGCATATAATGACGACATCCATTAAGAGTTGCAATACCCCTCTCGAAATAAGAAAGAAATGGATAGATCTAGCGAACTTCAAATATAATTTTTCTGGTTCTACAAGTCTACTAGAGTGGCCATTTTGAAATCGCTTTGAAGCAGACTTTAAAGTTATAAGTGTAAAAAGTTGTCAGGATGTTAACAATGAGAAAAAAAATTACAGGTACATATTTAAACAGTAAAAAAGGTGAAAAAAAACGATGGTCTGAAATCTAGGTCCTGCGTGCAGCTCAGTGTTTGGGAAAAGATTTTGTGATCTCTTTGTCAAGCTGTCAGTCTAACATGTGAAGGGGCATAGGACTTTTTGGAAAAGGAGAATATTAAGTTCTTGTTACGCATCAGTGATTGCAACACAGTTTCTATTTTTACACGTTCTGAATCCTCTTTTCTGTTTTTCTGGAAATCATATGTAATAATTCCTTAAATCCCTGACTGCTATCTCTTTTGTTGGTATTCCTTGTAGCAACAACCAAAACCACACCGGAGCAGCTTGAGAAAGACATTGGCAGGTTTCTTTTTGCTATCTATAGTAGCTATGATTGTATTCGGTTGTTATTTGTATGTGGGTAATTCGGATGCTATTTTCAATGTCTAGTTTAGAGTTTCAAAGAGCTGTCAAATTTGTTTTTTATGACTGAAAGAGGCCAGATGAGATTGGGTTGGATAACTAGCTAATTTCACACTGTAAAAACTATCCTGACCGTGTATAAACTTAGCTTAGGCAAATCATTTTTAGTAACATGGATAAGAAATGTTGGTCATCTACACAACAAGGGTGCTCAGCATGTGGAAAGGCTGGGCACCACATTCATTCATCTGCAGAACAAGGGTGCTCAGCATGTGGAGAGGCTGGGCACCGCATTCATTCATCTGCAGAACAAGGGTGGACAGCATGTGGAGAGGCCGGGCACCGCATTCATTCATCTGCAGAACAAGGGTGCTCAGCATGTGGAGAGGCCGGGCACCGCATTCATTCATCTGCAGAACAAGGGTGGACAGCATGTGGAGAGGCCGGGCACCGCATTCATTCATCTGCAAAACAAGGGTGGACAGCATGTGGAGAGGCCGGGCACCGCATTCATTCATCTGCAGAACAAGGGTGGACAGCATGTGGAGAGGCTGGGCACCGCATTCATTCATCTGCAGAACAAGGGTGGACAGCATGTGGAGAGGCTGGGCACCGCATTCATTCATCTGCAGAACAAGGGTGCTCAGCATGTGGAGAGGCCGGGCACCGCATTCATTCATCTGCAGAACAAGGGTGGACAGCATGTGGAGAGGCTGGGCACCGCATTCATTCATCTGCAGAACAAGGGTGCTCAGCATGTGGAGAGGCCGGGCACCGCATTCATTAATATACACAACAAGGGTGGACAGCATGTGGAAAGGCTGGGCACCGCATTCATTCATCTGCAGAACAAGGGTGCTCAGCATGTGGAGAGGCCGGGCACCGCATTCATTCATCTGCAGAACAAGGGTGGACAGCATGTGGAGAGGCCGGGCACCGCATTCATTCATATACACAACAAGGGTGGACAGCATGTGGAAAGGCTGGGCACCGCATTCATTCATCTGCAGAACAAGGGTGGTCAGCATGTGGAGAGGCTAGGCACCGCATTCATTTAATCTCCTGCACTTAACCCTTCAACCCCTTGGGTATTGCATATTCCCATCTTGATAACAAACACTGTGTCAAATTGTTGTGTCGGATTGTTACTGATTGTGAAAGCAATGACAGTCAGCTCACTCGGTAGTCAATCAAGGTCAGAAACTCACAGTAAGCTCCTTGTGCTCCAAGTATCCTAATTCAGAGTAACGATGCTTGAAGCTGCTATCAAGTGAGGGCTCTGGGAGGTCAGCATTTTGACTGATGACTTCATAACATCAGCACATTTGACATCTTTGTATGAATTTGTTCATACTTGAGTACAGCGACACTAAATGGGGTTGAAGACCAAACAAACAAAAACATCTTTAACCTAATTAACTGATGATACCTACGACTGTTTTACTCATGTTAAAAAACAAAGTCTTTACTTGAACTATGAATACATGTATTCACCTTGGCCAGAGCTCATTTAACATCTACTGAGTGAAACGCAGGTGCCTGTTAGTGGTAGCCAATATGTTTTACAGGTTTTATTTACCCAGTGAATGTTTTCCAAACCCTTAGCATAGGTATTAATAAAACATTTTGTAAACACACTCTTATAGTTTATAGTTCCCTGTTTTTTTTTTGCAGTAATTGCTTTTAACAGTCAGAACTTACAATAACACAGTGGTGCAGGGTCACTCTTTATTTACATCAGGCTACTTTACCTTTCATACACATGGATATTTTCCAGCTTGACTCATCTACTGTAAATGTTAGCTGCTTGCTATTCAGCTGTGCAGTGCTATGGCACTACAGCAATCCATGCTCAGTACTTGATAAGTGTTCTAACTCAGCTGCACCGCTTGTGTCACAATTCTCCGATACGCCAAATGGGCTTGATATCTAAGAATGATTTTTCATTCAATCTGTCATTGAAATAAGATCATCTGTCCTGGGGCCGACTGGCCAATAGGAGCAACACAGCTCTTGGTTCATATGTGTGTTAATAGAGTACATGTTTCACTGTCATTTTAAAACTTTTCATTATAGCATTATTACTGTTACTGAAATGGCATTATAGTGTAGATGCAATAATGCAGAGACAGCTCTTAAAAAGGATTTGTAAATCCATTCCCTAAAATCAGTTTTGCATTAATGATAAATCAGAATCATCAACCACACTGGGACACCAGTAATGGTAGACAGAGTCATCAAACACACTGGGACACCAGTAATGGTAGACAGAGTCATCAAACACACTGGGACACCAGTAATGGTAGACAGAGTCATCAAACACACTGGGACACCAGTAATGGTAGACAGCAGCAGCCAAGCAGCCAGCACTGTGAGCTGGACAGAAAGAAGCTTCCTGTACTGTAGGTAACTGAGCTGGACAGAAAGAAGCTTCCTGTATTGTAGGTTACTGATGTGGACAGAAAGAAGCTTCCTGTATTGTAGGTTACTGATGTGGACAGAAAGAAGCTTCCTGTATTGTAGGTAACTGAGCTGGACAGAAAGAAGCTTCCTATATTGTAGGTAACTGAGCTGGACAGAAAGAAGCTTCCTGTATTGTAGGTAACTGAGCTGGACAGAAAGAAGCTTCCTGTATTGTAGGTAACTGAGCTGGACAGAAAGAAGCTTCCTGTATTGCAGGTAACTGTGAGCTGGACAGAAAGAAGCTTCCTGTATTGTAGGTAACTGTGAGCTGGACAGAAAGAAGCTTCCTGTATTGTAGGTAACTGATGTGGACAGAAAGAAGCTTCATGTACTGTAGGTAACTGAGCTGGACAGAAAGAAGCTTCCTGTACTGTAGGTAACTGAGCTGGACAGAAAGAAGCTTCCTGTATTGTAGGCAACTGTGAGCTGAACAGAAAGAAGCTTCCTGTATTGTAGGTTACTGATGTGGACAGAAAGAAGCTTCCTGTATTGTAGGTAACTGAGCTGGACAGAAAGAAGCTTCCTGTATTGTAGGTAACTGTGAGCTGAACAGAAAGAAGCTTCCTGTATTGTAGGTTACTGATGTGGACAGAAAGAAGCTTCCTGTATTGTAGGTTACTGATGTGGACAGAAAGAAGCTTCCTGTATTGTAGGTTACTGATGTGGACAGAAAGAAGCTTCATGTACTGTAGGTAACTGAGCTGGACAGAAAGAAGCTTCCTGTACTGTAGGTAACTGAGCTGGACAGAAAGAAGCTTCCTGTATTGTAGGTAACTGTGAGCTGGACAGAAAGAAGCTTCCTGTATTGTAGGTAACTGAGCTGGACAGAAAGAAGCTTCCTGTATTGTAGGTAACTGTGAGCTGAACAGAAAGAAGCTTCCTGTATTGTAGGTAACTGAGCTGGACAGAAAGAAGCTTCCTGTATTGTAGGTAACTGTGAGCTGAACAGAAAGAAGCTTCCTGTATTGTAGGTAACTGTGAGCTGAACAGAAAGAAGCTTCCTGTATTGTAGGTAACTGAGCTAGACAGAAAGAAGCTTCCTGTATTGTAGGTAACTGTGAGCTGAACAGAAAGAAGCTTCCTGTATTGTAGGTTACTGATGTGGACAGAAAGAAGCTTCCTGTATTGTAGGTAACTGAGCTGGACAGAAAGAAGCTTCCTGTATTGCAGGTAACTGTGAGCTGGACAGAAAGAAGCTTCCTGTATTGTAGGTAACTGAGCTGGACAGAAAGAAGCTTCCTGTATTGCAGGTAACTGTGAGCTGGACAGAAAGAAGCTTCCTGTATTGTAGGTAACTGTGAGCTGGACAGAAAGAAGCTTCCTGTATTGTAGGTAACTGAGCTGGACAGAAAGAAGCTTCCTGTATTGTAGGTTACTGATGTGGACAGAAAGAAGCTTCATGTACTGTAGGTAACTGAGCTGGACAGAAAGAAGCTTCCTGTACTGTAGGTAACTGAGCTGGACAGAAAGAAGCTTCCTGTATTGCAGGTAACTGTGAGCTGGACAGAAAGAAGCTTCTTGTATTGTAGGTAACTGTGAGCTGGACAGAAAGAAGCTTCCTGTATTGTAGGTTACTGATGTGGACAGAAAGAAGCTTCCTGTATTGTAGGTAACTGAGCTGGACAGAAAGAAGCTTCCTGTATTGTAGGTAACTGTGAGCTGAACAGAAAGAAGCTTCCTGTATTGTAGGTTACTGATGTGGACAGAAAGAAGCTTCCTGTATTGTAGGTTACTGATGTGGACAGAAAGAAGCTTCATGTACTGTAGGTAACTGAGCTGGACAGAAAGAAGCTTCCTGTATTGTAGGTAACTGTGAGCTGAACAGAAAGAAGCTTCCTGTATTGTAGGTTACTGATGTGGACAGAAAGAAGCTTCCTGTATTGTAGGTAACTGAGCTGGACAGAAAGAAGCTTCCTGTATTGCAGGTAACTGTGAGCTGGACAGAAAGAAGCTTCCTGTATTGTAGGTAACTGAGCTGGACAGAAAGAAGCTTCCTGTATTGTAGGTAACTGTGAGCTGGACAGAAAGAAGCTTCCTGTATTGTAGGTAACTGTGAGCTGAACAGAAAGAAGCTTCCTGTATTGTAGGTTACTGATGTGGACAGAAAGAAGCTTCCTGTATTGTAGGTTACTGATGTGGACAGAAAGAAGCTTCATGTACTGTAGGTAACTGAGCTGGACAGAAAGAAGCTTCCTGTATTGTAGGTAACTGTGAGCTGGACAGAAAGAAGCTTCCTGTATTATAGGTAACTGAGCTGGACAGAAAGAAGCTTCCTGTATTGTAGGTAACTGTGAGCTGAACAGAAAGAAGCTTCCTGTATTGTAGGTAACTGAGCTGGACAGAAAGAAGCTTCCTGTATTGTAGGTAACTGTGAGCTGAACAGAAAGAAGCTTCCTGTATTGTAGGTAACTGTGAGCTGAACAGAAAGAAGCTTCCTGTATTGTAGGTAACTGAGCTGGACAGAAAGAAGCTTCCTGTATTGTAGGTAACTGTGAGCTGAACAGAAAGAAGCTTCCTGTATTGTAGGTTACTGATGTGGACAGAAAGAAGCTTCCTGTATTGTAGGTAACTGAGCTGGACAGAAAGAAGCTTCCTGTATTGCAGGTAACTGTGAGCTGGACAGAAAGAAGCTTCCTGTATTGTAGGTAACTGTGAGCTGAACAGAAAGAAGCTTCCTGTATTGTAGGTAACTGAGCTGGACAGAAAGAAGCTTCCTGTATTGTAGGTTACTGATGTGGACAGAAAGAAGCTTCTTGTATTGTAGGTAACTGTGAGCTGGACAGAAAGAAGCTTCCTGTATTGTAGGTAACTGTGAGCTGGACAGAAAGAAGCTTCCTGTATTGTAGGTAACTGAGCTGGACAGAAAGAAGCTTCCTGTATTGTAGGTAACTGTGAGCTGGACAGAAAGAAGCTTCCTGTATTGTAGGTAACTGATGTGGACAGAAAGAAGCTTCCTGTATTGTAGGTAACTGTGAGCTGAACAGAAAGAAGCTTCCTGTATTGTAGGTAACTGAGCTGGACAGAAAGAAGCTTCCTGTATTGTAGGTAACTGTGAGCTGGACAGAAAGAAGCTTCCTGTATTGTAGGTAACTGAGCTGGACAGAAAGAAGCTTCCTGTATTGTAGGTAACTGTGAGCTGGACAGAAAGAAGCTTCCTGTATTGTAGGTAACTGATGTGGACAGGAAGAAGCTTCCTGTATTGCAGGTAACTGTGAGCTGGACAGAAAGAAGCTTCCTGTATTGTAGGTAACTGAGCTGGACAGAAAGAAGCTTCCTGTATTGTAGGTAACTGTGAGCTGGACAGAAAGAAGCTTCCTGTATTGTAGGTAACTGAGCTGGACAGAAAGAAGCTTTCTGTATTGTAGGTAACTGAGCTCGACAGAAAGAAGCTTCCTGTATTGTAGGTAACTGAGCTGGACAGAAAGAAGCTTCCTGTATTGTAGGTAACTGTGAGCTGGACAGAAAGAAGCTTCCTGTATTGTAGGTAACTGAGCTGGACAGAAAGAAGCTTTCTGTATTGTAGGTAACTGAGCTCGACAGAAAGAAGCTTCCTGTATTGTAGGTAACTGAGCTTGACAGAAAGAAGCTTCCTGTATTGTAGGTAACTGTGAGCTAGACAGAGAAATGTGCCCCTGAGGGCTCAGTACTGTACAGTTATGCCTTTTCATTTAAAACATCATTGCACAGTATGATGCATGCTGGGGCGCTCTGGGGTTCAGAAGATGTCCCATCCTAGGTAGTCTATTTATAGATATTGTTTATTTATGTAAGGAGGAACAGGACAGCGCTTGTGCAGGATGTTGGAGAGATCATGCACACTCCACAGTGCTGCACAGTGTTGCGTTTGATTCTCTGGGACCTGTTGTTTAATTCTGTGGAGTGATTAATTCCCTTGTTTATAATAATGGGATGAAGCACACGCCTGCCGATGTACACTGTGACATATATGTGTGCAAATCTTTGTCAGAGGCCTGCAATTTACCAAATTAGGAAAGAATGGGAAGAATAAGTCCAGGAGCCAAGGGATTAATCCCACCCACCCAGGAGTGTTCCACTGCTGCCACATGCTCATAAACGTCTAGTACACTCTACCATAAATGTCAAACTGGGAAAGCCATGTATAAATTCAACAGGAACGGCAGTCTTCAGATTCTCTAAATTACAAACAAGTTACCACATTAGCAATTGGGCAGCAGTGTGGAGTAGTGGTTAGGGCTCTGGACTCTTGACTGGAGGGTCGTGGGTTCAATCCCCAGTGGGGGACACTGCTGTTGTACCCTTGAGCAAGGTACTTTACCTAGATTGCTCCAGTAAAAACCCAACTGTATAAATGGGTAATTGTATGTAAAAATAATGTGATATCTGTATAATGTGAAATAATGTATAATGTGATATCTTGTAACAATTGTAAGTCGCCCTGGATAAGGGCGTCTGCTAAGAAATAAATAATAATAATAATAATAATTCAAGACCTTTAAATAATTACTGCTGTTTTATTTTTTATTTTGTTACTTGAAGGGGTGTTGTATTTTATAAATTCACGTGTTTTTTTTTTTATTTTTAAACACCCAAATCTGTTGCAGATATGTTTTCATTGCAATTATATTTATGTACATACTGTATATATATATATATATATATATATATATATATATATATATATATATATATATATACAACTTATTAGAAACCGTTAACCCGAACAAGATAAAGGCGCGACTGCAGTATACTGCTTTACTTAAAAACAAGAATCTGCATCTTGTTTTTTGCACCCTGCTGTAGTTTGCACTGTTTTTATTTTTTGTTTACGGGCGTTTTTGACTAAGGATGCACCAAATCCAAGTTTTTGGGATTCGGCCGAATACCAAATCCATCTCAAAAGATTCGGCCAAATATCGAACCAAATACCAAATCCTACAAAAACTGTCAAGAAAACTGAAGGAAACTGTTGAATGAAAAACAGACTGGCAGCTACTAACAATAGGCGCGCACAATCTATAGTTTTGAGCCTTTTAGTTAACAGTACTGTTTTATTACCGAATGACAGTGCTTAATTTGAGCCGGGGCGGAGCCTCGGAACCTCTGGGCGTGCAGACTTCCTTCCAGACTCCTCTGAATGCATTTAATGTGTTTGTGTTTTAAACCATTTAAATGCAAAACTATAACAAAACATGTATAGTAGGATTTTTTTTTAAATGTATTATTTGTCCTGCGGTTGTCTTTAATATTTTTTTCTGCACGTACTACTACTTTGTATATGATGTAGAATACATGAATGTAAACATCTAACACTAGTACGTACAATACTCTTTCAAATAAACGTGTTATGATTTTGAATGTGCGGTTCTTAGGACGGTATTATTGTCATTGCTTGCTGTCAGCAGCTGCGTTACTGTACAGTGCGTGCGCCACCAGCAATTTAGGGAATTTTTATTAAATACAAACGTTACGTTCGATACCGGATTCGTGTCTTTTATTTAAAGAACCGGACACATTGGAGGGATGTATTAAAGTGGATGTGCGGATATAGGATTCGGATTCGGTTCACCGAATCCTAAGTATTCAGCCGAATCCGAACCCTGCTCAAAAAGTAGGTATTCGGGCCGAAACCGAATCCTGGATTCGGTGCATCCCTATTTTTGACTACACAGAAGAGCTGTTTTTGAGACCCCAAACAGAACCCCACTTCCAAGGGGCAGCCTGTCAGTGACTTTGCAGGGACTTTGTTGGGGTGCAACATTCCTGTTTTTGCCATGCAACACCGCCAAAATGATTATTATTTGTATTGTTATTACTCATGAACTAATCTATAGCCCTGCAGCACTCTCAATGAGGACTGAGTTCAGTTTGTAATGTGGTTAGTTCCATCACTTCCAAACTAGAACGTTGATGCTGTGGTATGTGAGATGGTTGTACCAAGCCGATTTCGTGTGGGGCGGAGCAAAGGACTCTGACGCATATCTGGTGTACCCTGTACTGAGAGTAGGGGGTGTAAACACCCAGCTTGGCATAACAGATATGTTGGCTGTAGTTATTAAATACGAAGTCAAGTGCAATTTTGGTAGAATTGCTTTCTCTTGGCTTGTAATAGCAGTTTGTGCTGGATAAGCTAACAGTGCAGCACGCCCTACATATAAATTAGCCTAACATCCTAGTACAACATCCTACAAACCTTATCATTATGCAAAATATCACTGTATATTTCCATATGGCAATTTTCTTAAAGCTAAATTGCTTGCATAAGATATTACATGTGAAAATACTGAATGACAGAGCTGCGGTAATAGCAATCCCATTTAATATATTTCTTTAACCCTAATGACGGCAGTTCATATTCACAATATATTCATCTATATTTTAATCAGCCAATCATACATCATCTTGGCTCTTGGCTCTGCCGTCTGCAAATTTAACAAGTTTGCTTTATACCAGAATCTAAGTCATTAATGTAGATTAGGAATAGCAGAGGACCTAATACTGATCCCTGTGGTACTCCACTGGTTACCTCACTCCATTTTGAGGTTTCTCCTCTAATCAGTACTTTCTATTTTCTACATGTTAACCACTCCCTAATCCATGTGCATGCATTTCCTTGAATCCTTACTGCGTTCAGTTTGAGAATTAATCTCTTAAAGATCACTGTTAGATCCTTTGAATCTGGAGACTTAAGATACAATAATGGAAAGTCCCATAATTACTATACTTGGGTATATTACTGTCTCGTTCTCTACAGTAGTATTAAAAAGCTGTGTCTGTGTTGGATTGGATCCACTTGGAATACTGTTATCTCCTTATCCACTTGAAACACCCTGTAGTTATGCCTTATTGAATTATTGAAAATCTTTTAAAATCCCTCAGACTTCATAACACCTGACAATATATATCTATATACTAATGAATATACAAAAAAGTAGGTTTTCTGACCAAGAAAAAAAAAAATACAGAACAAATCACTAACTGGTTCCACAAAATGCCAATCAATTATGGGCCAGACTTAAATCATCAAGATGCCTCGATTTAGTAAACATTGACAAAGGGTTATCTAGTAAAATATCTTAACAACAAATCTGCCATGGTAAAAGCAAAATAAAGTATAGTTAAGCACAGGACAGTACAGTAATATGCCACCTTGAACTAGATCTGACCTCTAATACAATCCCTGCACTTGTAAAAGCGATAGTACAATCCACAGCAATTACTGAATGACTGTTCTGCTTTTGTTTGGTCCAATTGCAGAAATGCAGTACAAGGGACAGTGACGAAGGCAACCAAAGCAACGATCAAGAAGAAGAAACAGTAACTCTGAAACAACGACCACACAGAACAGAACTGCAACTTTCAAAATCACTTTGTCCCTCTGGCCAGATTAAAGAAAGCTGGCGTCCTTTGCAAAGATATTTCCAATGCACTATGTAGGTTCTTTAGGGTTGTAGTGTATCTTGGTTGATAGTGACAGACAACACTGTACTGTGCAGTTTAATATCATACACACATGGCAGCCTCACAACGGTGATAAAGCGGTCTAAAACAGTTCAGTTTGACCTTTAGAAACATAGCTATCTCTAAAACGTCTGTTAGCGATGTGGGGATGTCATTATATAACTGCATTGTAGTACTTGGTAAACCCTGGAAAACAGAAGAGCAGCAGCCCACAGTATTCTTTGGGTTGGATGAGTTAGCCCCATGCTTTGGGGAGACCTTCAGCTGCCAGAATGTTTTAGGTGTTGCTCTGTTTATGGTAATCATTTAATACTGTTCTTTGAAATTATAAGACATATAGAACACCCCATTGTTTCTGGAGTTTGGATTTGTTGTGCCTATGAAATCAAGCCATTGGAACTGAAAAGCTTGAACAAAATTTTACAAAAAGGCAAATCAGTGACTGTCTAATTTAATTGTTGACTTTAGTAGGCCACACATGCAATCATGTAAAAATAGTAAGAGAAAGGGAACACAGAGCCATAAATGGTAACAAGCATGAGACTTTTTAGAAGTTGTTTAAGATGTCTAATTAAAGCACAAAGTAGTCATTCTCACACATGAGTGCCTATTGTTTCTATATCACTGATTACTGATCACACCCTGAGGTTTTCATGCAGGTAGGTATATAAATGATATAAATGACAAATCTTGAGGCGTTTTAATAAATTTGCACACTGCTGTATCTCAGATAGTCTCAGAAAACACCAATTCTTTGACAGACAGTCAGCAGTGAAAATAATAATACAAGCCATGGACCTGATTATACAACATAATAATAATAATAATAATAATAATAATAATAATAATAATAATAATAATAATAATAACTTTACACTGACAGATACTTGGGTTTTTTAATACAGAATTCGAATATTGATCTAGAAGGTTTACATTTTGCATACAGTTAAATCTATACATAAAAAAATAGATACAGGTACTTTTTCAATCATTTCATCCTGTTTATATATATATATATATATATATATATATATATATATATATATATATATATATATATATATATAAAACAGGATGAAATGATCAGTAGATACCCTGTGCTTTTTTATGAAATAATAAGAATACAAACACCATAAAACAGTACTGAAATATTTACACTCCTGAGACGTTGCTAGCCAATCAGATTGCTGAAAAAGTTTTATAATTAAGAAGTAAAATCAACTGTAGTAATACTAAACTATGTCTTACTCAGTACTTCAGTATGGTACTTAATCTGAAAAAAACCAAACAAACCCCTGACCTACCTTGAGACAAGGCAGCTTGCAGCAGTATACACTGCCTTGCAGTTGAATTAGTTCAGATGGATGTCCGCTGGGGCTAAATGTGAAATCCAAAGGAAACAGTTGAAGGGACGGTCTGCTGGTGACCAGTGGACCTATTTACTTTGCTACTGGTTTTCCACAGCAGTCTGGTTGCTACTTTAACAAAACAGCCCTGAGCTAAAGGGAATGTTGGCTGTGTTCTGTTTTCCCTACAGTGTTGTAAATTGTGTCTGCAGCCCTGTGAGAAAGACCACTTGTATCTGTATTTGCCTCTCTCTCTCTCTCTCTCTCTCTCTCTCTCTCTCTCTCTCTCTCTCGCTCTCTCTCTCTCTCGCTCTCGCTCTCCCAGATGTCTGTAATCTCTGATGAATCTGTTTGGACTTTTTTCCCCAAGCTGTTGACACTAGCAGAGGAGCCAAACCTTCCCAAGTAAAAGTTTTTGCAAGGTCAGTAGGCAGTTTTCTAATCGCAGACAGATATTATTATTATTATTATTATTTTTTGGTATAAGCGTGATGCGTGGAAATATTACCAATAAAAACAAAACAAAACAAACAAACAAAAAAAAAACACAGCACAGCCGAAATTAAAAAAAAGGTTTGTTTTTGACTCATGGTTTCCCATACCATGGTTTTCCCTGCCTAGTTAAGTTTATTACACTACCCTGCTTTTGGTCCATTTTCTCTGAAGCACTGTTTACAAACACACAACAATACAACATTCTCAATCTTGTATTAAGCCAAGGGGTACAATGCTTTACTCAGGCTTGGGGATTCTTTGCAACACTCGGGGGGTTCTCTTCTTTTTTTTTGAAATCCACAAAGAGGGTAACTTTGTTGGAAGAAACTGGCTGTGCTCATCTGCCAAAAAATGCTCCAACTCGCTGGAACTTCACTTCAAGGGATGTCAGTACAGTCGCAAATAACCACGCCAACTGCTTGAGACGTTCACACGAATCGTCAATTCACAAGACATGGATGATGATGCCATCAGGACAGCTAGTGGGTCCATTCGAATTCTCGAAGATTTCAATTTTATGTTCCTGCTTTTCACACTCCACCAGACTTTCTCTAACACAGATGTAGTTTTTGATATCATGCATCAAAAGGCAATGGATTCTGCAAAAACAAGATCGAGAATCTGCTTGTTCTACAGAAGAGATAAAATCTGAAGCAGCTTTCAACAACATCTATGAGAAAGCAGAAACTCTGATTCTCCAGATTAAGCAGCGATATGCAAACTTGGATAGCCTGTGATTCCTTGAGCTGTTGAATGCCGAGAAGTTTGCAGCAATGAACAACAATTTTCCAGAAGCAGCAATGGGTTGTTTAACGCAGGGATATGGACGATTTTGTGAAACAGAACGTCTGACAACAGAGCTTCAGGTTTTTTATTCGGACAGGGAGTTACATGGCTAGAGTGGCAAAATGTCTGATTTACTGCGTTACTTCAAAGGCAATGGCCTAGACAAAGCTATCCACCATCTGTACAAGCTGATGTGCTTAATAGCAACCATCGGAGCAACCTCAGCCGGTGTGGAAAGAAGTTTCTCCTGAAGAGTTACACAAGGAACACAATGGGACAAGAAGGCCTCAAAAACCTGGCAGTTCTGTCAATTGAAAAGGGATTTGTGAAAACCCTGGAAAAGAACCCTTGTTGGTGCCATCGGATCATTGACCATTTTTCAACGCAGAAAGAGAGGAGGGAAGACTTTATCTTCAAGGTAATCAACAACTATCATAAATTTAAAATGGTCATTTTTACTATGAAGTTCTTAATGAAGCTAAAGTCAGTTAGTTTTCAATGTTGTCATAACATTTGTGCTTAATTGTTATGTTTATTATTGTTATTATTTATTATGAAATTATTACAATTCTACTGAGATGATAAATTATACAGTTGTATGCTTATTCTGGACATTTGTATGTGATCTGCATTAGTTAAAATTCATTTATAGCTGGGGGGATTCTCTTTTTTTCTTCTAATTACATTGGTGGTTAAATGCAGCAGTGGAGTAGTGGTTAGGACTCTGGACTCTTGACCAGAGGATCATGGGTTCAATCCCAGGTGGGGGGACTCTGCTGCTGTACCCTTGAGCAAGGTACTTTACCTAGATTGCTCCAGTAAAAACCCAACTGTATAAATGGGTAATTGTATGTAAAAATAATTGTAAGTCGCCCTGGATAAGGGTGTCTGCTAAGAAATAAATAATAATAAAATGCAGACCAAGGAAGCACTGGCTATGGTGTAGCTCATGTAATATTAATATATAATTTAATTATATTTAACTATAATTCTCCAAAAAAAACATTTAAAACAACAAGCAAACATGCTACCTGTAGTGTTGCATGCAGTCGTTTATGAATATATATATATATACATTTTTTTATTAGTACAGTAGATTATATTAGTAGATTACCAGCAGTGAACAGTAAAGACAGAGACTAGAGAGAGAGAGAGAGAGAGAGAGAGAGAAAAGGAGGGATTGAAAAAGACAGAGTAGACCTCAAACAGCCATCCACCCAGTCTGCCCTGCTGTGTGACGCCCTGTGATCAGAGAAAGGGAGGGAGATTAATACGTCTTCAGCTAACCACACTAACACCATCAACTTGTGAGCTGCTCTGTGACACCCTTATATACACAGGTAGGCTCCTCTGACACACACCAACACACATAAGAGTGCCGTACAGTTGGGTTCAGCCACAACTCAAGCTCACTAATTCTCCACTCGCGCTCCCGCCTCCCCTGCCACAGACCTCACGAGCCGCCACTGGTGACTGAAGGGGATATAATGCTTAATTTCTCATTATTTGCTATTTATACACAGTGGCGGTGTACTGTACATAGACACGACTATAATGTATGTGTCAAATTGCAGGGTGTGTATGTGACGGTGTGATGGAGAGAGGAGGAATCCGAGCTGTAAGTCTGCCTCCCGACCAGGAAGGACGTTTGGTAAGGTTAGTGTTGTACTGGCTCCGAGATGGCAGAACTGTGTTGCGGCGAAACTGGAAGTCGGACATCTTGGGGAGGGTACGTTGCTGCAGTGCTGCTAAACAAATCCATTGTGATCAGCTGGGGTCATCAGTGATTGGACACAGGGGCTGCAGCTATATAGCCAGCAGGAGGACCCAAGACACTATCCCCAGCACAGCACTACACAGCCCAGCACAGCACCACACCACAACCTGGTATTGAGAGCACAGTTTTCGTGCACGGAGGGATCAAAGCGGCACCGCTGTGCCAGATTAATTATTGTGTTTTTGTTTGTTGTCTTTTTCTTTCCTCCCGATACCATTGTTGGTAGCAGGGATGACTTTATTATTTTGACCGACGGCTTTTTAAAATAATAAAGCACGTTTTTTTTACTTCCTTCCTCCCTACTCATGGAGGTCGAGGCCGGCCCCCGACTGGGGCAGAACAGAGGTCCCCTCCCCACAGCCCAGCAGGCAGCGGGACACGCAGGCTCCGCGAGCGTCCTTCCCCCCAACCTTTTACCGGTGCCACAAGGTCGGTCACATTAACACAACTGTGGTAATCAAGGTATGTGACGCGGCCTCCCTCTATTGGCCGCCGGAGCAAGGTAAGTCCAGGGGTTAGATTTGGGAGGGACCTTGTATTGTTGATGTGTGGATTGGTAATAGGAGAACACACGCATTAGTGGACTCAGGATGTGGTCTCATATTGAAGCTGCTCTGTTGGAAGGTTTGCCTTGGAAGTCCCAGGGAACTGTGGCCATCTCCTGTATCCATGGGGATACCACAGCATACCCGACAACAAAAATGTATTTGACCGTGAGACATCATACCTGCTGCGTAACCGTAGTGGTAGCAAAAAGGTTACCACATCCAGTTGTACTGGGTCAAGACTGGCCACACTTTAATAGCATTGTCGCCAAAGAGGTGGGGCCAGCCTCGGGTAAGACCATTGGGGCAGCGGGGGAAGCAATTGGTCACATTTTCCTGCTGCAGGCTGATCTATTCCCAGCGAAGGGCAGATAAATGGGAGGGAATCTCAGTGAGACAAGGTTGGGGTCTGGTGGGAGAGTCCTTTCAGTCTGTTAAATGCAAGGGAAGGCAAGTCTCAGGTAAGGTCACTACTGGGGTTGGCCGGCTATTACTGACATTCTATCCCCGAGTATTCCACCACAGTTAACCCCCTAGTTGACCTCACCAAGAAGAACGCACCAAATTTAGTTACGTGGACAGGGGTATGTCAGGAGGCCTTTGACATGATTAAGAGGAAGCTTTGTCAGACCCCAGCCCTAATTACACCTGACTTCAGCAAGGAGTTCATTCTTCAGACCTATGCCTCCGGGAGCTGTCCTGTCCCAGGAGATTGATGGAGTAGAACATCCCATTGCAGGGAAAGATCACCAAAATGCAGATTATTTTTCCCGGGAGGAATTTGGTGTTTGCCGAGTGCTCCTTCTACTCCACTCTGAGGGGTGGGATATGTGATGGAGAGAGGAGGAATCCGAGCTGTAAGTCTGCCTCCCGACCAGGAAGGACGTTTGGTAAGGTTAGTGTTGCACCGTCTCCGAGATGGCAGAACTCTGTGTTGCGGTGAAACTGGAAGTCGGACATCTTGGGGAGGGTACGTTGCTGCAGTGCTGCTAAACAAATCCATGACACTATCCCCTGCACAGCATAGCACAGCACTACACAGCCAGCACAGCACAGCACCACACCACACCACAACCTGGTATTGAGAGCACAGTTTCTTGCACCGAGGGATCAAGGTGGCACCGCTGTGCCGGATTTCTGCACATCCTGACAGACGGCTTCATTTGACAGTATGTGACAAGCCTTCCAGTTTGATTAGTGGAATATTTCTTCAGTGGATTAACCCTGTCACTACTGCATTGCTTGCTACTTTGAACACATCCAATAACTTGTAACAGTAACTTATTCTGTTCTGTAAACTTTATACAGTTTTAGACCAGCCACTTATTCTGTCTGTAAACGTTATACAGTTTTGTTCCCCCTCTGTCACTCTGAAATTATCATTATGTTTCTTTTGACCGGATTAGTTCTTTCACACAGCCAAAAAATAAATAAAAAAAGACTTGGGGAAAATGCCTCATGGAATTAAAGAGGACATACTTTTATTATATTTAAAGATACATTATGTTTTCACTGGTATACCCTGGAAATGTAAGCCTGAGATAATATTGAATGGAGGGATCCTGATTAATACTATACATCTAGTTAGGTCCCACTGGATGTTGGGCATTCAAGAAATATTAAGAACATAAGAACATAAGAACGTTTACAAATGAGAGCCCATCTTGCTCGTTTGGTTGTTAATAGCTTATTGATCCCAGAATCTCATCAAGCAGCTTCTTGAAGGATCCCAGGGTGTCAGCTTCAACAACATTACTGGGGAGTTGGTTCCAGACCCTCACAATTCTCTGTGTAAAAAAGTGCCTCCTATTTTCTGTTCTGATTGCCCCTTTATCTAATCTCCATTTGTGACCCCTGGGCCTTGTTTCTTTTTTCAGGTTGAAAAAGTCCCCTGGGTTGACATTGTCAATACCTTTTAGAATGTTGAATGCTTGAATCAGATCACTGCGTAGTCTTCTTTGTTCAAGACTGAATAGATTCAATTATTTTAGCCTGTCTGCATATGACATGCCTTTTAAACCCGGGATTATTCTGGTCGCTCTTCTTTGCACTCTTTCTAGAGCAGCAATATCCATTTTGTAACAAGGTGACCAGAACTGCTTTTACACGTTATTTTTTTAATGGAATTTAAACTACCACATAAAGTCAATAGATGTATGTCTTGATGATGGCACAGGAGAACCTCAATCTTACAAACACACAAGGAATGGAAGTTGGAAATATAAATAGAAAAAGACAACATAAACATTGTTAAGTGGATAAACCATGAATCTGTAAGATTGCCATTTTTCTTCTTCTGTTTTATTAGCTGGCAAAAAAAAGATTAAATAATCCATGAACCGAAGGTGCAGTAACCCACACGATTTTCTTTCTTTGGGTCTTTCGACAGTGCCAGAAAAAGAAAAAGTAGTCTTTGTTCCTGGTCCAGGCCGAAAGCCCAGCGGGAATTCCAGTGGCTCCTTGTGTCCTTATGGAAGTAGGACACTTCTGTCTACTTCCATAAGGACACAAGGAGCCACTGGAATTCCCGCTGGGCTTTGGCCTGGACCAGGAATAAAGACTACAGACTCGTTGGGTCAGATTTTGATTTACTGATGTCAACCCCGTGTTTTCATTGAAAACAAGTTCATGCATTTTCAAGATACAATACCACACTGCTTGAGCAATATGGAGTTTAAAAGAACATGTGGGATAGGCTTGAGACCAGGCTGGTCTGATCTAAATGTTGGCAGCATTGCCACAGGAACACATTCTAAGCTGGGTTTACCTGCATGACTCAAATCATGCTAGGATCCAGATTAGCAGCAGGCTGCCAACTTCAGAATCAAACCGTAAGTAACAGGGCCAATTAAATAATCCCAAAGCTATGCCGTCCATGATTGTCTTGAAAACTGACATATTTAAAAACGCAACTGCATTCTACTTGCAAGCACTGCACTGTATTCCCAGGCATGGTTAAACAGCTTGTCACAATGATGAAGTACAGGGGTCTTTTGTATACCAAGGGCTAGAAAAACCCAGATCTCTAGCGGTTACCCTTTTTGTTGATCCCATTTGTAACGGGTGAGGTTTACATGTAGTTTCTCATCGTATTATAACCCTGTCATGAACATTCCACATTCCACATTCCACATGGCATTTTCATAATATTTGTTTTCATGCTAGGAAGTGGTGGGTAAATTTCCCTTTTGCATTATAAAATACTGTGCTTACTTTCAATTGCTATCCACAGAAAAAACAAAATATCTTGAAGTTCCATAATGTAATAAAAACCGATTAGTCCCTTCACCAAGTTAATTATCTAGTAATTTTTTTTTTTTTAACATAATCCCCACTATTGATTAAAATAATATTATAATAGACCAGTTATAAATAATGGTTGCCTTTATACATGTGTGTTATTATTATTAATGGTATATGAAGTGGTCTCAAAAATTACATAATAAGTATCTGGGCAACATAGGCTACAGTGTGTTGTTATTGAAGAGAAAGGCACTGCACAGTGAATGTAAATGTAAACCCTTCTTAAAACAGTAGTTTTGTTTTTATTGATTTGAATGGCATGGTGTTAAGATCCGTCACTGGATTAAACATATTAAATATACCCTCGTAGTGTGTTTTTGTATATTAAATGTCTTTGCTGTGTCTCCCCAGAAGCTGCTCTCCAGCTAAAGGCTGAACCTGTGTCAGAATTGAGGCCCCTTCATTATTAGGAGCCCAGAGACTTTGTCTTCCTTTATCCAGATGGAACTTGTCAAAGGCATTTTCCTTTAAATAAACTATTTAGAGCAGGGAGACAGATGAAGAGAGATGGGAGGTGAACAGGATGAAATGTAAATCTCCTCTCAGACACAGACTGGGACACGCTGACTGCATCAGGAGCTCTTAATGTAATGCTGTCAGGTAGGAACTAAGAAGGACTTGGAAAACCGGGCCAGTGCTTTTAAATCAAAAAGCCTCCATATAAGGGGATAAGGCTGTGCACAATGGGGAAACCTGAACACGATGCGCACAGAGCAATGGGGAAACCTGAACACGATGCGCACAGAGCACTGTATTCCTGGCCAATATTCCTTCCACACAGAAACATTCTCAAGTTGCCAACAGTACTTGTTCCACTGATTGATGTCATTTTGGATGTCATTTTAATTTTCTATTTTTTTTTTAATTCAAAAACCGTAAAGCCTAATGTTCAGAGAACCTAGAGAATTACAGGGGTCAGAAATGAACAAAACCTAGTCCAGGTATAAGCACTGTGGCTTGAAGTGCCGAATGAGTCATGCAACAACAGCTCAAATCCAGCTTACACCAAGCTGCTGATGTTGGCTGGGGACCCACAGAAAGAGTTGTGTCCAGTATAGTGTAGTTCATCTCAGCCTTCAGTAGCTTGGTAATATCTTTGTAACATCTGTTGGCTTGTTAGTGGTAATGGAAGTTCAGGTCCTTCTGACCAGAAAGTGTGTTGCAGTGGTGAGGTAACATTCAAACTGGATAGAAATAACAGGAGTGGGGGTCCCTGAGTGGCTCGCCTGGTAAAAGCATGGGCGCGTGGTGTGCAGGTCATACAGATAGGGGAGCGCAGGTTTGTGTCCTGGCTGTGTGAAGTTGCCAGTCTTCGTTGGGGATTCCTTTGGGAGCATCACATTGACTCTGGTGCTCTCATCTGCTCGCAGTAGCTCGCTTACATTTGCTCTCGAGTTCCTGGGTGTAGAAGAGGAAGCTGGCTCGGGCGTGGGATCGGAGGACTCCCGCTGAACCTTCAGATCTCCTGAGTTGTGTGGGAGAATTGCTGCAGTGAGGCGTAAAAAAAAATTGGACATTCTATATTGGGGAGAAAATCAAGGGTAAGATAATTGAGCACTCTAAATTAAAAAAAAGAAACAATGGGGGTAAAACTTGTATTCCTTTTTTAACAAATCCCCAATCTGTACAGGTACATGAACTTTAATTGCACCGAATTCCACTGTAAACAGGTGTGCTTTGAAAGTGCAGAATGATACTGTATTCTATATAAAAAATAAATAAAAGAAACATTTACATTTTCATATTGTTTATATAATGTGTGTTTGCCTTCATTCTCTGTATGGTTTCAGTATTTTTTTCCATTTACTAACTCACTGTCTCTACAGTGCACAGCCCTAGTTATCATGTCTAAACTCACCTGATTTCTGAAACCCAGCTTTGGTTGAAAAATAATATTTTTGCTTGGATAGCAGAAGCAACAACATATAACGATAGAGGACACATATAACGATAGAGGACACATATAATGATAGAGGACACATATAACGATAGAGGACACATATAATGATAGAGGACACATATAACGATAGAGGACACATATAATGATAGAGGACACATATAACGATAGAGGACACATATAACGATAGAGGACACATATAACGATAGAGGACACATATAACGATAGAGGACACATATAACGATAGAGGACACATATAACGATAGAGGACACATATAATGATAGAGGACACATATAACGATAGAGGACACATATAATGATAGAGGACACATATAACGATAGAGGACACATATAATGATAGAGGACATAATCAAATGATACTAAACAGGTTCTTTCACCAGTATCCCTTTAATACAACACCCTGTCTGGGTATATTGTTTTTTTATTAATTTTATCAATGGCATTCATTTTGTGGAATGAAAGCCTCTTAAACCCTTGAGAGTGCAGAATGGGGATGTCCCAGGAGATCTCCTATATAACAAGCCCCAGGTAGAAGTGAGATCTGCTATAACAAGCCCCAGGTAGGTGCCCAGGAGATCTCCTGTATAACAAGCCCCAGGTAGGAATGCTCAGGAGATCTCCTGTATAATTAGCCCCAGGTAGGAGTGCTCAGGAGAACTCCTGTATAACAAGCCCCAGGTAGGAGTGAGATCTGCTATAACAAGCCCCAGGTAGGACTGCTCAGGAGATCTCCTGTATAACAAGCCCCAGGTAGGAGTGCCCAAGAGATCTCCTGTATAATAAGCCCCAGGTAGGAGTTTTTAAAATATAAACCTTGCTCTAAGAGGCCCATGAAGACTTCCTGGGCCCTCTATTCACCTCCACTTATTAATACTCTAATCCTAAAGCAAAGGCCACTTGCTGACGTCAAGCCGAGCTTTAGTAACGATGCTGGACTGGAAAGCGACTCTGTCTACTTCAGTAATCAATCCAGCAAGGCTTTCTGTTTTGGTAACCAGGGTTTCTGGTTTATATCACCAGCTTATTGTTAAAACCTAAAAGACGACACCTAATTTCTTTAAAAAAATGTCACACAAGCATTTCTCCCAGCCAACCTGGATGATAAATGTTCTGACATGGATGAAGTCCAACTGCCTTGTTCGCACGTACAGTTTTTACATTAAAAAAAAATCTATATTTTTAATACAATGTTTTGTGATCCCTGTGAGGAAGACCAAATCAGAAGGGATACATGTCTGATTCTGAACAGTCCTCAGGATGTTTACATTAAACCCGTCTTTCTTTACCCTTTCTTCCATGCAGTTCAAAGTGACCCCAATGCAATAATGCACAGAATCCATTGTAAAATTTAGGACAATAGTGTGCAAATGTATTACAACATCCCATTGCTTCTGTTATTGTGTCGTGCATATGAAATCCAACCACTATAAATGAAAATCTTGTTAAATAGTGATGGTCAAATTTAATTGATGACTTCAATCGGCCACACATGCAAGTCATTTAAAATATTAAGAGAAAAAGGACACAGAGCCACACATGGTAAAATGCATGAGACTTTAGAAGTTGTTTAAGATGCCTAATTAAAATGGTCTAACATTTTCAGGGTCTATTATTTCTATATCATTCATTACTGAGCGAAAATTGAAAAGCTCACATACAAGCAGGTATTTAAAGAGTATAAATGACAAATCTTGAAGTGTTATATACTGTATATATTTATAAATGGCTTGGATAAATTAAGTGCCGTGATTGGCTTAACAAGATCACATGACCGTGCAGTAAGAATTGTCTTACCGCATGGCTATGACATCATAGACCAACTTACTTACCTGATCTGTTAATAGTGACACTTATATAAACAATGTTTCTGTAGGTAAAAATGTCAACATACAACTGAAACAGCATTTAAATCATCCAACAAACAATGTTTTTTTTTCATCTCTGTGACTAAGAGTTACAGAAAAAATGGCAAATATACTGTGGTATTTAGAGAACAGAACAAAGAAAACTCTGAGGTAAGCAGCAACAGTAACACTTTATTCAAAAGCCATCTGAGAAATCACCACGCAAGTCTCACGCAGCATGTCATGTATATGCAGCAGCGGCACCTACTAAATAAAACTGACTAGTGAGTATGCGATGTTTAATTTAGACACAACAGATACATCTCACCACTACCCTCCGATTTCAGAAACATATTTAAAACAAAATTAAAATCTCTCCTGCTCTCTTCTGACACAAGCGTTGGGCTTCTAAACAAGGTTGGGGTTGCCTTAGACTTCTGTTGTGCTCGCCGCGGACGGGAAGGACTGCGGCACTGCGCAAACTGACAGGGAAGTCGTTAAAAAAAGTGTTTTTTTTTTCCAGATTTAACTTAAATCTTGTATTTTTCCCCCAGATGTATAAATGTTGTGAAAATAATATATTTTTTTTTAAATGTGTACATTCAGATATAATTTATAAATTTTAAAATATTTAGCAGCTTTTCAACATTTAAATGCTAAATCGTTATTTTAAAAATATCTATTTAATGCGATTTGATTGGCTCTTGTAATGCTTAAATCTGCATATTTCCCAATTAGCATTACAAAGCCAATCAAATCGTGTGAAAGCACAAAGTGGGCGGAGCTCATTTGCATACAAACTCCAGATTTAGCTGGCCAGTTAAATATTTAGCCAAATGTTAAATCTAGTTAAGAGATTTAAGATTTAATTAAATATTTAGCTAAATGTTCAATCTTGTTAAGAGATTTAAGATTTAGTTAAATATTTAGCTAAATGTTAAATATTTTTTAGAGATTTAAAATTTAGTTAAATATTTAAATTCACAAAATCCAGATTTATTTGCAAACAGCTAAATCTGATTCTCAAAATAAATATTTAATAACAAAATATATATTTATTTTTAAAATAAAGATTTAGCATTCAAAGGTTGCTAAATATTTTAAGATTTATAAATTGTATCTGAATGTACACATTTAAAAAAATATGTATTTATTTTCAAAACATTTATAAATCTAGGGGAAAAAATACAAGATTTAAGTTAAATCTGGAATCTTTTTTTTTTTTTACACATGGCACCCCATTATATATATATATACACAGTGCCGTGAAAAAGTATTTGCCCCGTCTGATTTTCTGCATTTTTGCATATTTTTGACACTGAATGTTATCAGATCTTCAACCAAAACCTAATATTAGACCCTGAGTGAACAAATAACACAAAAATTTGATACATATTTCATTTATTTATTAAAGAAAGTTATGCAACACACAATGCCCCTGTGTGAAAAGGTAATCGCCCCCTTAGACTCAATAACAGGTTACGTCACCTTTAGCAGCAATAACTGCAACCAAACGCTTCCTGTAGTTAGTCTCTCACAGCGCCATGGAGGAATTTTGGCCCACTCCTCCATGCAGAACTGCTTCAACTCAGTGACATTTCTGGGTTTTCGAGCATGAGCTGCTCGTTTCAGGTCCTGCCACAACATCTCAATGGGGTTTGGGTCTGGACTTTGACTAGGCCATTCCAAAACTTTAAATTTCTTGTTCTTCAACCATTCTGATGTAGACTTGCTTGTGTGTTTCGGATCATTGTCTTGCTGCATGACCCAGCTGCGCTTCAGCTAGCTCACGGACGGATGGGCTGACATTCTCCTGTAGAATTCTCTGATACAGAACAGAATTCATGGTTCCTTCAATGATGGCAAGGCGTCCAGGTCCTGATGCAGCAAAGCATCCCCAAACCATGACACTACCACCACCATGCTTGACCATTGGTATGAGGTTCTTATTGTGGAATGCAGTGTTTGGTTTTCGCCAGACATAACGGGGCCCATGTCGGCCAAAAAGTTCCACTTTTGACTCATCTGCCCATAGAACATTGTTCCAGAACTCTTGAGGATCATCCAGGTGTTTTTTGGCAAACTTGAGATGAGCTTGAGATGGTGTTATTTTTTCTCTCAGACTCCCTCTATATACTACTACAACCCACAAAAAAATCTGACCAAATACAATGTGAAAAATGCAGAAAATCAGACAGGGGTAAATACTTTTTCACAGCACTGTACCTTTGATGATCAAGCCCATTGTGTGTAAACTTCAATAGCTCTTTCTGTGTGCACAGTCCTATTCAAAGTATAACATGCTAACTTTAATTAGCTTTAGCGCAAGTCTGGTTTTGGTTTTCATATGTAAAACACTACAGATGTAGCGTAAGAACCTCTTTGCTGTGTGGCTGCCTGGTACAAAGACAGATGTAAAACTTTCTATTTTCAGTGTGTGATTGGAGGAAAACTAGAAATTGCTTATCTTTTTTAGACAGGATAACATAGCTTTCCAAAAGTGCTCATACTCCCCAGAGAAAACAAACAGTAATAATCAAGGCCCAGACATGGTCAGGTCATGGGAACTTTAAGGGCAGAGCATGCCCCCCTCGATCGGTTTCGTCATACTTATTCACTAGGCTGAGGCAATGCTTGGTATGTTAAAGGGTGACTACTGTAGCTTCAAATTACATAATTACTTTCAGATATTTCCTGTTCCCCAATCTTATTCTTGGTTCTTTTTGCAATTACTCAAATGTTGTGCTTTTTCTCTTTTTTATATGCCTTTCCATGTGCTTTCACCCGAGTTCAGCAGCTGCTCTTGCATGTGCTTTCACCCGAGTTCAGCAGCTGCTCTTGCATGTGCTTTCACCCGAGTTCAGCAGCTGCTCTTGCATGTGCTTTTACCCGAGTTCAGCAGCTGCTCTTGCATGTGCTTTCACCCGAGTTCAGCAGCTGCTATTGCATGTGCTTTCACCCGAGTTCAGCAGCTGCTCTTGCATGTGCTTTCACCCGAGTTCAGCAGCTGCTCTTGCATGTGCTTTCACCTGAGCAGCAGCTGCTCTTGCATGTGCTTTCACCCGAGTTCAGCAGCTGCTCTTGCATGTGCTTTCACCTGAGCAGCAGCTGCTATTGCATGTGCTTTCACCCGAGTTCAGCAGCTGCTCTTGCATGTGCTTTCACCCGAGTTCAGCAGCTGCTCTTGCATGTGCTTTCACCCGAGTTCAGCAGCTGCTCTTGCATGTGCTTTCACCCGAGTTCAGCAGCTGCTCTTCAGTTCTAGCTGCCTGCATGAAAGTAACATGGGCTTGATCAGTCACAGTGTCTTTATAGAGGACAGAGTTCCGGCAGCACCATCTAAGTGACCAGGTATTTTCCTCTTGTATTGCTGACAGTACACAGCTGAGCACTAGATGGTGCTAATGCTTCCTAATATAAAAGCAGGCCCAACGGCAAAATTTTGTACAAGTGTAACTGGAGCAAACATTTAAATACAGACAGAATACACCACTCCCCTTTCATTCTTTCATTTGCATGCAATAATATAATGCTAATTTTCAGCACAATAAGCTGTCTATGTGCAAAGAAAAACGTACATGTTTAAAAACATATACACTTCTTGGTAACTTTTGAAAAACAAGTCTATAGAACAATCCATGTCTTAAATAAAGAGAGCACCTTTACAGGTTTGAACAAAATGTAAAATCTGTCCTTTCATTCATAAACAAAAAACACACATTTGTAAAGAATATATACTTTTATTCTCCATAAAAAATAAAAATCAATTGAGTAGTTAAATAAAATATAAAGAAAACCAAATGAGTTTACACAATAAAGTAGGAGATGATATCCATTGTACAAGGGTTAATACTACTTCTAGTACAGCATCTGCCTTTGTAGGAGTGTTCCATAGCAAGTCCCCCCTCATAGTAACAATGAATACACTGCTGTATGCTTTTAACATGCTGTATCATGCTCAAGCCTGTTATTTTTTCTTACAAAGCTTTACGTCACTTATCTGTGCTTTACCACACTTTTACTGTGCTTTACTATGCTGTGGTGATACACTTTGCTAAGTTTGTACCATGATATGCTACAGTACATTTTTAAAGGGACTAACCCTGTAGCAATTATTTCATTTTCATAACTAACTATGAATCACAGGAAGGATTTAGGTGGTACAGTTGCAATGTTCAATGATTTCCGTAGTTAAATCGACAAGCAGAGTAACATTTATTTATTCATTTTAAATCCAATTTTAATTTACAAGACATAGGAGCAATCCATTTGCAGGGGTCCAGGGGCCACTGTGTTGTTAGCATTTTAAACACGCTTAGTAAAGAATATTAGCAGTTGCTGCCTCGGAGTCTCATTTAAGCACTTGCTCTAGGGAGAAGGAGTAAATGGCAGAATGTTAGTGTTGGGTAAGGACTGTGGGGTTTATAGGCATCGGTAGGGACTGCAGAATGACTCAGTTGAAAAACATCTTGTGCATTTTTATTTCAATAAACAGAACAGTGCTGCTCGTTAAATCTTTAATTCTGTCTTCACAACTGCTGCACTACAACATTTTTTTGTGAATGATGCTTTGAAAGATTGGGGGGGTGGGTTAGCAGAATTTTGAAGTGGCTGTAGTCCACATTTACATATTTATGTAAAAAATGTATTATAATATTATAAAGAAAAATACAAATTATTGTGTTAATGTATAAATGTTGGACAGTAACAAATAAAAAAATAATACCCTGTATGTTTATTTAAAAATTACATTTTTTTACCTAAAATAATAATTAAAAAAAAGTTAATATAGCCTGTATAAGTTAAAGCAGACATCAGGTGACTGAATGAAGATCTGAATAAATGGTGTGTTTTTTTTCCAAACTAAACAAGCTGACCAGTGAGAGTGAGCTGCTGTAAATACTGTACTGTAAATGACCTCTTGCTCCGAAGTGTCCTGGCTGATAGCATTGCCATACAGACATGCTCCATTGGAACTGAAAGTGTACTAGCTGACTGCATTGCCATCGAGTCGTCTGTTTCAGAGAGCACGATGGCAGCCCAGTTGGCCATGTTATTGTTAGGCAGTGGAAAAGGCCAGTGTTGGTCAGGAGATCTTGTCTGGTACCTTCACAGTGGAAAAGGCCAGTGTTAGTCAGGAGATCTCGTCTGGTACCTTCACAGTGGAAAAGGCCTATGTTGGTCAGGAGATCTCGTCTGGTACCTTCACAGTGGAAAAGGCCAGTTTTGGTCAGGAGATCTCGTCTGGTACCTTCACATTGGAAAAGGCCAGTGTTGGTCAGGAGATGTTGTCTGGTACCTTCACATTGGAAAAGGCCAGTGTTGGTCAGGAGATCTCGTCTGGTACCTTCACAGTGGAAAAGGCCAGTGTTGGTCAGGAGATCTTGTATGATACCTTCACAGTGGAAAAGGCCAGTCATGGTCAGGAGATTCCATCTGATACCTTTACAGTGGATGCAGCTCTGAAGTGCTCTGCCCTCATGGTCTCCTCATAGGGAAATGAGTCTTTATCCAGCAGTGTCCCATCAGTCTGCCCCTTCATTGCTAAGTAACGAAGTGCCACACTCTGCCAGTCAGTCACCTCATCGATATGTATGAGTCCACTCTGTCTGGAATGTCTTACCAATCCTCCTGAAAGACACAAACAAAGTTTTTGTATGCCACTACCCCCTGACCACAGTGGCTATTGTTTAAGTGTATTGACCCAGTGTGTTAGTAAATTGTCTCTCAGTTCTAATAATAATAATAATCATCTTTATTTTATATAGCGCCTTTCATGTGCATCTCAAAGCGCTGAACAATTAAAAAAAAAAACAATAAAACATAACAATTTGTTAAAATAAAAGCCATTGAATAAACATGTGTTTTCAACTTAGATTTCAAAGTGGTTACAGTCACTATCCCTTATGACCTTCGGGAGGTCATTCCACAGCCTTGGGGCTCGACATGAAAAGGCTCTGTCCCTGAAAGATCGACGCTTAGTTATTGGTACCTTCAGTAGACCAGAATCATAGGATCGCAGACTGCGCACTGTAGTATATGGTACCAGAAGCTCACAGAGCTTTGAAAGTCTTTGCAGAGCTTTGAAAGTCAGCAATAGTATTTTAAATTTTACTCTGAACTCCACTGGGAGCCAATTATTATTATTATTATTATTATTATTTATTTCTTAGCAGACGCCCTTATCCAGGGCGACTTACAATTGTTACAAGATATCACATTATTTTTACATACAATTACCCATTTATACAGTTGGGTTTTTACTGGAGCAATCTAGGTAAAGTACCTTGCTCAAGGGTACAGCAGCAGTGTCCCCCACTGGGGATTGAACCCACGTCCCTCCGGTCAAGAGTCCAGGGCCCTAACCACTACTCCACACTGCCTCCCACTGAGCCAATGCAGTGTGGCTAAGACTGGAGTAATATGATCAGTGAATTTGGTTTTAGTTAAAATTCTAGCCGCTGAATTTTGGACATATTGTAATTTTTTAAGAGAGTTTTTTGAGACACCAACAAGCAAAGCATTACAATAGTCTATACGAGAAAAAACAAAACAAAGACATGAATCAGCTTTTCTGCATCTGCCTGAGTAAGACAGGAGCGAATACGAGCAACATTACAAAGATGGTAAAAAGAAACTTTAGTAATATTATGAATATGCTCATCAAAAGCAAAGTCTTGGTCAAAAATAATACCAAGATTCTTTAGATCCTTTACTTCTGACGGAGATGCTCTCTCATAGATAGTAAGTAAAGGTCCTGTGAGCTTTACAAAATGCTAATGAGACCAAGCCACTTTTCCTGACCTATATGTTATGTAGTAATAATCTAATCCCAAAAAACATTAGAACTTTTTTTCTATCTATCTATCTATTTTATACTGCATTTTTTTCAAAGTTTTGGCAGGGCAACATCTCAAACTCCTTAGAGTTCACACAAACTTTTTTTGAATTTCTAAAAATGGAAAATGTATTGTGGCAATGCGCCCCGCCCCTGTGTGCATTTGTGTGTTGTGTTGTATGTTGCGTGTGTTAATGTTGGTGTATAGTCATTGGTACACGGGATATAAACGGGTCTGTGTTTCACGTGTGTTTAAAGTGTATAATTATATTTAGGCACGAGGATGGCACATCACTTCACGTGCAGATAAAATATGTATAATGTGAGCACGGGGTTGCACAGAATTAATTCACGTGCTGGGATTCAAGTGAATAATTAATTAGTAATTGAATCCCAGCACAATAGTATATATAGACGCACATTTCATTCAGTCAGGGTTAGGTGTTCAGAGAGTGGAGAACGGGTGAGAGAGAAGGAGTAAAATCGTCAGCGTAATTATAAATATAATAAGTGTATTCTCACCGTGTTTGTTCGTCTCCGTTTCACCTGTGTGTTAGTGTCTAGTCGTTTTGTCTGTCCGTTTATTTTGGCGTCAAGTGCCGTGTCCCGTGTTTTTGTCTGTTCAAACCTTTTATTTTCTGTTCTGTTTATTAAATGGTGAGCGCGATCACGCGCTCAGCTTAACGAAAACCCCAAATCTCTGTGTGTTACTTCCTGATTCTGGTCTGACGCCACCCACTCCGGCCGTCTTTGTGACACGTGGTGTCATCGTGGGATAATAGCGCCTCCAAGCGTCAGACCAGGAGAGGGGGTTCTGTGAAAAAAAAAAAAAAAAAAATAGTAAAGCGAGGATGGGAAGAAAGAGCTGCAGGAAGCAGCAGAAGCAGCAGCAGCAACAACAGCTGCAGCCCTCATCCTGCATGCCGGGCTGGGAGGAGGACAGCCACAACGGGGCAGTAGCCACCCCTCTACCCCCACTGCCACCGGGTTCCCCACCGTCCCGGGAAATATGGGACTGGCTGGTGCACCCCGAGGGGAACTTCGCCAGTGACCTCCCCATGGTTATTCATGCACTGCAGATGCGAGATGGGAAACGATGGGAGGACTGGGAGCAACAGCACAACCCGGCATCCGTTCGTGACCTCACCATGGTGGTGCTGGGTTACCTAGCTGCAGACATGGGAGGGATGCCTTCCAGTGAGCAAGAGGGAGAGGAGCAGTCGCTGCCCTCTCCAGTACCTGAGCGGGAGGAGCCTGAGCGTCCACAGCCCGAGTGGGAGGAGCCTGAGCGTCCACAGCCCGAGTGGGAGGAGCCTGAGCGTCCACAGCCCGAGTGGGAGGAGCCTGAGCGTCCACAGCCCGAGTGGGAGGAGCCTGAGCGTCCACAGCCCGAGTGGGAGGAGCCTGAGCGTCCTACGCCTGAGTGGGAGGAACCCGAACGTCCTACGCCTGAGTGGGGGGAACCCGAGTGTCCACAGCCCAAAAGGGAGGAGTCGGGGCGTCCACAGCCCAAAAGGGAGGAGGTCGGGGATGATGGCTGGGAGGTTTTTTTAAAGAACCTCGCAGCAGAGTTATGCCCTGGCTGTGGGGCTTATGGGCACACGTTAGCCATATGCCCCACCCAGTATGAAGAGGAGGAACTAGCGCCCAGACGGGGGGACCGCGAGCGTCCAGCGCCCAGACGGGGGGACCGCGAGCGTCCAGCGTCCAGACGGGGGGACCGCGGGAATCCGAAGCCTGAGAGGCAGCTGTTCCCACCTTCACCAGCAGAGCAAGAATGCCTGCTGGTTTCCCCATCCCAACCAGCAGAGGTAGAATGCCTGCTGGTTTCCCCAGCACAACCAGCAGAGGAAGAATGCCTGCTGGTTTCCCCAGCCCAACCAGCAGAGGAAGAATGCCTGCTGGTTTCCCCAGCACAACCAGCAGAGGAAGAATGCCTGCTGGTTTCCCCAGCACAACCAGCAGAGGAAGAATGCCTGCTGATTTCCCCAGCACAAACAGCAGAGGAAGAATCCCTGCTGGTTTCCCCAGCACAACCAGCAGAGGAAGAATGCCTGCTGGTTTCCCCAGCACAACCAGCAGAGGAAGAATGCCTGCTGGTTTCCCCTTCAGAGGCAGAGCCGCACCAGTCCGCTGCAAGAGAGGCAGAGCAGCACCAGTCCCCTGAAAAAGGGGGAGACTACACGCTGCTCCCACCTCCATCGGCAGGAGACTACACGCTGCTCCCACCTTCACCGGCAGGAGCAGAGCAGCCGGAGCTGCCTCTGCCTCCGCCACCTACATCGGCAGGAGCAGAGCAGCCGGAGCTGCCTCTGCCTCCACCACCTACATCAGCAGGAGCAGAGGAGCAGGAGCTGCCTCTGCCACTTCCAGGAGCAGAGGAGCAGGAGCTGCCTCTGCCACTTCCAGGAGCAGAGGAGCAGGAGCTGCCTCTGCCTCTGCCACTGCCAGAAGCAGAACAGCAGGAGCTGTCTCTGCTTCCCGTACCTCCACCACGGGGAGTACGGTGGCCGGAGCCCCAGAAAGGGGAGCTGTCGGCCACGAAGAAGGGGGAGGAGGTCTGGAGACCACCAACCCCAGCAGCAGTTTCGCTGCCGGAGATCGTGGGGGAGGTCAGGAGACCTGCTCCCACTGCAGCAGTTTCGCTGCCGGAGATCGTGGGGGAGGTCCGGAGACCTGCTCCCACTGCAGCAGTTTCGCTGCCGGAGATCGTGGGGGAGGTCCGGAGACCTGCTCCCACTGCAGCAGTTTCGCTGCCGGAGATCGTGGGGGAGGTCCGGAGACCTGCTCCCACTGCAGCTTCTTCGCTGCCGGCAGTACTGTGGTCGGAGCCCCATCAAAGGGAGCTACCGGCTACAAAGACAGGGAGAGAGGTCAGGAGACCACTTTCCCCAGCAGCAGTTTCGCTGCAGGAGTGGACCAACAGGCTGTCAGCCGTGCCACTACCGGCAGGGGTGCTGACAGCATGGCCAGCCATGGGCCCACTGAAGCCTCCCTTCCCAGCCCGAGACTTTGTCCTGGACTGCTGGATTTTTAAGGGGGGAGGTGGCCGTAAAGGCCATGTGTGCTGCGCACAAGGGGGGGGTATATGTGGCAATGCGCCCCGCCCCTGTGTGCATTTGTGTGTTGTGTTGTATGTTGCGTGTGTTAATGTTGGTGTATAGTCATTGGTACACGGGATATAAACGGGTCTGTGTTTCACGTGTGTTTAAAGTGTATAATTATATTTAGGCACGAGGATGGCACATCACTTCACGTGCAGATAAAATATGTATAATGTGAGCACGGGGTTGCACAGAATTAATTCACGTGCTGGGATTCAAGTGAATAATTAATTAGTAATTGAATCCCAGCACAATAGTATATATAGACGCACATTTCATTCAGTCAGGGTTAGGTGTTCAGAGAGTGGAGAACGGGTGAGAGAGAAGGAGTAAAATCGTCAGCGTAATTATAAATATAATAAGTGTATTCTCACCGTGTTTGTTCGTCTCCGTTTCACCTGTGTGTTAGTGTCTAGTCGTTTTGTCTGTCCGTTTATTTTGGCGTCAAGTGCCGTGTCCCGTGTTTTTGTCTGTTCAAACCTTTTATTTTCTGTTCTGTTTATTAAATGAACGAAACGAAAACCCCAAATCTCTGTGTGTTACTTCCTGATTCTGGTCTGACGCCACCCACTCCGGCCGTCTTTGTGACATGTATATATTACTAAATAATCTCTCTCTCTCTCTCTCTCTCTCTCTGTCTCTCTCTCTCTCTCTCTCTCTCTCTCTCTCTCTCTCTCTCTCTCATACTTCTACTTAGTATGAAGAAAAATAATTGTAATATACACCTAGCTGTACATCATTTTCTTCTCATTGTTGGGTTCTGATAACAAGTTAAGCAACCAGAACAGAGAGATTGAATTATTTTCCTAGTACACATCTGACATCAAACAATAAGAAGTGATGGTATTTCCGAGTACCTTCTGGGGAGATCTGGGTCCTCTTGTTAGTGGTGCGTATCCAGTCCACAGAGGTGTGTGCCAGCATATCTAAGGAGCGGGTATCTGTGTAGACATCCAGCTCCTGCTCCTCTGTCATCAGGTCCCTCCCATCAGAGGAGCAGATCTTACCTAAGCAGACACACAATGGCATTGGCTACAACAAGGGCAAAAGTGGGGGAAGTGGGGCAGGGAGGAAAACCCCAGGTGCGTGCTGTGAACATAGATCTGCACAGGGTTAGCTGAACACTTGAATTACACTGCAGAGCTTAAAGTGAGTGCTTATAGATTTGGAAGTTTAACAAGACAGAGCTTGCCTTTCTTTGATATTCCCATTCATTTGAATAATTGATTGCTAAGGGCCAATTTGCACTTGACCATCGTTGCTCTGCTTGGGGTCAGGAAAACATGATGTCAGAGGAAGAAACATTGTGCAGCCATGCCTGAAGGGGATATTTTGTTTACAATTTCCTAGGAGAGATGCTTCAAATAATTGTCATGCTAAAATTGCATATACAAGCCTAAATAAATTAATCAAAGTAATAGGAATATTAACCAAGCAAGAAACCACCAACAAAGACACATGGTTCTCACATGATGTCCTAGATTAAATTAGGGAGGTCTATTTTAATGATCTAAACAATGATCGATCTTAATACAGCCACCTAAAACATAAAGCAGATTTTTCAATAAGCCTAGGAAGTGAACAAGAAAAGGAACTAAAACCCACCGTCATGTTTGAAGAGCATCTTGAAGTAGAAGAAGAGGTTGGTAAAGAGGTTGAACGGGGATGGCGTGCCTGACTTCCGGTTCATATCCCGGATGAGCATGGCCCTCCCAAACTTCCACTCTGTATCTGACTGCGCCTGGATTCGCTGGTAGGTGTCGCTCATCATGGCAATCAGAAGGTTGATCAGCACGATGACGGTAACCACCAAATACATACCGTAAAAAAAATTGCTGATGACATTCGTGAACGCTGGTGTCCGACTAAGCTTGGGCATGGCTTCTGGGTCAACGAGGCCAAAGAGCGCGAAGAAGAGCTTGATGGATATCTCCAAAGGGGTCTGGATCTCAGTGCTCTCACCCCCTGTGCTATTGCCAGACTGTGTGTCCTCGGGGTAAACCGGCTGATAGACAACAGAGAGATTCATGGTAAAGGCCGTGTGGAACAGCACGAGGATGACTGCAAATCGGGCCAGGTCCTTTATGAGGTCCCTGATAATGATGGCCCAAGGTCCAAAGAGGTGGTGGAAAGTCAGAAACTCAAGGAACTGCACAAAGCTGAGGGTCATGGCGACAGCTAAGAAGATGTTGCGGGCAAACAGGCAGTGCAGGCGGTCAGACGACTGGAAGGCAAAGGCCAGCAGGTGACAGAAGAAAGCGATGGCAGAGAAACCCAGGACCAGGACTCGGATCCAAGCCAAGCCAATCCTTTCACCTGGGTGGGTCAGCTCAGAGACTAGAATCCCAGAGAGCCAGGCCAGGAGCAGCCACTCATTCCAAGCAGGCAGCAACTTCCCCAGGTAGATAGGGCTGATGGGAGGGTAGACAATGGTCAGAATGAAGAGTATCAAGAGGAACATGTGGGACACCAGGTGGCTCATGAACTTCATGATGGGGATCTTGTTGAACCTGTGCTTCAGGGGAAGGGAGAAGACCAGCCAGACCACAGGGCAGAGCAGGAAGCAGAAGAACAGGAGCACTATCTTCCACGGCGCCCACTTCAGGTTTCCATACCAGACCTCCGTCAGGTACTTCTGCACAGCTGGGTGGGCCACCACGTCCTTCTGCTGACTCTCAATCAGGCAGTCCAGCATGGGAGTTCTCCGGTGGTCCACTGCACGCAGGATGCAGCCGGCGCTCTTGCCTCCAGAGGCGATGGTAAGGAGTTCGGTGGCCATGCCCTCGCAGTACTTGGCAGCGTTGAGTAGGTCCATGGAGCGCTCCTTCTCTTTCAGGGCAGTGAGGCTGAATGCCCGGGAAAGCTTGACCGCTGTGTCCAGGGGAGCTCTGGAGTGGAGCACAAACTCCTCAATCACCTTGTCGCTGTTCAGCTTCCCGCAGACCATTAGATCGAAAATAAACTGCAAAAAAGATAGCAAACAGAATTTTAAAAGACGCGAATTTTTACAAAAAAACAAAACCAAAAAAAACCCTGATTGAGCTATAATTAAAAAAATATATAAATAATAATAATAATAATAATAATAATAATAATAATAATAATAATAATAATACATACATACAAACATAAAAGTTATTCTTTCAGTAAAGTATTATAAAGAATTACATGCTTAATTGATGTCTCATTCGCCAAACAAGTGAATGATAAAAAATAAAAACGTCAGAATGCAATTCATATTTTGCACATTCTTTTTTTTCTTGGTATTACTCTCACATATATTCATGTATGTTCATTGAAAATACCCACAGTAGGAGAATACAATATTCTGCATCTGTGAATTGAAACCTTTTATGACACTAGCCTAAGTTATGCTGTCATCTTCTGGTTAAATGAAAAAAGGGCAACTTAAACGTGTATCTACTTCCAAAACCAATCAAACAGGACAACATGTAGTATATACTGCATATGTACAATTCAGTTTACTAATGCAATAAAACCCCTCATATTTTTTCAGAGACCTTTCAAATAATGGATAACACTTGTTTATCTTACAGATAAGGAATTCCACCAATTACATGTTAATGGTGTTATAACTAAAGCTTTAATCCCCCTTTCTTATCCTTACTAAGAAGCAGAACCATTTCCACTGCCCCTTTTGTCATGGTGAAGGTCGGCTGATTTGTGTCTGGGGTCTTGTTATTATGTGCACACTGGCATTGTAAGACAAATCTACCTTCTAACATGGAATGGATTGAGCTAATAGATTAGGTATCATTTTACATTGTCTCTAACTACTGTGTATTTACATAGTAAATACACATAATTACAATGTTACTATGCATAGGTACAATGCACTTAACGTGGAAATCTTTTTGCATGATATAACACTAACCCTATTCCTATCCCTGAGCCTAACCCTTTTCTAATATAATTGAGCACTTATATATATCATGCAAAAAGAGCTACACATTGTAACTATGCATAATAACATTGCAATTATGTATTTACTAACTTATGTAAATAGACACTTAATGAAAAAAGTTGCCATATATTATCATTGAAATATCTTTAAAAGGTAAAAATAAGTATACTGTACCACAATAAAAGCATAGTGAAGTGCATAGTAAAATGTGGTAAAGCACAGGTGGTAAGCATTGTAAAGCCCAGAGAGGTACAATATGGTAAAGCATATTAAAAGAACATGGCCCCACCTTCCTGTCCTCGACCAGGTTCAGAGTGTTGTGGTTTCTAAGTGTGTGCCAGTATAAAATGACACTGTGCACACAGGGTCCCCACCTTCCTGTCCTCGACCAGGTTCAGAGTGTTGTGGTTTCTAAGTGTGTGCCAGTATAAAATGACACTGTGCACACAGGGGCCCCACCTTCCTGTCCTCGACCAGGTTCAAAGTGTTGTGGTTTCTAAGTGTGTGCCAGTATAAAATGACCCTGTGCACACAGGGGCCCCACCTTCCTGTCCTCGACCAGGTTCAGAGTGTTGTGGTTTCTAAGTGTGTGCCAGTATAAAATGACACTGTGCACACAGGGGCCCCACCTTCCTGTCCTCGACCAGGTTCAGAGTGTTGTGGTTTCTAAGTGTGTGCCAGTATAAAATGACACTGTGCACACAGGGGCCCCACCTTCCTGTCCTCGACCAGGTTCAAAGTGTTGTGGTTTCTAAGTGTTTGCCAGTATAAAATGACACTGTGCACACAGGGTCCCCACCTTCCTGTCCTCGACCAGGTTCAGAGTGTTGTGGTTTCTAAGTGTGTGCCAGTATAAAATGACACTGTGCACACAGGGGCCCCACCTTCCTGTCCTCGACCAGGTTCAAAGTGTTGTGGTTTCTAAGTGTTTGCCAGTATAAAATGACCCTGTGCACACAGGGGCCCCACCTTCCTGTCCTCGACCAGGTTCAGAGTGTTGTGGTTTCTAAGTGTGTGCCAGTATAAAATGACACTGTGCACACAGGGGCCCCACCTTCCTGTCCTCGACCAGGTTCAGAGTGTTGTGGTTTCTAAGTGTGTGCCAGTATAAAATGACCCTGTGCACACAGGGGCCCCACCTTCCTGTCCTCGACCAGGTTCAGAGTGTTGTGGTTTCTAAGTGTGTGCCAGTATAAAATGACCCTGTGCACACAGGGGCCCCACCTTCCTGTCCTCGACCAGGTTCAGAGTGTTGTGGTTTCTAAGTGTGTGCCAGTATAAAATGACACTGTGCACACAGGGGCCCCACCTTCCTGTCCTCGACCAGGTTCAGAGTGTTGTGGTTTCTAAGTGTGTCCCAGTATAAAATGACACTGTGCACACAGGGGCCCCACCTTCCTGTCCTCGACCAGGTTCAGAGTGTTGTGGTTTCTAAGTGTTTGCCAGTATAAAATGACACTGTGCACACAGGGGCCCCACCTTCCTGTCCTCGACCAGGTTCAGAGTGTTGTGGTTTCTAAGTGTGTGCCAGTATAAAATGACACTGTGCACACAGGGGCCCCACCTTCCTGTCCTCGACCAGGTTCAGAGTGTTGTGGTTTCTAAGTGTGTGCCAGTATAAAATGACACTGTGCACACAGGGGCCCCACCTTCCTGTCCTCGACCAGGTTCAGAGTGTTGTGGTTTCTAAGTGTGTGCCAGTATAAAATGACACTGTGCACACAGGGGCCCCACCTTCCTGTCCTCGACCAGGTTCAGAGTGTTGTGGTTTCTAAGTGTGTGCCAGTATAAAATGACACTGTGCACACAGGGGCCCCACCTTCCTGTCCTCGACCAGGTCCAGAGTGTTGTGGTTTCTAAGTGTGTCCCAGTATAAAATGACACTGTGCACACAGGGGCCCCACCTTCCTGTCCTCGACCAGGTTCAGAGTGTTGTGGTTTCTAAGTGTGTCCCAGTATAAAATGACACTGTGCACACAGGGGCCCCACCTTCCTGTCCTCGACCAGGTTCAAAGTGTTGTGGTTTCTAAGTGTGTCCCAGTATAAAATGACACTGTGCACACAGGGGCCCCACCTTCCTGTCCTCGACCAGGTTCAGAGTGTTGTGGTTTCTAAGTGTGTCCCAGTATAAAATGACCCTGTGCACACAGGGGCCCCACCTTCCTGTCCTCGACCAGGTTCAGAGTGTTGTGGTTTCTAAGTGTGTGCCAGTATAAAATGACCCTGTGCACACAGGGGCCCCACCTTCCTGTCCTCGACCAGGTTCAGAGTGTTGTGGTTTCTAAGTGTGTCCCAGTATAAAATCACACTGTGCACACAGGGGCCCCACCTTCCTGTCCTCGACCAGGTTCAAAGTGTTGTGGTTTCTAAGTGTTTGCCAGTATAAAATGACACTGTGCACACAGGGTCCCCACCTTCCTGTCCTCGACCAGGTTCAGAGTGTTGTGGTTTCTAAGTGTGTGCCAGTATAAAATGACCCTGTGCACACAGGGGCCCCACCTTCCTGTCCTCGACCAGGTTCAGAGTGTTGTGGTTTCTAAGTGTGTGCCAGTATAAAATGACACTGTGCACACAGGGGCCCCACCTTCCTGTCCTCGACCAGGTTCAGAGTGTTGTGGTTTCTAAGTGTGTGCCAGTATAAAATGACACTGTGCACACAGGGGCCCCACCTTCCTGTCCTCGACCAGGTTCAGAGTGTTGTGGTTTCTAAGTGTGTGCCAGTATAAAATGACACTGTGCACACAGGGGCCCCACCTTCCTGTCCTCGACCAGGTTCAGAGTGTTGTGGTTTCTAAGTGTGTGCCAGTATAAAATGACACTGTGCACACAGGGGCCCCACCTTCCTGTCCTCGACCAGGTTCAAAGTGTTGTGGTTTCTAAGTGTGTGCCAGTATAAAATGACCCTGTGCACACAGGGGCCCCACCTTCCTGTCCTCGACCAGGTTCAGAGTGTTGTGGTTTCTAAGTGTGTGCCAGTATAAAATGACACTGTGCACACAGGGGCCCCACCTTCCTGTCCTCGACCAGGTTCAGAGTGTTGTGGTTTCTAAGTGTGTGCCAGTATAAAATGACACTGTGCACACAGGGGCCCCACCTTCCTGTCCTCGACCAGGTTCAGAGTGTTGTGGTTTCTAAGTGTGTCCCAGTATAAAATGACACTGTGCACACAGGGGCCCCACCTTCCTGTCCTCGACCAGGTTCAGAGTGTTGTGGTTTCTAAGTGTGTGCCAGTATAAAATGACACTGTGCACACAGGGGCCCCACCTTCCTGTCCTCGACCAGGTTCAGAGTGTTGTGGTTTCTAAGTGTGTCCCAGTATAAAATCACACTGTGCACACAGGGGCCCCACCTTCCTGTCCTCGACCAGGTTCAAAGTGTTGTGGTTTCTAAGTGTTTGCCAGTATAAAATGACACTGTGCACACAGGGGCCCCACCTTCCTGTCCTCGACCAGGTTCAGAGTGTTGTGGTTTCTAAGTGTGTCCCAGTATAAAATGACACTGTGCACACAGGGGCCCCACCTTCCTGTCCTCGACCAGGTTCAGAGTGTTGTGGTTTCTAAGTGTGTGCCAGTATAAAATGACACTGTGCACACAGGGGCCCCACCTTCCTGTCCTCGACCAGGTTCAGAGTGTTGTGGTTTCTAAGTGTGTGCCAGTATAAAATGACACTGTGCACACAGGGGCCCCACCTTCCTGTCCTCGACCAGGTTCAAAGTGTTGTGGTTTCTAAGTGTTTGCCAGTATAAAATGACCCTGTGCACACAGGGTCCCCACCTTCCTGTCCTCGACCAGGTTCAGAGTGTTGTGGTTTCTAAGTGTTTGCCAGTATAAAATGACACTGTGCACACAGGGGCCCCACCTTCCTGTCCTCGACCAGGTTCAGAGTGTTGTGGTTTCTAAGTGTGTGCCAGTATAAAATGACACTGTGCACACAGGGGCCCCACCTTCCTGTCCTCGACCAGGTTCAGAGTGTTGTGGTTTCTAAGTGTGTGCCAGTGTAAAATGACACTGTGCACACAGGGGCCCCACCTTCCTGTCCTCGACCAGGTTCAGAGTGTTGTGGTTTCTAAGTGTGTGCCAGTATAAAATGACACTGTGCACACAGGGGCCCCACCTTCCTGTCCTCGACCAGGTTCAGAGTGTTGTGGTTTCTAAGTGTGTCCCAGTATAAAATGACACTGTGCACACAGGGGCCCCACCTTCCTGTCCTCGACCAGGTTCAGAGTGTTGTGGTTTCTAAGTGTGTCCCAGTATAAAATGACACTGTGCACACAGGGGCCCCACCTTCCTGTCCTCGACCAGGTTCAGAGTGTTGTGGTTTCTAAGTGTGTGCCAGTATAAAATGACACTGTGCACACAGGGGCCCCACCTTCCTGTCCTCGACCAGGTTCAGAGTGTTGTGGTTTCTAAGTGTGTGCCAGTATAAAATGACACTGTGCACACAGGGGCCCCACCTTCCTGTCCTCGACCAGGTTCAGAGTGTTGTGGTTTCTAAGTGTGTGCCAGTATAAAATGACCCTGTGCACACAGGGGCCCCACCTTCCTGTCCTCGACCAGGTTCAAAGTGTTGTGGTTTCTAAGTGTTTGCCAGTATAAAATGACCCTGTGCACACAGGGGCCCCACCTTCCTGTCCTCGACCAGGTTCAGAGTGTTGTGGTTTCTAAGTGTTTGCCAGTATAAAATGACACTGTGCACACAGGGGCCCCACCTTCCTGTCCTCGACCAGGTTCAGAGTGTTGTGGTTTCTAAGTGTGTGCCAGTATAAAATGACACTGTGCACACAGGGGCCCCACCTTCCTGTCCTCGACCAGGTTCAAAGTGTTGTGGTTTCTAAGTGTGTGCCAGTATAAAATGACACTGTGCACACAGGGGCCCCACCTTCCTGTCCTCGACCAGGTTCAGAGTGTTGTGGTTTCTAAGTGTGTGCCAGTATAAAATGACACTGTGCACACAGGGGCCCCACCTTCCTGTCCTCGACCAGGTTCAGAGTGTTGTGGTTTCTAAGTGTGTGCCAGTATAAAATGACACTGTGCACACAGGGGCCCCACCTTCCTGTCCTCGACCAGGTTCAGAGTGTTGTGGTTTCTAAGTGTGTGCCAGTATAAAATGACACTGTGCACACAGGGGCCCCACCTTCCTGTCCTCGACCAGGTTCAAAGTGTTGTGGTTTCTAAGTGTTTGCCAGTATAAAATGACACTGTGCACACAGGGGCCCCACCTTCCTGTCCTCGACCAGGTTCAGAGTGTTGTGGTTTCTAAGTGTGTCCCAGTATAAAATCACACTGTGCACACAGGGGCCCCACCTTCCTGTCCTCGACCAGGTTCAGAGTGTTGTGGTTTCTAAGTGTTTGCCAGTATAAAATGACACTGTGCACACAGGGGCCCCACCTTCCTGTCCTCGACCAGGTTCAGAGTGTTGTGGTTTCTAAGTGTGTGCCAGTATAAAATGACCCTGTGCACACAGGGGCCCCACCTTCCTGTCCTCGACCAGGTTCAGAGTGTTGTGGTTTCTAAGTGTGTGCCAGTATAAAATGACACTGTGCACACAGGGGCCCCACCTTCCTGTCCTCGACCAGGTTCAGAGTGTTGTGGTTTCTAAGTGTGTGCCAGTATAAAATGACCCTGTGCACACAGGGGCCCCACCTTCCTGTCCTCGACCAGGTTCAGAGTGTTGTGGTTTCTAAGTGTGTGCCAGTATAAAATGACACTGTGCACACAGGGGCCCCACCTTCCTGTCCTCGACCAGGTTCAAAGTGTTGTGGTTTCTAAGTGTTTGCCAGTATAAAATGACCCTGTGCACACAGGGGCCCCACCTTCCTGTCCTCGACCAGGTTCAGAGTGTTGTGGTTTCTAAGTGTGTGCCAGTATAAAATGACCCTGTGCACACAGGGGCCCCACCTTCCTGTCCTCGACCAGGTTCAGAGTGTTGTGGTTTCTAAGTGTGTGCCAGTATAAAATGACACTGTGCACACAGGGGCCCCACCTTCCTGTCCTCGACCAGGTTCAGAGTGTTGTGGTTTCTAAGTGTGTGCCAGTATAAAATGACACTGTGCACACAGGGGCCCCACCTTCCTGTCCTCGACCAGGTTCAGAGTGTTGTGGTTTCTAAGTGTGTGCCAGTATAAAATGACCCTGTGCACACAGGGGCCCCACCTTCCTGTCCTCGACCAGGTTCAGAGTGTTGTGGTTTCTAAGTGTGTGCCAGTATAAAATGACACTGTGCACACAGGGGCCCCACCTTCCTGTCCTCGACCAGGTTCAGAGTGTTGTGGTTTCTAAGTGTGTGCCAGTATAAAATGACACTGTGCACACAGGGGCCCCACCTTCCTGTCCTCGACCAGGTTCAGAGTGTTGTGGTTTCTAAGTGTGTGCCAGTATAAAATGACCCTGTGCACACAGGGGCCCCACCTTCCTGTCCTCGACCAGGTTCAGAGTGTTGTGGTTTCTAAGTGTGTGCCAGTATAAAATGACACTGTGCACACAGGGGCCCCACCTTCCTGTCCTCGACCAGGTTCAGAGTGTTGTGGTTTCTAAGTGTGTGCCAGTATAAAATGACCCTGTGCACACAGGGGCCCCACCTTCCTGTCCTCGACCAGGTTCAGAGTGTTGTGGTTTCTAAGTGTGTGCCAGTATAAAATGACCCTGTGCACACAGGGGCCCCACCTTCCTGTCCTCGACCAGGTTCAGAGTGTTGTGGTTTCTAAGTGTGTGCCAGTATAAAATGACACTGTGCACACAGGGGCCCCACCTTCCTGTCCTCGACCAGGTTCAGAGTGTTGTGGTTTCTAAGTGTGTCCCAGTATAAAATGACACTGTGCACACAGGGGCCCCACCTTCCTGTCCTCGACCAGGTTCAGAGTGTTGTGGTTTCTAAGTGTGTGCCAGTATAAAATGACACTGTGCACACAGGGGCCCCACCTTCCTGTCCTCGACCAGGTTCAGAGTGTTGTGGTTTCTAAGTGTGTGCCAGTATAAAATGACCCTGTGCACACAGGGGCCCCACCTTCCTGTCCTCGACCAGGTTCAGAGTGTTGTGGTTTCTAAGTGTGTGCCAGTATAAAATGACACTGTGCACACAGGGGCCCCACCTTCCTGTCCTCGACCAGGTTCAGAGTGTTGTGGTTTCTAAGTGTGTGCCAGTATAAAATGACACTGTGCACACAGGGGCCCCACCTTCCTGTCCTCGACCAGGTTCAGAGTGTTGTGGTTTCTAAGTGTTTGCCAGTATAAAATGACACTGTGCACACAGGGGCCCCACCTTCCTGTCCTCGACCAGGTTCAGAGTGTTGTGGTTTCTAAGTGTGTCCCAGTATAAAATGACACTGTGCACACAGGGGCCCCACCTTCCTGTCCTCGACCAGGTTCAGAGTGTTGTGGTTTCTAAGTGTGTGCCAGTATAAAATGACACTGTGCACACAGGGGCCCCACCTTCCTGTCCTCGACCAGGTTCAGAGTGTTGTGGTTTCTAAGTGTGTGCCAGTATAAAATGACACTGTGCACACAGGGGCCCCACCTTCCTGTCCTCGACCAGGTTCAGAGTGTTGTGGTTTCTAAGTGTGTGCCAGTATAAAATGACCCTGTGCACACAGGGGCCCCACCTTCCTGTCCTCGACCAGGTTCAGAGTGTTGTGGTTTCTAAGTGTGTGCCAGTATAAAATGACACTGTGCACACAGGGGCCCCACCTTCCTGTCCTCGACCAGGTTCAGAGTGTTGTGGTTTCTAAGTGTGTGCCAGTATAAAATGACACTGTGCACACAGGGGCCCCACCTTCCTGTCCTCGACCAGGTTCAGAGTGTTGTGGTTTCTAAGTGTGTGCCAGTATAAAATGACACTGTGCACACAGGGGCCCCACCTTCCTGTCCTCGACCAGGTTCAGAGTGTTGTGGTTTCTAAGTGTGTGCCAGTATAAAATGACCCTGTGCACACAGGGGCCCCACCTTCCTGTCCTCGACCAGGTTCAAAGTGTTGTGGTTTCTAAGTGTGTCCCAGTATAAAATGACACTGTGCACACAGGGGCCCCACCTTCCTGTCCTCGACCAGGTTCAGAGTGTTGTGGTTTCTAAGTGTGTGCCAGTATAAAATGACACTGTGCACACAGGGGCCCCACCTTCCTGTCCTCGACCAGGTTCAGAGTGTTGTGGTTTCTAAGTGTGTGCCAGTATAAAATGACACTGTGCACACAGGGGCCCCACCTTCCTGTCCTCGACCAGGTTCAGAGTGTTGTGGTTTCTAAGTGTGTGCCAGTATAAAATGACCCTGTGCACACAGGGGCCCCACCTTCCTGTCCTCGACCAGGTTCAGAGTGTTGTGGTTTCTAAGTGTGTGCCAGTATAAAATGACCCTGTGCACACAGGGGCCCCACCTTCCTGTCCTCGACCAGGTTCAGAGTGTTGTGGTTTCTAAGTGTGTGCCAGTATAAAATGACACTGTGCACACAGGGGCCCCACCTTCCTGTCCTCGACCAGGTTCAGAGTGTTGTGGTTTCTAAGTGTTTGCCAGTATAAAATGACACTGTGCACACAGGGGCCCCACCTTCCTGTCCTCGACCAGGTTCAGAGTGTTGTGGTTTCTCCGGAGCAGGAAGCTCACAGTTCCCTGGTGGTTCTCCTCGGCAGCGTACTGAATCGGGGTCCGCCCCTCCTTGCACTCGAGCTTCACAGACGCCCCGCTCTCAACCAGGAACCGCACCGTCTCCAGGAACCCCGACTTGGACGCGAAGTGGAGCGGAGTCCAGCCATTCTGGAGGGCCAGGGGGAGACAGTCAGCAATAGTCGCTACCTATTTTTCTATTTATGCGCACGTCAGTGGCTTATGAAGAAGGTAATATTGGGAAATGCTAAATGGGGCTCCTATGTCTGGTAGCATACATACCCTTTGATCCCTTTGTGCCCCCAATTAAACCCACTGGTAAAAGTGGATAGAAAGCTTTTGCCTCTGACTGATTCTCTCTCTCATAGACCCTCACCTTGTCTGTGTCATTGATCTCAGCCCCCTGGCCCAGCAGCCCCCTGACCATCTCATGGTGCCCGTTGGCAGCAGCCAGGTGGAGGCAGGTGCGCCCGCGTCTGTCCTTGAGGTGCAGCTGGGAGGTGGACTTGCTGAGGAGCAGCCCCACCACTGCAGTGTGCCCGTTCTGAGCTGCCAGGTGCAGAGGAGTGGAGCCCTGAGGGAGCAGAGACAGGGTGGGAAGGTGAAATGGAGCCCGGCTGCAGGGCCAGAAGTACAGGGCACTCTGATGAAGCCAAGAGGAAAGAATCACTTCTTTGGAAACAAATACATCCTTAGGGGCTTATGTACTGTATTGCAGGGGAGTGGCAATTCTACAGTGAGCCATTTGCAGTCAACCCCATTATCCAGTCAATTTCAGATTCAGTGAGAAAAGCTATTCTCTTTGGACCAGTGACAGAAAAGAGGATGTAACACAAACAGTATTCATACATACAGTAATATTATATATATATATATATATATATATATATATATATATATATATATATATATATATATATATATAGTATATATACATATTCTTATATATATATATATATATATATATATATATATATATATATATATATATATATATATATATATATATATATATATATATATATATATTAATGACTTAGTCAATTAATAAAATATTTTGAAATCGTTGTTCTGAAAATAAAAACTTTGAATGCAACAAAACGTACATGTAGGTTAGTCTCTGCGTCAGCCTGCACCCCGGGGTAGTTGAGTAGAAGCCTCACTAGGCTCTCATGTCCTGACTGGGCAGCGAGATGCAGGGGGGTAAACCCTGACTGAAACCATGACAACAAACACAACACAGAGGCGTTAGTTCAGTGGTGTTCAACTCCCCCTCCCCCTCCCCCTCCCCCTCCCCCCCCCTGTATGTGGAAAAGCCATTCCTGATTTAAATTGAAATCTAGATAACTACTTCACAGTCAGGTTTGCGACTAAGATATACAGGATTATGTGCAAAGGACTACTGTCTAGTGGAAGCTCAAACCGTGTCTCGCTGTGTCACCTTCCTGGACAGGTAAATATACTGCGTGTAAGCAGCTGTGTTGAAATAGCTGAAACTTCTATTTACTTGACTTTGTGACTTTGTTTCTAACTGTTTTACCTCAAAATGTGTTATTAACTGTGAAGTTATGACCTTTTTAGACAGCTGATGCCTCAGGCCTATCTGGTAATGAGATGCTGCATGTGCAGGTAAGTAGTGAGACCACACAAACATATCTGCTTCTGCTGAAACACTTGAATGGAAAGCAGAGCTGCGGCGGTCGAGTACCTCGCTGGGCTGCTCTCGGATCCTCTGCCCCTCGACTGCGCTCCGGGGGGGCTCGCTCTGCATCGTTGCTGGCACCCTGCTCAGGATCTCCCTCACAAAGTCCACCTGCCCGAAACTGGCTGCCACGTGGAGCGCAGTCAGTCCGGTCTGCGGGAAACACTGTATTACCACACACAGTCTGACACTATTCAAAATGCTTTATTTCTAAAGGTTTTGTATACAAAAAATAAGAGACTATTACATAGTAGTTGGACAATTATGCATGTCCATTGTAGGATTTATTTATTACCTGACAGCAACGCTTGCTAGATAACAGTACTTGAGCTCCAAAAATAATTAGTGGTAAATTCTGCTTTGAGGAGATTAGTCCCAATGTGCATTAACACATGGTAAGGACTGCACTTGAACCACATGCCAGCTATTATTCCAGTCATTTCCAGTACTCTTGACTTACACAAAGAGTCTGCAATTGGCTATTTAGCACCTGTAAGCAGTTATGTCGAGGTGCAGATACAATACAGAGAACAGGCATGATTCGTTATTCCTTAGCTTTCAGTAATTGAAAGGGCATGTTATACATATTCTTATAAAGCATGTAGACAGTAACGACTATAGTGCAGAAGTTGTTGTGAAAATAATAATATTAAAAAAATAAACTTACTTTAGTGCTAGTTATTTTAAAGGACACACTCCCTTTAAGAGCATCCAGGACATTTATGTGCCCGTTCTTAGCAGATAAATGGATAGCAGTCATCCCCTCCTGGAGAAAAACATATATTGCAACAATTTAGGTAGATAAAAACAGGACTGCTGCAAAAAGAGAATGCATTGATGTGAGCGAGACATACAGCAAGAAAGGGGCTTATCTGTTGTCAATACAAAAAAAAAAAAAAAAATGAGATCAACTCAAACTTAAGAAGTGACCTGTGTGGACATGACAGCATTTGTGTTTGACAACATACAGTGTAACATTTGAGGAAACATGGTTGGTGCATTGGCTTGTAATTGAAATGAGTGTAGCTGGTAATTAAAGATGTGACGGCAGCACTCACAGCATTCTCTTCTGCAGCTGAAGCGCCAGCCTCCAGTAAAACCTTCACAACCTCTGAGTGACCTCCAGCGGCTGCCAGGAGCAAGGGGCTGGAATCATTAGTCTGGAAGGAAAACAGAATTAGACAAACAGGTGCAGTGGCTCTCTTGAAGTGAAGCCTCTATGGAGAAGGGTAAGAATGCATTATCGAAGTATAACCAATAACGGTTAAGTAAAAATAAACACCATTGGCCACATTTTCAGAACGTTTCCTCCAGTCTTTAACTCCTGCTTTTTGAAAGAAGAAATAAAATCATGTTACTGTTACAAAATGAGAAACAGAACCCCTTGAAGTGCTGGAGAGAACTGGGATTATATGGGTAGGTGTCTAGTTCTAGCTTTGTAAAATTAACTAGGGCTAATTAAAGACTGGAGTAAACGCTTTGAAAATAAGGCCCTATATATCTAGATTTTGTTGATAACATCATGTACAGCTCTGGTCAAACGTTTTGCATCACCCCCTATATAATGAACTAATTTTGCTTCATAAAGTCAAATGAAACCTGCTGAATAATGTTACGTTAACATATTGAACTACATACCGCTTTGTAATTTTCCATATATTTAACAAATAACAAAAATAGAAAACTCTAACATTAAATACTGTACTACTATTATAGCTTCCAGTGACTTTTGCAATATCATTTTGTAGTTTCTTTGATTACACGATCTTAAATAAAACATCTAAATTATGTTCATAAAGTTTTTTTTTTTGTTTTTTTTCTCAATCCTGAAATTCTAGGCGATGCAAAACTTTTGTCCATAGCTGTACACAGTGAATGTCAGGTTTGCTTTTCCAGTGTTGCATCGTGGGATACCTATACTGCGCACTGAAAGTCACCTGATTACGAGCAGAGGTCACCCCGACTTTGCTGAACTTGAGAAGCTCCTTGATAACAGCCACGCTGCCCTTTGATGCTGCGATGTGGGCGCACGTGGCTCCTTCCACATTGGCAGAGGTGGCCAGCTCCGGGCGGTGCTTCAGGAAAAGCTTCACCACCTCCGAGTGGTCATTTTCTGCAGCCAGGTGGAGGGGGGTCTGCCCATGCTGGCGAGAACATGAAGAACAGAACCATTAGCAACCAACCCCTCTGCTGATGCAGTGCTTCATTGGATGCTAATCCCTCTAGTGGACCCATCAGGAACATTCATGATATAAATGTTTTGAGGATTTGAGTGACCAACAAAGTTGTATGACTCCACTTTAAAGTACAATGTATGCAGCATTAAAATAAAACACATCTGTTTAATTACTGACTGCGTGAAGCCCTTTCTACCCTCTTTACAATATAGTATGGTTGTTTATCTATGTATCGAACAACACTTCATATTCTGGCTTGTCTTGTGCTTGACCAGTCTGGGCTTGGGTATGGACTCAAGCTCTGAAAACGTGGACTTCAATGTACTGGACACAAGCTCTGAGAACCTGGACTTCAACGTACTAAGGACTCAAACACTGAGAAAGTGGACTTCAATGTACTGGACACAAGCTCTGAAAATGTGGACTTCAACGTACTGGACACAAGCTCTGAGAATGTGGACTTCAACATACTGGAAACAAGTGTATCTCTGGTGTCTATATTTTGCTAACAACTCAACCATCATTGTACATAGAACACAGTACACAGAGCACACAGCACAGTGCACACTATACAGAACACAGAGCACAGTGCACAGTACACAGTACACAGAGCACAGTGCACAGAACACAGAGCCCAGTGCACAGTCCACAGTACACAGAACACAGTGCACAGTACACAGAACACAGTGCACAGTGCACAGTACACAGAGCAGTGCACAGAACATAGAGCTCAGTTCACAGTACACAGAACACAGTACACAGAGCACACAGCACAGTGCACAGTATACAGAACACAGCGCACAGTGCACAGTACACAGAGCACAGAACACATAGAGCCCAGTGCACAGAACACAGAGCACAGAACACACAGCACAGTGCACAGTACACAGAACACAGAGCACACAGCACAGTGCACAGTACACAGTACACAACACAGTGCACAGTACACAGTACAGTGCACAGAGCACACAGCACAGAGCACACAGCACAGAGCACAGTACACAGAACACAGAGCACACAGCACAGTAAACAGTACACAGAACACAGTGCACAGTACATGGTGTAGTCCGCTTGTCGTCTATGATTGTCAGGACCATTTTGTTCAAAAATGTTCATTTACAATTGTTTTACTTTGTGAACTGAGCAACCTTTTGAAGAGGGTAATGGAAGAGTTGAGTGCTTACGATGTCCGTGGCATTAACATCTGCCTTCATGTTCAGTAAACTGCAGCATACGTCCAGCTGCCCGTGGAGCGCCGCCAGGTGTAGTGGGGTGCGTTTAGTCTGGAGGGGAATGGAGAGCACGGTTGGCACTCAGCCTCACAGACAAACACAACAAAAGGTAGGGAAATACAATGTAAAACATTGGCTTGCTATACATGCGCTTTACAAACTCGGATCTCTCTTTCCAGTGTCGTGGGTCACGCTTGTACCCCAAAATGTATTAAATTAGTATAGCTGGGAATTCATGCCAGTGGTCTCCTGTGGGCTACCAACCTCAACACCAGGCTTGATCGAGCACCTATAGAGTTGAAGTAAAATCTCTTAAACCTAATTCATGGAGAAAGATTCATTTAATAAAAACAAAAACATGAAAAAGAAAAAAACAAACCTATTGGTTCCATGAATGTGTTCAAAACAACAAATAAGGGGCTTCACATCAACTTGCTGCAAGACTTACAGAACGAAGCTCCAGAAAATTACAAAGATCCCCGGCTGGATTAGCATCTATTGAGGACTTTGTTGAATTGGTATGGACTATATATACTGGATCCCCAATCACAAAAATAGAACAGCATTCTATAGGCAAGAGCCTTGCACTGTCCCTGCAGAATTCAGATTCAGGGATTTATTATTATTATTATTATTATTATTATTATTATTATTATTATTATTATTATTATTATTATTATGTAGTGGGAAATGTGGGCGAGTAGGGTAGCCTATTGTAGACTTACTACCGGTATTTTGAAAATGCGCTCTACTAAACATTTTAACTGGATGTTTTTTATAGTATATCATTAAGTGCTGAATATTAGCTCCATTCATAGACTACCATAAGGATCAGAATTGCTGAAGCTACCCTATAATATATATATTATATATGTATGTCTATAATATGTATATAAATATATACGCAGTCAAAAAGTGTTTACCAGATAATACCACATGGTATTTTTGTTTTTGATATCTGTTTAACGATATGCCTGGGTTACTGTTCTGTTTCCCTTGCTTTATTTATTTATTCTCTCCCTATATGAAATGCTACATGTATATGTAAACCCGAATTTGCCAGAAAGGTACTATCAAAACAGCGTGCTTATTTCTACTTGTGCATGTAAACCGAGCCCTTGCTGCTGCTCACCAAGGAGAGTGCGTCGATGCTGGCCATGTGAGTCTCCACCAGCAGCTTCACCAGCCTGCAGTACCCGTTCTGTGCTCCCAGGTGCAGGGGTGTCAGTCCCAGCTTGGTCTTGGCGTTGACAAAGGCCTTATGAGACAGCAAGATATCCGCGATCTCCTCGTGACCGTTCCCTGCAGCCAGGTGGAGTGCTGCCTTGCCATGCTACAAAAATACATGAGTGGTACATTGGAGACTGGATCACAAAAGCTCATCCGGGTTTCATGCTGAAAAGGGTTGGTCTGAACCAATGAGTGGCATAGCTCGGCAGAAGAGACGTCCCTAGCGCTATGCCATTTCCTCGGTGCTACGTCACTACCCACACCTCTCCACCGTACAGCTGCCTTTGGGCTTATCGACTGTATACAGGGGTCTTCTGAGCCTAAAATATCTGTCAGGCTGTCAGAAGACCCCCTTTTAGTAAGCCCAGCATGCAAAAGGCTAAATGCTGTAACAAAATATTGCTGTCATTTCTCTATTCCGTTGTCTGTTATTTTTACAAATTGTGCTTTAAAATCATGTTCTGCTAAATATTGAATATGGTGGCCCAGTTGTGTCTGATCTCTTTATCAGTCAAGTCTGGACAGATAATGTAACTGCGGTTTGTGGTCATAATATTTTGCTGTGTGTAAAAATCTGAATGCTGCCATTTGTTTCCCCCACTGTTTCCCTGTCTTACTTCATCAAAGACGTCCACGCGAGCGTGATTCTGCAGCAGGATCCTGACCATCTCTGTGTGACCTCTCTCTGCAGCCAGCAATAATGAAGACCAGCCATTCTTGAAATGAAAAAGGCAGAAATTAGCTAACATGTCTTTCTGCTGTCCTAATGCGATTTTTACATTACATTTTGTAATTGCGTTTTTATAAACTGGGATTAAAAATGCACAATTAATTAAAACCAGGGGGGAAATTCTGCCGGTACTCTGTACCGGAACTTATTTTGATGCCGGTACTGGGTACCAGGACTTATTTAATCTGCTTTTCATCCAACGTGGATGCATTCCATCCACTCACACAGTCCACCAGTGCAATGTTTCTCAAATGCGCTTTCATTCAGCACAGTTCATGCTGCTCGCATTCTGTTTCCTCAAACTGCTTCTGCTTCTGTTAGCTGCTACTGGTCACCACTAACGTCAGTATAATCACTGGCCGAGCTTTCATCCTGATCAGATTTCATTTTGAAATAAGTCACAAATCTCCGCCCATTTCGCTTTGTGTCAGTGCTCATTCGTTGATCAACAAGAGAAAACTTTAGCAGTGCATCGTGAAAACAGCAATATGGGGTAATTATTATTATGAAGTAATAATTATTTTCTTTAGTGTGGCGAAGAAACTATCTGAAATATCTGAAACAAACATTGCTGCACATGAATTTGAAGGTAAAAATCCACGTCAGTGTTCGCCATAAATGACACAGTTGATAATATTTATCATAATGCGTTTTTCCTTGCACCGAAATGTTCTAAAATGGCAAGTGATGTGCGGGACAGTAGGGATTAACAATAGCAAAAAAAACAGGATCAAAGCACAGTTCAGATTTTGGTAAGCGAGTCAGAATCTGGATACAGATGTAGGTGCGCTTCACGCTTTTCAAACACTGGCCCAACTTGCAAGGTACATGTTAAGCATAGTGATCAACGTTTTCTTTTGTTGTGATCCTAGTATTTTCTATTATGAGGACTGTAATAAATGAAAACCAAAATGGTGAGGTGTTTTTTTCTTTGTACAATGCCCCCTTTTATAAAACATTTTGAAGAGTTTATTTAAGTTAAATGTGAGTTTTTACTTAAGTGCACATCTAAAAAAAAGGCAGAAGTAACCCACAGTAATGATATTACTTTATGAAAATGTGTCTTTTGCCACTTTGTTTATTGTGCAGAAACCACAATACCAGGGATAATAAGAAGTCTACTTTTATACTGTTTCTGCCAGAAAAATATATATCTGGAATACAGCATAGTAATGAATCTAATCAGAAACACAACAGAGATGTTGTAAGATAACTAATAAATACAAAATAAATCAAAGAAACAGGGATATATGTTCTAATCCAAGGCTATCACTGTAGCATGGCCAGGTCCTGTGGTAAGTGAGTACCCAGGGTCTGGAAAGTATGGGGATGATTGCTTAGAATACTATGGAGATTAAAATCAAGTACATCATTAGTAGCAGTAGTGCCTGTTACATAATACATTTGAGGGGTATTTTAGCCCCTAGTGTGCATTATTTGACTGACCTTTTTGTGTATTTTTTTCATAGCACAGTTGTTTTTTATAACATCATCCCTTCTTAGGATATCTTGAAACAAAACTCCCTCTCTACAGCAGTTACTGCACAGTGTAATATTACTTAATGCTTGTTATTTAAGGTTTAACTGAAGTGTTATATTGCAGTACATGACTGAGTGATACAAGCAGAGGGGACAAAGCTTGCAGTATTTTCAGCTTCTTTGTTTATGGTGAATTGGTTATAATTGATCAGTTATTATTTAAGGCTTATTTTGTATTTATAAATGTATCGTGTACCAACATGTATACATTTTAAAAGTATTTATTCATTGGCACTCAAATTGTCTAAAAAATGTTTACACCCGGCTGTGCATACGAGTACCTGCACTTTTCTGTTGAGAATTTCACCCCTGATTAAAACTATAAGTAATCTGTACACAGAAAATACACAAATAAGTACACTGATATTGGTTAACCTTGGTGGACATCTGCTTTGCACACTCAGCAAGCTGATGCCCTCACATCATCCTCATGATTAAATCTACTGTTTCTGAAACACTGTACCTTGGCATGCTTGTTGATGGCTTGCTGCAGCTGGTTGGTGTTAAAATTCTTCAAAATCTCCAGAAGCACGTCAGTGTTCCCCACCCGGGCGCAGTAGTGCAGGGGAGTCTCACAGGTCTGCATACAGATCCAACACACACACACACACAGGTCAGGACACACACATTGCAAATCTGCCCATCTAAAACACTATCTCACAGGTCTGCACACAGATCCAACACACACACACACACAGGTCAGGACACACAAATTGCAAACCTGCCAATCTAAAACACTATTTCACAGGTCTGCACACAGATCCAACACACACACACACACACACAGGTCAGGACACACACATTGCAAACCTGCCAATCTGAAACACCTGGAGCCCATACTTTTGTATACATTATCTGACCTGTCAAAAGACAGCCAAGGGTTGAGAGGGGGCTGGCACAGGAACAGCATATACAAGTGTCCCAAACATTCCAGAGGAGCAGCACACTCAACGGGAAAGCTCTTTCAGACTCCTGAAGCTGAAGCATGCCTTATTCAGCTGTGACTGTCCCTGACTCCTGAAGCTGAAGCATGCCTTATTCAGCTGTGACTGTCCCTGACTCCTGATGCTGAAGCATGCCTTATTCAGCTGTGACTGTCCCTGACTCCTGAAGCTGAAGCATGCCTTATTCAGCTGTGACTGTCCCTGACTCCTGAAGCTGAAGCATGCCTTATTCAGCTGTGACTGTCCCTGACTCCTGAAGCTGAAGCATGCCTTATTCAGCTGTGACTGTCCCTGACTCCTGAAGCATGTAACATGCCTTATTCAGCTGTGACTGTCCCTGACTCCTGAAGCATGTAACATGCCTTATTCAGCTGTGACTGTCCCTGACTCCTGAAGCATGTAACATGCCTTATTCAGCTGTGACTGTCCCTGACTCCTGAAGCATGTAACATGCCTTACTCAGCTGTAACTGTCCCTGACTCCTGAAGCCGTGTTGATGGCCCTGCCTGATGTCTGAACAGGATTCCTGACCACTGCACCCCAAAACACAACCTCCTGCTCTACTTCGCCCCACCACTCCTCAGCGAATGGCTTTCCCTGCTGCACAGATGACTGCTGAACCTTACCAGTCTGGTTGCTGCAGTGATGTCAATGTCGTACTCCATGAGGATTCGGATGATCTTGGTGTCCTCCTCTTCAAAGTGGATCATATCCTTCTTTATCTCAGCCGCCAGGTGCAACGGGGTCTCCCCTTCCTAAGAGGGAATAGAAACTAAAAAAATAAGATCCACTCCATAGATGAGGTACAGCTAGAATTATCAAGAATACATAGGTGTAATTACACCTCTTTGCCACAAGATGGCGTTACAACACCTGTTGTGTGGAGGTTCAATTACCCAACACAGCAGATGTACTAGAAAATATTAAGCAATACACGTCAAGTAAGATTTAATTCTCAATTTAAATTATTCCATCTAGAGTACCAGACCCTTTCAGAAAAGAAACCAGAACGAAATGTGATAATAATATTTGTGGATTATTACAGAGTGCTCTGTGAACATTGTATGCATTGCAGTTTGAGTGTGCCTTTGCTGATGATTTTTAATGAAGTATGGTGTGCCACTTTATTTCAGACAGCAGACAAACTGCTTCCACAGACAGACAACAGCCTCTTTACAGCATTTTGCAGCTTGGCTTCAGACCCAGGAAACGGTGTATCTGGGTGCTGTGATAGAGAACACACTGCCTGCCCCACCTCCCACTCGTACCGTGTTCTCCTGGCTGACGCACACAGTGGCCTCAGTCTGACTCTTCTCGGTGGCCAGATAGCGGAGTATCTCCTCTACAACGGGAGCATGGCAGTGGCGCACTGCAATGTGGAGTGGGTTCTCCCCAGCCTGTGGGACAGAGGGGCAGCATTCACAGGGTTTCAAAGCTCACAGAAAGACTGCAGGTGCATTTTGACAACAAAAGGATTCGTTCAAAATAAACTTGTGTGCTGAAAAGCTGGCAAGTAGACAAAAAAATAGCCTTCAGAACACCTTCAGTAACAGCATACTGTAAATAATAAAACTGAGCACCCAATATTACAAAAAGGAGTAAACCAAAAAACATGTAACATAGTACGTTCTAAAAGATTTAAATTAGAACGTTTGTTTTCTGTATTGTTCAAAGTAACTGCATTTCAACTATATATAAATACACACACAAGCCACACTCCATGGGGAGAGTCTCACTCAACTGATTAATGAATGACAAGCCCATTTTAGGCTTTTTTGTTGTTTTAAAAACACCAGATGTAAAATGTAAAATGTCTTTTAATTGTAAAGAAATGTTGCATTGCATAAATGTGAATCCAGTCTTGAAGTGGATTAAATACATAGTAAATGGTCTCTTTTACAATGCTAAATAAAAGACAGCAAAGCAATGTGGATTACCTTAGACTGGCACGTCAGATCTCCTCCCTCCTCAATCAGAGCTTGCAGCATGCTGAGGCTGCCGTGGCGAGCAGCAATGTGCATGGCTGTCTCTCCGTTCTACAGAGCCAAATAAGGGATAGTCAGGGCTCTGAACTTTATCACTTTACTTGAAAAGTGTGACCAGGACCTTGTCTCAATAAACAACACAGGCAAGGGCGGAAATGGTTTGAAAAATAAACAGGATCTCTACATAATAAAGAAAATGCTGAACAGGCAACTTGTTCAATAAAAAAAACAGACATTTAAAAAAAAAAATCCAAGTGCAAGGTTAAACGGTTGTGGGAAGGTGGTATCCAGAAGGAGCTCACATACCAGGACCTCCCCTCCTTCACCGCTGATCCTGAAAATGGTTCCAGTATTGTATAGCCTGCCTCTCTTACCTCCTGCTCTGCATTGACGTCAGCCCCGCTCTTCAGCAGCATCTCTGCCACCTTCTCCCCCTCCTTCACTCGGGCAGCGATGTGCAGTGGCGTCTCCCTCGCCTGCATCGACCAACAACAGAATCACACACACAGAACCGCACTCACAGAATGCAACAAACACAAAGAACTGTGGAACACAACTTCATAACTGAACACAACATCTAAAAACACAATAAACAAAAACATAAAAAGCAGGACCTGTTCAGTTTGAATCATCCCAACTTTCGAATTAATTGTCTTGATATTCTTCATATATGTAAAATCAGCCCTTATTTATACTGATATTTCAGACTGAACTGCTAAAAACTTTGCTTTACTCCTAACGACATTCATAAATAAAAAAAATTAAAAACTCAAGAAATCTCACTATAAAAATCTCAGCAAAAAAACGGTCACTGAATGAGGTTGTGTTAAAGGGAGTAAGCTCTGTCTGGGGTAGATGAACTAAGATGGGTCAGTCGCAGCGCAAACATACTGCAATTTGCATTTTCGTTACGAGAATTCGCAAAGTATACATTTTGTCGTATGTACGAAGAGAAAAAATGTTAATGAAGAGAGCCGCAATATACTAATTCAAATATCTGTTGTCATCTTAGCGAGATCTCTAGCATTGTGAGAGTTGTGCGACGTTTTTTTTTTTTTAAATAAATAATAAAAGTCAGTCTATTCCTATCAGATTCTATAGTGGGACCCCCACCTTCACCCCCAATTAAAAAAAGTGTTTCTATCAAAAAGTTTTTCATAATCACAAAGTAGCCCCTCGCTAAACCGGATATGTTTGTCTGACATATGGTGTCGGGTTTAAAAAAATACAATAAAATTGCACACACATATATATAGTGCTCAATGTATTTTAAATGTATAAATAATTGCGCTGAAATAACACTAATTTGTTTTGGTTAGGCTATACATTACATTATGAACAAAAATCTAAATCTGTACACCGGCATATACACAGTGTTCCACATTTTTACAGTTTTTATCTTAAAGTTTATTATACATATATTAAAGTAGGGATAAAATCTGTAAAAATGTGTTTTTAATTGAAACATCGAGAAAAATCAGGAAATAAAATCTCAGTGTACATACTTTACATGTGGAATATGATGCGTAGCAGTTCTGGTTTCTGATTAAGTTTAATGTCCCTGGCATGTATGATGAAGCAGAATCTGTGCAAGTCTGTCCAGCAAAGCACAGAGCGGCTGTCCAGCAAAGCACAGAGCGACTGTCCAGCAAAGCACAGAGCGACTGTCCAGCAAAGCACAGAGCGGCTGTCCAGCAAAGCACAGAGCGGCTGTCCAGCAAAGCACAGAGTGGCTGTCCAGCAAAGCACAGAGCGGCTGTCCAGCAAAGCACAGAGCGGCTGTCCAGCAAAGCACAGAGCGGCTGTCCAGCAAAGCACAGAGCAGCTGTCCAGCAAAGCACAGAGCGGCTGTCCAGCAAAGCACAGAGCGGCTGTCCAGCAAAGCACAGAGCGGCTGTCCAGCAAAGCACAGAGCGGCTGTCCAGCAAAGCACAGAGCAGCTGTCCAGCAAAGCACAGAGTGGCTGTCCAGCAAAGCACAGAGTGGCTGTCCAGCAAAGCACAGAGCGGCTGTCCAGCAAAGCACAGAGTGGCTGTCCAGCAAAGCACAGAGCGACTGTCCAGCAAAGCACAGAGCGGCTGTCCAGCAAAGCACAGAGCGACTGTCCAGCAAAGCACAGAGCGGCTGTCCAGCAAAGCACAGAGCGGCTGTCCAGCAAAGCACAGAGCGACTGTCCAGCAAAGCACAGAGCTCTGACAAACTTACTGACATTAGTTTTCTTTTGAATATTTATAAAATGATTTATGTTTCCACTCCGAATATTATATTTTCGTCTAAATATTTCAATTTAGTTTTTGATCAAGCTAGTTACTATGCCCAGCAATTGCCACAATAATCAGGTACAAGTTAATAAGTTAATATAAGGCGATTATATTTAACAGGTTTTATTATAGCTTAAATTTAAATGGAAATAACTGAACTGACCACTGTATGCTTATTTAAAAGCTTGTCATAAACCCCTACAGTCTTTTTGTTCCACACTTTGTTAACATACCTGTATATGAAACCAAACTGAAAAGGTGATGAGATATGTAGCTCAGACAGAATATATTAGGCTCAGGTTAATATAAATCATACAGAAAGAATGATGTTATATATATATATTTATATATATATATATATATATATATATATATATATATATATATATATAATAGCATCTCTTTTAATACACATATAAACTTGTATTGTATTGTGAGGTATTATAGCGAGGATCCTGTGAACTGTGATTCACCTGACTTTTTAGAAAAAGGAGGGGTTGAAAAAAGAGAAGCCACAGGATCATGTTCCAATATTTTTGGAAAGAAGTTATATCCAATTAATTTTGAAGGTTGTTGAGCAACTCCAATTAGTTTTAAAAAAGAGTTGACCGGATCCTTCTAGAATATATCATTAACTCAAAGATAAGAACTGTCAAGGCAGACTGATGATCAGATTTAATTGGGACACCTGATGCATTCAATGGAGGGAAAATTCTATAAAAACCCCAGTCAAGTATCGCTCGACTTGCTAACTACAAGCCGATGTGATCCATGCTCTGAAGATCTCTGAAAAACTGATTGCTGTTTGGTTGTATTCACAAGTCTCTGCCTTTTGAAGACAGTTCTTATTTTTCAATATATCCTACACTACACTTCCATATACAGGAAGGTAAGCATATATTTGAATTTAATATCTCTTTTATATTGGATGCATTGCTATACGGTATAGGATTTATATTTTAGCTGTAGAGAGTGATATATTGAATGTTCTGGAACGTAGCGGTGGGCGCTTTAGCTTTTTGCATTTTATAGCCTGAAGGCTAAGCATATGATAAGCATACCTGTATTACTGTATTGAAGTATTAATGCTGTTAAACCTGTAAAGTCCCAGGCTGCCTATTAGCAGGGATCCAAAATGGCTTGCAACCACTTGATCAATTTTTAAACCATTTAATAAACCGAAAAGAGCACTACTACTGCTCTGATTTGTTAAAACTTTAATTTTAAATGTGATTTTCTTGATGATTATAAAGTTGTCTGGGCATATAGCACGCCCAGTGCATGAACAAAACCACTTACAGGAGTTTTGAACATCTCTGTCCTCCTTAAATGTCTCCCCTGGGTTTAAGAGTGTGCTCAGAGCATATATATAATACAAAGAGTACGTGCAAATCTGACTGTAAGCTCTATCAAACAGAGTGGGTGTCCCCTTACCTTGCCCCCTTTGAGCTGTACCTGAGCCCCGAAGCCCAGTAGAGTCTGTACCACCAGAGGCTTGCAGTGCTGCACTGCGATGTGCAGAGCGCTGTAGCTGTCCTTGGTGGTGGTGTCTACATGGGCCCCCTTCAGGAGCAAAGCCTTCACCACTGCCGTGTGGCCTCTCATAGCCGCTGCGTGCAGACAGACTGCTCCAGACTGCGATGACAGGGGGTGACAGCAGTGTTAGACCACGAATCCTCTGTAAATTGTTTTGTGGCATACAACAGCATGTTTCATTTTGCCTTGTTCTGGTGTAATGTTTAAACAATAATATCCACCACATTAAGTGCTGCCAGCAAAATAGTTCAATGGTCAGCTCTCTGGAAGCAATATAATAAACAGTGCTATTCATTTCAATTGAGCAGGAGCATGCCGAGTATTCGTTATTTGTGCAAAAGAAAGCTGTAGCTCTAGTTCTGTGAGCCGTGCCTTGAAGTTAGTGATGATGAATCGTGTACAACAGACTTGTGACATTCAGGGGTAGCTATTTGTATTACCTTGTTGGGCATGTGCAAAGGAACACCTTTTTTCAGGAAAGCCAGTGCTGTTTCAGGATGCCCGCACTGAGAGGAGATGTGCATCAGAGTGCTGCCATCCTACAATACACAACAATATTACAGCTCTTTCTTCCTCTCAGTTTACACTTTAGGAGGAAATGAACAGCAAACACTTTACTTGCAAACAAAACTCAATCTCATGCCCCTCTTCATATGTGTTACGCTGGCACCCTGACATCCAGCACTGCACCTTTGTCCTGCCCAGAACATTGGACTTGAACTTCTCTGTCAGGACTTCCACCACGTTGGTGTTGCCTCTTTCAGCTGCAATGTGCAGAGGAGATCTGTCCAGCTGGGGGAAAAACAAGACATTTTCGTAACAGTACACAGATATAGCAATGCATTTTACCATCAAAGCACAGTTCTAAAAGTTTTACAGCAAGCAAAATGGAATAATATGATACATTCACACAATATGATTAGATGCACAGATGAGTTCTGGGCATGCTGTCCTTAAATAGAAACCACTGCGTTTACTTTCCAAAAGGTAAAGTCTGAAAAATAAATTATCAGTAAAAACGCAGTCATGCATGGCTGTATGTCCGTCCATAAAAACAGTGTTACTATTTACCATATTAAGAACCCACGGTAAAAAACGATACTTACATATACTTACGTATGTTTGCCTGATGGTATATACAAAAAATATATTACTAAACATGTCTATGCAGACAAAACTTTACCAAACAGGTCTGTGTAGACAAAACTTTACTAAACAATGTGTGTGTGGGTTTGAGATCACCATACAGGTTCCAGTGATAGTTTGCTATTGGACACCCAATGTACTGCAATGAAAGTGTATACACACACATATATATATATATATATATATATATATAAATGAATGCATACATGTGTGTAAATGACTGGTATGTTGTCATTTTATGTAGTTTTTAAAGAAATTCAATTATTTTAATCATTATTGTAATGCAATGACACATAAATAAGGCCCTGTGAAAATCGCGATTTCACGGGGCTGGTCTGACAGTTCTTTCCCAGGGTTCAAGGGAAGTCGGCCAGCCAGGAAGGGGGCGAGACTCCGTTGCAATAATGCATTGACTCGGAAAGAGAGATTGGAGAGGCGGTTGCACTCGTTTACCAAGGGGTCATGTGTGACAGCATAAAAGGGGACGGAGAATCGTAATCTGTTCCTAGGCATTGATTTATATGGAGAGAACTGAGAGGGACTGTGAGAGACCCCGTACAGAATTGTGAAACAGTATCGTGAGTGTTTTTTGTTTGTCTGTCTGTGTGTAATCGTCTTGTTTGTAACACTACACTAGACGGCTAACACGATTCCGGAGCTGTTGCCGAGGGCAAGCACTAAAGCCGGAACAGCACTGCACTACTGTCACTGATAAACCTGTATCACCCACCACGAGCACTACTGCACTCGCCCAGGACTGGTGACCGTGTGTGTATAATTGTGGGACAGATACGTGTGGTTTATTATTATTGTTTGGGTCTGCAAACCCGTTATTGTTTATTGTTATTGTTACTGGTAACCAGATCTGGGTACAAAAATAAAAAGAACCCTTTTCCAAACCAGATTAAATCTCTCTGTGTGTTTCATTACCGCACTGCATCACCCCTGCACCTGCATCCACTCAGCCACTTTGTCACAATGTAATATTCGCTATGCACAGAGTGCTGTGCAGTGATTATGTCATGTCACTATGCAATCTAAGCGGGAAATTAAAATACTAAACACTGCAGATCACATAAAGCAGTATGCAGCAGAAGTTTTACACAGCGATGGAGGTCAGTTCTTCTGTACGTCCTGCAACGTTACTGTAGATCACTACCTGTTGACAGCCATTTGATTTAGATTCAAGTGTTCACCGAAAGCGAAAGGCGGAAATCCAGAGCAGTACTTCGACTGCTTCACTTGCAAAGAAACAAAAAACGGTGACTTCCATGTTCCAAAAGTCCACTTTTTAAATTCCGACCTAACAGAGGCGTTTGTTTGCGCAAATATCCCTTTTGAAAAATTGGACAACCAAAAGTTACGTAGATTCTTCAGACTGAGTGTAGCAAATGGTGGAGTGATTCCTTCATCAGCCCAGCTGAGACGTGAATACTTACCGAAAGTATCACAAGCAGGGGATTATGGAATTGGTAAAACAGTCTGGTTGCTTGTCAGTGGTCACACTGATGAGTCGACTGATGCACAGTATCAATATGGGTTACACATTGTATTTGTTTTGCAAGACCTAAATGGTGAACATGCATCTGACGTACTAGAACTGAAAGCTGTCCTTGCAGATACACTTTACCTACAGGCTGTTAATTACAACACCGTTTCACAAGCTATTGTAAAGTGCTTGAATAACTTTGATGTTAATTTTGATGTCAGTGCTATTATATGTATATTTGCTGTTTAAAAAAATAATAATCTGCACACATAATTTATAACATATTTCTGTGCACATTCCGCAGAATACGATACTTTACCCGTGACACTGCCATGAATTTTAAAGAAGATTTTCACAGGGCCATATATATATATATATATATATATATATATATATATATATATATATATATATATATATATATATACGCCTATACTAACTGTTTCAATATAATTAAAAAATGTATTTGACTTCATAGTCAAATGATATTTATAATAATAATACCTTGTCTGCAATGTTGGGATTGGCTTTACACTGGTAGAAATATTTCAGCATGGATTCATCCCCTTCCCAGGCAGCCACATGCAGAGGAGTCTGTCCTTCCTCCTGCAATCAGAGAACAGGAACACACTGCAGCATTCTACACTTCACAATCAGACTCCAGCTAATACTCACGCTGTGGAAATGCAATCCCTGCATCTCACTGCAGCATTCTACACTTCACAATCAGACTCAAGCTAATACTCACACTGTGGAAATGCAATCCCTGCATCTCACTGCAGCATTCTACACTTCACAATCAGACTCAAGCTAATACTCACACTGTGGAAATGCAATCCCTGCATCTCACTGCAGCATTCTACACTTCACAATCAGACTCCAGCTAATACTCACACTGTGGAAATGCAATCCCTGCATCTCACTGCAGCATTCTACACTTCACAATCAGACTCAAGCTAATACTCACGTTGTGGAAATGCAATCCCTGCATCTCACTGCAGCATTCTACACTTCACAATCAGACTCCAGCTAATACTCACACTGTGGAAATGCAATCCCTGCATCTCACTGCAGCATTCTACACTTCACAATCAGACTCAAGCTAATACTCACGCTGTGGAAATGCAATCCCTGCATCTCACTGCAGCATTCTACACTTCACAATCAGACTCAAGCTAACACTCACACTGTGGAAATGCAATCCCTGCATCTCACTGCAGCATTCTACACTTCTCAATCAGACTCAAGCTGATACTCACGTTTTGGAAATCCACACAGGCTCCGTATTCCACCAGCAGTTTCGCCAGGTCTGTATCCTTCCGTCTGCAGCACACATGGAGAGCAGCATCCCCACTGCCCTGAAACCAAATGAAACAGAATACCAGAGATATCAATAATATTGCTTACAGTATGTCACCGATACACAATTCCTTAACTAGGAAGCTCGATTTCATATTCATATGCATTAGGAGGTGTGTTGATAATCATATTTTTTTAAGTTGTTCGGTGTTAATTAAATGGAATAAAAGGTGATAGTTACTCAACACCACTTTCCTTAGTTTCCTTAGAAATGTGTCATATCTGCAGTGCATTGTGTGATTGTAGTCCTGGGCAAAGTGTTATCTCTGATTAAACTCGACAACGAAATACATATCCCAGTTTCCAAAGCGGTTGCTTGAATTATGGTTAAGGAAAGATCATGTTTGCTTGATGAATCAGTTGCATTTCTTAAGTTTTGTAACATGTTAGGCTTTGGTACAGCAGTGTGGTAGCTGAAACGTCAGTGCCCCGGGTGAAAGGAACAAGCCAATTGACTTTTAAACACTCAATGCCAAAGTCAATTACCATTGATTGGTACTCAGAAAACAGCAGTATCAGCACACTCCTAATATGAACTATGGTACTAAAATGTCTTTTTTTTTTTACTCGAAGGTGTGGTGTGCACAGAGGAACGATGGCGGTCAATCACAGCCTGATATAAAGAGTACAGTTCCTTTCCTGAACATGTTTATGTCTTCCCACTTTACATATATGGTAATATCAACCTTTTTTATTAATTGCATCATTGATTTTATGCAGACGTGTAATACTGTATATGTATATGCAACTAATGTATCTGAGCATTGCAAAATTACAGCACAAAAGGGCTAATAAATATCACTGTTGCATATAACAGGGAGCTGGACCAAGATCTCTATCAGGTGTGTCTTCCTTGTTCAGCCCCAAATGTATTTATTTCACTCAAAAATGCTGAACCCTTTTAATATGGTATCTAAAGGATGGGAAGGGTTTACTGACTCCTTTCAGGCAAACACTAGTTTAGAATAGCTGAAATTCTCCCACACTGGACTGGTGGAGTAACTTGAATACAACAACATTAAATACCTTCTTCTGTGCCCTGAGCTGTGCCTCAGTCATTACTCCAACAAGTTCTTTACAGACTGCGATATTCCCAGCTTCAACCGACAAAAACAGGGGGATGCAGCCATCCTAGAACAGTGCAAGACAGAAAGCACATGAATGCACATTGTTGCACAGCTTCTTTCATCAGAGACATAACATTATTTATCATCTGTCAGGAGATCAATGAACACTACAGGATTGCAGAGATTCCTCTTGTCATATGAGTAATGGAATACCTTGTCTTGGACCAGACGAGCATCTTTATGGGAGAACTTGAGTAACGTCTGGATGACATTCTGGGCACCTGTGGGGCGAGCGGCTGCATAGTGCAGTGGTAACTGCTCTTTGGGCTGAAACATTATAATTAAACACACATTTTAACAGCCTACAAACAACTCAACTGGTTCAAGTATTGGTAAAGTACAGCACAACTTAAATTGAAACAAATATGATATCACAAAAATGTAAACTTGCTGTATATAAATCTCTAGTAGTTTCACATCTTAATAATAACAGGCAAATCATTTTTAAAAACCATTTTCATCTGTGTGCAGCCTTTTAAATGCTTCACTAAATGATGTACTGTATTAAGGACTAGGACAAATTCACTGCAAAAATAGCACTGTACGGCTAATTCATGTGTGTACCCCTTGAGGCTTCATTTGAGCCAGAGCCTGCTGAGGCCTCCAGTAGAATATAAGAACCCTACGGCACGTTTACCGGCAAGTTTCCCACTGCACTTTCTCTGAGAGCAGCCATTCACTGGGAGAGCTCCATTAGCCAACGCATCAATGGGCCAAGGTCAGACCTCTTGCCAGCACTGCAGTTCAAGGCACTGGTTAGGAATTTTGAAAGCGTATTTAAGCATATTCTTTATTGACAGTTCTGAATGTGGAGCTCATTTAGCCTTTTCAGAGAGCCTACAGAGGCTTCTCTCTCTCTCTCTCTCTCTCTCTCTCTCTCTCTCTCTCTCTCTCTCTGTCTCTCTCTCTCAAGTCTCTTGAAGTTTTCTGAGGACTCCATTGTTTATCCGAGGGGCATTGTGAGCAGTCTTCCTGGGGGGTACATCTTATTTCTTAAAATGAACCATGCTGTCCCAACGAAGACAGCAGTGTTAGGGCACTCAAAAATAAAATCCTTTTCTTCAGTACTTTGATAAAAATGGCTAATTCAATCTGTTGTTGTGCTCGAGTCCTGTGTTTTTATTTGAAATTCCACCTCTACAAGGAAACTTTCTTCCGCTAGTAAAAAACTCACCGCTAATTAGTGCCATGCACAATAATAGTCTCATTCATAAAATAACAGTGTATACAGAAAGTGTCATAGTGTATGTCTGGTAATATCTTGTAAAATTCATCAATCCACCAACTTGTTTCCTAATTTACATCTGTATATATTAATTATGAATTATGCATTCTTGTACAGATCCAGTACATGGTGGGAGAAAACAGGTTAAAATTACAGGGGGTTGGTTGGTTAGTTAGTTAGTTATGCAGAGCTGTAGTTTTTTTTTTTTTTTTACTTTTTTTACCAAACCCCCTCTTCCTTGCAGTCGACCTAAATGTCAAGGAACCAACCTCACAGCACACAGTGGCCATGTACAGAAGAACTGTGTGCAGTTTCCAGCTTCTAGTCCTGTGTGTTTTGTGTAATAATTTAATTCAAACTTTGTTGTTTTATAAATACGATTTCCTCATTCTATCTGCTTCCAGGAGGGAAGTTGTACGCACCAGGCTGACGCTGTGTGCATCACCTCAGATACATCTGCATTAAAAGGAGCTGTTTGTTGCACATCACACAACAAAAGTATAATGTCTGCCATTAAATAGGGTGCAAAAATTGAACTAGTTGCATACTGCAAAATCTGTGCGATCTTTCTGAGTGTATATTCGGCATGCTGCTGTTGCGGCACCCATTTCCATCACAAACTCACTCTTTGTAACGCAATGTGCTTTGAGAAGATTCAGTGCATGAAAACCTGATAATTGCACAGGGTAATTAAGGTTATAAAGGGACTGGGCTTGATTTTGTAGGGGAAACCCCATCAGAGCAATGGCACTTGACAGGTGGTGTAGCTAACCTGTCTGAGTACCAATGCAGATTACTTTACTCTGTTATTCAATTCAAAGCCATAATGCGGCCCTAAAATGACCTACTGAGGTTGAGCTGTTTGCAGTGGAAGTTGAAAGCAGAAAGTTGATAAACAAGTGGCTTTAATGCAGCAACATCACACTGCACACAGTTGGCAGAAGGTAAGACTTAATAAAAAACAGTACAGCTTGATCTACATAAGACAACATTCCCACTTGAAGTCTGAAGTCACTATATCACAGGTCGATATAAATTTGAACTGCAGGTAAATCTAGGAAAGTTATCCCTCTGGTGAATAGACAGGATTCTATATTTAGTTCTGATCTATTGAAATATAAAGGCGTATGAAAAATGGGAACAGCTGTTAATGATCACCAATCAAGAATTTCACAGGCACATTTTCAACTTGTTGTTTCGTATAAGAGTAAATTGCCCTGTAAAAAAAGAAAAAACCCTAGAGAGGGAGAACAAACAGAGAGAGAGATAAAAGAGAAACCTTTCTGTCTTTAGAAAAATGTCCTTGTCAGTAAATCAGCAGGGTAGTCGGGTCGTAAATAAAGCCCCTGGCTTTTGTTTGCGAGGCCCTGTGGGCGTCTCCTCCAACACTGTGCCCCGCTCTCCGCTCGCTGAGAGCCAGCACACTGTAAATCAGAGGGCAAACACAGCAGCCTGGCATGTTTACAGGGTTTATGGGGCCACTGGAAACCTGCATGGCAGCAGCTGTACGTTACATTTCTGTTTCGCTGCTGTTTCCCTACCTCCGGCTTTACAGAAATTATTGAAGCCCACCAGAACAATAGCTATACTGGCTTGAGCTTCAGGATGGGCGGGAAGGACTACACATTACAAGACTTTTGTCTTGGTTGTTTCTTAAATAATCTGCCAATAATCTGATAACGTTCCAAATTCCGAAGATCTGTTGCCAATCTGTTCAAATGAATTTGTTCAATAAGTGCTGGGAAACACGGCAATGGAAGACGCTCCCCAGTTGCTGTGAGCGTACATCTCAGTGGCAAATGAGACAACAATAGAAAGATGAAAACCATCTGGCTGTACTTACCCCTCCAGGTACATTCGGATCCGTTCTCTTTACCAACAGTTTGACGATTTCATCTTTGGAATGAGCTGCAGCCACATGGAGAGCAGTCCTGCCATCCTGGGGAAACAAATCCTAATCAGTGGATCATGTGCACCACAACCGGCTGACAGAATGGTAAATGCAAGCCTCCTTGGTTTGGAGAAGAGCGGTGATCTGTCAGGGCGACAGCAATTCAGCATTTGGAATTTGAAGAGCCAATACGAGATGGGCAAGCGAACCGTACGTACCAACCAATTTAAAAATTCCAAAACTAAGAGAAGCTATTTTAAGAATACTGAAATCTGTACGAGGCCATTTTAAATATTGACTGCAATGTGTGACCAAATTGTTGCAGCCAGAAGAAAGCTTGTGCTCGTCAACAAATAATTAAATGCAGCAAAATGAACAGCTCCACCCTATTGACCCACCTACTTGCCTCTGATTCACCCAAAGAGTGCAGACATGAACCTGAACATGCATAGGGTCATCTTACTGGCAACACCATCACAGGACCATGCCCTGATCATCGGCTGCTTTCCTGAACATCCAGCAAAATCTGCACCAGGGTGTGAGAGAACCCCTCGCTGATTCCACTGTGAGCATGTTCAGACTCTGCAGAGCCCCTCGCTGACTCCACTGTGAGCATCTTCAGACTCTGCAGAGCCCCTCGCTGATTCCACTGTGAGCATGTTCAAACTCTGCAGAGCCCCTCGCTGATTCCACTGTGAGCATGTTCAGACTCTGCAGAGCCCCTCGCTGATTCCACTGTGCGCATGTTCAGACTCTAAAGAGCCCCTCGCTGATTCCACTGTGAGCATGTTCAGACTCTGCAGAGCCCCTCGCTGATTCCAGTGTGAGCATGTTCAGACTCTGCAGAGCCCCTCGCTGATTCCACTGTGAGCATGTTCAGACTCTGCAGAGCCCCTCGCTGATTCCAGTGTGAGCATGTTCAGACTCTAAAGAGCCCCTCGCTGATTCCACTGTGAGCATGTTCAGACTCTGCAGAGCCCCTCGCTGATTCCACTGTGAGCATGTTCAGACTCTAAAGAGCCCCTCGCTGATTCCACTGTGAGCATGTTCAGACTCTGCAGAGCCCCTCGCTGATTCCAGTGTGAGCATGTTCAGACTCTGCAGAGCCCCTCGCTGGAGACTCTGCAGAGCTCCTCGCTGATTCCACTGTGCGCATGTTCAGACTCTAAAGAGCCCCTCGCTGATTCCACTGTGAGCATGTTCAGACTCTGCAGAGCCCCTCGCTGATTCCACTGTGAGCATGTTCAGACTCTGCAGAGCCCCTCGCTGATTCCACTGTGCGCATGTCCAGACTCTGCAGAGCCCCTTGCTGATTCCACTGTGAGCATGTTCAGACTCTGCAGAGCCCCTCGCTGATTCCACTGTGAGCATGTTCAGACTCTGCAGAGCCCCTCGCTGATTCCACTGTGAGCATGTTCAGACTCTGCAGAGCCCCTCGCTGATTCCAGTGTGAGCATGTTCAGACTCTGCAGAGCCCCTCGCTGACTCCACTGTGAGCATGTTCAGACTCTGCAGAGCCCCTCGCTGATTCCACTGTGAGCATGTTCAGACTCTGCAGAGCCCCTCGCTGATTCCAGCATGAGCATGTTCAGACTCTGCAGAGCCCCTCGCTGATTCCACTGTGAGCATGTTCAGACTCTGCAGAGCCCCTCGCTGATTCCAGTGTGAGCATGTTCAGACTCTAAAGAGCCCCTCGCTGATTCCACTGTGAGCATGTTCAGACTCTGCAGAGCCCCTCGCTGATTCCATTGTGAGCATGTTCAGACTCTGCAGAGCCCCTCGCTGATTCCACTGTGAGCATGTTCAGACTCTGCAGAGCCCCTCGCTGACTCCACTGTGAGCATGTTCAGACTCTGTAGAGCCCCTCGCTGATTCCAGCGTGAGCATGTTCAGACTCTGCAGAGCCCCTCGATGATTCCACTGTGAGCATGTTCAGACTCTGCAGAGCCCCTCGCTGATTCCAGTGTGAGCATGTTCAGACTCTGTAGAGCCCCTCGCTGACTTCACTGTGAGCATGTTCAGACTCTGTAGAGCCCCTCGCTGATTCCAGTGTGAGCATGTTCAGACTCTGCAGAGCCCCTCGCTGATTCCACTGTGAGCATTTTCAGACTCTACAGGACAGGAACCTGAACCTGGCCTGATACAAAGAACAGCATTGAGATCGGCGTGCTTTCCTAAAGCTACAATAAAACAGGTTCTTTAAAGTAAAGTATTCTGAGAGATCTGCCTGTACAGTGCAGTACAGAATATAACTACAGCATACAGCTTCCTTACAACACTGCTCTCGTGGCAGGGAACAGCTGCTTAGTATTTAACCCTATTCTAAACAGCGCTGGTTGCAGGTCCCACGGCCTCTCTAGGGTCAGTCACACCCTCAGCAGTGCAGAGGGTGGGGAGGCCGGGCTACATCATGTTTCAGTTTGGAGCGCTGGTTGTCATGGTGCAGGCTTGTTAAAGTATGGGGGGGGGGCATATGGTAAAGCGAAAATGTGCAAAAGTACCACAGTACAGCCTTTAGGTTCACTTCTGTAAACTTGTCTTTTCTGAGTGAGCAACCGCAAAAAATAAGTAATGGAGGTTTAATTACATATTCAAGAAAAAAAAAAAAAAAAAAACTGCTGATTCTTTAACTTTAACATTCAGTGGTTTCTTTTTATGGTAGAGGGGAATCTTTATTTAAATAAGGCAATTAGGTTATTGAGCTGTTACAAAAAATAGAGTAATGCACAGCGGGAGCTGCAGCTAATTACACGATCTGAAAAGGCTCCTCCTGCTTGCTTATTGCATGTAGGAGTTCAAATAACTCAGCAGTGTTTAGCGGTGGGGGTATGGAATGGGAACACCTCGCCACGGTGCTTATGCTGAGTGGGAACCTTAAAGACTGGACTTAAAGTTATAAGTTCAATCAGCTACTCAGCTATGAGGATCCTGACTGACCCCATCAATTACATGTGTTAACAGACTACTACATAAGAAATACCCCGACAGGACAGTGCAAATAAATATTTTTAACGACTGGCCTTGTGGGTTTTCTGCTTGGTCACCTATAAAGAATTTCTTCTGTGAAGCCAGTCAGTGGAGACAGTTGAAGGACTCTAATATCCTTCTCATACCAGTCAGTCCTACAGATGGTTTCTTCAAAGTCTGACAGCCACAGTGTGCAGGTCTAGGTTAGGTAGTATAACATTCATTTATTTTTCATATCACACATAACCAAGGAATCAAAAGGAAACTTCAGTTATAAACCACTCTGATGTAACTTAAAAAAGAGGATGATGAGTAAGTAGATTCAAGAAAAATGCACAGAGTCCTTTTCTTCACTCAGTTGTTAGGTTTATTGAAATATGCAGGGAGTCTGGTCCCAGGTACAGGACAAACAGAATACTCGTTCTTACAATTGTTGCATGACATTAAATACCCTTCTGCATAGGTGTCTCTCTCCTCCTCTTTCTCCGACACTTAACCAATAGAAAAGGTACAACTCATTATCCGACCTCTGAACTCAGTGCATTCCTCAAACCCCTGGTGCCCCAAAAAGGTCCATACATCTGGTTTTTGTCATCTTCTCTCCGTTTTGCCTTAGACCCTTTGAGTCCAGTGGTATTATCTCTTACTCTCCCTGTGAACCTTTGGGTCCAACGGCAGTCCCTGGGAGCCTTTTAGCCCCTTTATGCTTTGTATTCCTAAAAGTCTTAGAGCCTAGCCCCTCCTGGTCCATAGCACTGTTATCTTGTTAGCTTGCAGTCAATGTTGGACAAGAAGCTTGTAGAAACAAGGTCTCTTATCAATTGTTAGCAGTACATGCAATTTGAACCAAACAGTCTGCTATCTGCAATATTAGTTTCTTTTCAGAAAAGAACACCAGTATAGCTCTGCCAGTCCACATGCGTAGCAAACTGCTAATCAATTCTCAATCCATGTTTTCCAACACACTCAAAAATTATCTCAAAAATGACATCTGCTGAGTGATAACCTATAGGGTACCTATAGGATAATGATTCCTATAGGGTACCAGTGTTTCCAGCAGGGACCACCAGGTGAACCATGTGCAATTTAAAAGGCTGTTGTAAAACAGAGACCTAGCCCATTACAACCGGTTTTCTCACTGAAAATGTGACGGCATCATCTAATTATTTGACAAGAGTTCACCACAATCAACAACACAGTGGCTGCTTTGGTTCCCAATCAGTAACTTTGAAAGTTCACAACAAATACCTCTCATCATAATTTCTAATTTCTCTGACTCAGTGGTACAAACAAATTGATAGATTACCACAGTGAGATTAAGGGAGTTTTGTGGTTGAGGAATCATATCGTCATAAAGAGCACCTACCTGTCACATACCAAAGGTTGAAAACGACTTTTTTAGAACATACCATATTAGGTATTATAAATATTATCACTGGTGCAATATAAAATGTTAAACACTGTACTCTGTACTGTTGGAGGGGACAAACAGCAATACCACTGCTCTAAATCACCGCTACATCAGACATTTCATCACCATGCTACCCAGTATGCATGCTTTCATACACAGCAATGCTGGCAATGCTGTGGACAGGCGCTCAATCCAGGCTACTGAGCCGTAGCAGTCTGCGTGGCTAGCCTGAGAGGGTCTAAGAAAACACACAATTATAACCCTCACCCCTTCTGCTCACACGAGAGACCTCGAGAAAACCCCAACCTCCAGAGTGACCTCAGCACACCTCCGATAACCATTACTGAAGCTCCAGAGTGACCTCAGCACACCTCCGATAACCATTACTGAAGCTCCAGAGTGACCTCAGCACACCTCCGATAACCATTACTGAAGCTCCAGAGTGACCTCACACACCTCCGATAACCATTACTGAAGCTCCACAGTGACCTCAGCACACCTCCGATAACCATTACTGAAGCTCCAGAGTGACCTCAGCACACCTTCGATAACCATTACTGAAGCTCCAGTGTGACCTCAGCACACCTCCGATAACCATTACTGAAGCTCCACAGTGACCTCAGCACACCTCCGATAACCATTACTGAAGCTCCACAGTGACCTCAGCACACCTCCGATAACCATTACTGAAGCTCCAGAGTGACCTCAGCACACCTCCGATAACCATTACTGAAGCTCCAGAGTGACCTCAGCACGCCTCCGATAACCATTACTGAAGCTCCACAGTGACCTCAGCACACCTCCGATAACCATTACTGAAGCTCCACAGTGATCTCAGCACACCTCCGATAACCATTACTGAAGCTCCACAGTGACCTCAGCACACCTCCGATAACCATTACTGAAGCTCCAGAGTGACCTCAGCACACCTCCGATAACCATTACTGAAGCTCCAGAGTGACCTCAGCACACCTCCGATAACCATTACTGAAGCTCCACAGTGACCTCAGCACACCTCCGATAACCATTACTGAAGCTCCAGAGTGACCTCAGCACACCTCCGATAACCATTACTGAAGCTCCAGAGTGACCTCAGCACACCTCCGATAACCATTACTGAAGCTCCACAGTGACCTCAGCACGCCTCCGATAACCATTACTGAAGCTCCACAGTGACCTCAGCACACCTCCGATAACCATTACTGAAGCTCCAGAGTGACCTCAGCACACCTCCGATAACCATTACTGAAGCTCCACAGTGATCTCAGCACACCTCCGATAACCATTACTGAAGCTCCAGAGTGACCTCAGCACACCTCCGATAACCATTACTGAAGCTCCAGAGTGACCTCAGCACACCTCCGATAACCATTACTGAAGCTCCAGAGTGACCTCAGCACACCTCCGATAACCATTACTGAAGCTCCAGAGTGACCTCAGCACACCTCCGATAACCATTACTGAAGCTCCACAGTGACCTCAGCACGCCTCCGATAACCATTACTGAAGCTCCACAGTGACCTCAGCACACCTCCGATAACCATTACTGATGCTCCAGAGTGACCTCAGCACACCTCCGATAACCATTACTGAAGCTCCAGAGTGACCTCAGCACACCTCCGATAACCATTACTGAAGCTCCACAGTGATCTCAGCACACCTCCGATAACCATTACTGAAGCTCCAGAGTGACCTCAGCACACCTCCGATAACCATTACTGAAACTCCAGAGTGACCTCAGCATGCCTCCGATAACCATTACTGAAGCTCCACAGTGATCTCAGCACACCTCCGATAACCATTACTGAAGCTCCAGAGTGACCTCAGCACACCTCCGATAACCATTACTGAAGCTCCAGAGTGACCTCAGCACACCTCCGATAACCATTACTGAAGCTCCAGAGTGACCTCAGCACACCTCTGATAACCATTACTGAAGCTCCAGAGTGACCTCAGCACACCTCCGATAACCATTACTGAAACTCCAGAGTGACCTCAGCACGCCTGCGATAACCATTACTGAAGCTCCACAGTGATCTCAGCACACCTCCGATAACCATTACTGAAGCTCCAGAGTGACCTCAGCACACCTCTGATAACCATTACTGAAGCTCCAGAGTGACCTCAGCACACCTCCGATAACCATTACTGAAACTCCAGAGTGACCTCAGCACGCCTGCGATAACCATTACTGAAGCTCCACAGTGACCTCAGCACACCTCCGATAACCATTACTGAAGCTCCACAGTGACCTCAGCACGCCTGCGATAACCATTACTGAAGCTCCAGAGTGACCTCAGCACACCTCCGATAACCATTACTGAAACTCCACAGTGACCTCAGCACACCTCTGATAACCATTACTGAAGCTCCAGAGTGACCTCAGCTCACCTCTGATAACCATTACTGAAGCTCCAGAGTGACCTCAGCACACCTCTGATAACCATTACTGAAGCTCCAGAGTGACCTCAGCACACCTCTGATAACCATTACTGAAGCTCCAGAGTGACCTCAGCACACCTCTGATAACCATTACTGAAGCTCCACAGTGACCTCAGCACACCTCTGATAACCATTACTGAAGCTCCAGAGTGACCTCAGCACACCTCCGATAACCATTACTGAAGCTCCAGAGTGACCTCAGCACACCTCTGATAACCATTACTGAAGCTCCAGAGTGACCTCAGCTCACCTCTGATAACCATTACTGAAGCTCCACAGTGATCTCAGCACACCTCCGATAACCATTACTGAAGCTCCACAGTGATCTCAGCACACCTCCGATAACCATTACTGAAGCTCCAGAGTGACCTCAGCACACCTCTGATAACCATTACTGAAGCTCCACAGTGACCTCAGCACACCTCCGATAACCATTACTGAAGCTCCAGAGTGACCTCAGCACACCTCCAATAACCATTACTGAAGCTCCACAGTGACCTCACACACCTCCGATAACCATTACTGAAGCTCCACAGTGACCTCAGCACACCTCCGATAACCATTACTGAAGCTCCACAGTGACCTCAGCACACCTCCGATAACCATTACTGAAGCTCCACAGTGACCTCAGCACACCTCCGATAACCATTACTGAAGCTCCACAGTGACCTCAGCACACCTCCGATAACCATTACTGAAGCTCCACAGTGACCTCAGCACACCTCCGATAACCATAACTGAAGCTCCACAGTGACCTCAGCACGCCTCCGATAACCATTACTGAAGCTCAAGCCTGACTTTCTGAAGCACCTGTGCACTGGTGCAGCGAACCAGCATCCAGCCTATTCAGTCTCTCTCTCATGCTCTTGAGTGTCTGGCATAAGGCCCAGCCCGTGGGTAATGGGCCAGAAAGATGTGCTCAGTGTAAGTCAACAACCACAGACGGTCTGTCTCTCTGTCTATTATTACACAGACAATGAGTCTTATTACTAAGATATTATAAATCCCCTGGTGATTCATATTGCCATGTCAGTTAATGTTTACTGCATAATCCCAGCACCTGAGTCACTTCCCCTTCACAGTATTTATCGTGGGCGTGAACCGGCGACCCCGCGCACCACAAGCAAGCATCTTAACCACGATGCAAAAGAGCCGGGCTCGTCTGCATTTTAGAGCTTTTAACCTCCTTCCATCTCACCGACCAGGGACACAATCTGTAACGGCAGTGCATCACACAACACTGCCTATTATATACAACTGACACCTACACCCGTAGCTTGTATCTCCCTAATACTGTAGAATCAATCAAAACATCTTCACCCGCACCCCGGTCAGTTTGTCAATGAGTTTCACAATCTTAAATCTTTGATGTGCGTGACTCAGGAGTTAATTAAGTGCTGACCACTATTTTAAAATCCATTTTATTACCTCTCCCTAGCTTTATTTACATTATTACTGCTTCATTTCTTTTTCTTTTACTGTACAGATTTTATTTTGGGTTACATTATATATATATATATATATATATATATATATATTGGGGGCAGCAGTGTGGAGTAGTGGTTAGGGCTCTGGACTCTTGACCGGAAGGTTGTTGGTTCAATCCCTAGTGGGGGACACTGCTGTTGTACCCTTGAGCAAGGTACTTTACCTAGATTGCTCCAGTAAAAACCCAACTGTATAAATGGGTAATTGTATGTAAAAAAAAAAAAAAAAAAAATTGTTATATCTGTATAATGTGAAATAATGTATAAAGTGATATCTTGTAACAATTGTAAGTCACCCTGGATAAGGGCGTCTGCTAAGAAATAAATAATAATAATAATAATAATATATTAAAATATTACATTCATTTTCCTGTCATTTGAAGCTGGATCTTTAATTTGTGAGTTTGGATTTTGTGTCAACAGCACACACTTCAGGGGCTGCTAGGAGTGAACGTCACATATCAATCGAACAGATGCTTTCAAAATACTTTAACCCTTTTAAACAAACCTCTGACAAAGTGAATCTAGAGAATACCATTCAACTCATACAGCAGTGTGCACATGTATTAGAACACCCCATTGCTTCTGTAGTTTTGATTTGTTGTGCATATGAAATCAAACCACTGGAAATGAAAATCTGGGAAAAGTAATTGTCTAATTTAATTCATGATGGTAATAGGCCACACATGCAATTAATTTAAAATAGTAAGAGAAAAGGAACACATAGCCACACATGGTACCATGCATGAGACTTTTTCGAAGTTGTTTAAGATGCCTAATTAAAGCACAAAGTGGTGTAACATTTTCACGAGTGCCTATTGTTTCTACATCACTCATTACTGACTGGAAATTGAAACTGTTACACCCAGAGGTTTTCACGCAGGTAGGTATATAAAGGTATATAAATGCCACATCTGGAGGAGTTCTAATACATGTGCACACGACTGTACATCTAGATTCACAGACGCAGGATTCTGTTCAGCTGTGCACAGTCACCCAGGATTGTGCAGCCTCACTGAGCCCCTCCTAGTGCTTGTTGGTGTAGCTGAATACAATAACCCTCCTCCACTCGTTCCTTGAGAAGGGACTTGCACTTGAACACACTCAGGGTGGTACAGGCATCTGCAAGTGGAGGCAATAATAACTGCTGGAACGCCGCTCACTCGGGAAACAAGGACAGCAGTTACATTCTCTTCAGTGGCAGCAGAGATCTTAATTGCATGGAGTGATGGAAAAAACCCACTCAGCTTCTATGGTATAGAAGAATAAGTCTTAGACTCCCACAAAACAAAAGAAAAAAAAATCTTCCCAAACTGTTTTTTTTTCTTTTTTTCTTTCTTTAATACAAAAAAGGTGTTTGCGTCAGACAGGAAAGGGCCCTGTTCTTGTGACCACGATGGCGTTGGTTGTTGAGGGTGACAGACAGAGTTATACAGCACATTGCATTGTTTAAAGTGCATAGACAACTGCCGAAGACCCAAGAAGTCACATTTTGATTTTGTTTGGGGTTCTGAGTCATGTCCCTCATAAAAGTCTGGTACATTTTGGGTAGGCAGTAGTATTAAGCAATGCTTACACTGTTTAACATAGGGTTAGCAACAATTGATAATAAAACTAAAACATATTTATTTTATTGGTTTTGGGGAGGTTCAAAAACTCCCAACCTAACACATACTCCACCCAACCTTGTCACTATCCAGCTGGCTGCTTCCATTAACGGTGGAGCTTCCCGTCACTATGGCCATTCGCCCTTTTCTCCACTAACCCTGACCTAATTACATGCTGAATCACCACAGGAAATAAAATTAAATATACTGAGGTAATATAATGAAACTCCCATAAACAAGTAATAAAAAAACCATAATTAATACCAAAAATAAACTACATTTATGTAAACGTTGACAAAACCGCTTTCCTCCAGTGGGAATACTGTTGTCTGGATTTGTCTGGAAGGCTGCTGTGTGAAACACAAGCTCAGACTCGTTTTTGTCCAACAGCCTCATGAAATGTGCATGGGTTTGCAGTGCGTGCATTTAAAATTGTTACTTTACATGTCTATGGGACTGCTGTTGAACAACCAAACAAGAGCTCATTTTCATTCTGAGACAGGGACCAGTGTTTAGTAGCGAGTGCAGCGGTCCCAAGCTTCATCAGCTGGAATGCTAGATAAGCAAGGCCAGAATAATGTATTGTTCTGTTGAGAATTTTGCACAAGAAGCAGGGAAAGCATTGCTGAGGTAGAATCTCTCCCAGCACCAGTTCTTAATAAAATCCCTCCTGATCTCAGTCAGCAGATTTGAACAGGTGAGTTGAATATGAAGTTAACCAAGCACTATACACAACATTTCATATCGGCCTACATTGCAGCAAACTAAAACCAAAATACCTATATAAAAATGACATTGTGTTTAGATACAGTATACGATTTTATATCGTTCAAGCCAGGACATTGGAATATCTTACACGTGTACATTTCTGTAATCTGAGTTCTAGTTAACGAGATTTGACTGCATAAACAAACCTTATGGGCGCTGATTAAAGATGTACAGAGCAGCACTTATGTCTAGAGTTTGCTAATAAATAAATAATAATAATAGAGTTTACTCAAAATACCCAAAAAGCTTGTTGTATCCATTCTTTACTGCTAGCGTGCAGCGCCTCTGAGTAGTTATCATTGGTGCCTGTAGGCTGTCCTGTAGGATCTATAGTACATGCTGTGAAATGATATTTTGTGTGGTGTCGGTAGTGTCTAAGTCTGGCCAAGTGTTCAAGTGTCTAGTGCTCCAAGCACCCCCTTTCACAATCACTAAATTCAGCTCCACAGTTTTGTTTTCTTCTTCCTAGGACATCAGCAACAACAGGGTAAGCGCATCTCAAAGGGAGAGGATTTAACAGCAGTATTTCTATTTAAAGGTCAGTGCTACTGAATTCAGACTTCTTTATGGTTCTCTGCACCTCCCTGCTTTTTCTAGCAGTGTATGACCTTTTCCTCGAGGAGCACCAACCCCCCCTAGCCCCCACCCTCCTTGTAGGAACAACTTATTGGCATTCTTGACACGTAAGGGGAAGAAAAATGAAGACGGATTAGCTCTTAAGAGTGCTCCCAGGAATTCATGTTTTGCCCAACTATAGACGGTTTTGTTACACAGCCTTCCTACAGGTAACGAAAGAAAAAAAAGACTGTTAGAAATCAAGATTCCCCAGCCACAGTGCTGCTGACTGCGAGAGAACCCTGTAACTTGTGTCACAACTTAAAAAGTAAATAGCTCCAAATGTCATGTCAACTGTTTTTCTTATTTTATGGTATTTGCAGTTAGCTACACGTTGTTTTTGTGGTCTTTTCTTTTGATTTCTGATGGTCTTTTAAGAGTCGGGACATTTCTCTGCTTGCTTAGCATAATGGACTTTCTGCGTGTCACTTACCTTTGTTCGATCGGTTAGGTTCACTCCTAGCTCCAGCAATCTCTCCACTATCGACAGCCTGTTCTCTTTGACTGCAATCATCAACAGGGTCAAACCTGACTCCTAAAAAACATTAAAAGAAATACTGCATATTACTTATCCTGCAAAAAATAGGGCTGTTCATTGATCTTAATATACTCATGTACATGCATACCCAGCATTGGGCTTGCACTCCAAAAGACAGCCTTGGGAATACATTGCAAAGTGCAAAGCTGGAGTTAATGTGGGATTCACTTTACAAGGAACTGGGTAACTGTACTAGAAACCTTGGTCTATATGGCTAGACCATCGATCTCAGGTTAGGCTCTGCTGAATTCTTTTTTAATTTGCACTCCCAAGATGTAAGGAAGCTGGTTGTGAACTCAAGACCTACTGCACTAGCTTCTAAAACCAGTCCCACTGAGGGCTATTAACTGGGTCAAAGTCCAGTGACAGACTTCTCAGTCCTGACAGTTACACCAGACACTTCATGATACTCTAATACTGCTCAAGCCACATGTCAACCAGTGTTTAGCACGGGTTCTGAAAGGAGCACAGAATGGGGGGATCCTGTCCCAGTCTCTATGTGTTGCCTGTGGCTGATATATGTTTTGCTAATACTGTATTCTGCACTAAAAGTCATGAATATGCTGGTCTCAAGCCCAAATGCCTATGCATACACCCCATACCTCCTGCCTGCTGTTGCTTTATATGTTCACTTACAATTTGCAATACTTAAATGCTTGATCTAAGAATGTGCTGTTACATGTTATATTTTACGCTGTTTTGCAATATAAACGGCCCAATGTACAGCTGTAGTTACTATGTCACTGTCTTTAATTACTGGTATATTTCAATAGAATACTGTACACACTGAGTGCTCATACAGTGTTAAAAGCTTTAATTACAAGGATAGGTTGCTCATCACTGGTTTATTTTAAATACATACTGTTATAAAAAGGTAGGTAAGTTAGTACGTAAGTAAGAAATAATTTTTTTAAAAACCCTGCAATGATAAAATATAAAAGCAAAACTCAAAAAATGATTATGTAGCACTGGAATATGAAATTGATTAAAAATATATATATATATATATATATGAAATGATCCTACTCACTTCATCAATGTGTGAGATTGCAGGGTCTCCCTTTTCAATACCTTTAAGTGTCTGCTCGAGCGCGATCCATTCTCCCCTGCTCGCCAGTAAAAGCACTCGATCACTTGAAGTCACAGTGGATCCACAACTCACGGAGCTGCTTTCTGACATGGTTTGTTTGTTTGTTTGTTTGTTTTCACTCCGTTTTGGAGAGAAAGAAACCTTCAGATGTCTCTGTTTTAAACATCATCCCCATCGGAATAAATGTCTTTTGTTTTCACGTTATCTGTCAGCCAGTTACTGTTGGTATACTGTGTTTTAGAGTTTCAAATGAGTTTAAAGATAGTTCGTTTCCTTCCACCCGCTAATTCCCTCGGTGATTAATGTCAATTCCACTGTCCTGGTGGGAGGTAAGACTGGAGAGCTAGCCGTTCATTTCACTATTTATCCAGCCTCTGCCAATGAGGGCCCCTTCTGCAGAGCCGCTGCTGGGTTAAACCTTTTAAACTCCGCCTTTGCATCCCCGTTACCCTGGATATCAAGTGCTTGCGTATCTGTGCTCATTTTATAATGGGCAGTTTATTTTAACAGGGCAGTTTATTTTAACACTATACAGACGGTCTAGTTAACTTCTCTGAAACAGCTGCCTATGTCAATGTACATATTGAGCACAGAGTTGTTTTCATGTCATGGATTTCATTCATACATTTTTTAAATGAAAAATGTGGTTTCAAATGAACATATATCCACTTTCAAACATTGTGCCCTTACAAAAACTCACTGCAATCGTGTACAGTATGTTATTATTAATTTCTTAGCAGACGCCCTTATCCAGGGCGACTTACAACTGTTACAAGATATCACATTATACATTTTTCACATTATTTTTACATACAATTACCCATTTATACCGTTGGGTTTTTACTGGAGCAATCTAGGTAAAGTACCTTGCTCAAGGGTACAACAGCAGTGTTCCCCACTGGGGATTGAACCCACAACCCTCCGGTCAAGAGTCCAGAGCCCTAACCACTACTCCACATGTTGTGCTGGCAGTCTCTTAAGTTCAATGCAATCCAACTTATGCGTACATAATGGATGTGGTAGTACTAGCGCTAAATACTCTGCAGCGTATATCCCATATATTTTAAATATATAAAAAAGAGGCCAATTTCTATATATGAAAAATATAAGGATAATACTTTTCTACCATATATTAAAAATATATGCTTTGTCCATAAGGGCATGAGCTCCGTGTTCTCACTTAAATGGCTGATAAGTGTTTTTCATCTGTCAGTTAGATATTGAGGATATATTAGGGCACACTGCATTGTAGCACCCAGTTATTTTTTTGCAAAAGTGCTTAGTGAAGAAACAAAAGAACGAAGTGTAATGTGTTACTATAGCGCCATCTTGTGGCAGTTTACTTGGAAAAAATATAACTGCAAGACGAACACTTTTCTATATGCATTTTCAGCGTATTAAAAACGTATCATCAAAATAAACTATTTTTTTGTACTTCTCATATATGGACCAGCACGGTTTTATCCTATTCTTTAGACAGATTAAAATACAATTTCTATATAAAAATAAAGTATTGACAGATGAAGCAAAAAAATAGTGATTTGATGGCAGACTTAACTAAGATAGTTAGTACCTTTCCTCTGTTACCATTGTGTACACTTGGTCATTCAATGGTCCTTCTGTCACCGTTTGATTGATGGGCTTGCTGTTAAGTTGTCTTTGACATTCCTGGGAAAATGTCAGGGCCACCAGCCGCCGTCCTGTTTCCTCAGCTGTGTTTCATCACACAGAATTTCTGGAAGGTCCATTGCAGGTGTTAAAGTAAATTACTTCAGTGCTGACTTCAGCCTCTCTAAATTGTATTATACATTTCATGGTATCAGCTTGCTTTTGCTCAGGATTTCTGCATTTATACAGCAGCTCAGATTATTATTATTTTTTGTCTCAGCTGTGCTTTTCACAAAAGATTTGAATAAAAATGAAATAACAATGATGTCTGGGTCATACATTATGTCACGGTTTGTAGCGATTCCATTTTTTGTATCGATGGGGAGCTGGCTGTCATGCCTCCTCCCTAATACCCCAATAAAGGTAGGCCAGCTGCGGATCATGCAACAGACTTTCTCCTAGCGATGCTTTCTTGGCTTGTGCCATCTTAAATTGGCCCAATGCCAGACAGTCTTCAAATCTACTGTATACTAAGCTGCTATATAAATATATGGGTTTGAGGAGTGAATTATATCAATGTACCACAGCCATCTGGGGGCTCTCCTGCGACTTTGGTTGCTTTGGTACTCCTGTTTGTGATGCACTGCAGTCAGTGTGCTGGAGCAGGCGTGGAGGCAGTGGAACACACTGTTCTGCTGCTGTTCCTTTCAGAATACATGTGCCGACCACCAAAGTACAATACTGTACTGCACAATATTCCAAAACCGCGAGGCAAGGCATACGTTCGCAAAATTCTAAGACAAGATTTCTTTAAATACACTACAGTAAAGCAGCACTGTTTTGTATGAAGGATATTACTTTGTTGCAAAAATGATCTGTAGGCTACTGATGATTATTAGATTTTCTGTCATGGATATCCATTCACAGAATCGCCACAAGACACAGCAGAAGCTCCCCCCTGTGTAACAGTGCACGCGATGAGCTGGTAAGTTGATTATGAAGAAAGCCCTTACAACATAATGGCAATCATTTCCAATTACTGCTGTGCAATAATCTGGGTTTCATTGCACCTGCCCATAGAAAATGATTTGTATTCAGGCTATCAAAGTACTGTAATTCAATAAAACTGAAGTTACAGAACTGTGCATCACATCAAAAGCAATGAAATATGAATCCCATTGCCTTTATTTGATTTCACCATCGAACCATATTGATCGAGTTGGCATTGTGAAATGACCGAAACCTGAATTGAGTGAGGTCTTACAACTCGGTCTTACAACAGAGTCTCGCTTCTTTCCAGGCTGACCCACTTCCCGATCCCGGAAACGAACTGTCAGGCCAGCCCTTCCAGATACTTCTCCTCCCGTTCTTTAGCACCCTCACAGGTCGGGAGGAAGATTTATCACCAGAACTCGTATTTCTGTCACATATCCCACCGCTCAGAGTGGAGCTGAAGGAACACTTGGCTAAATCTACCTTTCCCATTACTCCCCCCTCCCGGGAAAAATAATCTGCATTTTGGTGGTCTTTCCCCGCACGGTGTACCATATGGTACATGAAGGGCTGCAATGCCAGATACCAGCGAGTTATCCGGACATTGCTGTCCTTCATTGTGCTTAACCACTTGAGTGGGGCATGGTCTGTGACCAGATCAAATGAGTGTCCCAGCAGGTAGTATCGTGAAGAGTGAGTAGCCCATTTAATGGCCAAACACTCTTTTTCGACTACGGAGTAGTTACGTTCCCGAGGTAACATTTTTTTGCTCAGGTACAATATCGGATGTTCTACTCCAGCTACTTTTTGGGACAAGACTGCACCCAAACCTACATCCGATGCGACGGTGTGGAGGATGAATCTCTTGGTGAAATCTGGGGTAATAAGAGTGGGGGCCTGGCAAAGTCTACGCTTAATCGTATCAAACGCCCCCTGACACTCAGCTGACCATTTAATTAAATTTGGAGCACTCTTTTTGGTGAGGTCGACTAACGGGTTAACCACTGTGGCGTACCCGGGGATGAAGCGGCGGTAATAACCGGCTAAGCCCAGTAGTGACCTCACCTGAGTCTTGGTTTTGGGGATCGCTGCATCAACCAAAGCCTGGATTTTGGTAACCACAGGTCTCACCCTTCCATTTCCCATTAAAAATCCCAAATATTGAGTCTCTGTTTTGGCAAACGCACATTTCAGCCGGGCTGCCCTTAGAGACTGAAGAACAGCTGCAACCCTAGCCAAATACTCTCGCCAGGTGGAGCTGTAAATCACCACGTCATCAATATACGCTGCTGCATATTCATGATGTGGGTGTAAAACCTGGTCCATCAGTCTCTGAAAGGCAGCGGGCGCACCATGTAGCCCAAATGGCATGGTTTTAAAGTGGAACAGCCCTTCTGGTGTTGAAAATGCGGTTTTCTCTCTGGAGCTGCGGGTTAAAGGGATTTGCCAGTATCCCTTCGTCAGGTCCAGAGTGGAAATAAACCTCGCTTTTCCCAGTCTGTCTAAAAGTTCGTCGACCTGAGGCATGGGATATGCATCGAACTTAGCAATAGCGTTTACCTTTCTGAAATCCACGCAGAAGCGGTTGGTGCCGTCTTTCTTAGCCACTATGACAATTGGACTGCACCACTCGCTCCTGGAAGGTTCAATCACCCCAAGCTCGAGCATATCCCACACCTCTCTGCGAACGCCACTTCGTCGACTTTCCAGGATCCGGTACGGTCTCTCTCGCACTGTGACACCTGGTGGAGAGATAATGTCATATTCAGCTAAGTTTGTTCTGCCGGGCACGTCAGAAAAAACATCGCTGAACTCCTCAATAAGCTTACGCAGCTCTCTTTGCTGATCCGGAACCAACTGTTCCCCCATTGAAATCGCTCTTGTGCTTGGGGTCTCTGGACAGGGGCCTAAATCATCCTCCATATTGCCTGGGGCTATAAATAAGACCTCCCTTGCCTGCCAGGGCTTTAACAAATTAACATGGTAAACTTCACGTTCATTCCGGCGATCGGGCTGTCTAATTTCATAATTTACTTTCCCTATAGCCCAAATCACCTCATACGGCCCCTGCCATTTAGCACACAGTTTTGATTCTGATGAGGGAAGTAGCATTATTATTATTATTATTATTATTATTTATTTCTCAGCAGACGCCCTTATCCAGGGCGACTTACAATTGTTACAAGATATCACATTATACATTATTTCACATTATACAGATATCACATTATTTTTACATACAATTACCCATTTATACAGTTGGGTTTTTACTGGAGCAATCTAGGTAAAGTACCTTGCTCAAGGGTACAACAGCAGTGTGCCCCACTGGGGATTGAACCCACAACCCTCTGGTCAAGAGTCCAGAGCCCTAACCACTACTCCACACTGCTGCCCTTACATTACCTTGTCCCCTGGTTGAAAGGTTCGAATCCGTGCATTTTTGTTGTAATGCTGCTGCTGTCGGTGCTGAGCCGATCTGAGGTTGTCTTGGGCCAAACGATTGACCAAATCCAGGCGATCTCTTAGTAGGAGCACATACTTCACTACATTTTTGGATGAGCCTTTGTGCTCTTCCCACCCCTCTCTCAGCAGGTCGAGAATGCCGCAAGGCTGCCGGCCGTACAGGAGCTCAAAGGGGGAGAACCCTGTTGAACTCTGCGGCACTTCTCTCACCGCAAAAAGGAGGTAGGGAAGAAGTGATGCCCAATGTTTCTGCTCCTGTGTTACGAATCGCCTCAGCATCGACTTTAAGGTCTGATTAAAACGTTCAACCAGACCGTCCGATTGTGGATGATAAACGGACGTCCTGATGGGACGTATTTTCAATATTCTGTACACCTGCTATAACGTATTGGACAAAAAATTGGCCCCGTGATCGGTCAAAATCTCCTTGGGGATCCCTACTCTAGCCATAATCTGCGCTAACTCGGTGGCTATTGCAGCGGCACTAGTGGACCTCAATGGAACTGCCTCCGGGTATTGCGTTGCATAATCCACCACCACTAATATATGCGTATACCCGGAGTCAGAAGGTAGCCCACTATGTCCATTGCAATGCGCTCGAAAGGAGTGGAAATAATCGGCAGTGGGACCAAAGGGGCGGGGCACACTCGACCCTATGTTGGCCCCACACTAGGTCCGCGCTTGAGTACCACGGGTCCGGTACATTGAGAGGGGCTGGAATAACCTCTGCCCTAGTCGGCCCAGTAACCTCGCTCTCTCGGTCACACTGCGTTCCCACTCCCTTCGACTGGCGTTTGTTACCATTGCAGCACTCTCCCACCAGACACCAGCCTTGTCTCAAAAACGCTCCCTCACATTTTGCGGTCCATCTCTCCTTATTTGTTTTTCTAGGATGGAAAAGAGGGGAAAACATTTCAGTGTGAAAAGGAAACACATCACCAATCCGTTCCTTTTTTTTTCTGCCACGTTTACGTGTGTGGCTGAGACTGCCATTATTTGCATCAATTCTTTGAATTTTGGCCAGTCTCGACCCAGAATAACTGGGTGTGGCAACCTTTCCGCCACCCCGACTACAAGGTGACGTTTTATCGGTCCTACCGATAAATATACTTTTAATGTGGGGTATGCCGCCGTGTCTCCATGGATACAGGAGATGGCCACCTGACCTCGTGGCCGCCACGACACACCGCCCAGGAGAGCTGTCCTAATCAAGGTTTGCTCACACCCTGTGTCCACTAATGCGTTGGTTTTCACATTCCCTAAAACAACATTAATCAAACAAGGCCCCTCCCGACCATTTTCCCCACACTTACCGGTTTCAGGTGCCCAATTGCACGCGGCCACGTCACACTCCATGGCAGCGGGGCATGACCTGGCCAGATGTCCCGTCTGGTGGCACCTAAAACAGATAGGAGGGACAAAGGGGAGATAGGGTAGAAATCTGTCCCGCTGCTGGTATGGCAACGGGGCAGGGGCAGCACCTCTACCCCAGCTGGGGGCCAACCTTGGTCTCCATGGGGGGGAGGCAAGGGGGCCCAATGGGTTCGGCACTCTCGGAGGTCTGGGTCCCGGGAACAAGGGTGGTGGTGGTGGTGTTGGAGGAGAGGGAGGGAGAGGTCGGCTGCTCCGAAGGGCAGGGGCCGACAGGATCCCGACCCGGGCAGAAGTCAGGGAGTCTTCAAAGTCTTCCGCCAATATGACCGCCTCCTCCAGGGTGTCAGGGTTGTGGCACCGTATCCACGCCTGGGTTTCAGCGCCGACCACATGGCAGAATTGCTCCACCACAATGGCATCGCCCATCTGTTGGGCGGTCTTCTTCCCGGGGGTCAGCCAATGCACCATGTGGTCGCACAACCGCTCTGCAACCACCCTGGGGCGTGTCTCCGGGACTCTCCGGTACTCCCTAAACCGCGCCCGGTGGGTCTTCGTGGTTATGTTCAGGCGGCGGAGGATAGCCTGTTTGACCAGGTCGTAATTGGTGGCGTGCTGGTCACTCATGCCTTGGTAGGCTGCCTGAGCCTCCCCGATCAGGCAGTGTCCCAACTGGCTGGCCCAGAACTCCCGCGGCCAAGCCGTCGTGGTAGCCAGCCGCTCGAACGCCACCAAATACGGCAACGGCCAGCCCTACCCGTTCAATGAGAGCCGTGTAGCGCTCCTCCCTCCTTCTCTCCTCTGCGTCGCGTCTGCTCTCCAGCACCTGCAGCAGCTCCGCCAGCGCGTTGCGGTCTATAATCCCGTAGTCTGACACCACGTGTGGCAAAGTGGCTGGTAAGGGGAACAGGTGTAGCGGTGATGCGGTGCAGGAGTGACAGGCAGACAACGGTAATCCAGTGAAAAAGGTGTTTTATTTCTTTTCCAGGTCTGGTGACCGAAAAATAAACAAATCCCTGGTGATACACAACAATGTGTAACGCACGGGGATAACAATAAACAGGGCACAGTCCCGAACAAAACAAACAGACGGTCACCAGTCCTGGGTGAGTGCAGTCGTGAGGGTGCTTTAGTGCAAACACAGATAGTGCGGTGTGCAGTGGTGCTCCGGACAGTGCTAACCCTTGGCGACAGCTCCGGAGTAGTGCTTTAACTGTCTGGTGGTGAAAAACACAGACAATTACACAGACAAACACAACAAAACACAACACGTAATTCTCTTTAACAACGAGAGCTCCTCTCTCAATCCTTCTCTCTCCAAACGTTAACCCAAACGAAGGAAAAGATCAGCGTTACCCTGGCCCCTATATGTAATCCCGCATGATATCTAGGTAAACGGTTGCAGCTGCCTTATTACTTGCAGCTGCCCCTCGTTTACCTTTCAAGTCAATAGGTCTCACAACAGAGTCTTGCTTCTTTCCAGGCTGACCCACTTCCCGATCCCGGAAACGAACTGTCAGGCCAGCCCTTCCAGATACTTCTCCTCCCGTTCTTTGCTGCAACAGTGTTTGCCACTCCTCCTATTTTTGTTACACGCTGCAACAGTGTTTGCCACTCCTCCTATTTAGTTACACCCAAAACTGAGTATGTAGCGGATAGGGTATCTGGTAATTTTCAGATTGAGAGTGAAGTTGGGTAGCTCTGATCTGTTTGAGAGGAGGCCTGGTGAATACAGTTCCTTATAAACTGACCATTACGTGATATCATAATTCCATTATAACTCTACAATACATAATGTTTTAATGCTTTGTAATGAATCAGTGGTCTACAGTTACAGCTTTTTTATATATATAAATTATTATAAATAGACTTCATGCTGCTGTTTCTTAACATAATATATGGCAACTTAAGGCTAATTGTCCCTGCTCCTTAAAAAAACAAAGCTGTAACAACTCACAGCACTGATTTTTTTAATGTATTAGTTTTATTACTGTTATGGTTTTTTTTTCAGTTTAAGTTGTTGATGTTTTGAACTGTTTTCTGTTAGCGCCTTGAGATGGCTCTGCCTTGTAAGGCGCTATATAAATAGTTTGATTTGATAATGAGGAATCAGTTCCTCTCCTCATTGCTTGCTAACAGAATCGTGGGTCAGAGAGGAGCAGGTGTATCCAGGAGTCTCGATGCAGCAGTCCTGTGTGCTCATTACCAAACCTCTCTTGTTTGCACAGGTTGATTAAATTAGGGCCCACTGAACAGCCTGGCTCTCTGTTTGTACTGCCTTTGTGTGTATGTAACCAAGTAAAACTGAGCTGTCTAGTATCTAGATCTGCATTGCAGTTGCACTAGAAAAGAAATGCTAATCCTTTATGGAAAAAGTGGAGGAGCAGAGCATGCTGAACAGGCAGGTGCATCATGACAGAGAGATATTGAAACCTGAAAACTATGATGTGAAAGTAAATTGTGAACACATACACTTCAAAAACATACAATCATTCAGGACAAACTTTCCTTCACCACATATACTGGTATATGGCTACAATACACTCTCCTTTTGTCTAGAACTTCTGTTTTTGCATATTAGGGTTCAGATCAGCTGGTACTTTACATCTGAGTTTCTCAAAGTGGAGGTCGCGGGATGGTTTCGTCGGGGCCACAGCTCGTACAGAAATATTTCCAGAGAATCAATTCATTTTCATGGTTATTTGGTTACGCTTTATTTTGAGTGTCATAAATAAGTATTTCATTAATTGCAATATGCAATTAACCATTTGCTGAAATGCAGTTACATGTCAATAAACAGTGAATAGCTATGGCATGCATGTGTGTATCTATCACTAGACTGAGCTGATATTTCATATGTATGTTGAGTATGTTTTTTTTGAGATTCTGTAGTTTCCTGCACCAGTAAAAAAAGACTGGTACGTAGCGTTACCAATATTATTCTATTATATAGCTATCCACACTACCTAAACAATGCACATTTAAACCACATGGTTACCATTCACAATCACATTTTCAAATGGCGATGATCGCATGAATAGAGTATTAGTGGCTTAACATACCATGCTTTGTATGTCTTTATTTTATAGTGGTGCAGGAAATGGCCAAGTCTCAACATACATATGCAATAGGAGCTCCAGTGGCAGTCTAATGATAGATACACACATATGCATGGCATGTCTATTGACTGGTTATTAACATTTAGCATATGGTTAATTCCATATTAATGAAATAGTTATTTATGACACTCAAAGCATTACTGATTTTTTGAATGTAATACTCACAATGTGGACGTCAACTATATCGTAAACGTATAATCTTCATTTACTGCCTAGCTTGTATGTGTACCATTACAAAATTCATTGGATGGGGATCCTCAATCAGGATGAATGCCCGAGGGATCCCCTGTTCTATCTCATCATGATCCATAATGCAGAGAGATGGGCAGGCATAGGTGTCCCCTTATAAAATGTTTACTGTAATAAAAACATAGCAAAGACTAATAAAACATAGCGAAAACATGGTAAAGCGCAGGTAAGCATAGTAAAGATTAGCGAAGCATGGCAAATAATATTATAAAACAAACAAACAAACAAAAACACGGTCAACCAGGTTGAACTATGGCAAATGCATAGTATAAACCAGTGGTTCCCAACCCTGATCCTGGAGGACCTCCTACCCTGCTGGTTTTTGTTCCAACCGAGCTTGCAATTACTTAATTGAACTAATAACTTGCCTAATTAGAGCCTTTTAATTATTTTAAACAGTTGGGGTTCCAAGTTAAGCATAAGATTGTATAAGGAACTTGAATTCTCCAACTTTATATGTGTTACATGATCTAAAAAGTCAATTTAAACAAATTATTACTTAAATTAAGGGCTAAATTAAGTAATTTAGAGATCGTTTGGAACAAAAACCAGCAGGGTAGGTGGTCCTCCAGGACCAGAGTTGGGAAGCACTGGTATAAGCTATGGGGAATGAAAAAAACCGCACCCCCATACCCCGCACCCCGTTGTTTAACTACAGATAAACAAATGATCTGGTTAAGAAGTGCTTTTAATAATAATATACTGACATATTATGGAATTGTTTCCTCTTGGAATTGAAGACCACTTTTACAGTAACACCACTATTATGCACAGTATGGCGACTGTTGTTGCTGTAGTTACAGTTCTGCAGATTAGCAACTAACAAGAACCACATTTAAAAATCCGCTCAATAGGCCAGACTGCCTGGGACTGGGATATCTCTTGCAAAGGCACCGACCAACCACTTGAATCAATTAAGCAGATTTGCGTTACTATGACTACCGCAGTGCGTAAACAAATCAGGAGTCCGATGTGATAAAGGAACCCGCGCAGTGTTTCATAGCAACTTAAAGTACAGAAGGCGGCTCACACATGCAACTACGACTAACTGTCTGCTGCTAGCAGAGATTTTAAATTAGACCCGGTTTTGTATAGGAAAGTCAGTTACGTAACTTTATTTTTAGAGAGTAAATAAGATGCACAGTTGAGCTAAAAAAATTTGTTAGAAAGCATTATATCTAGTCTGACAACTTGAGGTGACGCGCTATAGTCAACACCACACAAACTGCAACATTGTAATTTATCGCGAATTTTTTTTCTGGTTGAGATTTCTAGTGGATATTTATTACTGTATTGCAGCCATGGACAGTATATAATTCAATTGCGATGCTTAACTATATTTAAAAACGCAGTTCGATGTCCTGTTTTTTTTTTCTTCAAAAATATCGTCTGTCAGAGCCTGAACACATTTCAGTGTTGTACAGCTTCCTTTAATTATTTAATTTTCTACCGCAGCGGAACTGATTATTTTCTGCTTTTTGAGTGTTTGATTCCACCCGGAGGTTGTTTTGGAGAGGGAAGACGGTGGCTGTGAATTTGATGTTGTTGATTGTTTGAAACCAAGTTAACAAAAAATAATAATAATAATTAAACAGAAACATTACACTGGGCCGTCTTGCGTATATTTTAAATATAGTATAACACAAGAAGAAAAAAGAGATGTTTAAAAACACGTTTCAGAGTGGGTTTCTGTCTATCCTGTACAGCATCGGTAGCAAACCTCTTCAGATCTGGGACAAAAAGGTAGGAACAAAAATACAAAACGATACGATTTTAGCGGTAGGAATGTCGGTCTAATATTGCTAAGGTATATAGTTTTCCTTAGACTGCCAGGAGTCTGCCTGTAGTTGTGGCGAATATTGTCATGTTATTGATGCAAAGAACAACTAGGTGACCATATCTCATATCTGGCTCCGTGTTCAGCGGGACAGTAAAGGCTATTCAACTCGCAATCCAATGCATTCAGGTATGTTTTACCTGTCAACCCAATGCATTCTGGTATGTTTTACCTGTCTCAGGTACCATTCTTTCCTTTAAGAGAAGCAGGGCTACGCTTACCTGAATGCATTGGGTTGTGAGTTGAAAGCCTCAACCATCCCAAACTGTCCGCTGAACACAGAGTCATATGGTCACCTTAACTGTACTGCAGTGTAATTGAAATCTTCATTGAAGACAGAAACCAAACTAATTTCTGTTATAGCACTGTACTGTTTACTGTAGTATAGCACTGTGCTGCTTACTGTAGTATAGCACTGTGCTGCTTACTGTAGTATAGCACTGTGCTGCTTACTGTAGTATAGCACTGTGCTGCTTACTGTAGTATAGCACTGCTGCTTACTGTAGTATAGCACTGCTGCTTACTGTAGTATAGCACTGTGCTGCTTACTGTAGTATAGCACCGTACTGCTTACTGTAGTATAGCACTGTGCTGCTTACTGTAGTATAGCACTGTGCTGCTTATTGTAGTATAGCACTGTGCTGCTTATTGTTGTATAGCACTGTGCTGCTTACTGTAGTATAGCACCGTGCTGCTTATTGTTGTATAGCACTGTGCTGCTTACTGTAGTATAGCACTGTGCTGCTTACTGTAGTATAGCACTGTGCTGCTTACTGTAGTATAGCACTGTGCTGCTTACTGTAGTATAGCACTGTGCTTACTGTAATAGTATAGCACTGTGCTGCTTACTGTAGTATAGCACTGTGCTGCTTACTGTAGTATAGCACTGTGCTTACTGTAATAGTATAGCACTGTGCTGCTTACTGTAGTATAGCACTGTGCTGCTTACTGTAGTATAGCACCGTGCTGCTTATTGTTGTATAGCACTGTGCTGCTTACTGTAGTATAGCACTGTGCTGCTTACTGTATAGCACTTTGCTGCTTACTGTAGTATAGCACTGTGCTGCTTACTGTTGTATAGCACTGTGCTGCTTACTGTAGTATAGCACCGTGCTGCTTATTGTTGTATAGCACTGTGCTGCTTACTGTAGTATAGCACTGTGCTGCTTACTGTAGTATAGCACTGTGCTGCTTACTGTATAGCACTGTGCTGCTTACTGTAGTATAGCACTGTGCTGCTTACTGTAGTATAGCACTGTGCTGCTTACTGTAGTATAGCACTGTGCTGCTTACTGTAGTATAGCACTGCTGCTTACTGTATAGCACTGTGCTGCTTACTGTAGTATAGCACCGTGCTGCTTACTGTAGTATAGCACCGTGCTGCTTACTGTAGTATAGCACTGTGCTGCTTACTGTAGTATAGCACTGTGCTGCTTACTGTAGTATAGCACCGTGCTGCTTACTGTAGTATAGCACCGTGCTGCTTACTGTAGTATAGCACCGTGCGGCTTACTGTAGTATAGCACTGTGCTGCTTACTGTAGTATAGCACTGTGCTGCTTACTGTAGTATAGCACTGTGCTGCTTACTGTAGTATAGCACCGTATTGCTTATTGTTGTATAGCACTGTGCTGCTTACTGTAGTATAGCACCGTGCTGCTTATTGTTGTATAGCACCGTGCTGCTTATTGTTGTATAGCACCGTGCTGCTTATTGTAGTATAGCACCGTGCTGCTTATTGTTGTATAGCACTGTGCTGCTTACTGTAGTATAGCACCGTGCTGCTTACTGTAGTATAGCACCGTACTGCTTACTGTAGTATAGCACCGTACTGCTTACTGTAGTATAGCACTGTGCTGCTTACTGTAGTATAGCACTGTGCTGCTTACTGTAGTATAGCACTGTGCGGCTTACTGTAGTATAGCATTGCTGCTTACTGTAGTATAGCACTGTACTGCTTACTGTAGTATAGCACTGTATTTCTTACTGTAATAGAATTTAGGGAAGTTCTGCACCCACACCTTGTAAAGGTATATATATTATTTTGTACATAATATTGAATTACTGATTAACTGCACCAGATTTCGTAATTTGGGCGAACTCTGTTATGCTAGAATTCTATGATGCCAGAGGAACCATTTGTTTGTTAAATATTTTCCTTCCCAAATTATTAATTGAGCCACCTTTGCATTTGAATCTGACGTCTCTCATATCACTACATGTTTAGGTGAGAAATGGACACATTAAAAGGATAACGGACAATGACATCCAGTCGCTGGTTTTGGAGGTTGAAGGCACAAATGTCAGGTGAGTGTAGTTGTCAAAAAACAGTACAGATGGTTTGGTTCTTTCTTTCTTTCAGTCAGCTAACATCATGAACACAATACATGTTAAAGCATGGTTTCAACTAAACTTTCAACCTTTGTAGTAAACTGTGTGATAAAGTATGACACTACAGTACAGTGTTTAACATTCCCAGGTTTCTAAAACCTTTTATAGGCTGAATCATGGATCCCGACACATAAAACATGTTATTTGTCCTGCCATTGACTATTGATCCATCTGAACCATCGGCATCAAAATCTGAATGATTTTAAGCGTATTATTAGTATGCATTGAAAATACATACACTTTTAAATGTACAGTAGTGTGCAAATTTAGTAGAACCCCCCCATTGCTTGTGCATATTTAATCAAACCATTGTACTGAGAATCTTGGAAAAATGTCAAAATATGCAAATGAGTGATTGTCTAATTTAATTGATGGCTTTAATAGGCCACACATGCAATTCATTTAAAATAGTAATAGAAATGAAACACAGAGCCACAAATGGTAAAATGCATGAGACTTTTTAGAAGTTGTTTAAGATGACTAATTAGTAAAGCACAAAGTGGTCTAACATTTTCACACAAGTGCTGTTGTTTGTATATCACTGATTTACTGACTGAAAATTGACATTCTCACACCTTGAGGTTTTCAGGCAGGTTAGTATCTAAAGGTTATAAATGACAAATGAGGTGTCTAATAAAGTTGCACACTACTGTTTTTTTTATTGCATCTTAGGAAGTTTTGAAAGATTTGATTTCCCACAAAACTGTGTACAGGTTAGTTCCACCTGACATGTTTTGAATTCTTGCCAGTCTGACCTAAAAACCCTCAGCAGCATGTGTGTTTTTTGTGAGTTACTAAGATACAGAAATGACAGTCAAACCCATATCTATTGTTTGTTTTTTTCAGCACTACATATATCACATGTCCAGCAGATCCAAAGAAGACTCTTGGTATCAAGCTTCCATTCCTGGTCATGATTATCAAGAACTTAAAGAAGTATTTCACATTTGAAGTCCAGGTAAGATTTACATTTGTATAACCAGCTTTTGATGTGCTTTCAGCTGAATTATCCTGGTTGGTTACTCTTTTAAAGACTGCCTTTTTAAGCACTCTCATCCAGTCTGGAGTAGTGGGGGTATGGTTTTGTCATTGGGTTTACACTAGCAGACCACATTGTAAACAACCATCAATTTAGGGATTTTGCTAAAAAAAACCATGGAAACCTCTAAACTGGCTTTTCTTATGTACATTTTTACCCAAATCCTCCTTTTTAAATGTTTTTTTGTAAAAGTAAATTTAGATTCTAGTATGAAGCCCTTTGCGTTCAGTGAATCCCAAAGTGTTTAGTGTGTCCATATCCATTTAAGGTTATTTACATAATGTCAGAGTTAGAACTGGGGAAACCCTGGGAATGATCCAGTACACCATATCAATGCAGTACACATACATCCTTATTGCTATGCATGTGGCAGAGTATCAAACCCTCATTTCTGCAACAGAGCATACTACACACACTGGTCTACAATTGACAACAACACCCACAACTGCTTGACTAGCAGATTCCATCACACCTTACTGAATCATAGACTGCATATAGTAAGTATTCACCCCCTTGGATATTTTCAGTTTGTTGTGTTACAACCTGAAATCTTGATGTATTTAGATTGGATCATTTTTCCTTTGAGTTACACAACCTACTAAACACTTTGAAGAGGCAAGATAATTTTTATTGTGAAACAACAGTTAATGAAAAAAAAAAAAAATGAAATGTCTTGGTTAGAGTCAGTACTTGGTAGAACCACCTTTGGCAGCAATTACATCTGTGAGTTTTTTGGGGTAAGTCTCTACCAGGTTTGCACATCTGGATCGTGCAATATTCACCCATTCTTCTTGGCAAAAATTGTTCAAGCTCTGTCAAGTTGGATGGGGATCGTTTTTATATACAATTACCAATTTATACAGTTTTTTTTTTTTTTTTTTACTGGAGCAATCTAGGTAAAGTACCTTGCTCAAGGGTACAGCAGCAGTGTCTCCCACCTGGGGTTGAACCCACGACCCTCTGGTCAAGAGTCCAGAGCCCTAACCACTACTCCACACTGCTGATATAAGACAGATCAGTCGTAAATCAGTTTTTAAAAAGGACCTTTGCACATCAGTCAAGAATTTGAGTGACATGCAATGGAATCGAACTGTGTATAGTTAGCTTAGGCCAGCCAGTAATTGTAGTTTGGAATTTTACTTGTGATATCAAGCATGCAAAATATCGGCAAGACTTTCTAATTGAACCTCCTGCATGAATTTGCTTTGTATGTGGACCCACTTGTGTCGCATCTTTTTATATGGCTGATCCTTTATGTTTTTGTAGGTATCGCATCTTTCTACTGATCTTTTAACTCTGGCTTGACTGTTTTTGCACATGTTAAATGTGCTGCTTATATATCATTGGCAGGTGTTAAGTGGCTCACCGGTGTGAGTCTTTGTGATGGAATGGATTAACCCAGAATGGTTTGCTCAACACAACAGAGATTTGGTTTAATTCTGATTCTTTATTATTAGTAATTATGAAAAAGGTATTAATGCATATTTACAGGGCACAACAGTCTTACTTTCTTCTGATCTAACAAAGAGCTCTAAATAAACCAGTTTTATGCTTGACCTAGCACCTTCCTGACCTGTACTCTTATCTCTCCTGGTCACTTCTAAGTTCCTGCTTTTTGTTTATAATTATATCTAATCATGCAGTGAGCGCATGCAACATTAAAAATACACAGTTATGCAAGTTCAAATTTTACACAAAGTTATTTTATTAATTAAAGGCTAGACATTGCTGTGACATGCAGCTGCTAGCTAACGTAAGGGGGAATAAGTATGTTATTAAATGCAGCATTGAATGCACTTTCTTGGATTTCCAGGTGCTGGATGACAAGAACGTCAGACGCCGTTTTCGGGCGAGTAACTACCAGAGCACCACCCGGGTGAAACCATTCATCTGCACCATGCCCATGCGACTGGATGACGGCTGGAACCAGATCCAGTTCAACTTGTCTGATTTCACACGCCGGGCATACGGGACCAACTACATTGAGACCCTCCGAGTGCAGGTGAGCAAGGGATCAGCCACAGGGGTTGGTGGTGGTGTTGTTACAGAACTTCAGGTGTCTCCTGGATAAAAGGGTTTAAGGAAATGTAATGATCAAAGATGTCATGGAATAAATGTGAAGCCAGTGTTGGAGTAAGCTCTGTTGGTGTTAGTGGTTAGGGCTCTGGACTCTTGACCGGAGGGTCGTGGGTTCAATCCCAGGTGGGGGACACTGCTGCTGTACCCGTGAGCAAGGTACTTTACCTAGATTGCTCCAGTAAAAACCTAACTGTATTAATGGGTAATTGTATGTAAAAATAATGTGATATCTTGTAACAATTGTAAGTCGCCCTGGATAAGGACGTCGGCTAAGAAATAAATAATAAATAATAGTCTCATTTTCCTAGTGGACTGGCATTGTAAGCTGCTGCTTTATTACCGGTGTTGGAAAAAGTAAAAGATTAGATGGGCTTTGTTGATCAACATTTTAAACCCATGGGTGAAGCAAGTTGGAGGGGTTTTAAAGGCGCTGTTGTAGTGATAGCGTTTGCTTTGTTTTTCCTTTCAGATTCATGCAAACTGTCGTATTCGAAGAGTGTATTTCTCGGACAGACTGTACTCGGAAGATGAGCTTCCAGCAGAGTTCAAACTTTACTTACCAGTCCAGAATAAAGCAAAGGTAAGCCATTCTTTATAAAGATAAAACACTAGTTATAGGCAGATCCTGATCAGCACTAATCTTGGACTAACTTAGGAAACCAGACACTAAAGTTCCTGATGGAGGCTTAATGCTTTTTTTCTTATGTTGTGTTATACACCAAACAGGGATGGATAGAACAAACTTTTTTTTTCTTTTCTTGCAGCAATGAAGAGTGAGCAGTTCATCACGTTTCAACCCAGATGTTAAATATTTATCTTTAGATCCTGCATTAGAATGAGATGAGAACACCGTCCCTTATACAGTCATTTATTTTTTATTTCTACCTTTATTTGTGACCCACGTGATTACTGCTGTATTGCTTTATGTATATTCTGTGGGCAATTAAAGATGTTTATATAACAAACCATCACTGGGGACTTCTTTATTTCTTACATTTAGAAAATATTGTAAATGGCCATTCTTTTAAGTAATGTATTGCATTTTTATATTAAATTAATATACAATCTGTTGCATTGCACTGTCCACATCACAATTACCTTAATTTCTGCATGAGGCCCAGGACTCAATAGGCAAGGCAGCAGAGCTGACTAACTTCGAAGGCAGATGGAAGACATTCAAGTTAATACACTGAAGAATTTAAGAATTGCCCTCCCAGGATTTTATAAAGATTAAAAGAAAACAATAACAAATTGCTACATTTTTTTTTAATAATCCATATTTGTGCTTTGATTTATTTAAGGCAAGTGCCGAATGAGAATATAGGGTTTCTTCATTTTCAGGTTTTAATGATTCATTTCAAAATGATATTTCTTAAGCCCCCTGCTCTTTTCATTACTTTCAAATGCAATACATTTTTTTATTAGATCTACAGGTGCCATTTTAGTGGGTTTTTAAAAACAATTTTAGACAGCTTCTCTGATAGTTGTGTACAAACCCAGTGTCACTTTGAAATAAAAATGAATAATCCTGTTCCAGTTGGAAGGTACACATACCCTGTAGGTATAGAGAAAAACAGATTTTGCATTTAGTAGACCAATTTCATATACCAGAGATGACCATGCAGTTCAAGTGCGGCTCCCGGTGAAATGCTGGGTGACGCACACTTTGTGGCTCAGATGAGCTGAAGAAAGAATAATAAACAAAAACGATGGCAGAAAAAGTAAAAGTAAACACAAGTTTATCTGTTTTCTGTATTCATTTATGTTTATTATTCTTTCTTCTCTCAGTTCAGTTTCTTTGCGCATGCATGATCACTGCAAGGTCATTGTCACTTGATGACTTTCAACACCGCTCGCTGGCGCGTGCGTATTTCGACCACCTCGAGTGAAAGCTGGATGTGCAGTTGAAAGTTGATTTCATAATTAAGTGCTCACTCGTTTTGGGGAGACAATAGCATTGAGCAAACCCTCCATGAGTAATAAATGAAAGTATGAGGCTTTAAGCCAAAATGGGAGGAAGACTTTGCTTCACTGAAAATGGTGGTAAACCGGTCTCGTCTGCAACAAATCACTTACGCACTAGTCTGTACAAGGCAAGCAACCTCAAACGTCATTCTGAAACAAATCGCAAAACATTTCCATCTGAATATCCTGCTGGATCGGACTTAAGGAGAAACAAGCTGGCCTCTTTAAAAAGCATGCCTCAGCTGTTAGCTGGTGCTCCTTTTGGCCTTCAATAAAAAGCTGACGTAACGACTCAAGTGAGTTTTGTAAGGCATGGAATATTGCTCGTGGCAAACGTCCTTATTCAGATGAATGAATCTTTTTATAAAATTAGCAGTGTTGGCGCTAGACTAGAGAATGCATGTTTAAATGTTATATTGCAGGTCTAAAATTATTATTTACAAATCTTGCATATCGTCATGAGCAGGTACTGTAATCCCTTTCAAAATAAATACAGTGCATTTGTCATCCACAAAGCTCTCAAAAGTATTTACTACATGCAGCAAAAGCTATTTTATTTATTTATTTATTTTTAAACCCAGCATTCAGATCTTCAAGGGTTTATCAAAAATAATCCTTACAAAAATGTGTCTGTGGTGTTTTTGGTGAAATCAGGGCAGTTACCGTATTTTGCTTCATAATAACTGAATATATTTTAAGTGCGTTATACATACAGTCTAAATAGAAATAATGGAAAAACACCAGTGTTACATTTAAAGTTTAATACACTGTAAATCTACAGTACAATAACAATTACACAGTTCTATCCCTTGTTCTTGTGTAGTTTACTTCAATCGAGATAACAACTACTGCACAGACTAAGTGCAAGATTCCCTTGTGTTTGAGAGAATTACACATTTTTAAACCATGCTAGTATTTAAAATGTCTTGCTCGTACACGTCATGTTTTACAGTATGTGTCTTGCGGCTCTCAACCATATGAAACTTTTGGTATGCGGCTCGCAGGGTCAGGAAGTTTGGCCACCACTGCCCTGTACCATGTATAAAACAAAGTGATAAAACAGAAGTGTTGCCAAAATATGGATTTGTGTGCACCGAGTATTTATTTTATTTACTTTAAACCCATTGGTACAACACTACATACCTCAGGGAGACTTGATATCTAAACTGAACATTTTGAAAATACAGTAACTTTAGTTCCTAAACACAGAGGTTTGTATTTTATAAAACTTACTGAAAACTGTTACTCAAAAAGGCAAGCATTTATTCCACAAGTACAAAAAAAAATTGAAAACAAAAATCCCAAATATCTAAATTTACAAAACAAGTATATTAAAAAAAGAAAGAAAAATCACAATAAAAACAGATTAAGGTGCCAGATCTACTCAGTTATACATTCACTTTTTATCCATCAGTTTAACATTTTAAAGATTGGAGAGTCCAGTGCATTAACATTGACCCTTTATAAAAACATGCAGTGGTTTAAAATGGAGTAACTTGCAGTGTCAATTTAAAATAAATATATCCAGAAAAAAAACCCCACAGATAGTCTTATTGGGTCAATTGCAGCATACCAGTGATTCAGTCCACCAAGTGGACTAAAATGCAGACTAGAAAATCCTGCAAATCTGTACTAATTTAGTCCTGATTGCAGGGTACCAAGCAGATGATCGCGGTAACTGGTTTAACTGGTTGGAACAAGTTAGACTGATAATGGAGACTAACCTACAGCCATGGCCAAAAGTTTTGCATCACCCTATAGAATTAATACATTTTGCTTCATAAAGTCGAATGAAACCTGTTAAATAATGTTACGTTAATATATTAAATTACATACCAGTGTAGTTTTTCCATATACAAAAAACAGACAAATTAAAAAATGTGACATTTCAAAATCTAACATGAAACACTACTATTAGCCTTCCGGTAAACTTCTGCAATATCATTTTGTAGTTTCTTTGACTATATGACGTTGAATAAAATATCTAAATTACGTCAATATCGTTTTTTTTTTTTTTTTTTTAATTCTCAATCCTAAAACTATAGCTGTATAAACCCTTCTTTACTAATCTGATATGTGGTATTCAGTGTCAGATTAATATATAAAGGGATCCCTGTACAAAAAAGAAAGATGCATTTTTATTACATCAAACATTTAAGTAAAAATAAAATGTCATGTCATTTCGTGCACATTTCTAACTGGCAGATCTGTCTGTACTTGCATTTAAGCTGCTGACACTGCAGCATAGCCACAGAAATGTTTAATTGCGTGATAATGGACCATTAGTTGTTTATAGTTAAAGCATATTAACTGAAATTGTATTGCGTTAAACTGAAAAATGGTATCAAAGGTACATGATTAAAAAGTTTATTTTCAAAATGTAGGGCCTTTATATATATATTAAGTTAGTCTCATCTTTTTCTCATCCTTCACAGTACTGAGTTGATCCACTTTGAACAGGATCATCACGGATCTGATTTGGCACGCTGCTGCAATCAGGATCTTGTTTAGTCTGATTTAGCAGATGGTCTACCTGTGGATTGATTACCTTCTGGTACACTGCAATTGGGATTAGAAGGTGTACTAACTTTAGTCCAATCAAGTGGACTAAACCTGCTTAATGCACTAGTTAGACACATCAAATTGACTAAATTTGGTACGCTGCAATTGACCCATTGTGACTACTTATTGAGATCATTAGAAAATGGGAATATATATACAGCACATTTGCATTGGAGACTTGTTGGATCATTAGATCACCAGAATGTTAAGTGGAAGGACCACACTGACAGTATTCACACCAGTTAAACCTGCCAGCAACCAGCATTCCTGAAATAACCGGTTCTCAAAGGAAAGCTGGTGCCGGTACTGCATGCTTTCCACTTTAGGTAATGTATTCCACACAGATTTACAGACCTTCCCACCCGTTATGAATATGTTCCTCCATCCTGAGCATGTCAAGAGACAGTGTTTTACACTATATAAAAGAAAAACATGATTTTTTCCTCAGGTTTAATGAGGGCACTTTTATTGTTTAAATCAAAAGTAGTAAAAATAACCGAAAAAGCCATAAAAATACAGGACACACACCAAGAGCTTGCTTTGGCTAGTAAGTGTTTGCAGCAGGACAGAAGCAAATAAAACTCAATGATCCATCTCAACAAACAAGTACCCACTGTGCTCCATTGATGCTCCTCTTTTAAAGGATAACACATTTACCCTCCACAATTAAATGTCCAAAAATATTTATCCCCCCCCTTCCTGTTTAAAATAGAAAACAATATACAAGGCATTATTGTTCTTGCACCTGTGTTTAAGGGCATCTTCGCAGCCTCCAGATGATACCTGGTTCCTGATCCCATCTTCCTCTTTTCTATTTATGGCTGTCAAGCCATTCCTGCCGATGGGGTTTCCTCGTAGTTCAGGATATAGTAGTCATGAACATACATCAGCACTGCTATAGGCTGCCCAATGATGAGGGAAATCCAGACTGCAGCATTGCCATAGTTGCCCCTCAGAAACCTGCCCACAAACCAGGCCAGGGGAATCTGTAGTTCATAGGGAAAAATCCATTATATCAAGCAATTAATACTATGAAACCAGGCAGAAGGCCCTCATTCCTCCTAATCTCAATCAGATTGGTCTTGTATAGGTGAACACAATATGAAGCTCATCAAGCACTTCATTCAGCACTTACATTTCAACAAACTAAAACAAAACCTGTACAAAAAAAGGCTAGAAATCAAGTCAGCTTTAACATTAATAAACTGCATGCATCAGACAGTGCCTACCTGAGACATCATGCCCATAAATGCCCATGGTCGGAACATCTTCAGAGGAACACTGACCAGATACTATAAAAGAAAGTTCTCCATGAAGTTTCAGTTCTATGTGGGGGATTAGATTTTCAGCAGCCACCCCCCTCCCCTCTTTTTGAGCCATCAGTCAGTCTACCAGAGATCTTCTGGATTCTCAGGTGGCTCAATAGTGTCCTGCATTCAGCAGTGTACACGCACAAGAAAGCCTATTTATTGCCTCTACTGCAACTGTCCAGTTTCTTTCCATTTAACCCAAATCAAGTGAGAAACATTTTAAAAGTATTTCTCTGTCTACTACCTGCAGAAAATACAGTGTGCAAAAAAGGATTTAGAAAACACCACCACAATAAAGGGGTGGTGAATATTAGTATGTCTCCTAACCTCATGAAAGAAAGCTGAAGCCAGGAAAACTGCTGTTTGTGCTGCCCATTTACTTGTGCCTCTCTTCAGAATAGGTTTGTAGAAGTGTCTTTACAAAAAGGAAAAAAAAAAGAAGAGATAAGATCAAACATGACAACAAAAAAAATAAACTTTATTGTACTTTATTGTACTTCTTTATCTAGATCCACGCAATGCAACTCATTAGCATTAGCCTCCTGGGTCCTGAGACCAGCTTTGTTAAGCGAAAACGAAGTTTGACTATGAAACACGTTATTTGCTTTACATGGAGACCACAAAAACATACAAAATATGAGACTGATATTTAGGATCCTGAAATACTGATGGTTCAGTATTCTGAGCGTTCGTATTGAGGGCTCTCTCTCTGGCTGATAGTGGCACAGGCAATTTCAAATGAGAAATGTCTGGTGTACTGAACTAAAAGACACAAGAGGTTAGCATTAGCATTAACCACATTATAACTATTTTAGCAAATCCGCTTTGGTTCATTGTTGCAGATCAGCTGGGATTAGCTCAGACTCACCTAATGCACCACTTGTGGACGGGAATATTCCAGTTCTGCCAGAAGTAGGTGACAGTCTCGGAGTTCCTTAAAAAAAAAAAAAAAAAAAGGTTATATATTATTAGAGATATATATAGACACACCCACACACACTGCTGTGCAAAAGTCTTAGACACGAGACTCGGCTTTGATACTGTGCCTTCTGCCAGTTCTGTTGTCAATTCAACTTTTGTCTTTCTATTCCTTAAGGGTATATCTTAGTATTGCTCATCGTTGTTAGACAGCTTTTTGGGTCTTCCAGTCCTGGGTTTGTCAATTACAAATTATGTTTCTCTGTACTTACTGATTATGCTTCGGATACCACACCTTAAATTGAGTGATGCGCTCTATTTCACTCTGTGTTTTTCCTTCTTTAAGCAAGTCAAGGTTGTTATAATAGTAGAAAACACTAGTGGAGGCTTTGAGTAAATTGTTGATGCTCATAATGCATCAGAGTAGAAAAATGCAACATGTCTAAGACTTTTGCACAGCAGTGTATATATTATAGGTTTTGCTCAAAAACAGCCAACCCCAACATTGTGATATGTTTAACATATTATTATTATTATTTGTTTATTTAACATACCTTTGTCAAGCGAAAGTGTTTGAAAACAAACAGTGGAGTTAATTATAGGGTGCGTTAAGTAAGTGAGCGACTCAGAGCGACAATGTTTCTGCTCCCCCAGATCATCAATGAAATCTGCTCTGCAGCACTCCGAGCTGCACAGGGGGAGCGGAACTGAGCATGCAGTTAGGAGGGTTCTTTCACTGCGCTGCTCACTTACTTTACACACCCAGTGTTTTGATGCCATGACAGCTACACTCACTTATTTCTATTTGAATCTATTAATGTGTTTGTGATGTCATTTACTACATAGTTAATGATGTAATGGTCTAATGTTCCTTTATGTTTAACCCTTCAGGCATCATGGTATTGAGTCTATTATCCATTTATTATTAAAATAAATACTAAATAACAAAATCAATCAATTCAATCAATTTTATTTTTATATAGCGCCTTTTGCAACAGGTCGCCACAAAGTGCTTTACAAAGACAAAAACAATCCATATTACTGAACAACAGTGAGCATTTAAAAAACAGAACAGAATAAAAACAAAACAGAATATATAAGCTGTAATCTGTCCATCAGATAAAACATCAAATGTGTATCTTCATGTTTTCTCTGAGGTCTCAGTATCATCACTTCTGTTTTGACTGAATTTAACATTAAAAAGTTATTAAACAACCAGTTCTTAATGTCAGCAAGACAGGAATTCAAAATGTTATCAGCAGATACATAGTCCTGTTTGAGGGACAAGTAAAGCTGAATATCATCAACATAACAGTGGAAGCTAAAAGGGTGAAAGTTATACACTATTTAAGACTTTCAATGTAATACTGTTGTAGCTCAATTTTGTCAGAACGTGTCGCCACGAGAGGCACTCAGATCGATGCGCCAGTGAGCTGGTAGGAGTAAAACGTTTTCAAAGTGAAAGCAAACACAGAGTTAACCCATTTATTAATGCCTTCATTTTTATACTGTGTACCGTAAAACTTCAATGAAACGCCTCTAGCGTTTATTTACAATATTTGCCAGCAGACCCAGTGCGTACTGGAGACCAGTGTTTATATTAGATCACTAGGTTCACATTGCTTCATGCGGTCATTGAGAAGCCACTAACACACAACCTTGTAGTAACATCATAACTCAATTTAAACATTCCAGCAACTTGGTTAAAAGGTTGTGTGTCAGTGGAAACTAAGTAACAGTTTTGTTTTATAACAAAATTACATTGTATTGTACACCCTCAAGTATAACGCAAAAGTATTATTATATATGCACTGGTTAGCAAGGATATGGTATGCAAAACTTTGGAAAATGAACAAGCAAAAGTAAGAATTTGTATTTAAAAACAGAATCTACCATTGTTAACAACAACAACAACAACAACAATGTTAAATCCACTGACAGGCGTGTAGGCTACGCTTACAGCACAATAATAATAATAATAATAATAATAATAATAAAAAATATTTTTTTAAATGAACAATAAAAGCAATAAGTACCATATTATCAAATAATTTACTGTTTAATCTCACACTTGTACATTGTTAATACAACAAAATACGTTAAAATACACCAAGAGGTTTTTATCTGGCCTACTTCCAACACACTTAAAATGATCAAAACGTAACATAACTGCATTAAACAAATATGCATTCCATGTAGGCCTACCTTAAATTACATTTTCTATTACTATTATTTACTAATCATGAGAGTCACTTCAATCGCTGTCACTTATTAGCAGTTCATTACGCTCAAGCTCCTCCTCATCTTCCTCAGCTTCAATGGCAATGACAGAGACCCGGCGTTTAACAGAGCCCCGGCGTTTAACAGAGCCCCGGCGTTTAACAGAGCCCCGGCGTTTAACAGAGCCCCGGCGTTTAACAGAGCCCCGGCGTTTAACAGAGACCCGGCGTTTAACAGAGACCCGGCGTTTAACAGAGCCCCGGCGTTTAACAGAGCCCCGGCGTTTAACAGAGCCCCGGCGTTTAACAGAGACCCGGCGTTTAACAGAGACCCGGCGTTTAACAGAGCCCGCGTTTAACAGAGCCCCGGCGTTTAACAGAGCCAGCGTTTAACAGAGCCCCGGCGTTTAACAGAGCCCCGGCGTTTAACAGAGCCCCGGCGTTTAACAGAGCCCCGGCGTTTAACAGAGAGCCGGCGTTTAACAGAGCGCCGGCGTTTAACAGAGCCCCGGCGTTTAACAGAGGCCCGGCGTTTAACAGAGCCCCGGCGTTTAACAGAGCCCCGGCGTTTAACAGAGAGCCGGCGTTTAACAGAGACCCGGCGTTTAACAGAGCCCCGGCGTTTAACAGAGCCCCGGCGTTTAACAGAGGCCCGGCGTTTAACAGAGGCCCGGCGTTTAACAGAGCCCCGGCGTTTAACAGAGCCCCGGCGTTTAACAGAGCCCCGGCGTTTAACAGAGACCCGGCGTTTAACAGAGCCCCGGCGTTTAACAGAGGCCCGGCGTTTAACAGAGGCCCGGCGTTTAACAGAGGCCCGGCGTTTAACAGAGCCCCGGCGTTTAACAGAGCCCCGGCGTTTAACAGAGCCCCGGCGTTTAACAGAGCCCCGGCGTTTAACAGAGAGCCGGCGTTTAACAGAGACCCGGCGTTTAACAGAGCCCCGGCGTTTAACAGAGCCCCGGCGTTTAACAGAGGCCCGGCGTTTAACAGAGCCCCGGCGTTTAACAGAGCCCCGGCGTTTAACAGAGACCCGGCGTTTAACAGAGACCCGGCGTTTAACAGAGACCCGGCGTTTAACAGAGACCCGGCGTTTAACAGAGCGCCGGCGTTTAACAGAGCCCCGGCGTTTAACAGAGCCCCGGCGTTTAACAGAGCCCCGGCGTTTAACAGAGCCCCGGCGTTTAACAGAGAGCCGGCGTTTAACAGAGAGCCGGCGTTTATTTACAGTATTTGCCCGCAGACCCGGCACGTATTGGAGACAGGCTATTTGAAGTTTTACTGTACCTATGTTTGCATTTAGCGTGAAAATACCCTCCCTCCCCCCACTGCTGCTCTTGCTAATATACAAAGAAAACATGGCAGTGTTGGGAAGACATGGAAAGCGTGACATCAACAGAGGAAGAGGAGGAGGAAGAGATTCGTACTGTACATAAGTTTGAACATACATTTCCATTTGACTTGAACTTCTTAAAGGGAATTTAGATAGTCTTCTAAAATAAAGAACCTTTGTCTTTAATCATCTTTAGTACTGTGCCTGTTTAAAACCGACAGATAATCACAGTATGTGTCTACGCGTATTTGTACATGCATGTGGGGGGAGGGGGTAAAAGTCCGGATTGAGACGGAACAGTACTTTAATTAATTCAATTGCATTAAAAAGCAGCGTAGAAAAATACAAACATGTGAGGAGAATATTATATTTTAGCAATCAGAACCGATTAATAACGTGCTGTCAGAACCCAGAACCCTCTTTTTATCACAAAAAAGCTCCCGGAACACAGGGTTCCGAAGGTGCAAAGATGACAACAATTATACACATGATACAACTAAGTGAGAACAACATAACACTGCTGAAAAAAACCCACCAAACCGACCTTTCATTTCCCATTCCATGCAATAAACAGCTTGATTAAGCTGCCCAGAAGCTGCACAGGGGACGAAAAAAAGATACCGCTGACACACAATACAGTGAGTAACCTACTTACAAAAACTGTCTGAAGTCTTAACTGACCTTTAATTGCCCATTCCCTGCATGCAATGGGTTAATATGAATTGAACTACTTCAAATTCAAGAATGGGTATTCAGCCGAGGGGATGTTTTTGATTTTTGTACTTTAGACACTACACTTGCCTTAATAGAAACACCTGCAAAGAGCCACCGAATAGTACTTTAATACTGTACTGGATCGGAACACTACATTTGCCTACAAATTCAGTGACGACAGAGAATATCATGTTATTGACCAGATCTTGTTTTTAATGATTAAGCACTAGAAGCGTAAAAGGTTCTGTGTCTTAGATGTGGAACCTGTTACCTGGTGCTGTTTGAAACCACGTGTAAGATTCTGTATTTTTACTTTCTAATAATCAGTTTAATAGTTCATGTGGTATGCTGAGAACTCTGTACTCATTTCTCCAAAATGTCATGACTTCTGTAAACTGCTGAATGTGCTTAGCGTTGACAACCATTCCAGGTTGTGTTGGTAAGTTTGTGGTACACTGGATGTTGTTGTAGACTGAATGATGAGAATATAGGGGTTAGAGAACATCAGCTTGCTCCTGAGTTCCCATGCGCTTCTTCCTGGCCCATGTATCACTAATAGATATACAAGAATGGTGAGGTACTAGCTAAGAGCGAGCGAGAGTTGAGAGTTAAAAAAGGTGAATTAGCCTGGCATTTGATTAACCTTGGGTAACAGGAGGTTTGGGGGTCCAGTGGTTAAAGAAAAGAGCTTCATACCAGGTGGTTCCCGGTTCAAATCCGGACACACTGTGTGTGATCCAGAGCAAGTCACCAATACAAATGCCCAAAGCGGTGTCAGTGATATACCGTGCAGCAATTACACCAGAATAACCCAGTTCCAAGCATGCTCCTTTTCTGCAAAAAACTTTTTATTTGTGTATTTAATTCATTTATTTATTTATGTGTGTTTTTATTTGTTTATTTTATTTATGCATATGACACAATGTAAACACAAATTTCTATTTCTGAAGGGGAAAAGCGAAATTGCATCATGGGTGCTGTATTTGAAGGCATCAGACCGTATGCATCAGACCGTATGCATCAGATCGGCTGTATCAGATCGTACGCATCAGATCATATGCATCAGATCATATGCATCAGATCATATGTATCAGATTGGCTGCATCAGATCATATGTATCAGATCGTATGCATCAGATCGTATGCATCAGATCGTATGCATCAGATCGTATGCATCAGACCAGCTGTATCAGATCATATGTATTAGATCGTATGTATCAGATCGTATGCATCAGACCGGCTGTATCAGATCGTATGTATCAGATTGTATGCATCAGACCAGCTGTATCGGATCGTATGCATCAGATCATATGTATCAGATCGTATGCATCAGATCGTATGCATCAGACTGGCTGTATCAGATCGTATGTATCAGATTGTATGCATCAGACCAGCTGTATCGGATATTATGCATCAGATCATATGTATCAGATCGTATGCATCAGATCGTATGCATCAGATCGTATGCATCAGACCGGCTGTATCAGATCGTATGTATCAGATTGTATGCATCAGACCAGCTGTATCGGATCGTATGCATCAGATCATATGTATCAGATCGTATGTATCAGACCGGCTGTATCGGATCGTATGCATCAGATCATATGTATCAGACCGTATGCATCAGACCAGCTGTATCGGATCGTATGCATCAGATCATATGTATCAGATCGTATGCATCAGATCGTATGCATCAGACCGGCTGTATCAGATCGTATGTATCAGATTGTATGCATCAGATCTTATGCATCAGATCGGCTGTATTAGATTGTATGTATCAGACCGGCTGTATCAGATCGTATGTATTAGATCGTATGTATCAGACCAGCTGTATCGGATCGTATGCATCAGATCATATGTATCAGATCGTATGCATCAGATCGTATGCATCAGACCGGCTGTATCAGATCGTATGCATCAGATTGTATGCATCAGATCTTATGCATCAGATCGGCTGTATCAGATCGTATGTATCAGACCGGCTGTATCAGATCGTATGCATCAAATCGTATGTATCAGACCAGCTGTATCAGATCGTATGCATCAAATCGTATGTATCAGACCAGCTGTATCAGATCGTATGTATCAGATCGTATGTATCAGACCAGCTGTATCAGATCGTATGCATCAGACCAGCTGTATCGGATCGTATGCATCAGATCATATGCATCAGACCGTATGTATCAGATCGTATGCATCAGACCAGCTGTATCAGACCGTATGCATCAGATCGTATGCATCAGATCGTATGTATCAGATCGTATGTATCAGACCGGCTGTATCGGATCATATGCATCAGATCAGCTGTATCAGATCGTATGCATCAGATCGTATACATCAGACCAGCTGTATCGGATCGTATGCATCAGATCGTATGCATCAGATCGTATGTATCAGATCGTATGTATCAGACCGGCTGTATCGGATCATATGCATCAGATCAGCTGTATCAGATCGTATGTATCAGATTGTATGTATCAGACCAGCTGTATCAGATCGGCTGCATCAGATCGGCTGCATCAGATCGGCTGCATCAGATCGCATGCATCAGACCGGCTGCATCAGACCGGCTGCATCAGACCGGCAGGTTTGAAGGCACCCAACAGTATTAAAATCTGCACTGTTTTGCTTTGTTTGCTCATTTTTCGTTATATGTTGTAAAATACATAATTGCAAAGTAGTGTGTTTGCTTGCCTATGACCTGTAATTGTATTGCATCCATTAGTTTCAGAAATATATGTAAATATCTGAATAAGTTAAATACATTTAAAAACAACTTTTTTTTTGTTTGTTTTGTTTTTGGACATTGTAAGAACTAAAACGTTACAGCAAAAGTTGTGAAACTCTTGCAGGTCTATACACGTGTTATTTCTTTTTTTAATTACATATAACTGTTAAGGGCTACCAGCAATTCTAGACCTTTGTAATTCTTCTACTTGTGAAAATAATGTTACTTTATCATCTCCTTTCCTATAAAGTAGAAATAAGGCCTCACTCCACTATAAATAAAGATAAAAACAATGTTAAAAATATGGTTCTGCTGAAATAAAATAAATAAATAAAATAAGTGAAATAAAAAAGACACCATTTTATTTCCCAGAATGGGCAAATAAACGTCGGTTCTATCAGTTTTTTCAGCAGTGTTATGTTGTTCTCACTTCTATTGTGTGTATCGTTTTCATACTCTGTGCAGCTTCGGAACCCCGTGTTCCGGATGGGTTTGTTTATACAGCTGTTTATTGCACGGAATGGGCAGTTAAAGGTGGGTTTTTTTCCAGCAGTGTTACGTTGTTCTCACTTAGTTGTATTATGTGTATAATTTTTGTCGTCTTTGCATCTTCGGAACCCAGGTGTTCCAGGAGCTTTTTGGTGATAAAAAGAGGGTTCTGGGCCGGAACGGGTTAATGACAGCGCGTTATTAATCAGTTCCGATTGCTAAAATATTCTCCTCACGTGTGTGTAACTTTCTATGCTGCTTTGCTTTGAATGAATGAATTCTATTCCGTGTCTTTCCGGCTTTTACGCCATCCTGCATTTGGGTGTGGGTTTGTGTCTGTGTGTGTGTGTGTGTGTGTGTGTGTGTGTGTGTGTGTGTGTGTGTGTGTGTGTGTGTGTGTGTGTGTACTTTTTATCTGCATGTTGTGTGTAAACTGTCGTTAACATCACTTGACCACAGTTTTACAGCAACTGATTATGCAGAAAAAGATATGACCGGTACATCTTGTAGCTCATATAGTGATAGGTTTCAGATCAATCTTCTAAGTCAATGCATAAGACATTTTACAATGCTAGAACATACAGGTATATACTCACTGAATTTCATACACGAGTAAAAAAGACGATCTTACATAGAAAACGTAGGCTTTTTGTTTTAATATTTTCACCAACATCACTTGTAGCTCGAAACTGATTGGTCCATTGCGATTCACGGTGTCCATGGAAACATAAGCCCGGAAATGAAATGCCCTCAGAGAAGGAATGTTTTACTCGACGTACATATCCAATGAATAAACATTTTGAATACTATTCACTGGAACATACGAGCACTGTAAAAACGTGCTTTCTAACTATTTTAGGCGGCTCATCTGGCAAAGTAGACATTAATTAACCGTCCGCCGGCTGGAAATGAAAAGGCTGTGTACCTACCACCAGTCTCTGTAGAACTCCCTGTCTCCAAACTGCATGAGCTCAGCCACGAAATTCATCGACGAGTGGAAAAACCAGTAGAAGAAGATCAGCCAGATTAAGTGATTGGGGACCTGTTGGGGGGAGGGGGTAAAGAAAAGCCTATGCTTTTAAAACCTAACAAAATAAAATAAAAAAATCAGCAGCTACAACAAAACACAGATTGTAATAAAAACTGCTGGAAACTGCAACTGGTCATTCTCTTACAGATTTTACACTAAGGCCTCCTGTACCTTACTCAGAGGCTTGAACAGTATGACACACATAGGTGAGCCTCCACTCTGGGGTTGTGCTGATACTCAGACTCCTAATTGCCATTAAGAATTACTAAAAAAAAGGGAGGCAGGTATTAAATAAATCAATTCATTAATATGTTGATTTCAAAACAAGAAAATATGTCCTTCCCTCACCTTTACAATTGAGTCTCACTTAATGGCAGTGAATGTCCGCATGGAGTGTTATAAAAGCAGACTGAGTCTCAGTCAACAGCATGGAGTGTTATAAAAGCAGATTGGCCAAGGCTGTAAACTGATAATTGTAAGTTTATGGCTTTGGTTCGAAACGCCTCGGTGAGAGGAAAATGCGCATCCAATTGGCTTCCAATGCTGAAGTCAATTGCCATTGACTGGTACTCAATTGCAAAGGTGAGGAAAGGACAGCTTTTCTTGTTTGTAAACACACTGATGAATGATTTTAACACCTGCCAATAAATACTCCTTAAAAGGCAATTACAAGCATGAGTGCCAGCACAGCCCTATATCCCTAGCATGAGGAGTTATTCAACAATAAAAATAAAAGCAAATTAAAAAAACAAAACGCACAGTAAATAATAAATAAATACAAATCTGCCAAACATAAGATATCTTTCAAAGTTTTTAAATATGGGCATATTAGCATCCAAAGAACACGCAACAGGCAATCATGGGTAACCAACCAGCTCACATCTACTTTCCTTTGCTGTTTATATGGTTGTGACAGAAAAAAATCAATGATTCTTGGTTGTAAATCTCCCTCCCAACCTGTGAGGGCGCTAAGCAGAGAGAACAGAGTTCTTTGGACGGGCTGGTCTGACAGTTCTTTCCCAGGGTTGGGAAGTCGGCCAGTCTGAATGAAGACAAGACTCGGTTGCAAGAACGCATTGACCCGGAAGGGAAACGACGTAGCAGCTGCAGATTGGAGAGGTGGTTGCACTTGTTTACCAAGGGGTCATGTGTGACGGCATAAAAGGGGGAGGAGAATCGTAATCTGTTCTTTCATGTTGGTTTTGTATTTTAACCTACAAGGACTGTGAGAGACCCCAGAGAATGTAACAGTTTCGGGAGTGTTTTGTTTGTTTTGTTCTGTCTGTTAGTAATTGTCTTGTTTGTGAATCACCAGACAGCGAACATGTTTCCGGAGCTGTTGCCTTGGGCCAGCACAAAGTCGGAACAACACTTCACCACTGTCACGAAATAAACTGTATCACCCACCACGAGCACTACAGCACGCACCCAGGACTGGTGACCGTGTGTGTATTACTGTGGGGCGGATATTATTGTTTATTATTTGGGACTGCAATCCCGTGCAGTACACAGTGGTGTGTATTGCTGGGGGATTGTTGTTTGGTTGCCAGACCTGGAAAACAAAATAAAACTCCTTTCCAAACCGGATAATAATCTGTTTCATTCACGCACTGCATCACTCCTGCACCTGTACCCAAATCAACCACTTTGCCACAATGGTCAAGAAGTATTATTATTTTTTCCTGCGATACTTACAGCAAGCTTCAAGAGACGCTCTATAATCCTTGAATAATTCATGTCCTAAAGAAAAAATGACAATATAATTTCAATGAGGACTGGATAGCAACCTAGTACTAATATATTATATATACACACACATACATGAATCAGTCCTCAGAAATTCTGCACATGTGAGTGGTTAAAACCTCATCACATGACCAAAATAGATATAAGTATTGCCCTGGAACGCTGTTTGTTTTCGGTCAATAGTTTTTTTCTCTCCCTCCCTCAAATTATGTCCTACTCTCCACATACACACTGTTACACACACACACGCTAATACACGCACACACAGACTGATACACACACACACTGATACACACACAGACATACATGCACACACAGATACACACACAGATACACGCACACAGACTGATACACGCACACAGACACACAGACACACACACACTTCTTAGTGTGCAGAGCCCACATCCTCCACCTACTCCGACTGATTGATACATACACACAGACATGCACACGCACACACACAGACAGACACAGACTGACACTGACTGACACACACATTTCAGGGTCTAAAACTGCTTACCTGAAATGGCTTCATAGAATTTTGAATTGTTGGAACCATCCACTGAAATATACCAAAAGAATGCAAAATGAATAAATAAATACATAAATAAATACATAAATAGCATTTTAACCTTGGAAACAACACCTATACAAATTTTTGCATACATAGTCCAAGAATCACTGGCGACATCAGCAGCATTTCCATGTCCAATCAGAGGGTGTTTGCAATTCCACTGATTCTGGGACTTTGGTTACACATGTAGCCAATTCCTAACTAGGGTTCGTTATTCAAAAAAAAATAAAGACAATTACAACTGGGCATGTCATAACTTTACTCAGTGCTAGGAATTTTAAGCAGTTCACAATACTGGTTTAGATTTGCTTGGATTAAATAAATAAAGTACATTAGTCCGTTGCATATCTGATTGAGGTGGGACTAGAGTAAGGGCGGATATGTAAAAAGTCGGATGAATGAATCCTGTTTTAAATATCATTATACACAGCTGTAACAATTACTATATTCACACAGTTATTGTTTTGAGGGTGCATGCATTCGCTGCTGAGTGACAGGCAGGAGATCGAGACGGAGGTTGAAGTTGATACGCCCTCCGCAGGAGAACAGGATTTATTTACATATCAACACAATGAACAGCTCACGTGACACTGCCAGCAATGGTAGCACACGGAGCACATACAACACAGTGTACAAACACTTTGGTGGGATCTACAATCTCTGAACTAATCTCCTCTGTTGAATAATAAACTAACGTTGCTAAAGAGGTTGATCATGGCGGATAAACTGTTAGGGTGGATATGCTACAGGGGGATACGCGACGGATTACTGTAGTTCAAAGGGTTTCTGACAAACACACACAACTGAACATAACCCACAGGGCTAGTCTGGACACAGTACATCTCCACCACATTGTGTTGAAGATACACAGACATACCTGTTGTATTAATCCCACCAACAGCTGTATAAAGAAAAGCTGAAAAAAAAACACAAAAACACACAATTACTTTGGTCAGAAGACAAAAGTGCCACAAAAATGCACAACAAGTGGCAGCAGTGTGGTGTAGTGGTTAGGGCTCTGGACTCGTGACCAGAGGGTCGTGGGTTCAATCCCTGGTGAGGACAATGCTGCTGTACCCTTGAGCAAGGTACTTTACCTAGATTGCTCCAGTAAAAACCCAACTGTATAAATGGGTAATTGTATGTAAAAATAATGTGATATCTTTAAAGTGAAATAATGTATAATGTAATATCTTGTAACAACTGTAAGTCGCCCTGGATAAGGGCGTCTGCTAAGAAATAAATAATAATAATAATAACAATCGTAGCCATAACCCAGCAGACTTTCCACTGCTAACTTCAATACTGAACCCTAAAATAGGTTGGTTTCAAGTTTAGATTTTGCAGTGTCTTATGATGGTACAGTAGTATAGTGTATTTATATATTTAAAAAAAAAAAAAAAAATTCTATTGAACTCACCATCTCAAAAAGCCTCCGTAGCAGAAAGCGCTTCCGTATGCGAGGGGACCGTGGAAAATTGAGTTCATAGCAGAGAGTTGGCGCAAATATGAAGTAATATAAATCTGGACAAGAGAGATAGAGAATTGTTGAAGGGTGGGAAGTACTTTCCGCATGAAGCTCTTCTGGTTGCAGTGTGTTTCAGGGTTTACACTCTTACCTCTGTGTTTGAGGTTTCCTGGATACGTCACATGGGCCTGCACTGCATCACCATTAGCTTTGTGGGACATTGGGACTGGGGAAAATACAAGAGGTACAAAGATGTAGACGTGACATACGGACAGACAGATAACCAAATTATTGCAATTGCATATTCTAGATAAAATAAAACTAGAAGTGTGACATACATACATCCTAAAGATATGCTCCATGCTGTCTCTGTACAGCCTGGTGAAACTGTTTCTGCTCACAATATAATTGCAGAACCAACGCATAATAGATATCCACCCAGTTTTATTGTCAAATTAAACTACATAGATAAAACAGTTCACACAAGGTGCTCTGGGAGAGAGTTCAGGGTTCAAGGATAACCATACAGGTCTCATGGAACAAATCGAGCTCCAGGACAATGCAGTCCAGGTCAAAGTCCTTTAAAGAATCTGGCACAGAGGTAATGAGTGGAGAGACTGCATTTTCTTCCTTGGTGGGCAGGTGGAAGTAATTGCTACGTTGGCAAGTTTAAAGAAAGCAAGCTGAAAGAAATACAGCAAGTACCAGTGAAACACATATTACATGTTGCACTTTATCTAAAATACAGTGGTCATAATCATGACCAATGCAATGCTTTATAAATTAGTATGCAAATGGATACATAAAGTGGACCAGCAGTGATTGGTTACAGTCTACAACAAGAGGGACAATCTTGGACCAAGCACTGATAACATCTGCATCTCAGCCTGAAGGAAACAGAGAGGGGGGCATAGCCATGCCAAGTCCCTGTTGTGAAGTACGGAAAACTAAATGTTAGTGCCTGCTGGTGTGTTATTCTTCAATTTAGCAGATCCAGCAAGTAACTGAGAGAACAGCACACAATCTCCAACATTAATAAAAACAAACAAAACAAAACACAGAAAGACATTTTTGTAAAAAAACACAAAAAAACACATACTAAAGGAAGCCAGGGCAGTGTCAATATGAATGTGTAGCACACTTACATGACTGTGATCGGGCCAGAGTGCGAGCTTTAGCCTGTCTGATTTCTCTGCACCACTTATTCACATCTTTGTAGGAGTACAGCTTGAGGAACAGGATTGTGTAGACTGTCAGTGCAAACACACCACCAACTGTGTTCAAATACAAAGAAAGGAAATGAACATATGCAGCAGTAAGTGGATTAGAGAGCTGTCATATTCAATTGTGTGCTTACCTGGCATCCTAGCATTTAACTTCACTAAATCTCCTGTGTTTATGTAACAGTATATATTCTACATTAGGATAGGCTCCATACAATTTATATATATACACTGTATATATATCTATATATATATATATATATATACACACACACACACATATACATATATATATATATATATATATATATGGAATTTGTATAAACACCCCCACTGCCCTCCCTCTGAAATGGGTTGGTGCATATCTCAGTTACACTGTAATGTATACAGTTATACTGTTCTATTTCAAAAAGATTTTAAATGATTAAAATTCAAAATATCCCTGGTCGGTCACATTTTGTTTTATTCTGTTTTTTTTTTTTAAAGTGTGTGTGAACTCTACGGAGTTCGAGAAGTTGCCCTGCTAAAACTTTGAAAAAACATATATACAATATAAAATAGATGCATAGATTGGAAACTCAGCATGGCATAATTATGCAAGCAGTGAATGAAGGGGATATATTGCACTAGGAAATAAAACAAGTTAATATTATAGTATCTACGGTATCTGATAAAAATTCCTGCTAGTTACAGACACATTTAGACACCCCACATCGTGAACCACTGGCTTATTAAGTAAGCACAGGCTTACCTGGAGTCATGGAACTGACCAGCAACACAACAGCCACAGGGAAGCAGAGGATCATGGAGAGGTTGAAGAAGTGAAGTAAAAAACCAACCCTCTCTGAGACAAAACCCTTCGGGAGAAAAAACAACCACAAATTAGTGCGATATACTAGTGTGCTGTATCACTTTCACATTAACTCTATAAACACTCACAAAACAGAGCAGAAACAATACATATGTTACTCAAGTTTAAAGAATACATCAGTTACTCAAGCTAAGATTCTCCATTTTAAAATGTTATATTGCAACTGTGTTCTAGAACTCAAGCAGCCGACAAAACGTTATTAATTGCGACAGCAAGTAACAATGCATTTGCAATGGTACAAGCTGCAAAGAGGTTTTCAATCAGGTCAGTCAAAAGGACTCTACCAAGTGTACCAGTCATGTGAGCTGGAACATGTGCTTTGTTAAATGCTCTGCACAGCTGTATTCACTGCAGAAATGTGCATGCAGGTAGTTATTGTTCTTGTTGTATTACCAAATAATATCTGTAACGATAATCATAGTCAGTCAAGAGTTATACTTTCAATGTCTGAAATTTTTTTTACTATTTTAGACTATGTTCAATATTTGTATGCAAGTACCTCACAGGAGCAGCTGTTTATCTGATTAGTGTGGGAACAACAATCCAAGACATTTTCATTCTTTTAAAGATATGATCTGTTCTGCACATGTGATGTGTGGAACTCTCAAACTGAAAGCATTTCTTATTTGACAGGACTTATAAGCAGGTAAAAAAAAATATGCTGCCAATACATCATTACCAGGAATCATAGTTTTCCCGCAATAAAAAAAAGGAATTCTCAGATAAAAAAAAAAGAAATCTGTGTTATTCTGGGAGTAAAATAAAAAGGGCTAAAAATGAGTTTTCCCTGCCACATTAAGACACACAAACAGTGCTATTGGGTAACAGTTAACACAGGAAGTATTTATTGTTGTTCTTGTTACACTTGTTGTGTCTATATGTTGTATTTTAGTTTATAACTTTAATTATTCTTGAACTGTAACCTTGTATTACAGTGTAACGTGTGTAAGTCACTTTGGATAAATGCATCTGCTAAATAAATCAAATAAAAATGGTTACACTTTCAAATTCTAAGCAAATACTTTGTTTTTTACTTCAAATATTACAAACAGTTCCCCGTTGTAAAAAATAAATAAATAATAATACAGTTAGTTCAGTGCCGAGTCAGTCTTCGTCATCCGGACGGCTACTGTTAAAACACAGCTGCAGCATTCCAGCTACAATTGGTCTGACTTTGGAATGGCACCACCTCCCTAATGTGTTTGCTGAAAAATCTCAAACTGCTGGTTGATCCACTTTGTATAGAGGAATGTCGGCTTTTACACACATTTTGACAAAATCTGAAAGTGTTTCACGCTGTTCTTTGGCTGGTGTAAGATGCTGAAATGATCCAAACACAGTGGTCTGTTCCAGTGTTTGATGGCCCTGCTGTTTCAGCCTCATCTTGTTTGCGTTTCCTTCCATTCAATTTATGTTTAGAGCTTCCCATGTGTTCTACAATGGTCTGCCTACGTGTAATCTACAGCCTTGCTGCATGAAGTACAGTACAGCACATTACCATCGTCGTGAAATTCATCCTTGTTAAACTCATTGATCCGATCTTTAGGGTTGATTTTTATTGTTTTCGGCGTCTTTGAACAGCTCTGAATAGTGATTTAAACTGAACTTTGATACCGGAAGCAGGTTTTATTAGGTATGTTTACGTAAATTTACAGCATAGTTGCCTGTGTTAATGTTTATATATGGTACATGTATTGATTTGGTTATTATCAAACAAACAAAAAAAACCTTAAATGTTTTTTGCTCCTTCCCAAGTGCAAAACTAAAAAATCTCAGAAAACATACAATATCTGTGTGATCATAGAAAATCTGCGTTTTTCCGTGTTATTCCGCAGCAAACGGATCCCTCTTCATTACATAGCTGTATCCTTTATCAGAAACAGAGGAGTCATACTGTGCTTTAAGTCAAGGACTGAACTATGAGCCTGGACCCAGTTTCTTTCAGATGTAATGCAGTATCAGATCCAGAATAAACAAACAATTTTACAAATTCAGATTTCCCAACCTGTACAGAGTTCTTAATCATTGTTTAGTTAGTGGAGTAAAAGCACCTTTTTAGGATTCCCGGTGTACGTCAGCCCTGATTTACTGCATGGCTTTCGAACATTAGGGACATGTGTATGCAGAGAATACTCACCACTGACAGCCTTTTCTCAATGTACAAAGCCACTAGTATAAATAGATTGGACACTGAAAAACAAAACAAAAAACAAGTTAGAGCACATGTTAATTTTTAAATTAAAAAGGCAAGGTTGGTGACCTACAAAATACGTATAGACGTCCTGAGAACGTTTCACATTTTATAAGCTTTGCTCATCTACCTCAAAAGAAAATCTCTCAATATAACCCGCTCAAACTGGAACTATATACAGTACATGACAGCAGTCAGGAGTAGAGGTTTTTATTATATATATATATATATATATATATATATATATATATATATATATATATATATATATATATATAATTTCAGGAGATGATTACACAGCCAATAGACTATTCATCTATTAAACTAAAGAGTTGATCGCAGATTAATTTTTTTTTACAATTTAACATCGTGCAGAATTTTATTAAATATGTGCACCGATTAGTCAACTAATGCCCATAAATTAATCAATCAATTTTTTAAATTGATTGACAGCCCTAATATATGGACGGGAGAGGAGGCGTATAGTGGGAAGCTATGGCCCCTGAGGTAAGAACTATAGTTACCAACAAGGGACTATAATGCCCAAAGCCACAGGAGGTAACTAGTTCTTCGAGGGGCCTTTAGTTTCCCACTATGAGCCGAGGTCTGCATATGTTTATGAAAGTAAGATATTTGTGTCAAGAAAGTAATGTTTTTGAAGTCCATCGCGTATAGTTATTAAAGATTATTCTGCATAGTGTGACTCTCACTGTGGCATAGAATTCTCAGGGGAGTCAGTTGAGTTTGTTATTTATTTACATCGTTGAGTTGGATTTGTTTGAATTTTAAGAAGTCAGAAAACACTCAAAGCAAAGCTTTAATGACAATTTTAGTGTTTGCAGCATCTTTGTTTTGTAGCATATTTTGCAATTCATTTTATGTTGTCCGCCATTTTGCTTTGTTGTGTGAAGAGAAGGAGGAAAACTTTGACGGTTGATTGGACAGAAAGAGGGTTACTTGTATCTACTTGTATCTTCTGTCAAAGTGAGTTCCAGTATCACAGAAGTGCATCTAGTCTGCTGTACCACCTGCGTGCTAAACATGCTTTCACTTCTCAAAATACACTTTCTGGTAGTTCTTCTACTACAGACAACAACAATACAACAACCAATGAGACCCGTCAGGTTTCGACAGAGTACTCTCTTAGAAATTCAGGATCGCTGCAAAACCCAGCAAAGTACGATACTATAACCAGTGCTGTTGCAGTGAGTAGCTACCAAATGCAGACCAGTTAACATTGTAGCTTTGTTTTATTTCAATAATCATGTTTATTTTAAAAAATATTATTTACAATTATGGAGGATATAACCGTTACTCAGTGAATGTTTTGTGTTATTTAGGCAATTTCAAGTTATTAATAAAAGAGAATTTAAAATTATTTAGACGGCAATGAAAAACATCAGTTTATGAGTAAAGGAAACGGACAATTTTAAATGTATTATGGTGAGTAATAAACTGACTCCAATGTGATTTAGCAGTTGGTTCAAACAATTTAAAACAACAAATGCAGGATTGTAAATAAATATAAAACTATAAAGAGGGATGAACAAACAGGATCCAGAATCCAGAAATAGGAACACAGGGTTTATATGCTGGGCTGTTTTTTGGACGATGATAATTATTATAATAATAGCATCAGTATTAAAACAAACTCAAATGAGACAGATGCAGTAAATGTATTAAATATGCAATTAAAACCAAAATTAACAGATTCATTTTTTTTTAAATCTCAAAATTAATCAAGATAAACAATTTTAAAATTGCTTGACAGCCCTAATATTGTATTTATTATATATATATATATATATATATATATATATATATATATATATATATATATATATATATATATATACACATACACACACATATACATATATATACACACACACACACACACAGTATATTATAAGTTTGTCCTGAACGACTGAATGTTTCTGAAGTGTCTGTGTTCACAATTTACTTTCACATCATAGTTTTCAGGTTTCAATATCTCTCTGTCATGATGCACCTGCCTGTTCAGCATGCTCTGCTCCTCCACTTTTTCCATAAAGGATTAGCATTTCCTTTCTAGTGCAACTGCAATGCAGATCTAGATACTAGACAGCTCAGTTTTACTTGGTTACATACACACAAAGGCAGTACAAACAGAGAGCCAGGCTGTTCAATGGGCCCCAATTTAAATCAACCTGTGCAAATAAGAGAGGTTTGGCAAGGCTATTTGAAAAATATCCACTTCTGTACATTGGCATGCAAAACTGTTTGAGTGGTAAAGGGAAACACAGATATTAATGAACAGAAGGTTCAACCCAAACGAGGCCACAATGCATACCAATAATAAGGCACAGGGCAGGCCAGCTATATGGGTCCTTTAGGAAGAGGGAAACCACCTGGATTGGATCCACTAATATGCCATACCTGTAATAAAGATAATAATGTGTAACAGTGTGAGTGTTAAAGATTAGACAAAACTGACTCCCAACATGTACCACTGCAAGTGATTCTGATCAGATGCCCTTTATACTTCTGTATACGTTCACAAATCCTTATTTTGTATTCAATGCCATTTTTACTGTAAGTTTTTATCACTAGTATCAGAATAGCTTGCTTGGTTCTTCCCTTGAAATCCATATAAATATGTACAGTAACATTTTGGCAGATTTACAACCATGCAAAGAAGACAGAGTCTGAAGTGTTGCAAAGCTTCAGCCCATGTCCTACATTACAGTTTTGTTTGCATGAACCCTGGGGTCCTCCTGTAAATGTTCAATGTTGAAACACCAGTTTATTGTTCGGTAGATAATTACAGCACTGCAGTAACATTTTCCATGGAATAGCCCACTTGTTATAAAGTGTACAGGTACAGCATATTATTTAGGAGGGGGGGTACGACTAAACTCAACTGCTTTTGCATTCCTAATTTTAGAGAACATTTGGATTACAGTATTTTTTGCATAATTAACCTTGAAATACTGTAGTGAAGCAAGTGCTGGTTTAGTAGAGCAAGCATGTTTTAGCAGTGTGACTGGGGTCAGGCTATTATTAGACTACACTGTACAGCCAACTAGCCTTGGAAACAGTGCAACATTTAGAGCCAATTGAGGCACAGCACTGTGGTGCTGCAGAGCTAAACACAGCACACAACACCAAGAACAAACAAGTATGATAGCAAGGGATACAGTAAACAGCTGTCTATCAGCATGGTCCTCTGAATGGCACTTCCTCCTTATAGCCCCCAGAATGGCATATATAGCACCAAGTTTCATCACAATTGATAAACTGTTCTCTGGACACAAACTGCAAAGGCTATGCATTTCCATCTGAGAGAATGCTGTACATTACAAGACACTCTGATTACTTACTTTATAAGGTTTTCTAAGAAAAGGCGTGCATTGCTCAATACCTGGAAGAAAGAGAGAGAGAGAACCTTCGATTAGTAACTGTTCCAATAATCATACAGTAATAAAGAGATTGGGACGAGAGAGAGAGAGAGAGAGAGAGACACTGTAGGAATCTTTATTATGTGCAGTTTGTAAGTAATTGGAAGTATAATTGACCCCAGGTCTGCACAAGGATAACATGGTGTGTCAACAGTTCCTCACACAGTACTTCAAGGAAAGTCTTTGAATCTGGCTGCTATGAAATGGGGGTTTTGGATGACTTTGCGTGTGTGGTGCAATCCGGATCAAGCCGGAGAAACACTGAACAATGAAAGTCTTTGAATCTGGCTGCTATGAAATGGGGGTTTTGGATGACTTTGCGTGTGTGGTGCAATCCGGATCAAGCCTGAGAAACACTGAACAATGAAAGTCTTTGAATCTGGTTGCTATGAAATGGGGGTTTTGGATGACTTTGCGTGTGTGGTGCAATCCGGATCAAGCCTGTCAATAAAGCGGCACAGTTGGAAAGGTCCCAAAATAAAGCAATGGCTGTAGGGAAGGGAGGAGGTTTGTTTCAATCTCATTTTTATTTTACTTTAATAAACTGATATAATAAAATAAAGCAATGGCTGTAGGGAAGGGAGGAGGTTTGTTTCAATCTCATTTTTATTTTACTTTAATAAACTGATATAATAAAATAAAGCAATGGCTGTAGGGAAGGGAGGAGGTTTGTTTCAATCTCATTTTTATTTTACTTTAATAAACTGATATAATAAAATAAAGCAATGGCTGTAGGGAAGGGAGGAGGTTTGTTTCAATCTCATTTTTATTTTACTTTAATAAACTGATATAATAAAATAAAGCAATGGCTGTAGGGAAGGGAGGAGGTTTGTTTCAATCTCATTTTTATTTTACTTTAATAAACTGATATAATAAAATAAAGCAATGGCTGTAGGGAAGGGAGGAGGTTTGTTTCAATCTCATTTTTATTTTACGTTAATAAACCGATATAATAAAATAAAGCAATGGCTGTAGGGAAGGGAGGAGGTTTGTTTCAATCTCATTTTTATTTTACGTTAATAAACCGATATAATAAAATAATGCAATGGCTGTAGGGAAGGGAGGAGGTTTGTTTCAATCTCATTTTTATTTTACTTTAATAAACTGATATAATAAAATAAAGCAATGGCTGTAGGGAAGGGAGGAGGTTTGTTTCAATCTCATTTTTATTTTACGTTAATAAACCGATATAAAACCTCACTGTAATTACACACATATTGCTGATGTAAAAGGTACTACAGTGCTTGAGGGTTACTGTAAAAAGGGTGTAGCGAGAGGACGTTTTAAAAAGCTGCATACCAAATAGTCAACTGGGAAGGTGGAAGAAGCCAGCATTGGAATCGTTCCATTATTAAATAGGTTTCATTTGATTACTTAGTTTAAGGATGCATTTTAACTACACTATACACTATATGTTTCATCAGCATACTACAATCATTCTTCACAAACCTTACATTTAAATACGCATTTATACAGCAAACATTATAGCAACAGGCCCCCTTTTCCACCTCACGCAAACCCAAAAGCACATTACTTTAGCATTACAAACAGTATAATGTTAAACATAATTCAAATCCACAAGGTATTCAAGTACTTTCAATACTGGCCTCTAGGAACGACTAATTCCGAATAAATAATAACATTTCACTGGATTTCTAAAACTTTACTTTATGTACAGTAGCACAGACAAGAGGTACACCATTTAAATAAACAAAACAAATCCATTCATAAAATAAATAAAGTTGCACACAGAGCAGTGTGAAAACCTGTGCAGTGCATTTCACTAGAAAGCCCGGTGTGCTGGGTTAAACTGCGTTATTAATCCATATACCAGTTGCTATTTTTGTATTTCTCTCTCTCTCGGGAGCTATGCTTGTTCTCGGCTGCTTCCTGAACACAACACCAGTCAGCCAGAAAACCGCTTGATCTTCCTTTATCACATTTCCCTTGACCAGTTGGTTCGGTTTTGCTTTCAAACACTGTGGGGTTCTATTCAAGTGATCTAAAGTAGGGATGTAAATAAGACTCCCATTGCACAGCAGGTTGATCTATTCCTGGTTTTACTATGGGTTTAATAAGACACATCTGAGCTTGTTAACTAAACACAGTGGTTAATCAAGCTTGTAGTAAAATGGATGAAACTGCTATGTAATAGGAGTCTTATTGCCATCCCTGTATAGGCAGACATCTCTTTAAAACAGAGAAGGATCCTTCCTGGTATTTTGCATATTTTACAGACAGATACATTAAAGAGACTTGCAGCACCCGCTGCTAGTCTGATCTCATACCCATGGCACAAAGGCATGTTTTAATTGATCAACAGGGAGTGACAGTATTAAAATATACCACTTTATGAACTAAATCAACCCCTACTTTAAAAGCGTCTGTACCGCACTGCACTGTACACGCTCAAAATAGTATAGTAAGTGGTATTAATTAGCTTCACTTTGCATTGGCAGACAGAAAACATTTCGAGATGAATCTACGATGCATTGTGGGCTGCTACCCATGCTTTATCCATTTACTGTTCATAAGCATTTTGAATTATAATTATAAAAACTTAGCCCAACAAAGAATGTGGGCCCTGTTTTATAATGCAAGTGCAGGGTACATTTTTCAGGAGAGGACTAAAATAATATTACTGGAATACAGATTAGAACACTGATCAGAATACTAATTACTGCTCTATGTTGCAGCTTAATTGTTTTGTTGCTAGATTTATTCAATTCCTCCCTGAAGATTCGGCATTGGCTTTGCACCTGCTTCAAAGAAGGTTTGAAGAAAGGGATGATTTAATCTCCCGTTCTAATTTTAATAATCTGCATGCTCTTGGGTAGCAATGCCACTTACGATTAGGAATGATGTACTGCAGTCTGCTGCTCTGGTTGTACTGCTCCTCTTCATCAGGGACGCTGACTGAACCCTGGCACGGGTAACCAGCGAGAGAAAGATACTGTGGATCCAGTATCAGGTTAAACGGCGATGGCATTGGGGAGGTCAACGGGTCAAACAAAATGGCATAGTTAACATTGAGAAAAAGCTTTACTGTATTAAGAATGTGCTGTTCCAGTCTACCGCAGGGACAAAAGGTGCCTCTTGATACTGGATAAAGATATCGTTGTGGTAATTATTGTAATCTGTAATTGAAATGTTTTTAAAATAATGGAGCATTTAAAAATTCTACTGTATCCAGTTGGGGCTCAGGCATGTTAAAATCCATGCAGGGACGATATAATACAGGGAATACGGACCAGTCTCTGCCTTGCTTTCTTTTTAAATAATAAATCCTCCGACACAAGATTCATGGGACTGGAATTATTGGTGGCAGTCCAGGTTTCCAAGCTACAGCAATGCAAGCAAAAAGAACAGCAACACTGTGAAACCTCAAAGCAGGGCAGCTGATCAAGAAGCTTTCTAAAAAGAGGCCAGCCAGACCACATGCGAGAGAACATCAAACACATTGAGAGTGAATTACACAGCAGCAGCGTCCCAGCAGCACAGAAAAGTACAGCTTCCCCTGCCAGTTTGAGGAGGCTGCAGTGCCAGGGTGTTCTTCAGTAGCACATGGGTAAAAAGTATGGCTGACTGTAGCCACGTTCAATCTGATGGAGATACTGGTGGCTGGGGTGACTGATCTCAGATGCACTGTAAAGAATAAACATTTCTATGTGATAAAACTCAAAAACAAATTCATACTGGAATCTGTTTTTTAAATTCTGTAGTTTAATACTGGGCCAGTTTCAATACACTGTACACTGTACACAATGGGCAATGCTAATGTGACTACAATCAGTCAATGCACTACAAGTCTTCACAGTTACTATTGCAGAAAAAAATGGTCTTCTGCAATGGTGACTATTTTACAGATGTAGACAGTACTCCACCAGCCTCACTTTCCCCTCCCCACTGTACCTGGAGTTTGGTTTACTCCACAAATATTCTCCGATATTTTTATCCTTTAGTCTCTATTACCCAAAGTAATTGCATTAGATCATACAGAAGAGGAGTTAACAGAAATACAAGTAAGTAAACAGTTCCAGCTAGCTCTATAAAGAGCCAGGCTGGAGGCTGGCGCTGGATACAGCACTGCTCTGTCAGTCATCTTTGATAACAAAACCCTTTTAAGAATCCACAGTATGATACATGGATTCTCTTATGTTGCTCTTTGTTCTTTCTCTAAGCAGACTGTAGCTGCTTCATTTGTTTCTTTGCTAGTTGAACAGCAAATTGAAGCACATGCCAAAGTAACTACAGTGGACAGTGAAGCAGTCTGTTCTTGAGCATGGAGTTAGTGTTGAATCCACTTTACATTAGATACATGTATTTTACAGTGAAGCAGTCTGTTCTCGTGCATGGAGATAGTGTTGAATCCACCACGGTGCCACTTTACATTAGATACATGTATTTTACAGTGAAGCAGTCTGTTCTCGTGCATGGAGATAGTGTTGAATCCACTTTACATTAGATACATGTATTTTACAGTGAAGCAGTCTGTTCTCGTGCATGGAGATAGTGTTGAATCCACTTTACATTAGATACATGTATTTTACAGTGAAGCAGTCTGTTCTCGTGCATGGAGTTAGTGTTGAATCCACTTTACATTAGATACATGTATTTTACAGTGAAGCAGTCTGTTCTCATCCATGGAGGTAGTGTTGAATCCACCACGGTGCCACTTTACATTAGATACATGTATTTTACAGTGAAGCAGTCTGTTCTCGTCCATGGAGGTAGTGTTGAATCCACCACGGTGCCACTTTACATTAGATACATGTATTTTACAGTGAAGCAGTCTGTTCTCGTCCATGGAGGTAGTGTTGAATCCACCACGGTGCCACTTTACATTAGATACATGTATTTTACTGTGAAGCAGTCTGTTCTCGTCCATGGAGGTAGTGTTGAATCCACCACGGTGCCACTTTACATTAGAGACATGTATTTTACTGTGAAGCAGTCTGTTCTCGTCCATGGAGATAGTGTTGAATCCACCACGGTGCCAGTTTACATTAGATACATGTATTTTACAGTGAAGCAGTCTGTTCTCGTCCATGGAGATAGTGTTGAATCCACCACGGTGCCACTTTACATTAGATACATGTATTTTACTGTGAAGCAGTCTGTTCTCGTCCATGGAGATAGTGTTGAATCCACCACGGTGCCACTTTACATTAGAGACATGTATTTTACTGTGAAGCAGTCTGTTCTCGTCCATGGAGGTAGTGTTGAATCCACCACGGTGCCACTTTACATTAGAGACATGTATTTTACTGTGAAGCAGTCTGTTCTCGTCCATGGAGATAGTGTTGAATCCACCACGGTGCCACTTTACATTAGAGACATGTATTTTACTGTGAAGCAGTCTGTTCTCGTCCATGGAGGTAGTGTTGAATCCACCACGGTGCCACTTTACATTAGAGACATGTATTTTACAGTGAAGCAGTCTGTTCTCGTCCATGGAGGTAGTGTTGAATCCACCACGGTGCCACTTTACATTAGAGACATGTATTTTCGGTGAATACACAATTGCGTCTGTTCATTTGTATAAAGCAGTGGCAGATCTAAATAACCAATATAATGGACTCTTTGTACACCAAGGTCATTCAATTAAACATAAAACAATGAGTCTCGTCCTTAATCTTCAGTAAAATTTTTTTTTAATAATTTAAAAAAAACTGCAGAATTTGTAAATCAACTGAACACACCCCAAAACAGTTAACTGTTAAAGTAGACATGAACAGATTTACAGATTATCAGACACAAAGTAGTAACGTGGCCTGGTTTGTTTCACAGAATTAGCCACATTAAGCAGGGACTATAGGAGTAATGAGTGCCTCATTAAGCAGGGACTATAGGAGTAATGAGTGCCTCATTAAACATCATGCCGCATGAAGTGTCTCAACCATGGACCTGCCTCTTTGTTTTCAATTCTCTAGTTGGTCTCACTCTCCTGATGAAGGCAATGCTAAGCTGAAACGTATGAGAAGTGAAAGTAACAAAAAGTAAATATAATGCAAACTCATCTATTAGCAAAAAACTCACCTATTAAAACAACAAAACAGCATACCTTAAATTGAAATTCAACTTACGCTAGGTGCGGAAGTTCTTTATTTGAGCTGTGTACAAAAAAACAGCTTCCCTAAAAGGGTGTGCAAGATCTTTATTGGAGCTGTGTAGTTTTGCTCCACAGTTTATTTATATACGTTTTAATTTAACTGTGCAAGCACAAAGTGTCAATCATTCCCCTCAGCCTCGCCCTCTTCCATCGAGGAAATCAGGGCTTGCTGTCTGCCGACACGTTCAGCCAATCACAGCTAACTTTGGCTGGAACCCAAAACTGACACACAGACTGTTCTGGATGGGGCTCCGAACTTCACAGAAGGACCGGGCTGAAGTTAGTTACTTATCCCCCATTCGAGGGCTGAAGTTAGGTACTTATTCGCACATTTATGCATTGAATATTAGCTCACATTCTAAGGGGGAAATCACATAGATAGTCTGGATGTGCCACCTCAAGTAGGGTATCATTTTAAAGTAGACTGCAGAGTGGCACAAGTAGGCATTCACAGGCTATGCCGTGAAATATACACACACACCATTCATTTCCTGCATATTAACATTGTGAGGGCTTTACCGCCTCAAGCTGGGTGTGGTGTTGAAGGTTAAGCAATTGTCTTGCGAACAGAGTATGGAAATTAGAGCATTTATTATGAATTAGTTATCTCAAATTGCGAAATGGAAAATATCAAACAAAGAACAAAAAAGTCAAGAAGAGACAGCAGAGACAGCAGAGACAGAGACAAATGTAAAATCGCAGATTGAGCAGCACCTTAAAAATCTGTTTGAGAACTGTTCATTTGCTCAAAGCACATTTCGCAATTTGATTATATCGCTTTACTCAAAAACCGAAGAAGCTGTCTCTTTTCCGTTTCATTCTTTGCTTGTTTGATATTTTCCGTTTCACCAAAATAATTTTCAGACCGAAATAACCTTTAATTTCATTCTTTGATAATTTGTAGGGAAGCACTGAATCCAGGATTCGGTTTCGGCCCGAATACCTACTTTTTGAGCAGGGTTCAGATTCAGCTGAATACATAGGATTTCGGTGGACCGAATGCAAATCCTACATCCGCCCACACAAACATCCATTTTAATACATCCCACCAATTTGTGCAGTAGTTCTTTAAATAAGAGACACAAATCCGGAATTGAACATAACTGTACTATTTAATTACAGGTATTCAAGAACAAGAACACGTTTGATGAACTCTGTCGCGGCTCTCCCTAAATTACTGGCGGCGCATGCACTAAACACGTCACGCAGCTGCTGAATGTAAACATACCCCCCCTTATGCAACACAGCACAGTCACATCACACTTACATGGAGTAAAGTTATGCAGTAAACCTGTAATATATAGTAACAGCAAACTGTTGTAGACTTTTGTGCTTTATTGCTTTGTCTGTGAAACGTATTCTAGTGATCATACCAAGATAAAAAAAAAATAAACTCGGTGCACTGAAATATATATGTTTTGTAGCTTTACAACTGTCAGATGTGCAAGACGTTGTTGAACAATATGCTTTAGTAAATTACATTTTACATTATTGTAATGTGCCAATACAAGTTGAACCATTTGGGAACTGCTGTGTTTCATTAAAATCATTTTTAAACTATTTAGTAGTCTATTTGATAGGTGTTACACACACGGTGCATTTAAATCAACGTGGGTTTTATTTCACAAGGATATTCAGGTCACTCATCACGATCATTTTTTCCTCATAGCTCTCAGATCAGTTGACACAGGTAAGAGCAAATACAAAACACAGTATGATTTGATATCGGGGCAGTTCAAGAGAAGATAAGTGTTGATAGTTACATCAGGGTTAGATACGACTGCAGGTGAAATACAAAGTGCAGGATTACATACAGTAAAATAGAGAGCAGATAAGTGTGGGTTAAAGTGCATTAAAAGGCAGAGTGCTATATTGTCCAGAAGGGGAGAGTTGAGTTTTACAGGTGTTGTCCATCCACACACACTACATTAAGGTCGGTATACATGAATGTGGACTTTTCAGGCTCATATCAGAGGTTGTTTGGGCAGTAAATATTTTATAAATAGAAAAATAATAATTTTGTAATAATCACTGCATCTTACTATAAAAGGACTATTGACTAAACTGTTATTTATGTATTTTTTTCAGTGCTAGGATCAATAACAGTAATACTTTGAAACAAAATTAAATTAAAAAAGACATCCAAGATCCCTGAAACATTGATTTATGAATAGATTGTGCTATCTGAACTTTCATTTATGGAGTTTTTTTATTATTTATTTTTTTATTTTTTTATTAGCCCAGTTCTTCTGTAGCTGAAAAAAAAATACCAAAGAACAGAAACGGGTGTTAAGATTGAAATTGCAAGTGAATTTAATGAATAATAATGTAAATTAAGTTAATATTAAAGAATCTTAAATATAATTTTTGATAATTCAGGAACGGTGAATTAAACTGGGTAGATAAAGAACTGCAAAAAAGAATGTATTTAACGAAAAGGTGTTTCAATGGGGTATGCTTTTTTTTTTTTTTTTCTTAGGTCACAGTCAGAGTGGAAGATTATTTGTCTCGCTCGCTTCTTTGGTGCTCCTGTTCGGGGAGGATGATTGTAAATCTTCACAGAGCCTAAAAAGCACGAACGGTGGGTGTTTGAAAGTGGTCTCGGGGTACACAGGAGTCAAATATGGGACAATGGTTAAGTATAATCTTCCAGATGAATATGCCATGTTGACCTCACTACTGTGGTATTATGCCTTTTTTTTCGAATGACTATATATAGATTATAAATTATATATATATTATATATATATATATATATATATATATATATATATATATATATATATATATATATATATATATATATATATATATATATATAAAGGCTATATTGGAGCCGACACCCTGGGATCCTTCAAGAAGCTGCTTGATGAGATTCTGGGATCCTTCAAGCTACTAACAACCAAACGAGCAAGATGGGCTGAATGGGATTTCCTATAGACTGTAGTTTGGTGAGAGAAAGAGAGAGAAGGTACTATTCAGAGAGAGGATTTATTTGCACAATGACTACAATGAGTCTGCCTGGGCACACTGTAAAATATATTAAGATGCCTGTTGTATTTCCAGTTTAAAACAATCATTTCTGTTTAGTTACCGTTCTTTATAGTAGTGCTTTAAAACCTGTACTCACCAGCATGACCACACACCAGTTGAGGATTCCCCTGTAGTTGCTGTATCCACTGGCCGAGCTGAGCAGGGACTCTTGCAGCCTGTGGCAGCTGTGGAATGGGAAAGAGAAAGAAAGAGAGAGAGAGAGAGAGAGAGAGAGAGAGAGAGAGAGAGAGAGAGAGAGAGAGAGAGAGAGAGAGGGTGATAGAAAAGCCATGCTCAAGTACCTGAATTAAAAAAACCAAACACACGTGTCTGCTACAGTACGACTGTGGAAATAATTATTGGGAGTGGCACTACAGAATGGAAAACAAACAAAAAGAAAGTAGACGTCACAGGTTTGCCATTATTCAAATGCAAGCTACAAACAATACAATGTATTGTCTGTTTATAGCATGCTTTGAAAGGACTTTAAGGTTGATTTACAGTACACTGCCACCCCCGCGGTGATTCGGGAGGAACAAAGACGGACACATGCGTCCTCCGAAACATGTGCGTCAGCCGTCCGCTTCTTTTCACTCTGCAGGTCCGCCATGCAGCCACCTCAGAGCTACAGCAGACCATGCAGCTCTGGGCAACTTACAGGCAGGTCGGCAGGCTCCCGGCCAGTCTAAGGGGTTGCTGGTGCACGGTGAGCCGAGGACACCCTGGCCGACATAAGCCCTCCCCACCCGGGCGGCACGTGGCCAACTGTGTGCCTCCCCCTGGGAAGCAGTGGAATAACCTGGATTCGAACTGGCAACCTCCAGGCTATAGGGAGCATCCTGCACTCCACAGAACACATACTGTTTTTATACATTTGGATATTGGATGCATACAACTTGTATACATAAGAATGGAAAGAAGACTCCTATTGCATAGCAGTCCCTCCCCTCCACCACCATTCCAGGTCTTAAAATGAGCCTGATTACCCCCAGTGTAGAAGTATCAAGCTCAAGTGTGTCTTATTAAACTCCTACTGTAGTAAAACCAGGAATGGATCAAACTGCTATACAATTGGGGTCTTATTTCCATCCCTGATACAGCTTCATGAGGGAATGAAACAGGCAGTTATACATTTTATAATACGTTGCCCACCTTTTTAGATAGTAGTTACAGTACTATAAAACATTTACTCACCAGCATGACAACACTCCAAAAACCCACCAGCTGGCTATTATATTAATAAATGTATGAGCACAATCAGCTGCAAACACACTTCGGGTTTAAGTTTGCTATCTAAAGCAAAGGAAGAAATCCTGTCAACTCTCACAGTATTCAGTACAGCACATGGTTCCAAGCTGTAGTGAAAGATTGCAAGTCTTCAGGCAAGCATCTACTGTGCCAATCCCTACTTGTTTCCCTCCCTGTCCTCAATTTAATGGCAGTCAGTTGCACAACAGCTTTTTGTTGATTTTACTGTACTCTCTAGTGTTTACTCAATGGGCCTGCTCCATGTTTTGCAGTCAATGGATAGGTTCCATTGAAGTGAGAGGCAGATGAGCACAGTTCCAACTTATTTTTTATTAACAAAATCAAGACCCAAAAACACAGTTGACAACAGGGTATTCATAATAAAACAGCCTCCAAAAGGACAGCATCTTTCTTACAAGAAGCACAACCCCCCACTTCCAGATTTCCCCAGCCGACACACAAGGATTGTATTACCATGTAATAACGTATTGTATTTCTGTGTTTCCATATGCTGCACCGTAACTGAACTCCGAAGCTGTGCTACAGCGTCTGTGTTTGAATCCCATCAAATCCAGCCTATTTAAATACCCACCCTGCTGGGACAATTCTGGTTTACAAGCCAGCCACACCTAATTTCATCCTACCTCCGAAACAGAGAGAAGAGGTCCTGTACAGTACCATGCCCTGCTCTACCCCCGCATAGAGAGAAGAGGTCCTGTACAGTACCATGCCCTGCTCTACCCCCGCATAGAGAGAAGAGGTCCTGTACAGTACCATGCCCTGCTCTACCCCTGCATAGAGAGAAGAGGTCCTGTATAGTACCATGCCCTGCTCCTTCTACCCCTGCAGAGACAGAAGAGGTCCTGCAGAGTACCATGCCCTGCTCTACCCCCGCATAGAGAGAAGAGGTCCTGTACAGTACCATGCCCTGCTCTACCCCCGCATAGGAGAGAAGAGGTCCTGTACAGTACATGCCCTGCTCTACCCCCGCATAGGAGAGAAGAGATCCTGTACAGTACATGCCCTGCTCTACCCCCGCATAGGAGAGAAGAGGTCCTGTACAGTACCATGCCCTGCTCTACCCCTGCATGAGAGAGAAGAGGTCCTGTACAGTACCATGCCCTGCTCTACCCCCGCATGAGAGAGAAGAGGTCCTGTACAGTACCATGCCCTGCTCTACCCCCGCATGAGAGAGAAGAGGTCCTGTACAGTAGCATGCCCTGCTCTACCCCCGCATGAGAGAGAAGAGGTCCTGTACAGTACCATGCCCTGCTCTACCCCCGCATGAGAGAGAAGAGGTCCTGTACAGTAGCATGCCCTGCTCTACCCCCGCATGAGAGAGAAGAGGTCCTGTACAGTACCATGCCCTGCTCTACCCCCGCATGAGAGAGAAGAGGTCCTGTACAGTACCATGCCCTGCTCTACCCCCGCATGAGAGAGAAGAGGTCCTGTACAGTACCATGCCCTGCTCTACCCCCGCATGAGAGAGAAGAGGTCCTGTACAGTACCATGCCCTGCTCTACCCCCGCAGAGAGAGAAGAGGTCCTGTACAGTACCATGCCCTGCTCTACCCCCGCATAGGAGAGAAGAGATCCTGTACAGTACCATGCCCTGCTCTACCCCCGCATAGGAGAGAAGAGGTCCTGTACAGTACCATGTCCTGCTCTACCCCCGCATAGGAGAGAAGAGGTCCTGTACAGTACCATGCCCTGCTCTACCCCCGCAGAGAGAGAAGAGGTCCTGTACAGTACCATGCCCTGCTCTACCCCCGCATAGGAGAGAAGAGATCCTGTACAGTACCATGCCCTGCTCCTTCTACCCCCAGCAGGTTGTAGTTTCACAACCTGCTTTCCACTCTACTGCAAATTACTTCTAAACCTCTTAAAAGGTCACTCTTCTTAACCTAAAGTTAGGTCAGTACTAAAGTGGTGCTGCTACTTCTCTAATGAGATGTGCAGCACAGCAGCACTCTGGGCCGAGATCTACTCCTGTTTTTCAATTGCATTTCCTTTTTTAAAACCAATTGCCAATTCCAATTCCCAATTAATCACTTCCAACACATCGATCAAAATTTCAATTAGCATTTATTCTGTTAAAATGAACCTCTCACAGTGGCAACGTATTACTTAAATTGAAGTCACTGTTATTCATTACAATTGGCTTCAAATTAAAGCAGCTGAACAATCACAACAATTATTATTAGGGGTGCACCGATAATCGGTAACCTATCAGCATGGCACGTATATAAGGGAAAAAACACAATCGGCAATCTGCAGTTTGTTATTTTAGTCGATAATGTACACCGATATTCATGCTTGAATTTCTTCCAGCACAGAATGTAGTGTTTGGTCAGGCATTTTCCCAGTGCTCAAAAAAGCAGCGTTTGGATTTTCTTTTTAAATATCTGAAGACAACAGGATAGCCGAGTTGTGTGCAACAGAACAGACTTGATGCTACATTAAATCCAACGATGAACTGCAAGGGTATTATTCTGATGATTTTTAAAAAAGCTCTCTTTGACTAGTTAAGACTCTGGAGTGTTCGCCTGTCTTGTGCCCCCAACACCCCCGCGTCCAAACAGCAAAACAATAGGGATGGGAATTTTAAACGTTTAAATGTGTAAAACTATAAAGAAGTGGTTAAACATTTAATAATATGCTAGACGTATAACCGGTCATGTGACAAATGTCACCAAACGCATATTTTGTATGCATTAATTTTAAAATTTTATCATCAGTAGTCCGTCGCGTACGAGACTGCTCTAGTGCCACAGTAAGGGCGGATATTATAAAAAGGAAGGGGTTTGGCAATTGACTCCAAGTAGATTTTCTAATTGGTACAACAGAAAGATTGACAGTGGGGCGGGTTTTATTCTTGGTCGATCTGGCGCTTCATTGGTGCACTGTGTGTGTTCATGTCTGTAGTGGGCGTGGTTTGGTATCAATTCCACGGCGGAGTAATAACGTTTAATAACAAGTGTTTTTTCTGAGTTTTGTTCAATATTTAAAATGGCATCTCTAAACAAAGGAAGCCACGGTTGGAAGTATTTTGAGGAACCGGACGAGCAAACTGTGCTATGTAAATAACTATGCCAAACAAAATTGCCATCCCACAAAAACACAAGTTCAATGCTTTACCGTTTGAAATGAAAACATTCAGAATTGTTATGGATGGAGCTACTGATGGCAATAAAAAGTTATAGATTTGGCTGAACAGGGCGTGATCACGTTATCCCCTATGATGACAGTGCGTGTGAAATCGTGAATGCTGTGGTTTTTAAATCGATGCAAGATTATCTCAATACTGTGCCGACCCCTAAAACAATAACAGCGAGGCTGGAAAAACTTAAAGAAAATCGTGCTGCAGCTGTTCATACAAAACTTTCAAAAGCAGCAATTACCACAGACTCATGGACCCCATTCCCAATCCTCACAATGGTGGAAGGCTTTTTTCACTTGAAATTGTTCTGTAAGCTTTTGGACCGAACAGCCGTTTACGTTTTGTACAATTTTTATTTGTATGTTGGAACTACTGCACTAAAGTAAAGGACCCCCCAGACACAGTTCAAACAGGTACACCAGGCATCTCTTTTTACAATTTAATGTAAAGTTGTGTGGATACGTGAATTTGAATACTTTATGTTATTTAGTAATACTTGACCATATACAATTAACTGCACAAGAAGGCAAACATATTAATCACTTAATATATTACTTGATTGTGTGTTAGGTTGACATTTAAATTAGGACTTGTGGCAATGTTTGGGAGGTTTATGTACACTAGTACAGTATGTAGAGGAGAGTGGCGTTTGATACGAGTACTCGGAAATTGTCATGCTCAAGTACTCGACTCGAGCGATAGATCTCAAAAATCCCACCCCTACTATCAAAGACCGCAAACTTTTAAATCTCTGAGGCAGACCTTTTAATACCAGTCACAGTGCTCTTTACAATTCCAAAATATTGTGCTCTTTTATCCCTGGTAATTACCTTTTCCAGAATTGAAATTATTTCCAACTTTTTTTCAATTGTAAGAACAACTCGCTTTCCTTTAGCCATTTTGCATTAGCGCTGTACAGTGGGTGATGTTCGGCTCTTTTTTTTTTTACTATCCGAAAATGTGTTCAATATGTATATAGTTATATTTCCACTAGCAACTTTAAAACTATAAACATAAACATTTCAATATATTTACTTTGATGTGTACATTTTTTTTTTTTTTTTTTAACTTTGTAGTTAAATCTTTGCGATGTTAAAACGTTGTTTGCTTATTTAGGGTTTATTTGCTTAGAAAATACTAACCACGGCTGTCAGTATCAGAATGTAATATAAAGAGTGTGTGTGTATGTAGATATGGTTTAAACGCTGACACTTCAAAGCATTTAAACGTTCATAAAAATTTACCAAAAGCACATCCCTACAAAACAAGTCCTCCTAGTTAGCGGAGACTGCCAGGTCATTACATTACATTATTATTATATGGCCTCTTGTACTTTGTGTATCTTGCTTAATCTGCATTGGTTGTGGGTGTATTCGGCTGCATTTTGAAGAAGAAATGAATTACTGTGCCTTCTTTTGTTAAGTAACAAATTAAAGTTTGAATTTTGTAACCGGAAATGTAATATTTCTGTCCTCTTCTTTTTTTATTAAGTTAACAGTTTAAGCTGGGCTGCATTTTTAAGAATTTAAAATAAGAATTTAACGAATGTTGTTGCAGTTCACATTGCATAGGCTACATTTTTCTTTTCTACTGTGCAGTAAAGGTAGAAGTTATAATATGCAAAGTTTGACAGCAAACATTGCGTACTTTTTACAGAAGTGTTTTTACTAGTGCAAATGCAAAATGTTATTTTTGTGTGACTGTTGTAAAACAAATGTATAAATTGCTGTCAAGCGCACAATATAATACTATGTTATTCTTTGTATTAATTTTCTAAAGTAAATGCAACAAGTAAACAATACCTGTTCATTTTTGTCAAATACAACTAAACGATCTGTTCATTTTTTAACATTTATAATTCTAAAACAGTTTAAATATAGGCCATATGTCTTGCAGTGGTTTACAATATATTATTAATTAACGGTAATGGCCAATATGGGTAAAATCTTATCAGTGCACCCCTAATTATTATTATTATTATTATTATTATTATTATTATTTCTCTAAGATAGCAATTCCTTTGAATGAATTGGAATTGGAAATTGATTTTAAGAAGGAATTGGAAATGGAACTGAAACTGCAATAGACCCCCAACCCTGGCAGCAGCATCAGTCTGTGAGATGAACTCACTTACCAATTCACTAAATGCCGTAAATCAAGCAGGTAATTTATTCACACTAAAAACACATGAGAAGTTTTGCTTACAACCCCATTACTCCTGGGGTGATTTTGCAAACCCAAGAGGTCTGGCAGGTTTTTTCTTAAACGGATTAATTAGATATTAAATCTCAAAGGACCGGCGGGTTAATCCCCTATAATTACAGTTAATCTAATCCTAAATATTGTGGGTTTACTTTCTCTGCTAAAGAAAATGCCAGGAGTGATTTGTTATTATTATTATTATTATTATTATTATTATTATTATTATTTATTTCTTAGCAGACGCCCTTATCCAGGGCGACTTACAATCGCAAGCAAATACATTTCAAGTGTTACAATACAAGTAATACAATAAGAGCAAGAAATACAATAATTTTTGTTAAAGTGTGACAAACCACAATTCAACAATACAGCAGATAATAGTGATAGTTACATCAGGATATGATTAAATAGTGATAGTTACATCAGGATATGATTGATTAAGTACAAAATACTACAGGTTAAACACTTGGCAGATTACAGTATTCTGAAGTACAGGATTAAATGCAGTAAAATAGGGGGCAGATAAGAGCAAAATAAAGCACATTTAAATGAAGGGTGATAGTGTCTCAGGATACAACAGAGGAGTTCTACAGGTGCTGTTTGAAGAGGTGAGTCTTAAGGAGGCGCCGGAATGTGGTCAGGGACTGGGCAGTCCTGACATCTGTAGGAAGGTCGTTCCACCACTGCGGAGCAAGGGTGGAGAAGGAGCAGGCTCTGGAGGCAGGGGAGCATAGCGGAGGTAGAGCCAGTCTTCTAGTGCAGGCGGAGCGGAGAGGTCGAGTGGGGGTGTAGGGAGAGATGAGGGTCTGGAGGTAGCTGGGTGCAGTCTGGTCAAGGCATCTGTAGATTTGTCATGCTTTTGTTCATTAAATCAGACTGCAGGAAATATAACTATAGTGTTGTGTTCATTTAGTCAGAACTGCAAGAAAAATATATTTAGCTAAAAGTTTCCCGAAAACGTATAAAGTAGTATTATTAATAAATAGAAATCGTCAATCTGGCAAACAGCGCTGTTGGTTTTAAATATTACTGTCTGTTTTCACAGACCCAGGTTAGCACTAATCTGGAGCTGTGAATGCCCAATGTTACTTTACGGTAAAGTAGTCCTTGATTAGTGCCAATACAGATCTGTGAACCCAGTTGTAAGGCATCCAAGTTGATTCTTCAGGAATATTATACCTCAAGATTAGCTGTCTATACTACAATTATAGTAACGCAACAGAAAATGGTTTACCGAGAGCTACTTCTTGTGAACACAGGATATTCTGAAATACGCTACAACAAAAACTGTAATTAGGCCAAGTGGAGAACACTTACAGTTTGACACGTGGGATTAAAGAAGTGCTACTGTACAGTAACTAAGGTTCTCAAATCTTGTTTTCTTCTTTCAGTTTAGCTCTACACACATTGCCACTGCCCAAGCGTCTTGTGTTGAAGAGCTTTGGTTTTGTATGTCTTTTTTATATACAGTCAACTCCAGTTACTTGAATACTGGATAATTGTATAAACCACTTAATTGCATGGCATGCAGCCGGCCCCGTTTCTAAGAGTATCATTTTCAAATGACATTATACCGCAGTATGACGATAACCGTGGTATATTTTTTGACGGTTACCATACCGTCAAAATTTGATACCATGACACCCCTAGGCAATATATCTTTCTCATTGTACCCTATGCTGTAAAATAGAGATTTAAAATAGGTACACGACTACTAGATAGTAATAAAGTAAAAGACACTTCAGCACATAGATTTGCAGTAGTACCAGGTCATTTCCCTGATATATGTTATTAGAAATTATTGATAAAAGCTCATAACTGTAAATGGTAGAGTTAGAACCCCACTATCTTTAGCTTCCTTAACTAAACTGCCATTGCCTTGAGTCACCAATTGTTTTTATAAACTCATTCTGGTGCTGCTATACAATTTGCTCATCAATGATGTGGAGAATGACACAAAGTCCATTTGCTGAGCGAGCTGCAGCATTGCACACATTATTAAACACCAGCATTGGGTAACTAACTGCCTTTCAACACTGTATGGCATTTCACCTATATTGTGTAAAGACCGTGCCTTAAGGGAAGTTGCAGCACTATTTCAACATAACAATTGTATAATGGAATGGTACTTACAGCAGCCCGAAAAACTAATAATAATGAGAAGGGAAAAAAAACAAAACTATGGAGTGTAAGTTTCACTGGAGCTTGGTTTGCACTGCAGCGAGCATGATCATTTACAAGGAAAGGTTCAGATAGGAAATAAACCTTCAGCAGCAGGTTGAGAATTTTGGGTCACACCCAGAAACTTCACTTCCATAAGGCGTACTCCACCAGAACCTGTATGCTCAATAATCAGGTCATTTTGAATAATGTATTTTTCTCCGAGTTAAAATAAAAATAATAATAATAATAATAATAATAATAATAATAATAATAATAATAATAATAATAATAAAAAGGCATATGTTTTATTTGGTAGAAAACATGTTTTGAGTAAGAATTATGATTACTAGAATAAGAAAATGTAAATAGAAATGTGTAATAAAGGTTATAATGAGTTAAACATGTTTGCACCCTGAACTTTAAGTATCCCAGAATACCAGAGTTGGGATGCATGCAAACCAGAAAATGCAGTCGAGCTAGTAACAGTATGTGCGTTTATCAATGGGTATATTAATGTTTACGTACCGGAGTTTGTCGTAAAGGGCTTCAGGTCTTCCCTTTTCTTTTGTCGGCTTCCCAGTGACTGGCTGTTGTGCTGTTTTCTCTACGTGTGTCTTGTTAATGATGGTGTGGGTCGTAGTATTGTTATCATCATTATTTTCTACACAACCCGACTTCTTGCCATTTGTTTTCAAACTTGACCCTCCTGAGATAGTGGTTCTCCTTTTCCGACTAAAGGGCACCTTCTCTAATTTATCCCCCATTTTCTTTAAAACACATCAAAACACCTTCGTTGTAAAAAAAAAAGTTTAACCAAGTTTTTTTTTTTGCTTTTTACCCCCGATCAACACAGTCGCTTCCTTTTCATGGGACAGCTGCAGGAGCAGCTTGGCAATACCACATCTCTCGCTGTCTAAAGACGTTGTCTTTTCTCTGTGTACCATGGGAGTTGTAGTTTTGTTTTTTTTGCAGCTAAGACGCGAAGAACTCTGGGAGTTGTAGTGCTTTTACCTTTTGTTGCAAGGACAGAGGGAGATTGAAGCATTTGTTTGCTGTTTTGAGTTATATTACACTTTAGGAGCCCCCTCAAAACATATTTTAAGATTTTACTAGTGGCGTTTTTTTTAACCCGTTTAGTACTGAAGACTGCCTCAGACTGGGATTAAAGTGTCCGCGATTTTTGACGGCATATGCTAGGACTGAAAGGGTTAGATAATAATAATAATAATAATAATAATAATAATAATAAAACTAATGCAAACCCTTACAGAAAACATGCATGTATCTATCCTGCGTTATTAACATTTACGTAGAGAGTGCAATGCAGAATGTTATACATACAATGACTTTGTAATGCAGAACAAGTTTTACTTCTGTACTAATAGTACAGCACTTTGTTAAGGGGACGGTGATACCTGTATTTTTCATGAACAACATAAAATCAAATGTTAATACCACTATGAAATCCATGAAGGGTAAATGTAATAACTTGGTGCGTCCCAATCTTGATCATGCAGAATTGCAGGTCAATTGTTTGGTTTATTTCTACATTTCACAATCATCCATACTGTACATATACATTAATTAAAGACTGTATTTCATTCTTCTACAACACATTTTGATTACTTTTCTTCGAGCAATGCGTGTGTAATGAAAAGGAACCACATCCCCGTAAACTGCATTTCCCACAATCCACTGCATGGTTGTGGCGCTTTCATTGGAAATTCCAGACAACTCTTTAGATGATTGTGGTAAAGCGACATATTTAACCAATCAGATGAACGCCTCGTCTGATTTCAGCACCTGCCCACCAATCAGAGCAGAGAGGCGGTACTAGTTCCTTTGCTTCTGCAAATGTAGGTTTGAAAGACAATACTCGGTTGAGAAGAAACAGCTGTGATATGAAAAAAAAGCTACTGTCGTGCGGGTTTATTTATTGTTCTTTTGTGACTTTTAAAAACGTGTTAATTGTTTGAATTATGTAATACGTTACGTTATAATACAAGGAAAACGATTTATACATTTTTATAAGGAAATGAAGAGGGTAAATAAACATTATAATGTTACCGGTAATGGAAACATCAAGAAACCACAAGGAGGTATGTACTGCTGTGGATTCGGGTATGTCTAATGTTAACACATCTGTGTTGGCTCTACAGTACGTAGTGATTAATATCGGCCAGAAAATGTAGGTCTTCTCGTTACGCGGTCTCATACAAAACCACTGTGTGCTAAATGTGTCACTGGTGACTAGTGCTAAACCAAGTTTGTGTGTTGACTTCTGATACGCCTATTTAATTACTATGTTTTTACTGCAGGAAAATATTTCACAGTGACAGTACTAACACTGCAGTTCGCATGCACTAGTTCTGCTGTTGACGTGGTACTCCTGCGAGGGTTTCCGGGTGTCTGTCAGCCGCACTTTCCACTGCCCAAAAACGTGCGACAATAGTCGTCGTACTGTGCTAGTATAGTAATATGCAGTTCCAATGATTGGTCTCTCCTCCACAATGCAGGCCGAACAAGCACCGAAAAAGCCACAGGGGATGTTCAGTACCTCACCCTATGCACCTGAAAAGCTTTTTTTTAAATTTATTTTTATTTTCACAAGCCAACTCCTAATAGGTCTTCCTGCCTCGCATGTGTTCTGTATAGGGTTGCCACCTCTGAGGTACAAAAAACCATGACCTCCAAACGGAAGGTGGGTTGTTAAATGTTTAAACTCTCTTTGAAGTCCTATATTAATCTAATAGGAAACACTGATAATATTACTACTACAGTATTGACAACCAATGACGATTGTGGGTCTATTGCAGTAATATTGTATCCTAATTATCTAACTTGTGCTCAATTTATGGTACTGGGAAGGCATATTTCATTCCCGGGACACCTTCCTCAAAACAGTGACGATCCAGGGAAAACAGGTAACGGGTGCCAACCCTAGTTTTGTAGTAATCGCGGCTCCCGTGGGTTTCTGAGTTTATACTGGCTTGTATAATTGGCTTTTTCTTCTTATTGTCCAGAACAAGAATCAAGGAAGAAGCAGAAACTTGTTGAGATCCACCAGGCACTGAACAGCGACCCAGTGGACATTGAGACTCTGCGGAGAGCTGCCGTGAGCGAGGGGGGTCTCCTGACTGATGAGATCAGAAGGAAAGTGTGGCCCAAGCTTCTCAGTGTCAATGTATACGATCTACCTGCTAAACCAGGTGAGGCTCCTCAGTGTCATTGTATACAATCTGCCTGCTAAACCAGGTGAGGCTCCTCAGTGTCAGTGTATACAATCTGCCTGCTAAACCAGGTGAGGCTCCTCAGTGTCAGTGTATACAATCTGCCTGCTAAAGCAGGTGAGGCTCCTCAGTGTCAGTGTATACGATCTGCCTGCTAAACCAGGTGAGGCTCCTCAGTGTCAGTGTATACAATCTGCCTGCTAAAGCAGGTGAGGCTCCTCAGTGTCAGTGTATACGATCTACCTGCTAAACCAGGTGAGGCTCCTCAGTGTCAGTGTATACAATCTGCCTGCTAAACCAGGTGAGGCTCCTCAGTGTCAGTGTATACAATCTGCCTGCTAAACCAGGTGAGACTCCTCAGTGTCAGTGTATACGATCTACCTGCTAAACCAGGCTAAAAAATCAGATTCGGCATCCTGTGGTATAGCTTCACATTTTCAGTGTTGTGGAAAATCTAACAGTACTCTTTGCTTTGACCCGTGAGCCTAAGGTGGGTGCCATATTGGTAGTCATTTGACTTTTTTTGTTGAGATGTTGCCTTTGGAATGTTTCATGCAGGACCCAGGACAAAATAAAATAGGTCTCCATAGAATGGCCCTTTAAAAATGACAAAATGCAGGGAGTAAGCACGTGTTGCAGATGTGCTGTTTGATTTATAGAGGTGTCCTGTTGGTGGCTTTATATAGAGCCATGCACAGAACAGATATCACACAGCCACGCATAATTCGCATACTTAACAGCAATAGTGGATTGGGCAGAGTCTTTGAAAGCTTTGGAAGATGAACGCAAAAAGGAATTAAAACAAGTTCAAATACAGTATATTAGGCAGTGGAGGCTCCTTAGAGGAGGAAAGGGAGGCAGTGCCTCCTCAAAATTTCAGTGAGAAAATAAAAAAAATATATATATTTTATTGTTGTGTAGCATTATAATATAATTATGTTCAATAAAACAAAAATATTGTCAAAAATGCAAGTAAAAATTACATTTTAACTAAAACCCTAGATTCAACATTCCTATATTAACAGCAGTTCTGGCCCCTCAGAGGAGGCAAGTCTCTGTATAAACTCCTATCTGCTATTAACCACAGTAGTAGCAGTAGCAGATCATGTGGTCAAAGCACAGGTTTTAATTGAAGGAGCCCATCAGAGGAGGAAAGCCTCCGTTACAAACCTATCTGCTATAACCACACACAGTACAGTACTAGCAATGGCAGTTTAATTGGAGGAGCAACTCAAACCCTCCTGCCCCCTGCTGAAGCATTGCTTTACTGAGTATGCACAATTATAAATGAAGTGGAAGTAGAGATTTTGATGAGAAGAAGAAATCCATTATAACGCTAGGAAGATAAAAAAAACACATATGGGACGATAGACAGAAAATCAACTGTGTCAGGCTCGATAGTGTATGACTGTTTAGTCCCCATTACACCATAGTTAATGGAAGCCAGCTTTGTTGACATGTGTGGATTATGGGAGTTGTAGTTTTCTTCTATTATTTATTTATTTCTTAGCAGATGCCCTTATCCAAGGCGACTTACAATTTTTTTTTTTTTTTTTTACAAGATATCACATTAATTTTACATACAATTACCCATTTATACAGCTGGGTTTTTACTGGAACAATCTAGGTAAAGTACCTTGCTCAAGGGTACAGCAGCAGTGTCCCCCAGTGGGGATTGAACCCACGACCCTCCGGTCAAGAGTACAGAGCCCTAACCACTACTCCACACTGCTGCCCCTGTATTTCTACTGATTGGAAACACTTTGTACAGTATATCAGTATTTTGTTGGTCATTTAAGTCTAGCAAATTAAGTTGAAAGAATGTGCTTGATTTTTTTTTTTTCAGCCTTTTTCCTGCCTTTTTTTCCTGAAAATATTGTATGCAAAGTATGTATGTTAGTGATGTGGTCTTGAAATCTAAATGTTATATCAATGTTGTATCCAGAGCAGTTTTAAACATACGCTGGCAGTGTGTACCAGTTAAGTATATTAGAATAAACTATGATGGGCTACTGTTTTCTTTTATCTGTTGGCTAGTGCAGAAAATGCGTTTAACAGCCGAATTGGGGTACACCTGTTTAGACTGCACTTGCAGATCTTTTGATCTACCCTGATGCACTGGACTCACCTGACCTCAGCACCGCGTTACTGGAGCCTCAACTGATGCTCTATCCTTGCACTATTATACTGCTAATATGTCATTGTTAAGGCCCTGTGTAAATCACGATTTCACGGACTGCGATGAAATTGTGAAATTAGCCGAGTATCGCAATTTGTTCAATATTCTTAAGAAAATAAAAATTAATTATTTATATTGCATACAAAAATAATCACATTAACTAAACTGTACAGCTCTGTACTATTCTCCATGCACATAGTGCTGTGCAGTGATTATATCATGTCACTATATGCAATCTAGGCGGGAAATTAAAACACTACACACTGTAAACAAGAAAGGTTAAACTGTCTGAATCAGATCGTGTAAAGCAGTATCCAGCAGGAGTTTTACACAGCGATGGAGGTAAGCTCTTCTGTTCGTCCTGTAACGTTATTGTAGATCACTACTGAAAATCATCTGTTGACAGGCATTTAGATTCAAGTATTCACTGAAAGAGAAAGGCAGAAATCCAGAGCAGTACTGCTTTACTTGCAAAAAAACAAAAAAACGGTGACTTCCATGTTCCAAAATTTTGACCTGACTGATTGGACAACCAAAAGTTACGTAAATTCTTCAGACTGAGTGTAGCAAATGGTGGAGTTATTCCTTCATCAGCCCAGCTGAGATGTGAATACTTACCTAATGTTGCCTAGTATCACAAGCAGGAGATTATGGAATTGGTAAAACAGTCTGGTTGCTTGTCAGTGCTCACTGACGAGTCGACTGATGTCCAAGATCAGTATGGGTTACACATTGTATTTGTTTTGCAAGACCTAATTAGTGAACATGCATCTGACGTACTAGAACTGAAAGCTGTCCTTGCAGATACACATTACCTACAGGCTATTAATTACAACATCGTTTCACAAGCTATTGTAAAGTGCTTGAATAACGTAGACATTGATTTTGATGATGTCAGTGAACTTATCTCTCTATTTGCTGTTTAAAAAAAAAAAAAAAAAAAATCTGTACACGTATTTATTTTTAATATCATACATCTGGCCAGTAACAGTAGCATTCCTACCATGCTAGCCTCCTTAGATGCAGAGAGGCGTTCGACAGGGTTAATTGTTTTTTTTTTTTTTTTTTTATTTGTGGTCCTAGAAGAAATGGGATTATTTTGCAGTCCTTAAACTCTTCAGAGGTACCAGACAGGGCTGACCACTCTCTCCTCTCTTATTTTGTCTTTTTATTGAAACCCTTGCCATTGCCATACGTCAGGATACCTTCATCTCTGGAGTTTTATCTAGAAATATACATCATAAAATAAGTTTGTATGCTGATGATATGTTACTATTCATACAGTACCCTCATAAAACATTGCCACCTGTTCTTGTACTCATTAATAACTATGGATCGATTACAGGTTATAAGATTAATTTGTCTAAATCTGAAGTATTGCCACTAAATCAGTTTAGGTGGGATGCTTTAGCCTCAACTCTCCCGTTCGGATGGTCTGTTAACGGTATTAAATACCTTGGAAGTGACATATCTCCCTGCGGCAGGGTGCCCCCGCCTCTGTGCGTATTTTGTGTTTTATGGTGTATGTGATGTGTTTCATGTTGCCTGTTATATGTATTATAGTGGTGCACAGAGTGTGGGTTATGTAGCACAGGTGATGTAAAATGTATAATTGTATTTAGGCACGGGATTGCACAATCACTCCACGTGCAGATTAAAGTAGGTATTTGTATGGGGGCACGGGAAAGCAATCGAGTCTCAGCACAGCTCTATAAAAGAATGAATGTTTCACGTACACGGGGTTGGGTGTACAGCGAGGAGGTACAGGAGAGAAAAAGAGGAGAACAATAATAATAATAATAATAATAACAGCAATTGATACGCATGCTGGTTCAGTACCAGCACAATACTTGTTATTGGTCAGTGTTTGTTTGTCTGTTCGTTTGGCCACCATGCCGTGTGTTTGTGTTTTGTTTAAACCTTTTATTTTGTTCATTTAATAAACCGGCGCATCAGCACATTTTCAGTCACTCACCAGTTCTGTCTGTGTCCTGTGTTCTTCCGGGCCTGATGTCACCGCTCAGGCCATCCTGTGACACTCCCCAATTTGACGAACAGTTTAATGGTAATCATGTTCCCCTCCTAAAGTCCATCATTGAAGATCTTGAAGGATGGAATTCCTTTCCTCTTACACTGATGGGACGGGTGGCAACAGTGCAGATGAATATATTACAAAAACTTATCAATGGTTCCAGTTCACCCCAAAACTCAGTGGTTTAATACCTTTAATCAGGCCGTTAATACATTTTATTGGAAACATAAAAAACCCAGGATAAATTATCTACACTTCAAAGTCCCAAGTCCAAAGGTGGTTTAGGGGCCCCTGATTTTTTAAAATACTTAATTGCTTTCCATCTTAAAAATGTAGCAAAATGGTTGGATCCCCAAGATGGTGCTTCCCCAGCTTGGGTAGATGTGGAGGATTCAGACTGTGGATCTTTACATGTGAGGGACTTGCCCTATGTAAGCCAAGAGATTAAAAAACATTCTTGTTTCAGTCACCCATTTATCTCTGCTACAATTAAAGCATGGTTAAGAGCCCATAAAATTACTAAACTAAACCTGTATCCATATCAATACTCTCCCGTTTGGCACAGTCCTGATTTCTGGATAGCAGGTAAACCGTTTGAGTTTTTCTTCTGGAGGCAAAAGGGTATTTCCCATCTAAACCACCTTTTTGAGAATAGGAATGTTTTATCATTTGATAGGTTGCAAGATCAATTTTGCCTTCCTAAAAACTCCTATTTTTAATATATTCAAATGAGGCAGTCTTATCCTCCAAATTTATACTTCTGTCACCCTCCGCTCTGGCTTAGAGTGTTTTAAAATACAGAGGGATGAATCAGTTTGTTTCTAATATATACTCTGTCTTGAGATCCAATGAAGGGGAGATTGTTGCCCTCATTAATAAGTGGGTGAGGGATCTTAAATTGTCATACGATTCTGTTTTTTGGGGTAAAATATGGAGCAATTCTCTTTCAGGAACGCTAAAGTGACCCTTATTCAATATAAGACTCTTCACAGAGCACATTTTTCCAGCAGAAGGTTGTTTCTGATGGGTCTTTTGTACAGCCAGTACTGTTCAGTAGATGAGATAGACAGCTATGTCCATGCACTATGGTACTGTCCAGTAATAGGAACTGTGATAAAGTAAAGGGTGTGGTTGTAGATGGTAAATACGTCAGGGCTGAGGTTTTGACAGCACTTTCTACCATCACAAAATGGCAGCAGGTAAAGGACTACATGTCACAAAATGCCACCCACGGCACACTACAATTCCCACAATGCAAGGTGCCCAGGGTGTGGTAGCCACACCTGCCCTAAATTAGACATAACCGTCCACCAATAAAAGGGCTGGGGCACAGCACGGGAGAGGAGGAGTACAAGGTGGTTAAGTGAGAGAGAGAGAGAGAGAGAGAGAGAGAGAGAGAGAGAGAGAAAGAAAGAAAGAAAGAAAGAAAGAAAGAAAAGTGCTGGTAAGAATTATTGCTTTAAAACTAAAAGGAAGAAAAATAATTCTGTGTATGACTTGGACTGTTTTGACCACCCTTCTGGCGGATTAACCTGGACTGTATGAGAACCTGAACTGTGTTTGACCTCTGTATGGATTATCACCTAAGGCTTTGGATTGTCCAATAAAAGAACAGGCACCGCCCTGTTAAACCAAACTGACAGTCTTGTGGTTACTGTTGATCTGGAAGAGGAGGGGGAACAGAATAAAAATATAATACAGCAGAGTGTATTTGTTACAGAACATTTTGGAAGAAGGTACTGAGCACTCCATCTTGTATCCTTGGCTGTACATCCCTGCTTCACCTGCACTATTTTACTAGGTGACCTTTCATGCTTTTAAAAATAAATAAAATAAAATACAATTATTACTATCCCTTACAATTGCTAAAAAAGTAATTTTATTACACTGGAAAAACAGAACAAACATATCAATCCCACAGTGGCTAACTATAATGTTTGATCATGCATCTATGGAGAGGCTTACAGCAAGGCTACAGGATAAATATAATGAATTTATTGAAATATGGGACCCCTTTTTTCATGTATCGCTCAGGAGCTATAATGCTTTTTAATGGAATTATTTACACACACACACACACACACACACACACACACACACACATATATATATGGTGTAAATAATAATCAGGCTTGCATTTGCTAATAGAGTTCCACATGCATACGTTTGTGTGTGTGTCTATCCATCTATATATAGGTGTATATGTATGTATGTATGTGTGTACCCAGCGGTTTTTCCCTTAATCCCATTTTTTCACGTAATACTAGTATCATTATAAACTCTAATACCCTGTAGTAAGGTTCCTTGTGGAGAGGGTGGGTTTTTGTGATGAGGGCTTTGTTTGTCTTATGTCTTTATTATTAATAATAATAATAATTAAAAAAAAGGAATTGAGAGCTTGGTTGAAATGAAAACCAGAAGACACATGGGGTACACACATATACTGCTAACTATTCTCAATTATTTTTCAAATAGTCTGCAAAATAAATAAATTATTTTGTACTATACAACCTGTAAGTATGGAATAGAGCAGTATGGGCAGGATGTTCTTTATGCATATTCCTTTTTTATTACTTTTTTTGTCGTTATTTCATTTATAATTTAGGAAAACACATTTCAATACCGTTATCAACTTTACTCGAGGTAGCCTGTTTTTCTGGTGGCATAATAGCCTATAACGTGTACACTTTAATGAACATATTGAAATTCTATACTGATAATTGAGAGTGGAACAGACCACAGTATAGGGAGGGCGCCACACTGGGGAAAAAAATAAATGTTACTAAAGTGACCTTGCTTGTTGACTGCTGACGTCTTTTGACTCCACGGGTGCTAAGTACGGAAGGGCGTGTTTGAAGTTGTTCCTGCTTTCGTTGTTGTGCTCTTGCTGCATCTGCAGATTGGATGTATATCCTGTGGTATTTCCCCGCTATATATTTTTTGTAGTGAAAGTACACACTAGGGCTGTCAGTTAAGCCTCAAAATAGCAATCGATTAATTGAGCACACAAAATATAATCATTCTAGTGAATATCGATGATTGTACCATACATTTTCGGTGCATTACTCTTCCCATGACGTTATTATTTTAATATCTTTGCAGTTAAGTAAAAGCTTGTACACAACAATTGAATGCGACGGGTAATTACTCCTTGGTAGTGTCAGGAAAAAAAAAAAAAAAAACCCACAACATTCGCAACAAGCCTAAAGCAAGTTTAACATACTACAGGAGTGTTACTAAAATATTTATTCCAAACATATTGCAGTACTTTGGAATGTAAGCTTTTTTTAAGCTCAGTAACAGCTGCAGCATCATGCATTGTATCTTGTTAATACTGTACCACCTAACCTTCACTATCTGTGGAACACACAATGCAGAAATCCCGGCCTAAAACATAATAATAATAATAATAATAATAACAAATTGATTTACTTACCACAAATTGCATACCCGCTAGCTGATCCTTACTCCAAAATTGCGTTTAACTTCACTGATCATGTATGTATTTATTTTTAACGTTATTGAATATTGTTAAATATTTCATTATATTTGAGTTCATTTTGAAACTCCAAAGCAGCGCAAACTATATTCAGTCATTTTTTTCAATGTGCACAATTTATTTACAGGCTGCTTGCCATGAATACAAGCCTGTTGTCCTGCTCTGGATACAAGGTGCAGGACGACCACGATTTTTTTGTTTGTTTGTTTGTTTTGTTTACACAGTGAATACACAGAGGGACATACTTAAAAACATTTTCAAATCTGATTCGCTAGTAGGATTGGACCAGCAAATCAGATGCTGGTTTACACGAGCAGGCGAAGAAGAGCACGCCCACTTCCTGTGTGGCAGAAACACTGGGGCGCGTTAAGTAAGTGAGCCGCTCAGAGTGAGAGCCGCTCAGAAAGCACACTGAGCAGATTTAAATGACTTAACGCTCTGCTCCACAAGATGGTAGATGGTAGTGATGGTAGATAAAATGGCCCGTGTGAAGTTACTGTCCCCTGCTGTACCTCGCTGAGTTCGGCTCTCTGTTTGGACTGAACCTCATATCTTTCTGTGTTTAATACCGGCAATACCGACGTTAATAATGAAAATTATGAATAATATTAATACTACAAACCTAATAATAATAATAATAATAATAATAATAATACATTCATAACTATAAAACAGCTCTACATTTTAAAAAAATGAAATTAAATTATACAAATTCGAAAACAACAATATTTACCATCTTATTTAGCCAATTAATACATAACTTCATAAGTTGAAACCAGTTCATCGTTCTTGACAAACGTATTTGTCAATCCTGCCTGTCATCACTTGTTTCCTGCAGGTGGCCATTCCATCCGCTCACTCTGATCACTGATGAAAAATGCTCAGGAGCGCTCTGAGTGGCTCAGCGGGAGCGGAACTGAGCGAGTCGTTAAGTTGATTCTTTTACTGAGCCGCTCTGAGCCGCTCACTTACTTAACAAACCCACTGTAAATAGCAAGGCAAGACGTTCGGTGCAGTTTAGTTGATAAATTTAAATAATTGTATTAACTATGCGCGTTACAAAAATGTAATTGTTGACTCGATTATCCAGAATTTATATCCATGTATATAATGAGGAATGGAATCGATCGAAAAATAGATTTTTGATTTACTCGAACAGCCCTAGTACACACCGATGATCTTACCCTTATTTGGAGAGAAAAGCATCTGTTCTGCTTCCAGCCATGTTTAGTGAGAATGTGACTATCGTTTTCTACGATTATCGAATAATTAAAAAATGTCCACGATACGATTATCACGAATATTCATAATCACGATATATCATACTTTCGAAAAACCATTTAATCCCTAGTACCTTCTTCTGCCCTGTAGCACCTTCTACATGCAAATTACCAAGAGAGTTTAATTCCTTGTGGTTCAGTTGTTCCTTATAGAAAGATTCAGAGATGCATGTAACTTGAGAACCACTGTCTATCAAACAGGGACACTGCACCCTCAATAAAGACAGCAGCTTCACAAGCTTCTCCAACTAGATAGACCCTTGGTTAAATAGTGGCAGAGTGGAGCACACATTTGCAGTCTTGTTGGGACCATGTGAATTTGTATCAGTTCCTGTTTGTCCCTCAACAGAAACCTTTATGCGTTTAAAGACTTAGCAGCCAGGGTCAGTACTTTACTGCAATCTGTGAGTTGGCTCTGAAACCTCTCTTTTAGTTTCTGATGGACTAATGTAGCATCTGCCTTATTTAAACACTGGCCTAAGTGATGATCATCTTGCCCACAGTTATAGCAGAATCTAAACATGTGCTTTGCCCCAGTATCCCCCTGTTTGTCTAATGGTTTAAAAACACTACTTTTAGTTTTACTACCCCCTGTGCTCCAGTCACGTTCCTATCTGTCTGTGTGATCAAAGATTTTAAATCAGATTCCAATTGAGATACCTTATTTTGTAGTGCTAATACCGTGCTATTAGTGGCCATACTCTGCTCGATGTCAACTGTGTGTGATTTCTGTGACACTTTCACCTGGTTTCCAAGATGTTTCTTCTTCTTTTCTTCTTTACTTTCTCTCATACTTTCCAGGGACCTCAGTTTTACCAACAATGAAGAATATGGTATGCCTTCACAAGACCCTGACTCTCTCAATCTTAACTGAAATATATGATTTTCATTCCAGCACCCAGGTACAAATTGTCTCAATAAGGCTTTATCAGGGTGTGCACCTTTTAGAACATCTCTTTCCACTAGCTTATGCAAAAGTGAATGTAGGCGCTTCAAATATCCAGACGGCTTCTCCTCCTTGATCTGATGCATCTCTAACCACTGCACATAAAGCTTCATGTGCAGCATTATGTTCAAAGCAGGTGGGAGTAGACTATCCTAACTTCCTGCGCTTATCGTTGGGTGGAAGGTCTGGATCACACACAACTTGTCTTGCTTGCATGCGCCAAGCTTCATATTCAACTTCACTACTGGGCTTTGGAATGCTCCCAGAAAACATCTTCAGTTTAGCTGGCTGACATATTTAGAAGTATTATAAACGTTACACACTACATGTTCTACCCTTCTGAACAGAAGGTGGGACATGTGAGGCTGCGTAGCTTGGCTGTTCGGACAAGGCTGAGAAGTCTAGAGAGTCAGTAGCAGCACAAGGTTGTGGAGGAGTGATAACTGTTACTTGGAGTCATGTAGACTTGGCAGTGGTTTAATATAGGTGGTTCTCATATTTGAATCTTTAAAGCCAATTAATTGGCACACAGCTTGCTGACCTACATTATTAGCATCCGTGGTATACTAGGAGGCAAGTGAATCTAAAGATTCTTGAAAAGTGTCTGCCATGGTCCGAATGATTTGATTTAACATGCCATTGTGGCGCTCATTAATAGGGACAGTGCAATCCTGCAAACACAATCTGGATTCATGTCAGAGTTTATATTGTGGCTCTGTATCTTTCTTACTGTCCAGTTATTTTCAGTATCTTGTTTTCCTTCTTCTGAAAGCAGTAATGACTCAATGTATTATTACCACTATACTGAAAGGTAGTCAAATAGCCTTGATTAGGGTTCCAGGTGCAAGTTATATATGAAAACATGTTTAGTTCAGGGCTTCAGTGTAAGTTTATTACTGTTGTTTCAATAAGGTTATAGTATTTAAAATATAACCGAACTCCTCAGTGCAGTGGTACCAATTGCTTTATGCAGTGCAATTATTTCAATGTACACACAGTTATTCATATGCAGCAATCAAGGTACAACATTTACAGTTTTTAATAAATAATACAACATAAAATAAAACAGCATACAACAAAATGTGTTCTGAATTTAAACTTGTAACCAAACTATATATATATATATATATATATATATATATATATATATATATATATATATATATATTTTGGAATTAAATCAGTCCTTATCCGCCATCTCCGGTAATGCGCAGAACTGTTAAAATGGAGTCTGATGGTAGACGGTACAAACATGGCTGATATCCTCCATGATCTGATGAACAGTAAGGTTCTAATAAGGAAAGAAGAAAAGTGCAGACCAGTACTAATGTGTAGCTGCTTGCATGCTCTGGTGCAATGGTTGATAACTAGTCTGTGAGCTACACGTGTTAAAGGGGCAGATGCATAATTAAAGGAGCACTAAAGGCGCATGGAATAAATGCCTGGCAAATAATATTCAATCACCACTTTTATAATGAAGTAGAATAGGTTCTACCTTGTGTAATACAGAACACATATTCACTTCTTGATGTAGTAATATTTTAATAAGGGTTAATATTTTATTTATATATATATATATATATATATATATATATATATAATATTTATATATATTTTTTTTCAGGCAAGGATGCTCGACAAGACCACAAGGATTTCAACCAAGTGGTCCTTGATGTTCGGAGGTCAATGCGGCGTTTCCCGAAAGGTACTGTGCTGAGTATTTGCTGCATCGGTGCTGCTGTCACTAGAGTGGCTGGTTTTATGATGGTGCTGTGCTCAGAAAGAGGAAGAAGTTGTATCAGAGTAAAAGGCGTTTAAATGTTTCATGAGGTTACAGCCACCTGCTTTATTTTAATTGTGATTTTTATGATAGGGACATTAAGCTCATGGCTTGTGTCTTCTCTGTGGACACTAAAGATCTGTGCAGCCTTTCTGCTCAAAGTGGTTACAGCAGGTATCGTGTATTACCTGTTGTGCACTTCCAGTTTGGTATATTATTATTATTATTTATTTATTAGCAGATGCCCTTATCCAGGGCGACTTACAATTGTTACAACATGTCACAGTACAAAGTATCGCATTACAAAATATCAAATTACATACAAGAGCAGTTATACGGTACAGTAAAATCAGTAGCATATAAGATCAAATTCAAATGAGCAAAATAAAGAATACAGTAAATAACTACATTTGCGAGTAATTACATTCCACCTAAGAGCAGGTAACTTATAGGAGGCTGTGTGGTCCAGTGGTTAAAGAAAAGGGCTTGTAACCAGGAGGTCCCCGGTTCAAATCCCACCTCAGCCACTGACTCATTGTGTGACCCTGAGCAAGTCACTTAACCTCCTTGTGCTCCGTCTTTCGGGCGAGACGTAATTGTAAGTGACTCTGCAGCTGATGCATAGTTCACACACCCTAGTCTCTGTAAGTCACCTTGGATAAAGGCGTCTGCTAAATAAACAAATAATAATAATAATAAAAAAATATTTGCTTATATGAGTAATGTCCTGTAAAAGCACGTAGTAAGTCCGATAAATGAAATGAGAATGATTTGAAAGAGCAGTAAAAAAAAATTTAAAAAGTGAATACGGATACCTATGTACGGATAAGAGTAAAATGAAATACAAGATACAGGAAGTAGTTAATTAAGAGCAGTAGTAGAATACTGCAAGGTATGGAGCAGTTCAGTGCAGGTACAAGCTGATGCAAGTACTGGTAAAATTGGGTGCCTGTCTGAATAGGTGTGTCTTGAGGAGGCGCCTGAAGGTGGTCGGACTGAGCAGTCCTGATATCCGTAGGTAGGTCATTCCACCACTGAGGGGCAAGGGTGGAGAAGGAGTGGGCTCTGGAAGCGGGGGGTACAGCTAATCTGCCGGTGGTGGAGGATCGGTGGGGGCGAGAGGGAGTGTAGGGAGAAATGATAGTCTGGAGATATGGGAGAAACGAGGAAGGAAAAAGACAAGGCAATCAGCAGAGTTTTGGATGAGCTGGAGTGGACGGATGACAGAGGCAGGGAGGCCAGGAGGGAGTTGCAGTAGTCAAGGCGGGACAGTACCAGGGCCCGAATTAGGAGCTGGGTGAAGTAGTTGGTGAGGAAGGGGTGAATTTTGCTTATGTTGCTGAGGAAGAAACATACCAGAGTAGAGATGTGCTGAGAGTAGGAGAGGGCGGGGTCGAGGGTGACACGAGGTTCTTGGGGGATGAGGAGGGAGAGAGGGTGGTGGATTCAAGAGGAATAAACATAGAGAGATCAGCAGTTGGTGTCAGGGGGGAAAGGAGAGGAAGATCTGGGCACCATCAGCATAGAAATGATACGAGAAGCGATGTGAGGAGATGAGGGGACCCAGGGAGCAGGTATAGAGAGAAAACAGGAGGGGTCCCAGGACTGAGCTTGGGGGACACCTGGTTGATCTTACACTTCCTTGTTCGTGTCACCTGGAGATTATTTTTGTCTTTTTTAGTATTTGTCATTGCAGTGCAGCTGTAACTGTAGCCGTCAGTTGGTCTTATCCCTCAGGCATGCGTGATGACCAGAGAGGGGTCCTTCAGGAGCAGCTAATTGATATCATCCTGTTCATTCTGAAGAGGAACCCTCAGCTACACTATTACCAAGGGTACCATGACATCGTTGTTACCTTTTTGCTTGTGGTCGGGGAGAGGATGGCAATAGCAATGGTGGAGACCCTTTCCACTCATCATCTCAGGTAAGGGGCTAGGGATTACAGTTTACAAGTACGATTTATCTTCCCTATATTTTTTGCTCTAGTGTGGTTTTTTTTGTTTGTTTTTTTGCTATTCAGCTATGCAGCAAGTAGAGGTGTACGGATACTTGTACTCATACTCGTAATTGCCTTTTGAGAAGTATTTATCGACAGGTATTAAAGAAATCCAGTCATTAATGTGTTGATTTCGAAGCAAGAAAAGCTGTCCTTCCCTCACCATTACAACTGAGTACCAATTGATGGCAATTAACTTTAGCATTGGATTTAAAAGCCGTCTGGAGGTGAATATGCCGTAGTGCCATACCGAGGCCGTGGTCTGGCCAGGCGCCTGCGGCTTCCCTGTAAGCTGCCCAGAGCTGCGTTGTCCTCTGACGCTGTAGCTCTGGGTGCCTGCATGGTGAGTCTGCAGTGTGTTAAAAAACTTAGGAGGACAGCGTGTGCTCGTCTTCGCCCCTCCCGAGTCAAGCGCAGGGTTGGTAGCGGTGAGCTGAGCTAAACAAAAATAATTGGACGCTACTAAATTGGGGAGAAAATAACAAGAAAATAATTGGCGACTACTAAATATAAATAAATAAATAAATAAATAAATAAATAAATAAAAGTACGAGTATCAGCACACCCCTAGCAGCAAGGGCTTCACAGTGCTGTTTACTAATGTGTGCACAATGCAGTCACTGCAAATAAACTTGTCTTTTATCAAGATGAACGCATGCTAGTTTTCACATATACAGTACATTGTGAGGGTTTGTTTTTTTTTTTGCACGTTTTACTGTTTTTGTTTTGTTTTTTTTTTGTGCCTGGAGGGCAATTCTGTATCCTGTTTTCTTTTTGAGATACCAATCAAATTGCAATGCTTGACATGTTTAAAGTTTATAATCTCAGGATAGGGCACCAACTCTTGTTGCTTAGAAACAGGTCCACAATTCATTTTTCTGTGGCACATTTAGAAGCTGTTTAGTCTAACTTATTTAAAACTTTCACCCTCAAGGAGGTCTGGTTTACAAGGGGGTCCTTAGGGCACACACAATCAAGTTACCATGTTCACATAATATAGATATCGTTAAAATCCAATATTGCTGGAAGAACTCCAGTAAAGTCTTTGATGCTGTTCTCATTCCTTGTATTTGGTAATAGATTCCAATCGCTCGGGGCACTACAGTATATGCAAATGCCTGTGTTGTACAATCCTCTTTTAACTCTCAGAACCTCACACACTCTACTCGATAAAGTAGCTTCTTTCAGATTTAACTTTACCAGTCAGTAGCGCTGTGTTGTACATTCCTCTTTTAACTCTCAGAACCTGACACACTCTACTCGATAAAGTAGCTTCTTTCAGATTTAACTTTACCAGTCAGTAGCACTGTGTTGTACATTCCTCTTTTAACTCTCAGAACCTGACACACTCTACTCGATAAAGTAGCTTCTTTCAGGTTTAACTGTACCAGTCTAGCACTGCACAAACTGATCATTTGGTTTGAGCTTTCCACAGAAATCAGGTGCTGACAATCCTGTGAGGGTCATTGGTGTCGATCGGGCTGATTTACAATTCCAAGTGAAACGAGTGAAGAAACAGCTGCTTGGATTTGTGTGGATCGCTGCTCTTTCTTTTCAGTTGGCAAATTATCCCAATCAACACCAATGACCCTTAGCTGTGGAGAACTTGATTGGAATAATCGGTTTGTGCAGCTCCACTAGTCAGACACTTAAAGAACATGTACCATTGAAAACGTTTCTACATTATTTAGCATTTTGGTAATTAAACCTTTACATGTTTTGAGTAAATATTGACTTTTTTTCTTTTCTATTTGCAGGGATTTTATGGACCCTACTATGGATAGTACAAAACATATCTTGAATTATTTGATGCCAATTCTAGAGCAAGTAGACCCAGAACTCCATGATTTTATGCAGAGGTAAGACATTTTAACAAAGATATATTTAATTCTTAACTACTAAATGCATTACAAAGCATGCAAGGACAACACACAGTTGGTTAGTAACAGGGGGCAATGTGTAATGGTGTCAATACTGACTTAGCTTCGCCTCGTGCCTCACAACCCACCCAGGGCATTATAACTACTGCACACCCTGAAGTGTAGGCTTTTTGTCGAAGTAATGCTTCCACCACCATTTTCCCTTTCATCATTATATTTATCTATCTATCTATCTCTCTCTATCTCTCTATCTCTATCTATCTATCTATATACACACAGTGCTATGATGCGGGTCTCAGGGGACACACAATATGAGCGTTATAACCGAAGAGCGTTATAAACGGGAGAGGGGGTGGGGGACGCTGCGGGACACATAGCAACACACATCTGACTAAAATACAAAAAATAACTCCCTCTCTATAATGCACAATATAGTGAAGCAAAAATGTAACTTTCCATGAATTAACCATGCATAAAGCACCATGTAATCAACGCTATATTTTTCACAACAAAAAAAAAAGGTAACATTCCCACTCGTGGGTCATTTTTAATTAGCAGTTTTTAAACTATAAATAGCCTGGCTAAACGGCGGTCAGGAGTTCAGTTTCGAAGCGACAGACAAGCAAACCATGAGCAAGGAGGAGAGTGGGTCAGGCGAGGGAAGAGGGAATGGGCTCGCCCCAGGTTCGCCTGCCGGAGCAGGGCTGAAGCGAAGCTGAGCGTCTCGTCTCCCGGAGAAAGCTGCAGCTCCTCTCGTAGCAAAAAAGCAAATACATTAGAAAAGATAACCATGTAAGAGGTCTAATATTTATTTAATTATAAAATGAATGCTGAATAAGATGTCTGTGTTATAAAGTGCCAGCACAGCTTTTCTTCAGTTCAGACACTGTATCAAAAGGGAGAGACAGAAACCGAAGTTAGACTGAGAAGTTGTTTACAGTTTGAACAACACTGGTACTGTATTTACTGTAGAAATATTGCATGAATCACTAGTATAGGGAGTTGGGGGACATGCTGTATTATTATTATTTATTTATTTATTTATTTCTTAGCAGACGCCCTTATCCAGGGTGACTTACAATTGTTACAAGATATCACGTTATTTTTTTACACATTATTTTTATTTTACATACAATTACCCATTTATACAGTTGGGTTTTTACTGGAGCAATCTAGGTAAAGTACCTTGCTCAAGGGTACAGCAGCAGTGTCCTCCACCTTGGATTGAACCCACGACCCTCCAGTCAAGAGTCCAGAGCTCTAACCACTACTCCTCACGGCTGCCCTTAGCATCAGTATGTTTAGCATCAGTAACATGCTGGGCTCAGTACAGAACTTGAGCAACTTCCCCAGTTTGCTTTTGACAGACTAATCTAGTTCTGACACAAGAACCCTGAGACCGTGCTGTGTACTGATCTGTTTGTTACACTTAGCTGATGACACAATACCCAAGTGACAGCCTGAAACTGTACAAAGTATGAGGTCCTGCAGTAATATTAAAGAGTGTACAAAGATGTCCTTGGGCTGTAATGAAGTGGAGAAGTGAAATAAGACACATTCCAAAAAGAAAAGATATTTCATCACTGTGTTGCCACTTTCATTTAACTCATTGGTGACCGAAAGCCAGTTGGTCTTCATCCAACTCCCATCTCCTGACAGATATCCACATCCCCGTCGACAGCTTTGCTGAAGAGCCAGCACTCAAAGCATGTACGTTTTCACCATTCAGTGGATAGGCTCTAGGGCAGGGGTAGGCAATTCCGGTCCTGGAGGGCCAGTGTACCTCCTGGTTTTTGTTCCAACTGTACCCTAAATTACTTAATTGGACCAATTAAGTGCTTATTCGAAACTTAATTTGTCTAATTAAGCAATTTAGGGTACAGTTGGAACAAACACCAGGAGGGACACCAGCCCTCCAGGACCGGAATTGCCTACCCCTGCTCTGGGGGCAGCTTTGAGACAGGTAAGCAGGTAGCGTGTAGGCAGGGAAACATGCTGCTTTTTTACATAAGCAAAAAAAAAAAAAGTATCATTGTTTTGAGAATTGCAGCCACATCTCAACTAGGGGACTTATCAACTAGGGGATGTCTCCCCAGAAAATGTTCCCTCTGGGTGTGAGAATTTCAATTTCCGGTCAGTAATTGGTGATATAGAAACAATAGGCACTCGTGTGTGAAAATGTTAGACCACTTTGTGTTTTAATTAGGCATCTGAAACAACTTTCAAAATGTCTTACCATATGTGGCTACGTGTTCCTTTTCTTTCGCTGTTTTAAATTGATTTCACATGTGGCCTATTAAAGTCATCGATTAAATTAGACAATCACTAATTTGTGTATTTTGACAATTTTCCAAGATTTTCAGTGAAAGTAGTTTGATTTCATATGCACAACAAATCAAAACAACAAAAGCAATGGGGTGTTCTAATACATGTGCACACCACACGACTGTGTGCGTGTGTGTGTGTGTGCGTGTGTGTGTGTGCGTGTGTGTGTGTGCGTGCGTGCGTGCGTGTGTGTATTAGAGGTCGGCACGGGTAGAAAATCCGGAACCGGGTACCTGCTGTGAAAAATACCCGGGTAGCCAGGTCTTTTTTGGGTAATGATTAAAAAAAAATAATAATAATAAAAATAAAAATGTTTAAGTGTATGATACATATTTAAATACTATATAGTACACATACATTTAGTCCCTTCAGATCTGCAACCTTTTTCAGTACTGGAAACATCAAAATAATAATAATAATAATAATACCTTCATTGTTCGTTTCTTGTAAAGACATGAGCAATGAACCAAATTTTGTTCATTGCGGTTTTCTTTAGAATCTTCTCCAAATCACATGAAAATAATATTGTTATTTTCCTCATTGTGGTTTGACAAGTTTTCAAACTGTTTGGAAAGAGCAGTTAATTTCAGGTTTATTTTTATGGAACAACTATATACATCGTACTTTTAGAAAGCACATCACTCAGATAGATGTTACAAAATACAAGAATAAACCATTGTAAACTCTAATAGGCTAATGTGTTTAAAAAAAAAAAAGTACAGTAGGCTAATATCGGTAACGTTAAGCTGCTGTACTCTGCAACAACGTACTGTACAACCAATGTCCTTCAAGAAAAATAAACAGTTGATACTGTGCTTACATTTAATAATCAAGCACAATTTTAAAAATAGCTGTCCAATGTTGTCTGCTTTTTACGATTCGCCACCTCCAAATCTAAATCCCTGTCAGTTTTCCGAGCAGCTTCATAGCCGTTTTCAAAGCCACGATTCTGGCATATCCTGCGAAAAGTGTCCAATGCCTGCAACTGTTCTTTCAGTGATAGTTGTGGTGCAGTATCCTCTTCTGTTTCTTCCACTTCTTCCACCTGTGGGTGCCTGTCAGCTGTTACTGCCTCCAAAAGTTCTGCATCTATGAGCTCACCTGACATCTCCTTCAGACTGTCCTGTCAAACTCCACTGTGGCCTCAAACTCCTCTGCTGTGAGATTGTCAGGAATGGCAGCATTGGCAAGCGCATCAATATCAATCTGTTCCTAGCTGTCTGTGGCAGACACAAACCCTCCCTTTCAGGGAGAACAGCGGCCCAGGACTCTCTAACTAGGTGAAGTGCATCAGAAGTGTTCTCTTTTTCACAGCATCCATCACTCACAGCTGTGGGTCAGTATCCAGACAGGCAATAATATGTGCATTGAGACAAGAGCGGCAGAGGCCTTTTAAGTTCGTAATGACCCCCATGTCTATTGGTTGCATAACAGAGGTCGTGTCTGGTGGAAAAAACTGCAACACATTGTGAGACAGTTCTGTGTTGCATGGGTGAGCTGGGCAGTTGTCACTTAAAAGGCAAATGTGACGGTCTTGTAGCATTAGCTCCCTGTTCCAATTTTTCAGCCACTCTATAAACAATGAACTTGTCATTCAGGCATTTCCAGAATTCCTGTAGATCACAGGAAGGTGCGAGTGATCTTTTGGAAAACAGCGAGGGCTTTTATTTTTTTTGATCATGAAAAGAGGGCGCTTTTCTGTCCCATCCATGTTTGCACAGCACATCAATGTAATGTGGTCCATGGCTTTTACCTCCTGTAAACACATCCCCCCCTCAAACCAAGTCCCCAGTCTGGAAGGCCCCGGTAGAACAGAGCGGTTTCATCTGCATTAAAGATGTTACATGGCTGGAACTCGTGTAAAATCCAAGGTAAGGTGTTTGTTATCCATTCAGCAGCCGCTGGAAGGTCAGCATTTTGTTTTTTGCCATGTTCTTTACGTTGAACCACGTTGTGTCAGGTTTTCCAACGACTGAGCCACCCATCTGACGGATTGAACTCCTTTCCCCGCTCTATTGCTGGTTGAGTCGCTTTCTGTTTCAGAACGGGTCCGGAGATGCAAGCACCTCGCGCTAGTTTCTGACAGTTCCAGAGCCATAACACATCGCCAACGTCTGCCTCCTTTCCATCACGTCAGCCTCGGTTTGTGCTGTTTTCATACTCCCTCATAATGTTGTCACTCATCTTTAGAATGCGGCAAACGGCAGATTCCGAGATGCCAAACTTTCCCGCTATGTGCACTTGTTTAGCTCTGGGTTGACGTAGAGCCTCCAGAATCCAAACTTTATCAGTTATAGACAGGTCTACACGTTTGGAAGCCATTAGGCCTACACATAAACAGTCAGCGGATATAAATGTACAGAGCGTACCTGTCTACTGAATACTGTGTAGGCTATCTGCAATTATAAGAATTCGGGTGAGTTCAGTACGTTATGACGTTATGACGTATACAGGGAAGCTGAAATGCGTGCCCGTTTTGCATTCCCGCTCATTCTGTAACCATGGAAACTTTTTCAAAAGTTGTCATTAAGCGGCATGCCGCTGTTCATATCCGAAATCCGTAGCTTTAAAGTCTATGGGACGGGATTGGTTCCCATAAAAATGTTGATAATAACCAAAAGCTGTTTATCAGGATTGCTAATAAGCGGCATCTGCTGTCTGTGTGTGTGTGTTTGCCTATATATATATATATATATATATATATATATATATATATATATATATATATATATATAATGTACACACACACTCACACACACACACACAGTGGTTTGCAGAAGTATTCACCCCCTACCAATAATGTCACATTTTGTTGAATTACAAATAATTTATGCAGTTTTTCAAACAAACTTTTTTTATTCAAAGCTGTAGTAGTTAAACGGAACACTGTTATGTGAGGAGGAGGTTAAATGTCAGCAAAACTTGCAAAGAAAATGTACAACATGAATTTACTGGTTGCATAAGTATTCAGCCCCTTAAGTCAGTACTTGATAGAAGCACCTTTTGCAGCAATTACTGGTATGAGTCTTTTTGGATAGGTCTCTACTAGCTTTGCACAGTAGGATGGTGACATTTTTGCCCATTCTTCACGGGAAAATTGCTCCAGTTCTGATAAGTTTGTTGGGGATCGTCGATGGACTGCGATCTTCAAGTCTCGCCATAAATTTTCGATTGGATTCAAGTCAGCACTTTGACTGGGCCACTCAAGAACATTAATTCTCCTCTTGTTCAACCACTCCAGTATGGCTTTGGCTTTGTGTTTCGGATCATTGTCCTGCTGACACGTGAATTTCCTCCCCAGTTTCAGAGTCTTGGCTGACTCAAACAGGTTTTCCTCAAGGATTCACCTGTACTTTTTATTATTATTATTATTATTATTTATTTCTTAGCAGACGCCCTTATCCAGGGCGACTTACAATCGCAAGCAAATACAAATACATTCAAGTGTTACAATATAAGTCATACAATAAGAACAAGAAATACAATAATTCTCAAGTGTGACAAACCACAATTCAATAATACAGCAGATAATAGTGAAAGTTACATCAGGATATGATTAAATAGTGATAGTTACATCAGGATATGATTAAGTACAAAATACTACAGATTAAACACTTGGCAGATTACAATAATTCTGAGGTACAGGATTAAATGCAGTAAAATAGGGGGCGGATAAGAGCAAAATAAAGCATATTTAAATGAAGGGTGATAGTGTCCCAGGATACAACAGAGGAGTTCTACAGGTGCTGTTTGAAGAGGTGAGTCTTAAGGAGGCGCCGGAATGTGGTCAGGGACTGGGCAGTCCTGACATCTGTAGGAAGGTCGTTCCACCACTGCGGAGCAAGGGTGGAGAAGGAGCGGGCTCGGGAGGCAGGGGAGCGTAGCGGAGGTAGAGCCAGTCTTCTAGTGCAGGCGGAGCGGAGAGGTCGAGTGGGGGTGTAGGGAGAGATGAGGGTCTGGAGGTAGCTGGGTGCAGTCTGATCAAGGCATCTGTAGGCTAGTACAAGAGTCTTGAACTGGATGCGAGCGGTGATCGGGAGCCAGTGGAGCGAGCGGAGTAGTGGAGTAGCGTGGGCGAAGCGAGGTAGAGAGAACACCAGGCGAGCAGCAGAGTTCTGGATGAGCTGGAGCGGACGGGTGGCGGACGCAGGGAGGCCAGCCAGGAGGGAGTTGCAGTAGTCTAGGCGGGAGAGTACCAGGGCCTGGACCAGGAGCTGGGTAGCATAGTTGGTGAGGAAGGGTCGGATTCTTCGGATGTTGCTCAGGAAGAATCTGCAAGTGCGTGCCAGAGTGGAGATGTGCTGGGAATAAGAGAGGCAGGGGTCCAGGGTGACTCCAAGGTTCTTAGCTGAGGAAGAGGGAGAGAGTGTGGTAGATTCCAGAGGAACAGAGATAGAGAGATCAGAGGAGGGGGAGGAGGGAAAGAAAAGGAGGTCAGATTTAGAGAGGTTGAGTTTGAGGTGATGCGAGTGCATCCAGGAGGAAATAGCAGACAGACAGGTAGAGATACGGGAGGAGATGGTGGAGTCAGAGGTGGGGAAGGAGAGGAAAATCTGAGCATCATCAGCATAGAAATGGTATGAGAAACCATAGGATGCGATGAGGGGGCCCAGGGAGCGGGTGTAGAGAGAGAACAGGAGAGGACCCAAGACTGACCCTTGGGGGACTCCAGTTAAGAGAGGGTGAGGTGTGGAGGTTGCTCCACGCCAGGTTACCTGGTAAGTGCGGTTGGAGAGGTAGGAGGAGAACCAGGCCAGAGCAGTGCCAGAGATCCCCAGGTCAGCAAGAGATGATAGTAGAATAGAGTGATCAACAGTGTCAAAGGCAGCAGAGAGGTCGAGGAGAATTAGGACAGAGGAGAGAGAGGCAGCTCGGGCACACTTAAGTGAGTTGGTGACAGACAGAAGGGCGGTTTCAGTGGAGTGAGCAGAGCGGAAGCCAGATTGGAGAGGGTCAAGCAGACAGTGGTTGGACAGGAAAGCAGAGAGCTGGCGGTGTACAGTCCGCTCGAGGGTTTTGGAGAGGAAGGGTAGGAGGGAGACAGGACGGTAGCTCTGGAGGGAGGTGGGGTCGAGGGTAGGTTTTTTGAGGAGGGGAGTGATAGAGGCTTTTTTGAAGGCAGAGGGAAAGATACCAGAAAGTAGAGAGGTGTTGAGGAGGGAGGAGATGACAAGCTTCCCAGTCCCTGCAGAAGAGAAGCATCTCCATAACATGATGCTGCCACCACTATACTTGACAGTTGGGATGGTGTTGACTGGGTGATGTACAGTGTTGGGCTTGCGCCAGATGTAACGCTTGGAATTTAGAATGAAAAGTTCCATTTTTGTCTCGTCTGACCACAAAACCTTTTTCCACACGTCTGCAGTATCATCTACATGCTTTTTCGCAAACTCCATACGTGCTTTAATATGAGGCTTTTTGAGTAATGGCTTCTTTCTTGCCACCCGTCCATACAGGCCAGCTTTGGGTAGGGACCGGCTTATTGTTGATGTGCGAACACTGACTCCCATCTCAGACACACAATTTTGCAGGTCTCTCAAGGTCATTGTTGGCTTCAGAGTGACATCCCAAACCAGTTTGCCCGGCTGCTCAGTTTGGGAGGGCGACCTGATCTGGGTAGTGTCTGGGTGGTATAATGCATCTTCCATTTCTTATTGATGGACTTCACTGTGCTGAGAGGGATAATCGGTGCCTTTGAAATTTTCTTGTACTCTTCTCCTGCTCTGTGCCTCTCTACTACTTTATCCCTGACTTGTTTCGAAAGCTCCTTGGTCTTCATGGTTGCTTTGTTGGATCACTATGTGAGTTGCAGCTTGAAAGTCTTTATATACCTGAGGGAAATTATCTACATGTTAAACCACTTTGAGTACACACAGGCTGAAACCATTTCACTAATTTTGTGACCTTTCAAACAAATCATTTGCACCTGAGCTGATTTAGGGCTGCAGTAGCGAGGGGCTGAATACTATTGCAACTGAGATTAATCTGTTTTTCTCTGTAAATCTTACATATTAATATTCTATATGCATTTTGTAACTTTATCAATGTGGAGTAGTTTGTGTAGATTCCACATGTAAAGTCTGATTTGAAAGCATCGTGGAGTACACTCAGGTGCCAACAAAATGTGAAAACTTTGCAGGGGGGTGAATATATATCTCAAAGGGACAGATTTACAGATACTTTCTGAAGGCAAAATGTAGTTTTTCTCTGAAAACTTTGTGTCTATCCAGGGAGGAGGCTGGTACAATCTTTGCACTGACTGTTTGTTTGTTTGTTTGTTTGTTTGTTTGTTTGTTTCTATCCAGGGCGGAGGTTGGTACAATCTTTGCTCTGAGTTGGCTGATTACCTGGTACGGACACGTCCTCTCAGATTTCCGTCACGTCCTCCGGCTCTACGACTTCTTTCTGGCCTCCCACCCTCTAATGGCCATTTACTTTGCTGCAGTGGTATGAATCCATGTTCTTACTACAGTACAGTCTCTTTGTATAGTCCTTTGCACTGCTGTCTGTGTGTGTCTCTGTATAGTCCATTAAACTGCTGTGTGTGTGTGTGTCTCTTTGTATAGTCCTTTACACTGCTGTGTGTGTCTGTGTGTGTGTCTCTTTGTATAGTCCTTTACACTGCTGTCTGTGTGTGTCTCTTTGTATAGTCCTTTGCACTGCTGTCTGTGTGTGTCTCTTTGTATAGTCCTTTGCACTGCTGTCTGTGTGTGTCTCTTTGTATAGTCCTTTACACTGCTGTGTGTGTGTGTGTCTCTTTGTATAATCCTTTACACTGCTGTCTGTGTGTCTCTTTGTATAGTTCTTAACACTGCTGTCTGTGTGTGTCTCTTTGTATAGTCCTTTACACTGCTGTCTGTGTGTGTCTCTTTGTATAGTCCTTTACACTGCTGTCTGTGTGTGTCTCTTTGTATAGTTCTTTACACTGCTCTCTGTGTGTATAATTCATGGTGGTTCCATTGTTTCGCCCCTTCTCTTTAGATTGTTTTGCACAGAGAGAAGGAGGTGAAGCGCTGTGATTGTGACATGCCCAGCATCCACCAGCTTCTCTCCCAGATCCCACAGAATCTCCCATACGAAGAGCTTATCTCCAGAGCAGAGGAGCTGCTGAAACACTACCCTCCAACCCTGCTGGAAAAGAGAGCAGCTATCCAGCCCCGCAAGAGGTGAGCGATGAAACAAACCACTGGGCACGAGTCGGTCACACTGTGTACGGCACACTGGTATCTCTAAAATAGAGAATATGTGACACGAAAGTATTAAAATCAGGGAGGACATAACCACGAAGGGTGGTAAAGCACCATGTTTTGTACTCAAATTCAGTGCTTACTCCCAAGACTTCCCAAGATGCTTTGATTCGATTTGCCCATTGAAAATCAGCAGGCTAGATGTTCATGCATGTTCATTGATCCTCAACCACTTCAACTCCATGACATACGCACGTACATCAATTGAAAACCCACTTGCAGTACCATGCCGTACATGCGTACGTTACATTATATTCTATAATCGGTTTCTCAGTCTAGCGTTTCAGGTTTCATTCTCTAAAGCAGTGCTAGTACTGTGGAATGTGCAATGAAAGTTGGGGGAGGGTCAGGTGACATTTTTATCCAATTGCGTGTCATGTAGCAATTCCAGTCTGTAGCTGTGGGCGTTTAGAAGGCTGAGATATATTGCAGGAAGCCATTCAGCTTTTACAAGTATGTATGTATATATATATATATATATATATATATATATATATATATATATATATACAATACTGTGCAAAAGTTTTAGGCAGGTGTGAAAAAATGCTGTAAAGTAAGAATGCTTTTAAAAATAGACATGTTAATAGATTATATTTATCAATTAACTAAATGCAAAGTGAGTGAACAGAAGAAAAATCTAAATCAAATCCATATTTGGTGTGACCACCCTTTGCCTTCAAAACAGCATCAATTCTTCTAGGTACACTTGCACAAAGTCAGGGATTTTGTAGGCATATAGTCAGGTGTATGATTAAACAGTTATACCAAACAGGTGCTAATGATCATCAATTCAATATGTAGGTTGAAACACAATCATTAACTGAAACAGAAACAGCTGTGTAGGAGGAATAAAACAGGGTGAGGAACAGCCAAACTCAGCTAACAAGGTGAGGTTGCTGAAGACAGTTTACTGTCAAAAGTCATACACCATGGCAAGACTGAGCACAGCAACAAGACATAAGGTAGTTATACTGCATCAGCAAGGTCTCTCCCAGGCAGAAATTTCAAGGCAGACAGGGGTTTCCAGATGTCCAGAAGAAGCACAAAGAAACGGGCAACGCTGAGGACCGTAGACGCAGTGGTCGGCCAAGGAAACTTACTGCAGCAGATGAAAGACACATCATGCTTACTTCCCTTCGCAATCGGAAGATGTCCAGCAGTGCCATCAGCTCAGAATTGGCAGAAAACAGTGGGACCCTGGTACACCCATCTACTGTCCGGAGAAGTCTGGTCAGAAGTGGCCTTCATGGAAGACTTGCGGCCAAAAAGTCATACCTCCGACGTGGAAACAAGGCCAAGCAACTCAACTATGCACGAAAACACAGGAACTGGGGTGCAGAAAAATGGCAGCAGGTGCTCTGGACTGATGAGTCAAAATTTGAAATATTTGGCTGTAGTAGAAGGCAGTTTGTTCGCCGAAGGGCTGGAGAGCGGTACACGAATGAGTGTCTGCAAGCAACAGGGAAGCATGGTGGAGGTTCCTTGCAAGTTTGGGGCTGCATTTCTGCAAATGGAGTTGGGGATTTGGTCAGAATTAATGGTCTCCTCAATGCTGAGAAGTACAGGCAGATACTTATCCATCATGCAATACCATCAGGGAGGCATCTGATTGGCCCCAAATTTATTCTGCAGCATGACAACGACCCCAAACATACAGCGAAAGTCATTAAGAACTATCTTCAGCGTAAAGAAGAACAAGGAGTCCTGGAAGTGATGGTATGGCCCCCACAGAGCCCTGATCTCAACATCATCGAGTCTGTCTGGAATTACATGAAGAGAGAGAAGCAACTGAGGCTGCCTAAATCCACAGAAGAACTGTGGTTAGTTCTCCAAGATGTTTGGGCCAACCTACCTGCCGAGTTCCTTCAAAAACTGTGTGCAAGTGTACCTAGAAGAATTGATGCTGTTTTGAAGGCAAAGGGTGGTCACACCAAATATTGATTTGATGTAGATTTTTCTTCTGTTCACTCACTTTGCATTTTGTTAATTGATAAATATAAACTATTAACATGTCTATTTTTGAAAGCATTCTTACTTTACAGCATTTTTTCACACCTGCCTAAAACTTTTGCACAGTACTGTATTTATATATATATATAGTGTTTTAAATTATTATTCTTTTATTTATTATTAGTTTTACTTGTTTAGTTATAGTTTATATAGTTTTTAGCTAAAGCTAAACATGGCAACGTACGTGGTCTTTCTATAATGAGCAACGGGCGTGAAGTTGGTTCGGAGGATTTCGATACCAGCGACATGCGATTATGATGAAGAGGATGTGGAGCCAAGAACAGTACAAATTGTACGAACAGAAGAGCATGCAGCTACTTTACAGGTAAGCCAGCTGCAAACAGGAAGCTGTTTGTTTTGAAATGGCAGTGCTGTGACGAAATACTATAAAAACACAGCGCTCGGTACAGACAATGCGGCAGGCAGATCCATCACAATGCCTGCGCAAAGTAGCTGTGTACACGCATTTGTGACTATCCCTCCAACACAAGGGAAGCAGAGACTGTAAAAAAGGTACAGGGTCTGCTACAAAAATGAAAACAAAAGAAAAGACAAAAGAAAAATGTGCAGTGGCTGCGAAGGCAATCCCGGGTTCTGTTGTATTGAACATTTCAATAAATGGCACAGAGCAAGTCAATACTGGCACACGTTTTGATGTTGTTTGATTTTTATTTGATTATTATTGTTATTGTCGTTATTAGCAGCGTTTTTGTTTTCATTGTTAAAAAAAACAACAAAAAAACAACGTTTTTATCTCTATATTGAATAAAAAAAACAAAACGTTTTTATCTCTATATTGAATATGGGTATGTAGTACACAGCAGCATAAAGGGTTATTGAAAAACACAGTTTAAGTCATTTATTTGTTTTTTATTTATCATATGTTAACATTTTATAGCAATTACAGGTTTGAAAACATTATTATTATTATTTTCAAAATCTGGTACCTGGGAAGGGGTTTCATTTTTACATCTGGGGTTGAAGTGGTTAAAGTTTGGAGACTGCAGCTAAAATAGTTCGTAAGTACAAATGTGTAAAAACTTCTTGCAGAAAAGCCAAAAGTGTGATTACGCTGTAAGTAGATTTCTGTGTTACTGTGCGTGGGGCAAGCAGCGTTCTTTCAAATGAAGAAGGGCAGTAGCAGCTGAACTAGTATACAGGATAATCACAACACAAAATGTTTGATAAATGATATGTTGTTCAGTTGAGTTAACCGACCGAACATACACTACAATAATTTGTAGACATGATGATGTTTAGCCTGAAGGTGATGCTGTTGAGTATATATACAATAAAAAAAAAATCATTGCAATCAATCAATCTTTATTTTATATAGCGCCTTTCATAGTGGACCACCATCACAAAGCGCTTTACAAGATGCAGTAACAAGAAAATCCATAATACTTTAAATACAGAGAAATACATAATACCTTATATACAGTAAAAAAAAAAAAAAACAACGCATTGAACAATACAATGAAAAATGCATAGTACATTAAATACAGAGGAAAGTGCATAATACATGCAAACAGAATCCAGCTGGTGTTTTCTCCATTGGTGTTAATAAATATGTGCAACGGCTGTGACAATCAGAAGGCTTGAAGTTAGGTGTCTAAACACCGCTTGCTAGCTTAGAGATTGATTTTGCACAGTAGCTGTGAGGCTGACATTGCTGCAGGTGTATGTATATGGTCTTCGTCCATTTAAATCAGTTGTGTAATAATATGCATTTGTGTTTAAAGTACTGCTATCCCCTTTTGGGGCAGCTACCTTGTGCAATACAATTTAAAGCAGCCTGCACACAAGACCTCCTCAGAGCATTCTGTAAACCTAAGGGTAAGTATGTGTTTAACAAATGTGCTTTATAAAGGTATAATGTGTCATTTTAGAATCCATTAGGGAATAAGACTGCAGTCCTATTGGATTTGAAATACTGCACTCTCAGGATCTGGCAAATAGCAAAGGCAGCAATTCTACAGGCATTCTCCCATTGCCAAGGTTAAATGGAGCACAGGTAACAGGAAGACTCCTTGTTTACTGCTCTACCAAGGAGCGTCTGTCCCACATCTGTTGTAATATCATTTACGTCCCCCTGCACTCACACACAAAGGCACACAAACACACACAAGCACACATGTGTTTATGAGGACTTTAAATTGACTCCCATGCAGTGTTTCTTATCTTAAAGTCCAGAAGGGCCTTGGTGGGGGGTGTCAACACAATCACCCAGTAATGAAGGTTCAGGGGCTAACGGAAACACTGCTACATTTTTATGTTTGAAATATCTATTTAAACATCACAGGGACTTGGCCTGTGTCCATATATGGGTATAGGTTTTGTCACAGTTTACTTCCTTGTGGAGACTTTTCTGACTCAGCAAGCACTATAAACGAGCACACACACCCACAGGCCTTGAATAACAGTCAGATCCTGCTATCCCATAAGCCTGGCTGTGTTTTCCATTTCAGTTGAATCAATGTGGGCTGTTTCCCACTGTGCCCCTCTGGTATTTGCATACATGTGTGCCCTTTCTGTATGCTGGAACTGGTGAAGTAGCTCATAGACACAAGTTCCAGGGCATTAAACCCCAAAGCAGAAAATACACCTAGCACAGAGGCAGCCCCCTGAAGAAATGCATGGAATATTCATCTCATTAGTGGGGAACTCCACAAGGTATGCACTTCAATGAGTGGAGTGCTTTAATTATTTAGTAATAGTCAAGGGAAAGATTCATTAGAACATATCGGTCACATGAAAGCAAAGTAAAGCTTCTTTTATTATTTTATATGATTAGTAAATGTGGTAATACATCTTGAAAGAGTTCAGTTCTTACCTTGGTGAGTTGATATACTATATACTATTTGATCTTATTCTGTAGATAATTGTTTGGCCCTAATCTCGAACATTAATTTACTCGTAAGTTTTTTTTTTAGTGTATTTAAAATTTCTGTCCATCAGCGCTTTTATAGTCATCATCTTCCAAATGTTGTTTTTTTTTTGTTTTTTTTTTTGCTGACATTTCTGTTTTTAAATATAAAATGTGATAACATTCTTTTTCTCTGAGCATCCTACAACTACAACATTTACAAGGTTGTGCTAAAAATCTGAAACACAAGCCATGTACCTATCCGATCCACTGGCTTGTCTCACATGTGTGTGAGTGTGATGAAATAAAATAACTTTCAAGAGGTAGGGGATGGATGTCCTGATGACTTCCATTTTTTTCTCTGCTGTAACTTGGGTTTTCAGCTGTTCAAATCAGAGTTTAAAAGTGAATTGCTCTGAAGTTACCTGCCATCTATTTCCAGTATAGAAGCTGTGATCATAACTCATCTGACCTCTCCCTGATGAGGGTAGCTGAATTCTATGTCTAATAGAAAGCTCTTCTCTTGTTTTTGGGCAGCCTCACCATCAGTTCATTCCAAGACTTTCAGAGGGCCAGGCTGCAGCAGCGCCCGGATGCGGTGCTCAGACGGCAGCTCCAGGAGAGACCCCCAGCTGAACTCGCTGCCGTCGAGGATGCTGCAGCAGCAGAAACCAGCCACCTGGTGAAAATGGCCGTGTGGGGGATATCAGCAACGCTAGGGGCAGCAGCGCTGGCTGTGGCACAGACGGCTTTAGAATGGGCGCCAGAGTTTTTACTACAGCTCTTTTAAGAAAAGAAGATGCCAAAACAAGCCTGACATGTTTATAAATTGTATGAAATATTATTAAGTCAATGTCACTCGTATAAGTACGAAGGGTAGGGGAAACGTCACTCTGTGTATGTAAAGCACACATCAGTAATCCTGCCCAAGCCAAAAACAACAAATAAATATATAATAGATTGTTGCACAAAAGTCTTGAGCAATAAGAAAAGTAACAGCGGGAGCTGAATTGAAGTAAAAGGGTGTTTTTCACAGCTGTCTTGCAAGGGATCTCTTTGCTCACTTTTTAATGACTGTATAAGGTAACCATCCACAATAAAGATTTTTGAAAACACACAGATTAACTCGCAACTGGAGATTGTAATGTTGTTGAAGCTGACACCCTGGGATCCTTCAAGAAGCTGCTTGATGAGATTCTGAAATCAATAAGCTACTAACAACCAAACAAGCAAGATGGGCTGAATGGCCTCCTCTCGTTTGTAAACTTTCTTATGTACTTATGTCTCTACAAAGCAGCTTGTTGTAGAGATACCTGTTCTTTCTGCAGAGCAGCTTCTGTTTCCTCTGTTTGTCAGGGGTGTCAGGCATAACCTTTGGGAATTGCAGGAGATGGTGGCTTGTAATTGTCAGTGGTTACAGCAAAGTACTTTTTTTAACTTTTGTGGTGAAGAAGGAAGAACTAGTTTGACACAGTTGTAGTGTGGTTTGATTACTGTATCAGCAAATCCTCTCAGAATGGCCTTGACTTGAATATGCTGCTTCCTCAGATAAGGATTTCCAAGTTTGAGAAAGCAAGTGTGATTACAAGTCGCATTCTCAATGGTATTTCATGAAGGGAATTCCCCAGGTTAGCAAGGCGACTCGATGTGCTTGTAGTAGCATCGCTGTGCACAATTTGAATAATGGAATAATTACACTGTATTAAGTATAATGTCTTCCCTGCCGACGTGACTCAACCCTACACTGAGGGTATCCCTCTCTTTTGGGGGGAGAGGGTTGTTTCGCTCTCCATTCCCATCTGGTCCTTGAGGTACTGCTTGCTTGTTAGTGTGCATTCAAATTCAAAGATTAAATGTTTCTGTCCCATTAGACAATCCACTGAACCACCAGCTCCCCCTTTGCAGCATCCTGTTGACAATAGAAGTGCAGTATTGAAGAAGCAGTGCTGAATTTTATGAATAAAGATTGCATTAAAAAAAAAAAAAAAACATCTAAGAAAATAGGTGCCAGTTGTTCATGCTCACTATTAAAGGGTAAAAAGTTCCCAGACCTTAGGCAAGCTGTGCAGCAGGGGTGGAGGGGTCATAAAGCTTTGAGATGAGAGGAAGGCTGGAATTGTAGATCTTCCCTGCAATGGTTAAGGTAGTGCACACTGCTGGACTGGTAGGCAATGGCATGAATTGAATTGTAGTCTTTAGAGGTTTGTCTTTTTTTTTTTTTTTTCCAGCAGGTGTCACTACTTAGCAGTGGTGGTTCATTGTTCCTATTATAGGGATGAGGAGTAAATGCGAAGAGAATAACAATACATACTATACTGGGGGGATGAAATGAAAGAATGGATCGATTAAATAAACTCTGGATTTAAAACAAAAAAAAATGTTTTATAGATCAGAGGCTGCAAGTTTCTTATTGCCAAGGACACATTTCTACTTAACTGGGAAATAATAAAATAAAAAAAATTAAGATTTGACCTTCACGGGAATAATGTGTTTTTAGCTGGCAGTATAATCAATTGGATGTGAAGATTACGTGTACATACACACATCCATTAAATGTATCTCACTTGCTGATCTATGCAGTGAAAATGTTCAGTTTGATGTAATCATGGGGCTCGTTGAAATGGCTCAAACCTGTTGATGTAGACATTCTCTTTATTTAAGCTAAAAAATTTGAAACACTACAGCTACCAATGATTGTGTTTTAAAAATGTAAATTAAGTTTTCCTAAGCACATTATTGCGAGGGTTAATTTCTCTTAGCCTTAAATGCAGATATAATCAATCATGTTCATTAAGAGGTCTGTCAGAGCTTAAACTACTGTTATTGGTCAGCTTTGGTTGAATGAAGTAAGGCTTTTTAATGAGCCTCAAAAGCGGTGGGGTGTCCTTATTTGTAGGACATAAGTAGGTAACAGTAAGGACACAAAGAAGGTCATGCTGGGATTTAAACCAAGGGTCTTTCTGTGCTTTGTCTCAGAATATTATTAATAACCCTGGCAACTTCACCTACTGGTATGTGCATTCACTGAAAACTGAAGCGATATTAAAGAAAGCCTTCAAATGAGTTAATTGTCACTGTTAAGCACTCATTAAAATTCAGTTCACTTTGTTAGTCATATATGGTGCTGCTGATTTAGTATACAGTGCGGTCTCAGGTGCTCCTCTACCTTGTACAGTAACTCTGCCCTAACCCAGTGTGCAGCAGAACCCATGGAAAGTTGCATTGTAGCGTGACGGACACAACTGCAGTTACAGCAGCAAGTGCAGTCTGCGTCATACAGTATGTATCCTCTTTATCTCTGAGCCGGAGAGGGGAGTGTGTGAAGCAGTGCAGTGTGTGCAGGTAAAATGAATGAACCAGAGGTAAGAAAATATGTATACATGTAACTTACTGAGGAGGGTAAGCAGTAACCTGACAAAAAACTAAAAGTGGGAAGCTGCTTTAATGACATAAAAGGGACTATTCTATATGTGGTACTTCTTATTAAAAGGTACAATCATTCTGCCTCTGACCTTGGGTTATCTATTCAAAATAAGTGCAGTGAAACCACTCTTGTTTATTATAC